>NC_083724.1:44208799-44829156 GCF_028564815.1 Eubalaena glacialis
ATTCCTTGGACAGCAACCATTTGGTTGCATTTTGTTGGGAGGACAATTAGAATCTTTCCCAAGATAAAAAGGTGCCCTCAAAATTGCCCACATTTCTAAGAATGATGGTGCTGACAATCAGTATTATATCATACTTTGATTCTGTTCCATTAGCTTCTCCGTCTCAACGGGTAAATAACGTCACAGTATTTGCTTTTCACCTTTCATTCCCAGATTTTCAAATGTAGATTTGTCATTGTAATTCATTCTCAGCCTCTGGATTGGCAGTTATTTTTTGGCTTTATTGCATTGACAAGAACATGTTTATTTCAGCAGCCTGTTCTGGTCCTTTTGCAAAGTGAAGAGTTCATAGACATAAAAATATCCTCAGCTCCTTACTAAAGAAAAAATCATCTTCCTATTAGTTTATGTTAACCGCATCTTTCAGATGAAAAAAACATAAAATCCCAGACCATCACAAAGACTGGGCTTCCTAGTGTCCAGGTGGATAGCTGGTATGGCTTTTAATTGTCTTCCACCTAATCCTCCTTGTCTATGCAAGGAAAGCATGACTGAGTGGTTACTTCTTGAGTTCACCCAATAATGCTGAAACGGACTTTGGCATCAGACCGATGTGGTTCAATATCAAGCTCATATTGTTTAGTTGGTGACCCTGGGTGTGGTACTTAACCTTTATAGCCTCAAATTTCTTGTATGTAAAATGGGGATCATAGTAGAACCTAACATTTAGAGTCATTTTGAGGGTTACATGAGATACTGACCCTAAATTGAATGCTTAATAAATGTTAGCCATCTGTCACTCGCTTAGGTGTTTTATGGGGTAGGTCGCTGTTGTGTTTTGACTTACTGATCACTACTTTGGAAACGTGAAAAGTGCACTTGTTAAAATCTTGATCTGCATGTTTTTAAGATGACTTGGATCTATCGCGTCATACCTGACGAGTTTAGGGTGTTCTTCCTGGATTGAATCTCCTGTCTTTCTCTCATTGAATTCATCTTCCAGAGCATAACTCTGAGAAGACCACTTTTCTGCTCAGAAATTTTCAGTGGCAGCTTGGAGCTGATCTCAATCAAGTGCAAACTCCTTAGCTTTGCATTCAAAGGCCGTCCCCAATTTAGCCCTGGATTTACCTTTCCAGATTTATCATGTTCCCTCTACTCTCACCAAAGGAGGAGAGTTGCATGCTTTTCCCAATATATAGCTGCTTCCCCTGCCCCCCAACCAGCCTTTACTCACATCGTTCACTCTGTCTGAAATGTATCAATACATCACCCTCAACTTCTGTCTCCCCAAAGTCTACCCTTTAAGGAAGCCCTCACTCAACGTTCATTCCCTCCACGAAGTCTTCTACTTATCTCTACTGCTTGGAATCATCTTACTCCTCTAAGCATCTAGAACTTGATGTTTATGCTTCAGTTATGCCACAGTCACAACCTACTTTTCTTATTAAGATGCAAGCTTTATGAAAGCGGAGATAATTTCTTACCCATATTTTTGTTTGCCCCAGTACTTAACCTAGTCAAATCAGTGCTTCCCAAACTATCCGTGAAAAAGAACCAGCGTTAAAAAAAATTGCAATCTCTTGCAGACTAGGATGTTTGTAAGATACAATAAAGATGAATTATTAGAGAAATGAAATAAAAAAGACTTACAAAATACAAGCCTAAATATATCATTATTAGTCAATAGACATACTGTTATCCTCCCGTAGTGCTATAAATGTATCTAAATACTCAATTTCTGTTCTTTTCTCGTCTGCTACTAGTAAGAATTCATGGACTCCGTGACATAATAGAAAAAAATATATTGGTTTCTTCCCCCAGTTTCTGGCACAGAGCTCCTAAAACCCTTGTAATTTTCTAAGTGATGAACACTAGGAGCATCTCTTATTCTAATATTTGGTCTTTGACCCTGGTTCCTGATACAGGGCTCCTAAAACCCTTATTATTTCCTGGGTGATAGGAGTGTCTTGTTCTAATGAGATGACTCTGGGTGAACTCCTGAATAGTTCCTGGATGGGGGCTGGTTACTGGAAAGACCAAACCTTGATTAGAAGCTCGGAATTTTCGGTCCCTCCCCACTCCTCCCCTAATTCTCCAGAGAGGGGAGAAGGGCAGGAGATGGAGTTAATGACTGATCAATCATACCTACATGATGAAGACTCCATAAAACCTCAAAAGTATGGGGATTGGGGAGCTTCCAGGCTGGTGAACACATTCACATACTGGGAGGGTGACACACCCCAACTCAACCAGGACCTGTACTCAGGACCCTCCCTGACCTTATTTTATGTGTCTCTTCATCTGGCTGTTCATCTGTATCCTTTAACATACTTTTTTTTTTTTTTTAATTTATATTTATTTTTGGCTGTGTTGGGTCTTCGCTTCTGTGCGAGGGCTTTCTCCAGTTGCGGCGAGCGGGGGCCACTCTTCACCGCGGTGCGCAGGCCTCTCACTGTCGCGGCCTCTCTTGTTGCGGAGCACAGGCTCCAGACGCGCAGGCTCAGTAGTTGTGGCTCACGGGCTTAGTCGCTCCGCAGCATGTGGGATCTTCCCAGACCAGGGCTCGAACCCGTGTCCCCTGCATTGGCAGGCAGATTCTTAACCACTGCGCCACCAGGGAAGCCCCTTTAACATACTTTTAATAAACTGGTAAATGTGTTTCCCTGAGTTCTGTGAGCTGCTCTAGCAAATTAATCAAACCAGAGGAGGGGGTTGTGAGAACCTCAGATTGATAGCTTGTTGGTCATAAGCACAGGTGGTAACCTGGACTTGTAATTGGTATCTGAAGTGAGAGCAGTCTTGTAGGACTGAGCCCTTAACCTGTGGGATCTGATGCTGTCTCCAGGTAGACAGTGTCAGAACTGAGTTACATTGTAGGACACCAGCTGGTGTTGCAGAGAATTCCTGGGTGGGGGAAAGCACCCACACATCTGGTCTCAGAAGTGTTGGGAGTGTGGTAGATGTGTGAAAGTGAAGGAGAAACACAGGAGAAAAGCTGAGTTTTTCCAACTCAGACTGGCACAGGTCCACAGACCACACATTGAGAAGCATGAACTATACAGAACTGGTCTATAAACATGGCCACTGACTAAGTAAATCCATGGAACAGAGAATGTTTTATAATGAATTTTCTCCTCTGATTTTCAATTATTGTCTCAGGTCCATTCTTTAAGAATATAGGATAATTAATTATTAATAAACTGTGATGGCATTTGCTCACTTTGGCTTAATGGTTTCTGAACAGTATATTGATACATTTAAAGAAACAAACAAACCAACCCAAATATAAGTTTCATTTTGAAAGAAAAAAATGGAGTGGGAAAATTGCTACATGCCAGAAGTTCAGGGATATTCCTCATTGAAGAAAAAATGAAAACTCACTTTGAGGCTTAGTGTTCTGCTTTAAATCATTTAATTTCAAGAAATACCTTTTCAATTGAAGAAATATACATCACACAATTTCCATGGTTAGTCAGGAATTACACTGAAAGTTCATTAAATCACGTCTAGGGAATTTAGGTGAACTCAAGTAAGTAAATTAAGTGCTGAGTTAATTAAGTTGTTAATTAGTTAATTAACTGTTATAGTTTTAAGTGATGCCATTAATAAACTGACATAAATTTCAGTTTTACTTTCCTATATTTAGAAGTTCTTCATGGAACTGTAAAAGCTAATTCTTTCCACAGAGTTTTGAACGAAATACTAACATATTTATAATAAGATTTTTATTGGTTAAGGTTGAGGGCATTTTAAAACAATTTGTCTAATTGGCTTTTTTCTTTTGCTTTTGTAAATCAGAGGATACTCTCTTCATTTCCTTTTTTCTTATATAAAATAAAATATCTAAGGGAAATAAACATGGAAGTACTCACAGTGCATAATCAGTTTGATGTATGCCACCACGTTTCTTTTTGGTATTGTTTTTAGGCATGAAGGTTTTTGAAAAGTAGTTTTCAGTTCTTTGCTGTAAAACAAACCATCCTCAAACTTGATGGCTTAAAATAATAGTAATCATTCATTTAGTCTACAATCCTGCAAATTGGGGAGGGCTGCATGGGGACAACTCATCTGTCCTGATTTGAATGGGATGACCCATTTCTAAGATGGCTCATTCACCTGGCTGGCAAGTTGGTGCTGGCTTTTGGCTGGGAGTTCAGCCAGGGCTGACTCCTGGGGCCTTGGGCCCTCGTCTCAATGTTCTCTCCACGGGGTTGCGTGGGCATAATCACAGCATGGCAGCAGGCTTCCAAGAGTGAGTTCTAAGAGGCCTACATAGAAGCTGAAAGGCTTCTTAGGACCTAGCTTCAGAAATCACAGAGCGTCACCTCCACAGTATTATATTGGTCAAGCACGTCACCAAAGTCAGTCCAGATTCAAGGGGAAGGGAATGACTCCTTCTCTCAGTGGGAAAAGTACCAAAGATATAAAAGAATAATTCAGTTCAATAAATAATTCAGTCCTTCAGTTAAGAAGGACTTGCAAATTCACATAGTAGGCTCTGATACTGAAAAAATAGTGATTTAAAATTTTTCCTCTGTTAGGGCTACCTCACAGCGAGCCAAACATTATGAGCAATACCATGAGTAAATAATGTAGTAGAAGACACACTGGATTTAGATAGAAGATCTGGATTTCAGTTAAGGTTGTGTTGTACTATCTAAGAGATTTTAGGGAAGTTATTTAATCTTTCTAAGACTCTGTTTTCTGATATTTAAGAGGAGGGTAGTAATATCTGCCCTACAGGTGTACATCCCAGAGCAACTGAGAAGTTCAAATAGGTTACTGTATAGGAAAGTGTATTTTAGATGGGAAAACAAATTATATCTGTGTGGCTGGACATTCTTACTGCCAGAATACACCCATTGAACTTTCTTTCTCGTACACATCTGTTGTTAATTAGTTTATACGGCATTTTATTTATTTGTGTACATCAGTAAACCATAAATCTTGACCTACTATCTTCGTTGGGAATCATGACCGCATGGCCTCAGGCAATCTGCTTATACATTAGGGGATAGAATTCCTACAACCAGGAATGTAGGAGAAAGTGTATTTCCCCACTGTTGGAAGCTTGGACCTTGGGATGGGCAGAGTTGGGGAGGTATAGGCACCTTACCTAATATTGAAATTGTACCTGTGAAAGAGTAGTGCTAGGTTGATTGGGGGTCGACTGAGTTTCTGCATCCATCAGGCTATAAATCTGGGAGCATGAGCCATAGTGCAAGAGGGTGTCAGTGGTTGATAAGTGGTTGGAATTGTTGGCGGTAACCACGGCTACGGCACAACAGGGGAAGCCAAAATGATCTCAACTGGTCCTAGTGGAGTCTTGTCATCAGTGAGCCAAGCAGTTGGGATCTGAGAGAAGCAAGCATTAGAGATGAGAGTAGAGGAAGGAATTGACTAAATCTAGCCTAAGGAATTGTGGTTGGAGATGCTTTATGAACAGGACTTTCATCAAGAGCGAAACAATCCAGTGTCTTTCTCCTGAAGTTAAAACTAAGTAGAGGGTCTGGACCAGCTACTGGGAAGGAATGGGCCTTGTGGGTTGGGGCTTGTTCAAGTGTTAACTTAGCAGAAGTAAGAAAGTCATAGACCTCCCTCTAAAATCTCTTCAGGCCTTTCTTTTACACCTTAATCAGTCTTGTACATCCCATTTCCCTTACTGTGTATGAAATCCTTTAGGGCAGGCCCACCCCTTAACAAAGCAGGGCTTATTTGATGTTTGGTGAATTGTATTTCTAGATGAGTATAAGATATGCTGTAGCAAGTGTTTTCTTGGATACTGAAGAAGAGAGACCCTGTTGCACCCTTGTAATAAATATTGGCTTCCTTGAATAGTGGGAAAAAGAAAGTGGAGGCAAACCATTTGGGGTAGTGAGTGAGCTACTTTTGCTGCTTGCCAAGTGCATCCAGGGCTCTCAGGTGCAACTGAGTGGCAAAAATGGGTAAGATGGGCTTGACTGAGACTTCTAAAAACACACAGGTACAGAGTTGAGTGTGCACAATATGTACTTTGTAGAAGTGGAATTCTGCTCTTGGGGGAAGCATCTATGTAAGCTTGAGATGGCACCAGAGACTAATGTCGTAGGTAGTGTATGGGTAGAAATGGACATAGAGAGTGAATAAAACAAATATTCCACATGGTGCTTAAGATCTAGTTGTAGCAACTGAAGAGCATTTTTCTAAGGCAAAAGATCAATAGATGCAAAACATTATACAGTAAGTTTTATTTTATTTGGCCAGTCAGGAGATAAGTTGTTTATCAAATATTCAGGTTGTTAGAATGTTCTGCTAGGATTATATTTTATGGGAAACATTGTTGATTGTCTACTCAATATCCATTCTTTCTTTCTTCTTCAATAACAGAACTCAAAATTGTTGTATCTGGCCATGTGCCTAGCTATGAAATGACATTTTAAGGATTTGTTGCAGATAACAAGTATGCAGAGGTCACTACGTGGGGGCTTTCCGAGAGTTTTTCTGAAAGGGCAGAGTTGGCTGTGAAGCACAGCCTGTGTGCCATTCCCTCATTTCTTTTCATCCTGCCTAGAATTCTAACATGATGGTTGGCGTTGCAGCAGCCATCTTGGGACCATGAGGCAAACCTGAGGCTGGAAGTTACAAAGTATGTTATTGGAGTAGAGAGAAAGAGTTCGTGTTCTGGATGACCATGGAACTGCCATTCTAGTCCCAGACTATCCACCTCTGTGAAAAAAGTCTCTCTTGTCTCAACCACTAGTATTTTTGGTTTCTGTTTGTTACAGTAGCCAAGAGAAATTCTTTCTTTAGGGTATTAAATACAATACAAATTTCTCAACAGTATAGAGATAATGAACTTATTTTGTGTATATTTTTAGCCTCTCCTTATTCCTGAAACGATTAAAGCTAGATTATAAGGATTCTTAAAATACAGGATTGCATAAACTAAAAATGTCAAAAGACACCCCCCCCAAAAGTGGAGCTATCAAAAAAGATTCTCTTTTGTCCCACTTCATTTTATAATTCACATCAGGATCTTTGAATGCCTTACAGCTATCATTATGGAAATCATATGTTGGAAATTCTGGTTAATAAGAGTCTTGTTTAGTTGAAATCCACTATGGAGACCTCAAGGTAGTATAATGGAAACTCTTCTAACTGGCCATCAATTGTTCAACTCATCAGAGTAACTAATGCTCTCCAGTTCTCAGTAAAACATACTGACTCATGCCCCTCTGTAGCTTGTTGAGTAGCACCCTGTCCTATAATCAGTTGTGTTTCTTCTGAAATTCCTCTGTACCAATTGTACTTGTTATAGTAATTACATAATTTAATTAAATATTATATGGTTTGGTAACTGATAAAAGGGAAAGAAAATAGTTGTTTCTATGAAAACTAAGTCAAATGTTTGGAAAGACTATAAAGATGAATTTTCCATGATTTTTTTGCTTTTGGATTAGGTATGAAGAAGCCAATTGTAATTGGAGGGAAAAAAATCAGTAAAAAATTTTTAGATTGCTTTGAAAGAATCTTTAAAAAGTAGTGCATTTGAGTGTGGTGTGAAAGAAATGCCTGGGGAGCTCCAAAAGCATGGACTCAGAAGAAAAAAGATAGCCCTACATCCAAAATTGGTTAATACGTATGTATTTAAGTGTTTTAATTGAAAATGAAATGTTTTAAAGGTATATATGTTTTTTAATAATTTGCCATTCTGTCAGACATTTTAAGTTCATTATTTCATTAGGATGGGTAAGAGGACTTCTGCCACTGTGTACAGAAGTCACACTTAGTGCAGGCATGTTAAATAAGGGAATGAAAATCCAAGCAGTAATTAAATGTACCAGGTGGTAAATAAGTGGTGCTGGTATTCCTCCTACTGTGTTACCCTTTGCTGCTGGGGGCAGACATTACTAATCAATCACAGTCCTCAACTGGCTCCTTTTCAATGTTGAACACCAAGTAGCTACTACCAATCAATCAGCTGGCCCATGAAATGAAATCTTTTTGTCAACCATGGTTTAGAGTGGGATAGTGTGGTAGGTGAAAGTCATGGATTGGCATGTCACTTGAGTCTGTGTAGGTTGTAAGTGTGTCAGGAAGATGCGTGTGGGGGGGATCTGATTGGGACATCCACCATCACATGGATTACTAGGATCCCTCTGACCAATCTCCCCCTCTAAGCAGTGTCCCCTTCCTCTTCACTCCATCAGTGTTTCTTCCAGAACTGTACTTTAGATGGAGAACATGAACTTGCCAGAGAGAGGTGAAGTTCTACTGGGATGTCCCTCAGAATCACTGTGGCTCAGCCATGCCTAGGTGCTTGGTGTGATAGCTAGGCTCTGGCAGCAAAATGTCCAGATTTGATCCTGATGTCATCACTTCCTATGACTAAAGCAAGTTACTTAACTTCAAGTTTCCATTTTATCAATAGTGAGTTTATAAGGATTAAAAGCAATAATGCATGGAAGGTATAAAGGACTGGTTCCTACCACATTCACACTCTCTACAGCAGGGTTTTGTAAGCATGAATTCATGAACTCTTTGAAATCTTATACACATTTTTATGCTCAGGGTCCATGACTTTCATCAGACTCTCAAAGGAGTCTGGGACTAAAACAAAAATGAAACAAAACAAGAAAAATTAAGGCTTTCTTGTTTAGAGCAATACTTATCAAATTTTAATAAATCACCTGAAGATCTTGTTAAAATGCCAGTTCTAATTCAGTAGGTCTGGGATGGGGCCTGAGCCTCTATATTCCTAACAAGCTCCTAGTTGTTGCTGATGCTGCTGATCCAAGGATCATACTTTGAGTAACGAGGGTCTGAAGTGTCTACCCCTTTCTTTTCTTTCATAGTGCTGAGAGGCACTGTAACGTGGTTTATAAAGCATGATCTATGGGGTCCAGATAGCTTGGGTTTGCTTTCTGGCTTTCACCCTTACTAATTCTATTATCTCGATCAAGCTGCTGAAATTTTCTCTGCCTCAGTTTCCTCATCTGTAAAATGGGGGAAATACTACATCCATGGTAGAGTTGATATGAGGATTAAATGAGATAAAGAGTTTATAACAAAAACAGAGCATAGTAAATGTTATTCTAAGTTTATTTATCAACTTGTGAGTACACTTTCTGCTGCTTCTGCCACATTCTTAGCTCTGTCTCAGATGACCTAGTATTGTCTGGATTTCCTCTTGCCCAAAGTAATGTCTCCCAGTTGGCTTCTTCAGAACACTATTGATATAGGGGTTAAATAAATTTGTGAAACATAATATATCCCTCTCTTAGGGAGATAGTATAGCAGAAAACACTTGTTTAGTCTAATTTTTTACTAACGACTTTGATCACAGACTTGAGAACTGTTTTTTCCATCTAACTCCTAATTCACACACGTAAGACCTGGTATCATAAAGTAATAATCGTAGTGGCATGCTTATGAAGAGTGGCAGACAAAATCAGGGTCATTCTGTAGTGTATTGCACCATAGAGAGTGGCTAATTCAGGTCTTCTGGGGTGAGGAAGAAGCTCTGAATCAGTACTGTCCACCAGCTGAGTACACCCCCTAGAGCAGATGCCTCCGTGAGGGGCTGGGCACTAATGAGTGCATCTATTTACTCCTGCTTTTGCCTCTGCCACATGCAGCCAGGCCCTCAGAGCACACATGAACAAGCACCGCCCAGACATGTGAAATTGAGATGAGGTAGACTTTCCCATTCAGCGTTATGTTACACTTATGCCATAATATTATTTCTCCTGTCAGCATATTGTCTCTATTACCTAATTCTCTTCTGAGAGAACATGTGGAAACAATGATTCCTCTCCCTAACCCTGGCTTTTGGATCTAGTTTTTTGTTCTTTTAAGTAAATCAAAGCTGTGGCTAAATAATGAAGCAACAGGATTATCTGTTGATTCATATATATATATTTTTTTCAATTTAAAAGTGGGTCTGAGGGAGTTCCCAAGATGGTGGAGTAGAAAGACTCTGAGCTCACCTTCTCCCATGGGCAGAGCAAAATTTCAGCTATTTACAAAACAACTACTTATGAAAAAACTGTGGGACTTCCCTGGTGGCCCAGTGGCTAAGACTCCTCACTCCCAATGCAGGGGGCCCGGGTTCGACCCCTGGTCAGGGAACTAGATCCCACATGCCTCGACTAAGAGTTTGTGTGCCACAACTAAAGACCCCGCATGCTGCAACTAAAGATCCCGCATGCCACAGCGAAGATCCCGCATAACGCAACTAAGACCCGGTGTAGCCAAATAAATAAATAAATAAATAAATAAATAGATGAATATTAAAAAAAAAAGAAAAAGAAAAAACTGGAAACCACCAGAAAAGATCTTCTACAACTAAAGATATAAAGAAGGAACTACAATGAGTTGAGTAGGAGGGGTGGAGTTGTGGTATAGTCAAGACCGACAAACAGGAGAATAATTACAAGTGCAGAGGTTCTCCCCAAGGAGTGAGGGGTCTGAGCCTCCACACTGGGCTCCCCAGCCTGGTGGTCCTGTGCCAGGAAGATGTGTCCCCCAGGACATTCGGCTTTGAAGGCCAGCAGGGCTTACATTCAGGACCCAGAAGACTGTGGGAAATAGAGACTCTACTCTTAAAAGGGCTCACACAAAATCTCACACGCTCCAGGACCCAGGGCAGAAGCAGTCATTTGAAAGAAGCCTGGGTTAGACCTAACAGCTGATTTTGGAGTCTCCTGGAGATGCAGGAAGCGATGGTAGCTCACCCCTGGGGACATAGACACAGGCAGCAGTCATTTTGGGGAGCTCATTCTACCATGTGGACACCAGTGCTGGCAAGTGCCATTTTGAAATCCTCCCTCTAGCTTTTTAGCCTCAGGATCCAGCCCTGTCCATGCCCAGCCTATAGGCACCAGTACTGGGATGCCTGAGGCCAAGCAACTAACTGGGTGGGGACACAGTGCCACCCACCAGAAGACAGTCTGCCTTAAAACCCCCTGAGCCCCTGGCCGACTCTGCACATTGCCCTGCCTACCAAAGGCCCAGGAACTGGCCCCAACACCAGCGTGCAGGCACTAGACCTGGGACCACCCCACCAGGGCCCTGTAGCCAGTGACCCCCAGACCCAGCTCCACTCATCAGTGGGCAGATATCAGCCCCAGAATCCCCTGGGCCTTAGCCCCTCCCACCAGAGAGCCTGCTCTAGCCTTGGGAACAGCCTTACCCACCAGCAGTTTGAGACCAGCTCTGGGATCTCTGGGCCTGCAACTAGACCCCAGGACACAGCTCTGCCTGCCAGTGGGCCAGCATTAGCCCTGGGATTCCCTGGGGTTCCACAGTTAGTTGCCTTGTGACCTGGCCTTGCCAAACAGCAGCTGGTGGCCTCCACACAAGGAAGGGCCTGGCAACCAACTGAACTGGGGGCCAGCCACACCTACCAGACTGCCCACAGTAGTCAGCCTGCCACAACAGAAGGACCTGTGCAGCCCACATAGGGGGCACCCCAAGAGCATATAGTTCTGGTGACTAGAAGGAGTACATTGCTGGGATGCATAGGAGGTCTCCTACAGAAGGCCACTTTTCCAAGGTCAGAAAATGTAACCAAGCTACCAGCTACATAGAAATAAAAACAGCAAGTTAGGCAAAGTGAGGTAACAGAGGAACATGTTCCAAACAAAGGAGAAAGATGAAACCCCAGAAGAACTAAGTGAGGTGGAGATAGGCAATCTACCTGAGAAAAAGTTAAAGATAATGATCATAAAGATGATCAAATAACTTGGGAGAAGAATGGATGAATAGAGCAGGGAGTTATTGTAGGAGTTTTAAACAAAAAGTTAGAAAATATAAAGAATAACCAAACAGAGATGAAGAATATAGTAGCTGAAATGAAAAATATACTAGAAGAAATCGAGTAGACTAAATGATACAGAGGAATGGATCAGCAATCTGGAAGACAGAGTAGCGGAAATCATTGAAGCTGAACAGAAAAAGGAAAAAAGAGAAAAAATGAGGACAATTTAACAGACTTCTAGGGCAACATCAAACATACTGATGTTCACATTATGGGGGTTCCAGAAGGAGAAGAGAGAGAACGGGGCAGAGACTAAATTTAAAGACATAATAGCTGAAAACTTCCCTAACCTGGGACAGGAAACAGACATCCAAGTCCAGGAAGCACAGAGAGTCCTAAATAGGATCAACCCAAAGAGGAACACACTAAGACATATTGTAATTAAAATGGCAAAACTTAAATATAAGGAAAGAATATTAAAAAATAAAAAGGGAAAAGCAACAGCAACAAGTTACGTACAAGGGAACTCCCATAAGACTATCAGACTATTCAACAGAAACTCTGCAGGCCAGAAGGGCATGGCACAATATATTTAAAGTGATGAACGGGAAAAACCTACAAGCAAGAGAACATTCTACGTGACAAGGCTCTCATTCAGATCTGATGGAGAGATAAAAAGTTTTACAGACAAGCAAAAACTAAAAGAGTTGAGTACACCCAAACCAACTTTACAAGAAACGTTAAAAGGACTGGTCTAAGAAAAAAAGAAAAGGCCACAATTAGAAACATGGAAATTATGAAAGGAAAAAGTTCATTGGTTAAGCAAATACAGTAAGTCCCCTACATATGAACCTTCAAGTTGTGAACTTTCAAAGATGTGAATGTGCATTCGCATGTCCAATCACGTAAGTTAGTTAGTGTGTCTGGCGTACATTGTCACATGTGTGCATCCTCTACAAGTGGTTGTTCTTTTGTGTACTTTACTGTATAGAGTACAATAGCACAATATCTTTATTTCAAGCCCAGGATGTCTGGAAGCAAGCATAAAAGCAGCAATGACGTAGCTGGTACCGTGCTACCCAGAAATCACTGGATTGTTTTTTTCAAAAAGGTATATATGTGTGTGTGTGTGTATATATATATATATATATATACACACACACACACACACACACACACACACACACATCTCATGGTAAACATATATCTATATATATATATATACACGCACACACACACAGCTCATGGTAACCACAAGCCAAAAATCTGTAATAGATACACAAGAGAGAAAGGAATCCAAACATAACACTAAAGATAGTCATCAAATCACAATGGAAGAGAACAAAAGAACAAGAAAGGAGCAAAAAGAACTACAAAAACAAATCCAAAACAGTGAACAGAAAAACAATACGTACTTACATATCAATAATTACTCTAAATGTAAATGGACTAAGTGCTCCAATCAAAAGACATAGAGTGGCTGAATGGATACAAAAATAAGACCCATATATATGCTACCTACAGGAGACTCACTTCAGATCTAAAGACATACAGACTACTCTGGAAAAAGAAAGCCAGAGTAGCAATACTTATATCAGACAAAATAGACTTTAAAATAAAGACTGTTACAAGAGACAAAGAAGGACACTACATAATGATCAAGGGCTCAATCCAAGAAGAAGATATAACAATTGTTATACGCACCCAACATAGAACCACCTAAATACATAAAACAAATGTTAATACACGTAAACGGAGAAATTACAGTAACACAATAATAGTAGGGGACTTTAACACCCCACTTACATTAATGGGCATATCATCCAGACAGAAAATCAGTAAGGAAACACTGGCCTTAAATGACACGTTAGACCAGATTGACTTAATATATATAGAACATTCCATCCAAAAGCAGCAGAATACACATTCTTTCCAAGTGCACATGGAACATTCTCCAGGATAGATCATATGCTAGGCCACAAAACAAGCCTTGGTAAATTTAAGAAAATTGAGATCATATCAAGCATCATTTCTGACCCCAACACTATGAGACTAGAAACTAACTGCAAGAAAAAAACCTGCAAAACCCACAAACATGTGGAGGGTAAACAACATGCTCCTGAACAACTAAAGGATCACTGAAGAAATCAAAGAGAGAATCAAAATATAACTGGAGATCAGTGAAAACAAAAACACAATGATCCAAAATCTATGGAATGCAGCAAAAGCAGTTCTAAGAGGGAAGTTTATAGTGATACAAGCTTACCACAGGAAACAAGAAAAATCTCAAATAAGCAACCTAACCTTACACCTAAAGAAACCAGAATAAGAACAAACAAAACCCAAAGTTAATAGAAGGAAAGGAATCATAAAGGTCAGAGCAGAAACAAATGAAATAGAGACTAAAAAACAATAGAAATGATCAATGAAACTAGGAGCTGGTTTTTTGAAAAGACAAACAAATTTGATAAATCTTTAGCCAGACTTGTGAAGAAAAAAAGAGAGAGGACCTAAATCAATAAAATCAGAAATGAAAAAGAAGTTACAACCAACATCACAGAAATACAGAGGGTTATAAGAGATTACTATGAACAATTGTATGCCAATAAAATGGACAACCCAGAAGAAATGAACAAATTCCTAGAAGTGTACAATTGCCCAAGACTGAACCAGGAAGAAATAGAAAATATGAACAGACAACTTACCAGTAAAGAAATTAAATTAGTAATAAAAAAGAACAGCCCAACAAACAAAGTCAAGCTACAGATGGCTTCACAGTGAATTCTACCAAACGTTTATTTATTTTATTTTATTTATTTTATTTTTGGCTGTGTTGGGTCTTTGTTGCTGCAGGCGGGCTTTCTCTAGTTTTGGCGAGCGGGGGCTACTCTTCGTTGCAGTGCGCGGGCTTCTCATTGCGGTGACTTCTCTTGTTGGGAGCATGGGCTCTAGGCGTGCCGGCTTCAGTAGTTGTGGCTCGCGGGCTCTAGAGCGCAGGCTCAGTAGTTGTGGCGCACGGGCTTAGTTGCTCGGCGGCATGTGGGATCTTCCCAGACCAGGGCTCGAACCTGTGTCTCCTGCATTGGCAGGCGGATTCTTAACCACTGTGCCACCAAGGAAGCCTCTACCAAACATTTAGAGAAGAGTTAACACATATCGTTCTCAAACTATTCCAAGAAATTGCAGAGGAAGGAATTCTTTCGAACTCATTCTGTGAGGCCACTGTCACCCTGATACCAAAACCGGACAAAGATATCACAGAAAAGGAAATTACAGACCAATATCACTGATGAATATAGATTCAAAAATTCTCAACAGAATATTAGCAATCAAATCCAGCAATACATTAAAAGGATCATACACCATGATCAAGTGGGATTTATCCCAGGAATGCAAGGATGGTTCAGTATCCACAAATCAATCACTGTGATACACCACATTAACAAACTGAAGAATAAAAAACCATATGATCATCTCAATAGATGCAGAAAATCTTTTGATAAAATTCAACATCCATTTATGATTAAAAATACTCTCCAGAAAGTGGCATAGAGGGAACATACCTCAACATAATAAAGGCCATATATGATAAAGCCATAGCCAACATCATGCTCAAGAGTAAAAGCTGAAAGCATTTCCTCTAAGATCAGGAACGAGACAAGGATGCCCACTCTCGCCACTTTTATTCAATATAGTATTGGCGGTCCTAGCCACAGCAATCAGACAAGAAAAAGAAATAAAAGGAATCCAAATTGGAAAGGAAGAAGTAAAACTGTCATTGTTTGCAGATGACATGATACCACACATAGAAAATCCTAAAGATGCCACCAAAAACCTACTAAAGCTCATCAGCGAATTTGGTAAAGTTGCAGCATACAAAATTGGTATACAGAAATCTGCTGCATTTCTATACAGTAACAGCAAACTATCAGAAAGAGAAATTAAGGAAAATAATCTCATTTACAATCACATCAATAATAATAAAATATTTAGAATAAACTTAACCAAGGAAGTGAAAGAACTATACTCTGAAAACTGTAAAACATTGGTGAATGAATTAAAAAATGATGCAAAGAAATGGAAAGATATCCCGTGTTCTTGGATGAGAAGAATTAATATTGTTAAAAAATGTCCATACTAGCCAAAGCAACCTACAGATTTAATGTGACCCCTATCAAAATACTCTTGACATTCTTCACAGTACTAGAACAAATAATCCTAAAATTTATATCAAACCACAAAAGACCCTGAATTGCCAAAGCTATCTTGAGAAAAAAGAACAAAGCTAGAGGTATCATGCTTCCTGACTTCTGACTATACTACAAAGATACAGTAATCAAAACAGTATGGTACTGGCACAAAAACAGACACATTGATCAACGGAACAGAATAGAGAGCTCAGAAATAAACCCACACAATTATGGTTAATTAATCTAAGACAAAGGAGGCAAGAATATACAATCGAGAAGAGACCGCCTCTTCAATAAGTGGTGCTTGGAAAACTGGACAGCTACACGGAAAAGAATGAGATTAGAACATTTCCTCACACCATATACAAAAATAAACTCAAAATGGAGTAAAGACCTAAACGGAAGACTGGAAACCATAAAACTCCCAGAAGAAAACATAGGCAGAACACTCTTTGACATGAGTTGTAGCAACATTTTTTGGGATTTGTCTCCTAAGGCAGAGAAAACAAGAGCAAAACTAAACAAATGGGACCTAATTAAACTTAAAAACTTTTGCACAAACCATAAATAAAATGGAAAGACAACCTACTGAATGGGAGAAAATATTTGCAAATGATATGACTGGTAAGGGGTTAATATCCAAAATAAACAAACAGCTCATACAACTTAATATTAAGCAAACAAACAACCTGATTTTAAAATGGGCAGAAGACCTGAATAGACATTTTTCTGAAGAAGTTAAACAGATTGGCAATAGGCACTTGAAAAGATACTCAGCATTGCAAATCAAAACCATAGTGAGGGGACTTCTCTGGTGGTCCAGTGGTAAAGAATCCACCTTCCAATGCAGGGGACATGGGTTCGATCCCTGGTTGGGGAACTAAGACCCCACATGCCACAGGGCAACTAAGCCTACATGCCACAACTGCTGAGCCCATGCACTCTGGAGCCCATGTGCCACAACTAGAGAGAGAAAACCCACATGCCACAACTAGAGAGAAGCCCGTGTGCCACAACTAGAGAGAAGCCCTCGTGCCACAACAAAGAGCCCGCACGCTGCAATGAAAGATCCCGCATGCTGCAACTAAGACCCGACACAGTCAAAAATAAAAATAAATAAATAAATAAAATATTTTTTAAAAGTTAAAAAAAAAAAACCCATAATGAGCTACCACCTCTTACCTGTTCAGAATGGCTATCCTCAAAAAGACCACAAATAGGAAATACTGGCGAGGATGTGGAGAAAAGGGAACCCTTGTACACTGTGGGAATGTAAATTCATGCAGCCACTGTGGAAAACCAGTATGGAGGTTCCTCAATAAACTAAAAATAGAATTACCATATGATCCAGCAATTTCACTCCTGGGTATATATCTGAAGACAATGAAAACATTAATTTGGAAAGATACATGCACCCCAGTGTTCATAGCAGCATTATTTACTATAGCCAAGATGTGGAAGCAACCTAAGTGTCCAATAACAGATGAATGGATAAAGAACATGTGGCATATATATACAGTATATATATACAATGGAATACTACTTAGCCATAAAAAAGAATGAAATTTTGCCATTGGCAACAACATGGATGGACCTGGAGTGTATTATGCTTAGTGAAATAAGTCAGACAGAGAAAGATGAATACTGTATGTTATCACTTATATATGAAATCTAAAAAATAAAACAAACTAGTGACTATAATAGAAACAGATTCACGGATATAGAGAACAAACTAGTGGTTACCAGTGGGGAGAGAGAAGTGGGGAAGGGCAAGACAGTGGTAGAGGATTAAGAGGTACAAACTACTATGTATAAAATAAATAAGCTACAAGGATATATTGTACAGCACAGGGAATATAGCCAATATTTTATAATAACTATAAATGGAGTAAAATCTATAAAAATTTTGAATCACTAAGTTATATGCCTGAAACTAATATAATATTGTAAATCAACTATACCTCAAAAAAAAGTGACATGAAAAAAATGGGTCCAGGTATATTCAGATTGAAAAAACAGATTAAAGTTTAGGATTTGACTAGTACAGATTATTTTTTTTCAACATCAACTTTATTGAGGTACAGTTTATATAAAAAGCACACTAATTTTAAATGCATAGTTCAGTGAGTTTTGTCAAAGTGTGCCTGTGTAACCAATGCGACAGTTGAGATGCAGAACATTTCCATCACCCCAAAAGGCTTGTTTGTGGCCATTTGAAGTTTCTCTTGCCCCAAGCAACCACTGATTTGATTTCTGTCATCATAGATGTGCCTGTTCTGGAGCTATCATGCAAGTGGAATCTTATGAGTAAACTATTTTATGTCTGGCTTGTTTTGCTCAATTCTCATTTGAGCATCATCATTTTTGTTATGTGTATCACTAGTATCAATAGCAGAACGTTTTTTTAAAAAAACCTTTCATTTAATTCTGTCAAAATGTCAACCATTATGCAAACATTATAAACCAATAATATGTGCACATTGAGACATGTTTTTATTTTATTTTTTAACATAGGCCAACTCCTAGGTTGAGAATACCACTCTGTGCTGACATATTTGAGCAGCTCTGAGTATATTGTAATTGTGAGGGCTGTGTGGGGTAGTGGGAAGACTGTGGTCACAATGCCGGCCCTGTCACAGACTTTGAGTTTGAACAGGTTCCACCACCCAGTAGGGTTCTATTTCTCCATTTGTACTAGCCTTTGCTGCTTCCTGAGGCCCATTTTGGGGCTGACACGTGTTGTTTTGGGGATGGTCAATGAGCTGTGGAACCAGCAGAGGGAGCAGGAGTCAACAAAAATGACAGAGTTAGGTCAGCATCTTGAACCGGCCCCTGTGATACATGCCGCCCTCAGCACAGTGAATGCACTGTTCCAGAGCTCAGCAAGTCCTCTGGTGGACCAGTTTTTAAAGTGACTTATGATTCTGGATAGATTTTTCAAACAGATTTTTCTGATTAGGTGAGATGGTAGTTTTTATAAAATTTTTAAATTATAAGATATTTTATTGCAAATGAGAGGGAGGATAAAAAAATAAGAGATCCCTGTGTGGTCTTATAAGCAAACAAAATAGATTCATATTAAAAAACTTCTGTAAATTAACCTTTAAAATACTATAATTTAATAATTATTACCCTAGAGTAGAATCGTAAAAAACATGTTGAAAGGGGCCACTTCAGAGTTTACTTTTCAGGGAAAAAAGGAACATAAAGAAAATTAGATTGAGTCATTGGAAGTGTAGTTTATAGAATTGTCAAAAATAAAATATTTTCTAACATACCATTATCTGAAAATAGAATCGAGTTTTTAAAAGCAGTTAAATGATTTCACTCTGAAGCCAGATCTGTATAATTGCAGTTAAATGGATACTTCATGCCATGAAATTCCCCTCACCTACCATGTCTGCACCTTCAGCTCACAGAATTATTTTTGTTCTTTATTCACTTTGCTTCTATAAAGATAATTGATGTTGCATGAAATATTTATAGTCTTATATTTGCTCCCCAAATTCTTCTCATCATAATATTGAACAACCTCTAACCAGAGAGGGAAATTAGGTTGGACATGGGTTGCTGGAAAACATTCTGTAGGCTTCTGAACACAACGACCACCTCTCCTGCTACAAAGTGTTGTTTTGAGATAACTACTTTGGTGAAGAGTTTTGTCATTTTCAAACGAACTCTGTAATATGACACATGTGAATAAGAAAGTTAAATAAGTGATAACTGGCATCTTTCAGGTAAAATTAGGAGAGTACTAAAAAGGCAAGGGGGTGAGATGAGTGAAAAGAGAATGAAGTGAAGTGTGGAAATTAAGGAAGACCTGTGTAGGTAGAGACAGCCTGTATCTGTCTGGTGTTGGAAAACCTCCTTTCACTTGTTGAAAAGCTACCTGATGAACCTCTATAGAAAAGATGAATCTGATGTCATTTAACTAGCCTGTACCACAGAGAAAGAAGGAAGCATCCCAGTTATTTTTATTAGGCCAGCATAACACTGATCCAAAAACCTGACCAAGATAGCTCAAGAAAGAAAACTACAGACTGACCTCACTTATAATTGTTGATGCAAAATCCTAAGCAAAATACCAGCAAATAGATTCCAGTAGTACATTTTGGAGAAAATAAACCATGACCAAAGAAAATTATTCTAAATGTTAAGGGATGATTCAATATTAGGAAGTCTATAAAAAATGTAATCACATTAAAATACAGAGAAGCATGTGCTGTAAAACAGGCTGGGTGGTTTTAAGACAAAACTGCAGGAGAGAGATTGGTTCAAGATGTCATAGTAGAAGGACATGTGCTCACTCCCTCTTGCGAGAACACTGGAATCACAACTAACTGCTGAACAGTCATCGACAGGAAGACACTGGAACTCAGGAAAAAAGACACCCCACATCCAAAGACAAAGGAGAAGCTGCAATGAGATGGGAGGAGGGGTGCAATCACAATAAAATCAAGTCCCATAACTGCTGGGTGGGTGACTCACAAACTGGAGAACATGTATACCACAGAGTCCACCCACTGGAGTGAAGGTTCTGAGCCCCATGTCAGGCTTCCAAACCTGGGGGTCTGGCAATGGGAGGAGGAATTCCTAGAGAAACAGACTTTGAAGGCTAGTGGGATTTGATTGCAGGACTTCGGCAGGACTGGGGGAAACAGAGACTCCACTCTTGGAGGGCACACACAAAGTAGTGTGCACATCAGGACCCAGGGGAAGAAGCAGTGACCCCATAGGAGACTGAACCAGACCTATCTGCTAGTGTTGGAGGGTCTCCTGCAGAGGCGGGGGGTGGCTGTGGCTCACCACAGGGACAAGGACACTGGCCACAGAAGTTCTGGGAAGTACTTCTTGGCCTGAGCCCTCCCAGCATCCACCATTAGCGCCAGCAAAGAGCCAGGTAGGTTCCAGTGCTGCGTTGCCTCAGGCCAAACAACCAACAGGGAGGGAACACAACCCCCCTCCCCTCCATCAGCAGACAAGTGGATTAAAGTTTTACTGAGCTCTGCCCACCAGAGCAACACCCAGCTCTACCCACCACCATTCCCTCCCATCAGGAAGCTTGCACAAGCCTCTTAGATAGCCTCATCCACCAGAGGGCAGACAGCAGAAGCAAGGAGAACTACAGTTCTGCAGCCTATGGAATGAAAACCACAATCACAGAAAGAGAGACAAAATAAAAAGGCAGAGGACTATGTGCTAGATGAAGGAACAAGATGAAACCCCAGAAAAACAACGAAATGAAGTGGAGATAAGCAACCTTCCAGAAAAAAGAATTAAGAATAATGATAATTAAGATGATCCAGGACCTCAGAAAAATAATGGAGGCAAAGATTGAGAAGATGCAAGAAATGTTTAACAAACACCTAGAAGAATTAAAGAACAAACACCTAGAAGAATTAAAGAACAAACAAACAGATGAACAATACAATAACTGAAATGAAAACTACACTAGAAGGAATCAATAGCAGAATAACAGAGGCAGAAGAACAGATAAATTCTGGAAGACAGAATGGTGGAATTCACTGCCACGGAACAAAATAAAGAAAAAAGAATGAAAAGAAATGAAGACAGCCTAAGAGACCTCTGGGACAACAGTAAGCGCAACAACATTCGCATTATAGGGGTCCCAGAAGGAGAAGAGAGAGATATTTAAAGTGATGAAAGTGAATCAACTACAACCAAGATTACTCTACTTGGCAAGGATCACATTCAGATTCCATGGAGAAATTAAAACCTTTACAGACAAGCAAAAGCTAAGAGAATTCAGCACCGCCAAACCAGCTCTACAACAAATGCTAAAGGAACTTCTCTAAGTGGGAAACACAAGAGAAGAAAAGGAGCTACAAAAACAAACCCATAACAATTAAGAAAATGGTAATAGGAACATACATATTGATAATTACCTTAAATGTAAATGGATTAAATGCTCCAACCAAAAGACACAGGCTTGCTGAATGGATACAAAAACAAGACCCATATATATGCTGTTTACAAGAGACCCACTTCAGACCTAGGGACACATACAGACTGAAAATGAGGGGATGGAAAAAGATATTCCATGCAAATGGAAATCAAAAGAAAGCTGGAATAGCAATACTCATATCAGATAAAATAGACTTTAAAATAAAGAATGTTACAAGAGACAAGGAAGGACACTACATAACAATCAAGGGATCAATCCAAGAAGAAGATATAACAATTATAAATATATATATGCACCCAACATAGGAGCACCTCAATACATAAGGCAACTACTAACAGCTCTAAAAGAGGAAATCGACAGTAACACAGTAATAGTGGGGGACTTTAACACCTCACTTACACCAATGGACAGATCATCCAAACAGAAAATTAATAAGGAAACACAAGCTTTACATGACACAATAGACCAGATAGATTTAATTGATATTTATAGGACATTCCATCCAAAAACAGCAGATTACACTTTCTTCTCAAGTGCGCACGGAACATTCTCCAGGATAGATCACATCTTGGGTCACAAATCAAGCCTCAGTAAATTTAAGAAAATTGAAATCATATCAAGCATTTTTTCTGACCACAACGCTATGAGATTAGAAATGAATTACAGGGAAAAAAACGTAAAAAACACAAACACATGGAGGCTAAACAATAGGGTACTAAATTACCAAGAGATCACTGAAGAAATCAAAGAGGAAATCAAAAAATACCTAGAGAAAAATGACAATGAAAACATGACGATCCAAAACCTATGGGATGCAGCAAAAGCAGTTCTAAGAAGGAAGTTTATAGCTATACAAGCCTACCTCAAGAAACAAGAAAAATCTGAACTAAACAATCTAACCTTGCACCTAAAGGAACTAGAGAAAGAAGAACAAACAAAACCCAAATTTAGCAGAAGGAAAGAAATCATAAAGATCAGAGCAGAAATAAATGAAATAGAAACAAAGAAAACAATAGCAAAGATCAATAAAACTAAAAGCTGGTTCTTTGAGAAGATAAACAAAATTGATAAACCTTTAGCCAGACTCATCAAGAAAAAGAGGGAGAGGACTCAAATCAATAAAATTAGAAATGAAAAAGAAGTTACAATGGACACTGCAGAAATACAAAGCCTCATAAGAGATTACTACAAGCAACTCTATGCCAATAAAATGGACAACCTGGAAGAAATGGACAAATTCTTAGAAGGGTATAATCTTCCAACACTGAACCAGGAAGAAATAGCAAATATGAACAGACCAATCACAACTAATGAAGTTGAAACTGTGATTAAAAATCTTCCAACAAACAAAAGTCCAGGACCAGATGGCTTCACAGGTGAATTCTATCAAACAGTTAGAGAAGAGCTAACACCTATCCTTCTCAAACTCTTCCAAAAAATTGCAGAGGAAGGAACACTCCCAAACTCATTCTATGAGGCCACCATCACCCTGATGCCAAAACCAGACAAAGATACTACAAAAAAAGAAAATTACAGACCAGTATCACTGATGAATATAGATGCAAAAATCCTCAACAAAATACTAGCAAACAGCATCCAACAACACATTAAAAGGATCATACACCATGATCAAGTGGGATTTATCCCAGGGATGCAAGGATTCTTCAATATATGCAAATCAATCAATGTGATACACCATATTAACAAACTGAAGAGTGAAAAACATATTATCATCTTGATAGATGCAGAAAAAGCTTTTGACAAAATTCCACACCCATTTATGATAAAAACTCTCCAGAAAGTGGGCATAGAGGGAAGCTACCTCAACATAATAAAGGCCGTATATGACAAACCCACAGCAAGCATCATTCTCAATGGTGAAAAACTGAAAGCATTTCCTCTAAGATCAGGAACAAGACAAGGATGTCCACTCTCGCCACTATTATTCAACATAGTTTTGGAAGTCCTAGCCACGGCAATCAGAGAAGAAAAAGAAATAAAAGGAATACAAATAGGAAAAGAAGAAGTAAAACTGTCACTGTTTGCAGATGACATGATACTATACATAGAGAATCCTAAAGATGCCACCAGAAAACTATTAGAGCTAATCAATGAATTTGGTAAAGTTGCAGGATACAAAATTGATGCACAGAAATCTCTTGCATTCCTATATACTAACAACGAAAGATCAGAAAGAGAAATTAAGGAAAGAATCCCATTTACCGTTGCAACAAAAAGAATAAAATACCTAGGAATAAACCTACCTAAGGAGGTAAAAACCTGTACTCAGAAAACTATAAGACCCTGATGAAAGAAATCAAAGGTGACACAAACAGATGGAGAGATATACCATGTTCTTGGATTGGAAGAATCAATATTCTGAAAATGACTATACTACCCAAAGCAATCTACAGATTCAATGCAATCCCTATCAAATTACCAGTGGTATTTTTACAGAACTGGAACAAAAAATCTTAAAATGTGTATGGAGACACAAAAGACCCCGAATAGCCAAAGCAGTCTTGAGGGAAAAAAACGGAGCTGGAGGAATCAGACTCCCTGACTTCAGACTATACTTCAGACTGTACTACAGAGCTACAGTAACTAAGACAATATGGTACTGCACAAAAACAGAAGTATAGATCAATGGAACAGGATAGAAAGCCCAGAGATAAAACCACACACCTATGGTCTACTGATCTGTGACAAAGGAGGCAAGGATACACAATGGAGAAAAGACAGCGTCTTCAATAAGTGGTGCTGGGCAAACTGGACAGCTATATGTAAAAGAATGAAATTAGAACACTCTCTAACACCATACACAAAAATAAACTCAAAATGGATTAAAGACCTAAATATAAGACTGGGCACTATAAAACTCTTAGAGGAAAACGTAAGAATAACACTCTATGACAAAAATTACAGCAAGATCCTTTTTGACCCACCTCCTAGAGAAATGGAAATAAAACCAAAAATAAACAAATGGGACCTAAGGAAACTGAAAAGCTTTTGCACAGCAAAGGAAACTACAAACAAGATGAAAAGACAACCCTCAGAATGGGAGAAAATATTTGCAAATGAAGCAACTGACAAAGGATTAATCTCCAAAATTTACAAGCAGCTCATGCAGCTCAATATCAAAAAACAAACAACCCAATCCAAAAATTGGCCCAAGACCTAAATAGACATTTCTCCAAAGAAGACCTACAGATGGCCAAGAAGCATATGAAAAGCTGCTCCACATCACTAATTATTAGGGAAATGCAAATCAAAACTACAATGTGGTATCACCTCATACCAGTTAGAATGGGCATCACCAGAAGATCTACAAACAACAAATGCTGGAGAGTGTTTGGAGAAAAGGGAACCCTGTTGCACTGTTGGTGGGAATGTAAATTGATACAGCCACTATGGAGAAAAATATGGAGGTTCCTTAAAAAACTAAAAATAGAACTACCATATGTCCCAGCAATCCCACACCTCGGCATATACCCAGAGAAAACCATGATTCAAAAAGACACATGTGGGCTTCCCTGGTGGCGCAGTGGTTGAGAATCTGCCTGCCAATGCAGGGGACATGGGTTCGAGCCCTGGTCTGGGAAGATCCCACATGCCGCGGAGCAACTAGGCCTGTGAGCCACAACTACTGAGCCTGCGTGTCTGGAGCCTGTGCTCCGCAACAAGAGAGGCCACGATAGTGAGAGGCCCGCGCACCGCAATGAAGAGTGGCCCCCACTTGCCGCAACTAGAGAAAGCCCTCGCACAGAAACGAAGACCCAACACAGCCAAAAATAAATAAATAAATACTTAAAAAAAAAAAAAAGACACATTCACCCCAATGTTCATTGCAGCACTAGCCAGGTCATGGAAGCAACCTAAATGCCCATCGACAGACGAATGGATAAAGAAGATGTGGTACATATATACAATGGAATATTACTCTGCCATAAATAGGAATGAAATTGGGTCATTTGTAGAGATGTGGATGGACCTAGAGACTGTCATACTGAGTGAAGTAAGTCAGAAAAAGAAAAAAAAATATTGTATATTAATGCATATATGTGGAATCTAGAAAAATGGTACAGATGAACCGGTTTGCAAGGCAGAAATAGACACAGATGTAGAGAACAAACGTATGGGCACCAAGGGGGAAATTGGTGGGGTGGGGGTGGTGGTGGGGTGAATTGGGCGATTGGGATTGACATGTATACACTGATGTGTACAAAATAGACAACTAATAACCTTCTGTATAAAAAATAAATTAATTAAATTAAATTAAAAAAGCAAACAAAACAAAAAAACTGCAAGGCTGGAAAGCAGGTCAGTGGTTGCCAGGGGATGAGGTTGGGGAATGCTTGATTACAAAGGAGCAACACGAGGGAATTTTGGGTGTGAGGGGTGGTGATAGAACTATTCTGTGTCTTGATTGTGGTGGTGGATACATGCCTCTTTGCATTTGTCAATAGAAACATACATCAAAAAAAAGAATTTTATTGTATGTAAAAGCAAATATTTTAAAATAAGTTTAAAAACTCAAAACAACAACAACAACAATAAATCCCACTGTAATATAGCCAATAAAGTCAATGATTGATTAGGTAAGAAGGTGAAGTGACTGAAATACATCCAGTTTTTTCAACTGTAAGGTGGAGCTAATAGTAATACCTATTTCCCAGGGTTGTTATGAGATTCTGCTTCGTACAACATCTGGCACAGAGTAAATTCTCAATAAATTCTCAATAACCATTATTAGTAATAAAGTGTAGCCATTAAGCACACAAACAGTGGAGCAAAATGCCTGGGTTCAAGTTCTGGTTTGCCCACTTACTAGTTGTGTGGCCTTGGGTAAGTCATTTTGCTTCTGCTCCTCTGAGTTCTCTTATTTTAAAAATGTGGGTAATGACAGTACGTACCTCACAGGGTCTCTGCGAGGGTTACCTGAGTTAATCACGGTGGAGTACCTGGAACAGGGCCTGGCACTGCGCCATAAAGGGAGGGGGAGGGTTGTAAAAAACGAGCGGGCTGGGAGAAATGCCAAAAGCTCCTGTGAGTTCAGAAAGGAAATGAAGTGAGCTGGTTGCATGTGTGTGTGTGTGTGTGTGTGTGTGTTTGTGTGTGTAGGGATGGTTGGTGTTGGTCTTGGTTTTATCTAAATGAGTTGTACACCTAAAGTGAATGGAAAAAAAGGCAGGAAAAGACAAGTCTTAAACATTTATCAGGTATGCCTTTCAAGAATAACTTCCAACTGTGGCAGAGACACTGCGTATAGGGCCTGGATGGAAACAGACCTGGATTCTCCAAAGACCATGGGAGCTAAAACAAAGAAGGTAACTTGCTACATTAGCATGGTGTCAAAGGCAGGGTGAATTTGCATTAAAGGAGTGTGAAAGTTTCAAGGCAAAGTAGGTCATGAGAAAAGAGAGTTAAATAGAGAGACCCAGAGACTCTGTTGAATGATTTAAACCTCTTATGCAGCTGATTGAATAAAGAGGGAGGTTCCTCTGTGTTTGTATGACCATAGTCATCGTGATGGTCACTCAGGTTGACTCCAGCGGATGCGTTGCCAGTGGCCACAACAGGAGAGGGGACTGGTCAACAGGTACCAGTGACTCTGAGGTGACACCCTTTCACTGGCGGCTGGTAGTGGTCACATGGAGCTGGGGAGCCCTCATTGGATACTTATTGCTGGCCGCATCTCTAAGGATCACATAAGTCCCAATAATATGGGGAAAAGCATAATATTTAGTGAAATGAGAAAAATTTTTATTAGTATGTAAGTGAAAAATATAGAATATAAAACTGTATATGGACCTAATTTGGTTAAACGTATGCATAGAAAAATGACTGGAATGAAACACATTAAAATGGTAAAGAATAGTTGTCTCTGGGTGAGAATTACAGATGACATATACTCTTTTATTTATATTTTATATCTTTTATATTTTCTATAATAAAAATGCTTTACTTTTGCAATTAGAAAAGAAGGAATAAATACAATTAACTTAAAAGGAAAAGAAGTTTCCTTTCCAAGTTCATAGCCCTACGTGTTGTTCAGCAACATATGGTTGTTTGCAATTTGGATGAAAAGGGCAATAAACACTTTAACTGCTGGCTACATTCTCTAACCTCTAGATGAAGCTCAGAGCTTCTCAATCTTATTTCACATCCAAGAAAGAGGGTCTTTTATGCAGGTCAAAGACATAATGGAGTCCTCAGAAACCCAGCACGAGCCATAGTGGTTGAAGCTTGGGTGGGAGTGATGAAGACATTCAAAGCTCCTTCTTTCCAAGATATGCTGCTTCTTTTGGACCACTTCCTGTCACTTTTCTTGCTTTTGTCTCTCTCAGCCACTGTAAAAAGATGGGATTTATATTAGTTTGCTGATGCTGCCATAATGAAGTACCATAGACTGAGTGGCTTAAAGTACAGAAATTTACTTTCTCACAATTCTGGAGGCCAGAAGTCTGAGGTCAAGGTGTCAGTGGGGTTCGTTTCTTCTGAGGTCTCTCTTTTTGGCTTGCAGATGGCCATCTTCTCCTTCTGTCTTCACATGGTCTTCCTTCTGTGTGTGTGTGTGTGTGTGTCCTAATCTGCTCTTCTTTTAAGAACACTAGTCATATTGGACTTGGGCCTACACGAATGACCTCATTTTATCTTAATTATCTCTTTAAAGGCCCTGTCTCCCCAAACCAGTCACATTCTGAGGTACTGGGGGTTAGGACTGCACTTACGAATGTTGGGGGGACAAAATTCAGCCAATAAAAGGGTTCAAATGTTTTCTTTCTTAGGGGACCATATCTCTGCTCAAAGAGTCAGGGAAGAATGAGTGTAAGGCTTAAGAGAAAGAAAAAAAAAGAAGCTGCTTAAATTTCCTGGATTTACAGCCCACCAGGTTAAGAAACCAGAGAGGAATCTGAGTAATCTGAGCCCAAATCTGCCTTTGTCTAGAGTGTCTATTCTGGGCACATAATGCTCTTAAATCTGTGACTGCACTGAGGCTGCTTAAGGATTTGCAATATTGGTTATCTCTTCTTTGGGGACATAACTAATATAGCATTAGGTTGATAACACCAAATTATTGGATGTTTCTACAAGGAAAAGCAAATTTGAGAACAGAGGTATGTTAGAATCTTATTCAATAAATGCTGCGGAATCTTATTCAATAAATCTTATTCAATAAAAGAGAGGTCTGCTCTGGTCATATTACCCTTGATGGGTTGGTCAACATTGCCATTCTCTGCTAAAAATGAGAAGAAGCATTCTGAGGAACTCATATGGAATTTTAAGGTAATAAAATGCAAGAGGTTCTCTCCTCTGTCCAAGGGATAAACATCTATAGATTGTACTCTGACCTCTTCCCAATCACAAAGAACCCTGAAAGTTTTACAGTATGGAACTGATGTCCTTGACCTATGGAAGAGAAAAGCTCATGTCTATGAATTTTGCCTTTGCCCAGCCAGGAGATGGTGCCATTTTTCTAGAGAATTGAGCCAGATTTAGCTTGAACTTTCCATTTGACCTTTAATAAGCTATGTGGGCACCATGCTCACAGCATGTTTCTATAGATACTCATATATAACCAGTTTCTAGAAGATTCCAGTTAACTGCAGTTAAACAAACTGGAGAGGGGAGGGGCAAGATGGCGGAAGAGTAAGACGCGGAGATCACCTTCCTCCCCACAGATACATGAGAAATACATCTACACGTGGAACTGCTCCTACAGAACACCCACTGAACGCTGGCAGAAGACGTCAGACCTCCCAAAAGGCAAGAAAATCCCCACGTACTTGGGTAGGGCAAAAGAAAAAAGAAATAACAGAGACAAAAGAATAGGGACGGGACCTGCACCAGTGGGAGGGAGCTGTGAAGGAGGAAAGGTTTCCACACACTAGGAAGCCCCTTCGTGGGCAGAGACTGCGGGTAGCAGAGGGGGGAAGCTTCAGAGCCACGGAGGAGAGCGCAGCCACAGTGGTGAGGAGGGCAAAGCGGAGAGATTCCCACACAGAGGAGCGGTGCCGACCAGCACTCACCAGCCCGAGAGGCTTGTCTGCTCAGCCGCCGGGGCGGGCGGGGGCTGGGAGCTGGGGCTCGGGCTTCGGTGCTAGCCGGGAGGGAGTCCGGGAAAAAGACTGCAGCTGCCGAAGAGGCAAGAGACTTTTTCTCCAGAGACGGGCGCGAGCCGCGGCTATCAGCACGGACCCCAGAGACGGGCATGAGACGCTAAGGCTGCTGCTGCCGCCACCAAAAAGCCTGTGGGCGAGCACAGGTCATTCTCCACACCGCCCCTCCCGGGAGCCTGTGCGGCCCGCCACGGCCAGGCTCCCGTAATCTGGGGACAACTTCCCCGGGAGAGCGCACAGCGCGCCTCAGGCTGCTGCAACGTCACGCCGGCCTCTGCCGCCGCAGGCTCGCCCCGCCTCCTCCGTACCGCTCCCTCCCCCCGGCCTGACTGAGCCAGAGCCCCCGAATCAGCTGCTCCTTTAACCCCGTTCTGTCTGGGCGGGGAACAGACGCCCTCAGGCGACCTACATGCAGAGGCGGGTCCAAATCCAAAGCTGAACCCCGGGAGCTGTACGAACAAAGAAGAGAAAGGGAAATCTCTCCCAGCAGCCTCAGAAGCAGCGGATTAAAGCTCCACAAACAACTTGATGTGCCTGCATCTGTTGAATACCTGAATAGACAACGAATCATCCCAAATTTAGGAGGTGGACTTTGGGAGCAGGATATATTAACTTTTCCCCTTTTCCTTTTTTTGTGAGTGTATATGTGTATGCTTCTGGGTGAGATTTTGTCTGTATAGCTTTGCTCTCACCGTTAGTCCTAGGGTTAGGTCCGTCCGTTTTTTTTCTGTTTTTTTTTTTTAATTAAAAAATTTTTTTCCCCTAATAAATGTTTTCTTAATAATTTTTCCTTATTTTCTATTTTTAAAAAATTTAAAAAAAATTTTTAATAAGTTTTTTCATATTTTTTATTTTTAAAAAATTAAAAAAATTTTTTTCTTAATAAATTTTTTCTTAATAATTTTTTTTCTTATTTTTTATTATAATTGCTTTATTTTATTTTATTTTATCCTCTTTCTTTCTTTCTTTCCATTTTTTCTCCCTTTTATTCTGAGCCGTGTGGATGAAAGGCTCTTGGTGCTCCAGCCAGGCATCAGGGCTGTGCCTCTGAGGTGGGAGAGCCAACTTCAGGACACTGGTCCACAAGAGACCTCCCAGCTCCACGTAATACCAAATGGCGAAAATCTCTCAGAGATCTCCATCTCACCATCAAGACCCAGCTTCCCTCAACGACCAGCAAGCTACAGTGCTGGATACCCTATGCCAAACAACTAGCAAGACAGGAACACAGCCCCATCCATTAACAGAGAGGCTGCCTAAAATCATAAAGAGGCCACAGACACCCCAAAACACACCACCAGACGTGGACGAGCCCACCAGAAAGACAACATCCAGCCTCATCCACCAGAACACAGGCACTAGTTCCCTCCACCAGGAAACCTACACAACCCACTGAACCAACCTTAGCCACTGGGGACAGATACCAAAAACAACGGGAACTACGAACCTGCAGCCTGTGAAAAGGAGACCCCAAACACAGTAAGATAAGCAAAATGAGAAGACAGAAAAACACACAGCAGATGAAGGAGCAGGGTCAAAACACACCAGACCTAACAAATGAAGAGGAAATAGGTAGTCTACCTGAAAAAGAATTCAGAATAATGATAGTAAGGATGATCCAAAATCTTGGAAATAGAATAGACAAAATGCAAGAAACATTTAACAAGGACGTAGAAGAACTAAAGAGGAACCAAGCAACGATGAAAAGCACAATAAATGAAATTAAAAATACTCTAGATGGGATCAATAGCAGAATAACTGAGGCAGAAGAACGGATAAGTGACCTGGAAGATAAAATGGTGGAAATAACTACTGCAGAGCAGAATAAAGAAAAAAGAATGAAAAGAACTGAGGACAGTCTCAGAGACCTCTGGGACAACATTAAACGCACCAACATTCAAATTATAGGGGTCCCAGAAGAAGAAGAGAAAAACAAAGGGACTGAGAAAATATTTGAAGAGATTATAGTTGAAAACTTCCCTAATATGGGAAAGGAAATAGTTAATCAAGTCCTGGAAGCACAGAGAGTCCCATACGGATAAATCCAAGGAGAAACACACCAAGACACATATTAATCAAACTATCAAAAATTAAATATAAAGAAAACATATTAAAAGCAGCAAGGGAAAAACAACAAATAACACACAAGGGCATCCCCATAAGGTTAACAGCTGATCTTTCAGCAGAAACTCTGCAAGCCAGAAGGGAGTGGCAGGATATACTTAAAGTGATGAAGGAGAAAAACCTACAACCAAGATTACTCTACCCAGCAAGGATCTCATTCAGATTTGATGGAGAAATTAAAACCTTTACAGACAAGCAAAAGCTGAGAGAGTTCAGCACCACCAAACCAGCTTTACAACAAATGCTAAAGGAACTTCTCTAGGCAAGAAACACAAGAGAAGGAAAACACCTACAATAACAAACCCAAAACATTTAAGAAAATGGGAATAGGAACATACATATCAATAATTACCTTAAATGTAAATGGATTAAATGCTCCCACCAAAAGACACAGACTGGCTGAATGGATACAAAAACAAGACCCATATATATGCTGTCTGCAAGAGACCCACTTCAGACCTAGAGACACATACAGACTGAAAGTGAGGGGATGGAAAAAGATATTCCATGCAAATGGAAATCAAAAGAAAGCTGGAGTAGCAATTCTCATATCAGACAAAGTAGACTTTAAAATAAAGACTATTACAAGAGACAAAGAAGGACACTATATAATGATCAAGGGATCGATCCAAGAGGAAGGTATAACAATTGTAAATATTTATGCACCCAACATAGGAGCACCTCAATACATAAGGCAAATACTAACAGCCATAAAAGGGGAAATCGACAGCAACACAATCATAGTAGGGGACTTTAACACCCCACTTTCACCAATGGACAGATCATCCAAAATGAAAATAAATAAGGAAACACAAGCTTTAAATGATACATTAAACAAGATGGACTTAATGGATATTTATAGGACATTCCACCCAAAAACAACAGAATACACATTTTTCTCAAGTGCTCATGGAACATTCTCCAGGATAGATCATATCTTGGGTCACAAATCAAGCCTTGGTAAATTTAAAAAAATTGAAATCGTATCAAGTATCTTTTCCGACCACAACGCTATGAGACTAGATATCAATTACAGGAAAAGATCTGTAAAAAATACAAACACATGGAGGCTACACAATACACTACTTAATAACGAAGTGATCACTGAAGAAATCAAAGGGGAAATCAAAAAATACCTAGAAACAAATGACAATGGAGACACGATGATCCAAAACCTATGGGATGCAGCAAAAGCAGTTCTAAGAGGGAAGTTTATAGTGATACAAGCTTACCACAGGAAACAAGAAAAATCTCAAATAAGCAACCTAACCTTGCACCTAAAGCAACTAGAGAAAGAAGAACAAAAAAAACCCCAAAGCTAGCAGAAGGAAAGAAATCATAAAGATCAGATCAGAAATAAATGAAAAAGAAATGAAGGAAACAATAGCAAAAATCAATGAAACTAAAAGCTGGTTCTTTGAGAAGATAAACAAAATTGATAAACCATTAGCCAGACTCATCAAAAGAAAAAGGGAGAAGACTCAAATTAATAGAATTAGAAATGAAAAAGGAGAAGTAACCACTGACACTGCAGAAATACAAACGATCATGAGAGATTACTACAAGCAACTCTATGCCAATAAAATGGACAACCTGGAAGAAATGGACAGATTCTTAGAAATGCACAACCTGCCAAGACTGAACCAGGAAGAAATAGAAAATATGAACAGACCAATCACAAGCACTGAAATTGAAACTGTGATTAAAAATCTTCCAACACACAAAAGCCCAGGACCAGATGGCTTCACAGGCGAATTCTATCAAACATTTAGAGAAGAGCTAACACCTATCCTTCTCAAACTCTTCCAAAATATTGCAGAGGGAGGAACACTCCCCAACTCATTCTACGAGGCCACCATCACCCTGATACCAAAACCAGACAAAGATGTCACAAAGAAAGAAAACTACAGGCCAATATCACTGATGAACATAGATGCAAAAATCCTCAACAAAATACTAGCAAACAGAATCCAACAGCACATTAAAAGGATTATACACCATGATCAAGTGGGGTTTATTCCAGGAATGCAAGGATTCTTCAATATACGCAAATCAATCAACGTGATACATCATATTAACAAATTGAAGGAGAAAAACCATATGATCATCTCAACAGATGCAGAGAAAGCTTTCGACAAAATTCAACACCCATTTATGATAAAAGTCCTGCAGAAAGTAGGCATAGAGGGAACTTTCCTCAACATAATAAAGGCCGTATATGACAAACCCACAGCCAACATTGTCCTCAATGGTGAAAAACTGAAACCATTTCCACTAAGATCAGGAACAAGACAAGGTTGCCCACTCTCACCACTATTATTCAACATAGTTTTGGAAGTGTTAGCCACAGCAATCAGAGAAGAAAAAGAAATAAAAGGAATCCAAATCGGAAAAGAAGAAGTAAAGCTGTCACTGTTTGCAGATGACATGATACTATACATAGAGAATCCTAAAGATGCTACCAGAAAACTACTAGAGCTAATCAATGAATTTGGTAAAGTAGCAGGATACAAAATTAATGCACAGAAATCTCTTGCATTCCTGTATACTAATGATGAAAAATCTGAAAGTGAAATTAAGAAAACACTCCCGTTTACCATTGCAACAAAAAGAATAAAATACCTAGGAATAAACCTACCTAAGGAGACAAAAGACCTGTATGCAGAAAATTATAGGACACTGATGAAAGAAATTAAAGATGATACAAATAGATGGAGAGATATACCATGTTCTTGGATTGGAAGAATCAACATTGTGAAAATGACTCTGCTACCCAAAGCAATCTACAGATTCAATGCAATCCCTATCAAACTACCACTGGCATTTTTCACAGAACTAGAACAAAAAATTTCACAATTTGTATGGAAACACAAAAGACCCCGAATAGCCAAAGCAATCTTGAGAACGAAAAATGGAGCTGGAGGAATCAGGCTCCCTGACTTCAGACTATATTACAAAGCTACAGTAATCAAGACAGTTTGGTACTGGCACCAAAACAGAAATATAGATCAATGGAACAGGATAGAAAGCCCAGAGGTAAGCCCACACACATATGGTCACCTTATCTTTGATAAAGGAGGCAAGCATATACAGTGGAGAAAAGACAGCCTCTTCAATAAGTGGTGCTGGGAAAATTGGACAGGTACATGTAAAAGTATGAAATTAGAACACTCCCTGACACCATACACAAAAATAAACTCAAAATGGATTAAAGACCTAAGTGTAAGGCCAGACACTATCAAACTCTTAGAGGAAAACATAGGCAGAACACTCTATGACATAAATCACAGCAAGATCCTGTTTGACCCAGGTCCTAGAGAAATGGAAATAAAAACACAAATAAACAAATGGGACCTAATGAAACTGAAAAGCTTTTGCACAGCAAAGGAAACCATAAACAAGACCAAAAGACAACCCTCAGAATGGGAGAAAATATTTGCAAATGAAGCAACTGACAAAGGATTAATCTCCAAGATTTACAAGCAGCTCATGCAGCTCAATAACAAAAAAACAAACAACCCAATCCAAAAATGGGCAGAAGACCTAAATAGACATTTCTCCAAAGAAGATATACAGATTGCCAACAGACACATGAAAGAATGCTCAACATCATTAATCATTAGAGAAATGCAAATCAAAACTACAATGAGGTATCATCTCACACCGGTCAGAATGGCCATCATCAAAAAATCTAGAAACAATAAATGTTGGAGAGGGTGTGGAGAAAAGGGAACACTCTTGCACTGTTGGTGGGAATGTAAATTGATACAGCCACTATGGAGAACAGTATGGAGGTTCCTTAAAAAACTAAAAATAGAACTACCATACGACCCAGCAATCCCACTACTGGGCATATACCCTGAGAAAACCATAATTCAGAAAGAGTCATGTACCAAAATATTCATTGCAGCTCTGTTTACAATAGCCAGGACATGGAAGCAACCTAGGTGTCCATCATCGGATGAATGGATAAAGAAGATGTGGCACATATATACAATGGAATATTACTCAGCCATAAAAAGAAATGAAATGGAGGTGTTTGTAATGAGGTGGATGGAGTTAGAGTCTGTCATACAGAGTGAAGTAAGTCAGAAAGAGAAAAAGAAATACAGTATGCTAACACATATATATGGAATCTAAGGAAAAAAAAAAAAAGGCCATGAAGATCCTAGTGGCAAGATGGGAATAAAGACACAGACCTACTAGAGAATGGACTTGAGGATATGGGGAGGGGGAAGGGTGAGATGTGACAGGGTGAGAGAGTGTCATGGACATATATACACTACCAAATGTAAAATAGATAGCTAGTGGGAAGCAGCCGCATAGCACAGGGAGATCAGCTGGGTGCTTTGTGACCACCTAGAGGGGTGGGATAGGGAGGGTGGGAGGGAGGGAGATGCAAGAGGGAAGAGATATGGGAACATATGTATATGTATAACTGATTCACTTTGTTATAAAGCAGAAGCTAACACACCATTGTAAAGCAATTATACTTCAATAAAGATGTTTAAAAAAAAAAAAAACTGGAATCTTCAAGCTTCTCAGTTTAAGTAAAAACTTTTATTTTTTAAACATGGGGTTAACTAGAAAAAAACTTAGTATCTTCTTATAAACATATATTTTAGGAGCTCATGCTTTCTTCTCCTTCTCCTTCTCCTTCTCCTCCTTCACCCCCCCCATCCCTTTTATCCCCTCTCCCACTCATCTTGCTCCGACATACTAGCTGACATCATCTTTTCTTACCTTGACTTTTGAAAGACCCGCTCACCATCTTTCACTGTTATGTGTGGTGGTTGGTTTACTGAATTCAACAGTAAAATTGTATCTTTTGAGGAATGAATATTTCTAAATATGTATCTGAGTATTTATCTTTTTAACTATAACACTTTTCTTCAAAATTTTTAATGAAAAATTTCAAACATTCAGAATACCTGAAAGACCAATATAATAGGCATCATATACCATACCCACCACATAGATTCAACAATTATTAACATGTTTCCATTTTTCTTAAAGTACAAATGTAAATATATAGATATATATGTATATATATTTATACGCATGGAAGTTGGTTGTAGACATTATGAAACAGCCTTAAATATTCAGCATGTAACTTCTAAGAATAAAGACATTCTTCTACCTAACTGCTAATCACACCTAAGAAATATAATCACACCTAAGAAAATTGACAGTAACAATTTCTAAGTGTTACCTAATACCTAGTCCTATTCAAATTTTCCTAGTTATTCCCCCTATGTCTTTTGTAGCAAGTTTTGTTCAGCTGGATCCAATCAAAGTTCATACATCGCATTTGGTCGTTTTGTTTGTTCAGTCTCTTCTAATATAAAACCCCTCCTCCCATCCTCTTACTTCAAACAATGATTTTTTTGAACAGACCAGGCCTACTTTTATTTAGAATGTCCCACATTTTGGATTTGTCTGATTGTTTCCTCATAGAGTTGTTCTTAAACTGCATCCCTCAGAAATCAGAGGCTGGGGGAAAGGCTTATCTGCTACAAGCTTGTTAGGAAATGCAGCCTCAGGGAGCAGGAGTGGGTGCATATGTGGGGCATAAGGCAGCGGAAGAGGGTGAATCAATATGAAGACATATTATCAAGCTGCCCACTATCCGGTGTTAAGCACAATGATTACTTTATCTTGTGGGATCGTTTGAGGGAGCATGTAAATGACTTTTCTGTAAGATAATCTGTCTGGAGGAGAAAGAGGGGAGAACTTATTCATTGGCTTTCATATTCCACTGATGCAGTATTCACGTTCACCCCATAGAGTGTTAATCCTTCCCTCCTTCCAGTTGGTGCGTGAGCAAGCCCAGAGCTGGCTGGTGGAATTTCAAACTTCTGTCCACTGGGAAGCCCTGGGATGAGAAGCTGCACTTTAAGGTGGTACCCACATGAAGTCTACTGGAGCCCAGCCACAGTTGGTCTCTGCAAGGATGGCTGAGGCAGAACAAAATGGCTCTGGAAACAGCTGAGGCTGAGAAGATCTGAAGTGGTGCAGGAGTAGTATCTGATGTAGTATCTTTTAACTAGTTCCTCTATCCCCGGTAATTTCTATAAACTGGAGGTCAGATCTAAAATCTTGGTGAGATTCAGGTAAAACATTTTGGCCAGAAAACTTCATAAGTGGGGCTTCCCTGGTGGCGCAGTGGTTGAGAATCCGCCTGCCAATGCAGGGGACACGGGTTCGAGCCCTGGTCCGGGAAGATCCCACATGCTGCCAAGCAACTAAGCCCGTGTGCCACAACTACTGAGCCTGTGCTCTAGAGCTTGCAAGCCACAACTACTGAGCCTGTGTGCCACAACAACTGAAGCCCGCGCGCCTAGAGCCCATGCTCCACAACAAGAGAAACCACCACAATGAGAAGCCTGCGCACCGCAACAACGAGTAGCCCCTGCTCGCTGCAACTAGAGAAAGCCCGCGAGCATCAACGAAGACCCAATGCAGCCAAAAATAAATATAAATAAATAAATTTATTAAAAAAAACCTTCAGAAGTGATGTTGTGTGCTTCATGTTACATCACATCAGAAGGCACAAAATGGCAGGTTGTCCCACTATTAGTGATGCTAAGTCCCTTGGTTTGGTTATGACCACTAGATCTATTCAGTGTAAAGCTCTGTCTTCCCCTCTGCAATCAGTGTGTATCTCTGGGGTGATATGACACTGTTCTTTCCCTAGCAATCTTTTATGGTTTTTTTTTGATATTGAGTTGTACGAGCTGTTTATAAATTTTGGACATTAACCCCTTATCAGTCATATCATTTACAAATATTTTCTCACATTGGGTAGGTTGTCTTTTCATTTTGTCAATGGTTTCCTTTGCTATACAAAAACTTTTAAGTTTAATTAGGTCCCATTTGTTTATTTTTGCTTTTATTTCTTTTGCCTTAGGAGACATATCCAAAAAAGTATTGCTATGATTTATGTCAAAGAGTGTTCTGCCTATGTTCTCTTCTAGGAGTTTTATGGTTTCAGGTCTTATATTTAGGTCTTTAATCCACTTTGAGTTTATTTTTGTATATGGTGCGAGGAAATGTTATAATCTCATTTTTCTCCACATATTATAGCTGTCCAGTTTTCCCAACACCACTTGTTGAAGAGACAGTCTTTTCTCTATTGTATATTCTTGCCTGCTTTGTCATTGATTAATTGTCCATAAATACATGGTTTATTTCTGGGGTCTCTATTCTGTTCCGTTGATCTATGTGTCTGTTTCTTGTGCCAGTACCATACCATTTTGATTACTGTAGCTTTGTAGCATAGTGGGCAGTCAGGGAGCATGATTCCTTCAGCTCTGTTCTTCTTTCTCAAGATTGTTTTGACTATTGATTCTTTTGTGCTTCCATACAAATTTTAAAATGATTTGTTCTAGTTCTGTGAAAAATGCCATTGGTATTTTAATAGGGATTGCATTGAATCTGTAGATTGCTTTGGGTATAGTGGACATCTTAACAATATTAATTCTTCCAATCCAAGAACATGGGATATCTTTCCTTTCTTTGCATCATTTTTGAATTCATTCATCAATGTTTTATAGTTTTCAGAGTATACTTCTTTCACTTCCTTGGTTAAGTTTATTCCTAGGTATTTTATTCTTTCTGATGTTATTGTGAATGGGATTGTTTCCTTAATTTCCCTTTCTGATATTTCATTGATGTGTATAGAAATGCAACAGATTTCTGTATATTAGTCTTGGATCTTGCAACTTTGCTGAATTCATTTATTCTAACAGTTTTTTGGTGGAGACTTCAGGGTTTTCTATATGCAGTATCATGTCATCTGCAAATAGTGACAGTTTTACTTCTTCCCTTACAATCTGGATGCCTTTTATTTCTTTTTTCTTCTCTGATTGCTGTGGCTAGGACTCCCAATCCTATGTTAAATAGAAGGGATGAAAGTGGGCACCTTGCCTTGTTTCTGATTTTAGAGGAAAAGCTTTATGCTTTTCACCATTGAGTATGACATTAGCTGTAGGTTTGTCATAAAGAGGCTTTATTATGTTGAGATATGTACCCTCTGTACCGAATTTGATGAGAGTTTTCCCTAGTAATCTTTTTTTTTTTTTTTTAATGGCATTACCCCTATCGGGACATTTATTCTTTTTTTTTTTTTTTTTTTAACATCTTTATTGGAGTATAATTGCTTCACAATGCTGTGTTAGTTTCTGCTGCATAACAAAGTGAATCAGCCACATGCATACATATATCCCCATATCCCCCCGCTCTTGTGCCTCCCTCCCACCCTCCCTATCCCATGCCTCTAGGTCTTTGAAAAGCACTGAGCTGATCTCTTGGTGCTATGCTGCTGCTTCCCACTAGCCATCTATTTTACATTTGGTAGTGTATATATGTCAATGCTACTCTCACTTCGCCCCAGCTTCCCCTTTCCCCACGCTGTGTCCTCAAGTCCATTCTCTATGTTTGCGTCTTTACTTTTGCCCTGCCACTAGGTTCATCAGTACCATATTTTTTAGATTCCATATATATGCGTTAGCATACAGTATTTGTTTTTCTCTTTCTGACTTACTTCACTCTGTATGACAGACTCTAGGTCCATCCACCTCACTACAAATAACTCAATTTCGTTTTTTTTTATGGCTGAGTAATATTCCATTGTATATATATGCTACTTCTTCCTTATCCTTTCATCTGTCAATGGACACTTAGGTTGCTTCCATGTCCTGCTATTGTAAATAGTGCCACAGTGAACATTGTGGTACATGTCTCTTTTTGAATTATGGTTTTCTCAGGGTATATGCCCAGTAATGGGATTGCTGGGTCGTATGGTAGTTCTATTTTTAGTTTTTTTAGGAATCTCCATACTGTTCTCCCTAGTGACTGTATCAATTTACATTCCCACCAACAGTGCAGGAGGGTTCCCTTTTCACCACACCCTCTCCAGCATTTATTGTTTCTAGATTTTTTGATAATGGCCACTCTGACTGGTGTAAGGTGATACCTCATTGTAGCTTTGATTTGCATTTCTCTAATAATTAGTGATGTTGAGCATCTTTTCATGGGCCTCTTGGCCATCTGTATGTCTTCTTTGGAGAAATGTCTATTTAGGTCTTCCACCCATTTTTAAATTGGGTTGTTTGTTTTTTTGATATTGAGCTCCATGAGCTGTTTGTATACTTTGGAGATTAATCCTTTGTCCATTGTTTCACTTGCAAATAATTTCTCACATTCTGAGGATTGTCTTTTCGTCTTGTTTATGGTTTCCTTTGCTATGCAAAAGCTTTTAAGTTTCATTAGGTCCCATTTGTTTATTTTTGATTTTATTTCCATTACTCTAGGAGGTGGATCAAAAAAGATCTTGCTGTGGTTTATGTCAAAGAGTGTTTTTCCTATGTTTTCCTCTAAGAGTTTTATAGTGTCCGGTCTTACATTTAGGTCTTTAATCCATTTGGAGTTTATTTTTGTGTATGGTGTTAGGTAGTGTTCTAATTTCATTCTTTTACATGTAGCTGTCCATTTTCCCCAGCACCACTTATTGAAGAGGCTGTCTTTTCTCCATTGTATGTTCTTGCCTCCTTTGTTGTATATTAGGTGACCATATGTGCGTGGATTTATCTCTGGGCTTTCTATCCTGTTCCATTGATCTATATTTCTGTTTTTGTGCCAGTACCATACTGTCTTGATTACTGTAGCTTTGTAGTATAGTTTGAAGTCAGGGAACCTGATTCCTCCAGCTCCATATTTCTTTCTCAAGACTGCTTTGGCTATTCGGGGTCTTTTGTGTTTCCATACAAATTGCAAAATTTTTTGTTCTAATTCTGTGAAAAATGTCATTGGTAGTTTGATAAGGATCGCATTGAATCTGTAGATTGCTTTGGGTAGTATAATCAATTTTCACAATGTTGATTCTTCCAATCCAAGAACATGGTATATCTCTCCATCTGTTTGTATCATCTTTAATTTCTTTCATCAGTGTCTTATAGTTTTCTGAGTACAGGTCTTTTGTCTCCTTTGTAGGTTTATTCCTAGGTATCTTATTCTTTTTGTTGCAATAGTAAATGGGAGTGTTTCCTTAACTTCTCTTTCAGATATTTTGTCATTAGTATATAGGAATGCAAGAGATTTCTGTGCATTAATTTTGGATCCTGCTACTTTACCAAATTCATTGATTAGCTCTAGTAGTTTTCTGGTGGCATCTTTAGGATTCTCTATGTATAGTATCATGTCATCTGCAAACAGTGACAGTTTTACTTCTTTTCTTATTTGTATTCATTTTATTTCTTTTTCTTCTCTGATTGCCGTGGCTATGACTTCCAAAACTATGCTGAATAAGAGTGCTGAGAGGGCTTCCCTGGTGGCACAGTGGTTGAGAATCTGCCTGCTAATGCAGGGGACAGGGGTTCGAGCCCTGGTCTGGGAGGATCCCACATGCCGTGGAGCAGCTAGGCCTGTGAGCCACAATTACTGAGCCTGCGCATCTGGAGCCTGTGCTCCGCAACAAGAGAGGCCGCGATAATGAGAGGCCCGCGCACCACGATGAAGAGTGGCCCCCACTTGCTGCAACTAGAGAAAGCCCTCGCACAGAAACGAAGACCCAACACAGCCATAAATAAATAAATAAATAAATAAAAGCAACTGACTTTGTCTTGCAAATCTCTACAAATCAGAAATGTAAAAAAAAAAAAAAAAAAAAAAAGAGTGGTGAGAGTGGACATCCTTGTCTTCTTTCTGATCTTAGTGGAAGTGCTTTCAGTTTTTCACCATTGAGTATGATGTTGCTGTGGGTTTGTCATATATGGCCTTTATTATGCTGAGGTAGGTTCCCTCTATGCCCATTTTCTGGAGAGTTTTTTTAATCATAAATGGGTGTTGAATTTTGTCAGAAGCTTTTTCTGCATCTACTGAGATGATCATGTAGTTTTTATTCCTTAATTTGTTAATATGGTGTATCACATTGATTGATTTGCATATATTGAAGAATCCTGCATTCCTGGGATAAATCCCACTTGATCATGGTGTATGATCCTTTTAATATGTTGTTGGATTCTGTTTGCTAGTATTTTGTTGAGGATTTTTGCATCTATGTTCATCAGTGATATTGGTCTATAAGTTTTATTTTCTCTTTTTTTAATAAGTTTGTTTATTTATTTATTTATTTTTGGCTGCATTGGGTCTTGGTTGCTGTGTGTGGGCTTTCTCTAGTTGCGGCAAATGGGGGCTACTCTTCATTGCAGTGCACGGCGTTCTCATTGTGGTGGCTTCTCTTGTTGCGGAGCATGGGCTCTAGGCATGCGGGTTTCAGTAGTTGTGCCACGCGGGCTCAGTAGTTGTTGCTCATGGGCTCTAGAGCACAGACTCGGTAGTTGTGGTGTACAGGCTTAGTTGCTTCGCGGCATGTGGGATCTTCCTGGACCAGGGCTCAAACCCCTGTCCCCTGCATTGACAGGAAGATTCTTATCCACTGTGCTACGAGGGAAGTCCTATAATTTTCTTTTTTTGTGATATCTTTTTCTGGGTTTGGTATCAGGGTGATGGTGGCTTTGTAGAATGAATTTGGAAGTGTTCCTCCCTCTGTGGTTTTAATATCCATTGATTATACTTTTCTGAATCATTTATTTCATTGAGGGTTGCAAAATGGTGATTTTAAATATTTCATCTTTTGTTTTATATTTACTTGACATTATTCTGTAGAGAAGTTTTCCTTTATCACCTGGGAATTAATTATCATTGCTTTTATGGAGGCAGTTAAATACATAGTTTTTCCTTTTAATTTCCAATTTTCAGAGTAAGTAGTTGAAGTCGTAGTCATTTCCAATGGTGCCAAAATTGTTTTTCTTTTGCTTTTTTAAGAATATACATATACATATACCTATATATATGTGTTGGCTTTCCATAGATTGAATACTTAACAATTCATTATAGTTATTCTTTTTGATGCTAAAGTTTTTTCCAAATTTGACCAGTGGAAGCCCTAAAAGTTGGTTACTGTGTTTTATTGATAAGACCTCATAATACTTTTAGTGAGTGCTTCCTTGCTTTCTGGCAAGACATCCCATTGTGTACTTTCCCTGCGCCAGACTTGCAATCAGACCTTTCTCAGAAAAACTCTGGTTCCTTTTATTGGGGAGTGGTATTTAGAAGCCAAGATCCAGATGCTAGGTGTGCTATTGCTACTGCAGTTTCCTTGCTTCCAGACTCTTTCAGTGGATAGAATTAGGAAATATATTTTTTAAAAATCATGAGTTTATAATAATATTTCTAATTCAAATTGAACGCTATAGATTATTTTTTACCTTCTTTGATTTTATATGTGTATCTCTTCCTTTTTACACTAACAGTTTTCTTTCCTAATAACACTAACAAATTTACTTATTTGCTTTACCCTACAGTACTTTAAACAATAGCACCAATATTACTACTACAAAAAACAAAGAAAAGATTAAGATTTCTTTATAGTTCTTTTGGTCTTCATAACATATCTCACTAAGATGGATAGCAATGTACTAAGCTTAAAAATCACCTGAGAAATTTTGTCCTCTGTGTGGTTATGTTAAAAATTTGATGTATATATTTCAGTTTGCTTCATTTTGTTTTAAATCCAACATTTAGTTTCTTTCCCTATTCAGTTAATTTTATTTTTGAATTACAGAGAATACTTACATGAGTCAAAGAAAACTGGTAAATATGTAAATTCAGAGAAGTCTTACTTCCATCTCTATCCCTTCTACCTGATTCCTCCTCTGTCCCCCATTTTTTAAAATTAGTTTCTGGTTTATTATTCCATTTTTTTTGCAATAATAGGCAAGTATGTATTATCCTCTTGTTTTTCCTTCACAAAAAGTAGAATACTATAAACTCTGTTCCACAATTTGCTCTTTTTCATTTAATACCATCCTGAAGATAACTCCGTATTGGTATATAGAGGTCTTTCTCATTCTGTTTTCATGGTTGCATGGTTCTCCATTGTGTGGATGTGTCATAGTTGATTCATCCATTTCCTTATTAGTGGACACATGGGTTGTTTGGAGATATTTTTAAATTTTTGATATTTTTGGATGGAAATTTTTTAAAATGTGTTTCTTATTCTCCTATCTTTTTTAAAGTGATTTTTTTCTTGATGCCTCGGGTTCTGATTTGTTTTTGTTTGAAGTGCAAAGCTTCAGAGAGTAAATCTCCTATCTCTTTGGGGGATAGTTAAATGTTATTGCCTGGCTGCTCAAAGAGAAAGAGAGACCTGCACTCTAATTGTTTCCCATACAAATTTTTCACCACTTGCTTCTCCCCCAGTATAGCTGAGACTGCTGATTTCTGAGCCTTTCAGTGGTTTTGGGTGGGGGTGGATCAGCATTTTCTCATTGGTTTCTGCTCCTTAGGCACTTGGGTTTCAGCTTTCTTCAGCTCTGCCAAGTCAATTTTGACTTCTTTATCTGCTTTCCACTTCCTGAAATTTTATTGAATTATCATTCTCTTTTCTGGTCCTTTGTCCTTTGTCTTCAACCCTTTATGGTCATTTTAGAGGACTTCTAGAAGCAAGCAAAAGTAATGCAGTTATCCAAACCTTCATATTTAACCGAAAACCTCCTCAAGCAGTTTAAATCTTCACTATTTGGTAAAAACCCTTTTGTTTTTGAAATATTTGAAGATCCCCTAAAGCCCCACCATGAATCCTAGTATATATTGTACTATAATTGCCTAATCATTACCCTGATGTTAGACACTTAGATGGATTCCAGTTTGTTATTATGGTAATGACACAATATGAGCATGTTTGTACATCAATTATCATCCACAATTATGGCTATGTTTCTATTTAAGTTGTTTAAATTTGCATTTCTTTAAGTATATATTTTCTCCCATATATGTATGAGATCTGCATTTCTTCTTTTGTGAATTATCTATTATATACCATAATATTTATGTTATTATAATTTTTATATATGTTAAATCATTGTACTTACTGCAATATTTTTCTGGTTTATTGTTTGCCTCTTAATTTTTTTACATTTACAGGTGCAGACATTTCTAATTTTGCACAAACCCCAGAATTTTTCCTTATTTCTTCTATCACTTTTATACTTAAAAATATATTTGCCTGTAGATACTTAATAAATATTTCTGATTTTCGCAGATAAAGATGTGAGAATCATTAGTATAGAGGTCAGAGCTGGAGTTCTGAGACTGCAGCAGATCAATATGGGGAAACGTGGCAAGAGAAGATTTGGGGTCAATGAGAACTGAGGTTTGGGAAATGCCCACAGTAAGAGAGAGGAGAAAGTGGACTTGGTGAAGAACTAGGCAGAGAGGCGCCTGAGAGACCTGCGATGTGATTTAAGTACTCTGAAGAGTGTAAAGCCTTATAAAAGCCTAAGATGATCCGACCTCAGTGTTACTCTTTCTTGCCAATATGCTGAAGCCCCAGGGCCATTCCTGCAGGTGCTGTTAGGTGCATCTGAAGACAAGCATGTTGAAATGGAGAGAAAAAAGTGTTAAGTTTTCTGTGTGATGTCAGAGCATGGTACCAGGCCCTTTTGTATAATTTACCAGACTCATCTTAGCACTTAAAATCACTGTCTTCTCAAGCAAAGCTAGTGCTGCAGATGAAAAATGTCAGGGAACTCCAATCTTCAACTATTCCTTTTCTCTCCGTGTTCAAGAAGAGTTATTAAGTAGCTGAATTCCAAGACTATTGTTTCTTTTTTTTTTTCAATTGAAGTATAGTTAAAGATTATTTTTTCTCAAATAGAAAGTTTAGCTCCCCAGAGCAGTGGCATGTACCTTCCATTAGGAAATGTGAATAAGAGCTACAGAACTTGCCACAGTTGGTGGAGAACTATGACTTTCCAAATGGGATATTCTGACCTGGCTTCTTCCAATTCTTGGGCCCATTCTTGGTATTTTCCTCTACCTCCCACCCTTTACCACCACTCTAATGAGAAGAACTCTAAACCATTGTTTTGCACTGGTAGCTCCTGGAAAAATCTTGCTGTGTTTTTAGGGGATCACTGGAATGGAAAAGTAATGCTGGATTTATGAGGTTGTAGAATTTCCCAAAAGGGCAGGGCAGATGAGGAAGGGCCCACAGGAAGCAAAAGCTGTGAATCTATCTTTGTTGAAGATGATAATCGCCCCACCATTTATCAAGTACACTTAGTTACTTTGCAAATACTTCAGTGTAAACTATATTCATGTAAGAGATCAGAGATCATTCAGTGTATTTAGGCTTTTGGCCTAATTTTTAATAGCATCACTGCCTAGTTCTGTTAGATTAGATCGATTTCATTTATCAATAGATCAGTGAGATATTAATGGTAGAGCCGATCATCTTTCAGGGGCCAAATGCAGGGTATTCCCAACAAATTACCCCTGTGATGATTCTTTGGGTGTTCTAAAGATTGCTTTTTAGTAGTAACTTGAACATTTGGGTTTTCATGGTCTTAAAAACCAATGCTGGTTAAAGTGACCCAAGCCTAAATCTTGGCTCTTGGTTTTCCATTCTAATGAGAATTACTGTGATGAAGGAGCAGTGATTTGAATAAACAAACATTTACTGAATACCAACTGTGTGCAAGAGCTAGTGATGCCATTCTTGTTGTGCTGTTTGTTTGAGTAGAACGCTATGTGTGCGCTGATGCAGGGAACAGAGGCAGGCAGGGTAGAGGAAAGCTTGGAAAGTTTTCAAGATTAATTAGCATGAAGGTGGGGCATTTGGGATATCTGGCACCAGATAGTAATCAACAGTACTAATTATACTCTCATATTAAATCAGTTATGGTGGATGAATTGGAGTCGATCAGCCAGTATGGTTAAGGATGCTGCAGCTGTTGTGAATTTCCCTTTAAAAGATGTTTACATGTTTCTATAGCTTATATATTAGTGGATTGCATTTTATTTTACAGAATTTTTCTTAGAGAAAATGATCCCCATTTTTTCAGTTACAGTAGAAAATTGAAATATGAGAGTAAGATGGGCTAACATAAAAATCACCTGGAATGACACATTCTCGGTCAAGTTACTACTACATAGTCAACAGTTTTTATTTCAATTCTTTGAGGGTGCTCACAGTGCTGCAAGGGACATGTGGTGATCTTGAGGCATAAGTTCTAAACTGCATCGCTTCACTATTAGATGGGAGGAGACTCTGTAATGTGTTCTGTTCATTAGTATTTCTGTTGGGAAATTAGATGGCATTTGAGGCTGTGTAGGGCTGGCTGATGGGATCAAGAATGGGTATTTTGTTCTTTGAGCACAGGCATTCTTCAGTAACATCTTTCTGGCATGTTCAGGTGAGTGACATGTGAAGCCTGGTGTGACCTTTCTTTGATTGGGGTTTTTTTTTTAATAGATTCATCAGATTATAATTGGGTTTAGCCTTTGGGCACTGAAGAGATATCTGTACCATTTTTCAGGAAATTTAATTCAATTCAACTAAATGTGTTAAATACACATGATAGGCATTTAATGCATTTAGTATTCAATATTCTCACATAGCACATAAAAATGAAAGAAGTACCCCTCTCTATTGTTTTTTTTTTTTTTAAGAAAAAACCCCCCTGCGATTAAGAATGTTTGAGGTCAGTGGCTCTATATAATGACATAGATGCCTCTTAAGAGGGAGAATATTCTGTCCTCTGTATTTTCTGTAAATTGATAGTTAGATCTAGAGTCTGTCAATTCTAGAGGGTTGATCAAATTTGAGTTGAATGATTTTTGGCAAGAATACTTCCATAGGTGGTAGTACTTCCAGCATTTCCATTTATTTCTTTTTATAGATTCCTTTTCTCTGCTGAAATCCTCCATGTGCTCCTGTGTGTTGTGCACACTGTTCACTAGATGCTTTAACATATTTATCATATTTATTTTAAAGTCCCTGCCTAGTAATTCCTCCATCTGGGTCGGTTTCCAATGATGGTTTTCTCTCCTGACCTCTCATGGGTCACATTTTCTTTCTACTTCATGTTGCTTGTAATTTTTGATTGTATACCAGCCATTTTCTTTAAAATAATAGTAGAGATTGAGATCAAGAACATTTACTCCCATAAAAGAATATACCCATTCTTCTTTCAGGCAGCTAAGTAGAGAGCACTAGTTTGTAAATCAATGGGGTCTGGGCTTTGCTGCAGCTTTAGCTTGATTCAGTTCTCCACTGACTCAGATATTTTGAAGGTAGAACTAGGAGTTTTTCTTCAGTGAGGATTAGGACTGAACACTGGTGAGATTCCAGGAATCTCTTTTTACTTTATAGGTGAACTATCTGATTTTTGAGTTGTCGGAGAATTTTCTGTGCTTTATAGGTTGGCTGTCAGCTTTTTGAGTCTTTGAGGAGTTCTCTTTGTTTTTCTAGTTCTGTTCTTGCCTGGAGACATCTGCTCTGCTCCCTTGCTCACAGCCTTGGGAAGGCTGCTTCAGTATACTCAAAAAGGCTGGAGTGCCTCAGAGGCATCTCTTTCAGTTCTTCTGCCCCACCTCCAGCCTTTGGAAAACTCTTTAGCACAATTAATCTGCTAGAACAATTAAGAAAATAAGTTTGCTTAAGTAAGAGTAGTACAGAAAAAGTGTTTTGACCATTTAAATACAGAATCCCTTCAGGATTCTGAAGGTTACACACCAAGCCAGATGGGATGAAAACTCTAGTAGACATTTGTTTATGAGAAGGCTGCTCCCTTCCTTAAGAGCATCTGTTTCCCACTGGGGAATTTCTCCTCTGCTGTGAACGGGCAAATAAGTCTGACAGCTAGGGGCGCGGTGCTGGTGGAGCTCCTGCTACCTGGAAGGAAGCATCAGGAGAGAAAAACATTACTCTAATGCTGCTTTCTCCCCATTGCTTTCACTGCTCCAATTCCTCTAATTTGCCAAGCTCATTCTAGCTTCTGAGCCTTTGCCACTGCTGTTCTCCTTGCCTGGAGTGATGTTTCTCCAAATGGTCTAGAATGTAAGCACCATGAGAGCAGAGACTTCGTCTACTTTGTTCACAGCTGTCTCCCCCATGCCCAGAATAGTGCCTAGCCTATAGTACAAACTCAAAAAATGATAGTAACTAAATGAATGAGCCTTTTTCTCCCCTCCCGCAGTACAAGCAAGGTCAGGCAATTCACCTGGGTCATTGGCAATGGATGACTTAAGCTTGACCTATCAGGCCCTTTCTCCTGGGATTTTGACTCTTGAGCAAAGGTGTCAGAGTGATGAGTGGAAGTGAGGGACATTGGAGGTCATTCACTGTTGCACCTAGAAGGTGCCAGGAGAACATATTGAGACTGGTCCTTATGTGTGGCTTATGGAATGAGCCTCATTACTTTACAGACTACACTTAATATTTTACCTGTACAAATACCACCTGAATATAGCTGGACTATTTAATTGCAGGAACCTTTCATCATTCTGTTTGCTTTTGGTTTTGTTTTTCTTTTTCCCGGCTTGTTACATATAGACGCCCAATCCCTACTCTTTGACATTTTGGCCCGTGTTTGTTTTTGCCAGTCACCTTTTATTCCCTCCCTTAGAAAAACTCTGTTTAACGTACATGCATTTTTTAAACAATTGGATTTTGTATTTATGACAAAATACAAAATTTTGTATTGCTAGGTTGCTAGTGGCAACCCTCAATGTCTTGCAGAAATAAAGGTTGAGAATGGCCGGTGTAGAAGCCAAGATTTGGGGGTTTTCCAGTACTTGTGTCCATTGGAAGAGATGGCAGTTGACCATCCTTCCAACCTAAATATTGTCTGTAGGCTGAAGAAAAAAACATTATTACAGAAAAACCATAAGCTAAAAACCCCAAATTGACTTTTTAGGAATATATACCACGAATATTAAACAGTTTTCTTAATAATGCTCCCCCAGCTCAACAGACTTTTCCCCACACTTGAGGATATGGGGAGGGGGAAGGGTAAGCTGTGCAAAGTGAGAGAGTGGCATGGACATATATACACTACCAAATGTAAAATAGATAGCTAGTGGGAAGCAGCCGCATAGCACAGGGAGATCAGCTCGGGGGGTTGTGACCACCTAGAGGGGTGGGATAGGGAGGGTGGGAGGGAGGGAGACGCAAGAGGGAAGAGATATGGGAACATATGTATATGTATAACTGATTCACTTTGTTATAAAGCAGAAACTAACACATCATTGTAAAGCAATTATACTCCAATAAAGATGTTAAAAAAAAAAAACAATCAATATAATTCACCATATTAGGAGAATAAAGGAGAAAAGCCATATGATTATTTCAAATCTGTGTGTAGCGTAATTGAGAAAATTCAATACCCCTTTCAAAAAAATCTCTCAGCAAAACAGAAATTGGAGGAATTTCCTTTATGTGATGCGGCAAATATACAAAAAACCTCCAGCTAATAGCATACTGAACACTTTTCCCTTAAGATCGGAACCTGGAACGCATGCCCATTGTCTCCACCAGTATTCAATATTTTACTGGATGTCAGATAAAATGTAAAGGTAATAAAAAGAAATAAAAGGCGTACAGTTAAGAAAAAAAAAAAGAAAATGTGCAGTACTGGTAAACACTAAGCGTTTTGTTTAAATATTAAACTTTAAAGTGTCACATCAATTTTTAATGTGCAAGCTATCCTTGAAAGGCTCTGCTAGGTTGCTGTTCCCTATCAGAGAAACACATGAGGGTCATTAGCCAAGCTCTCGGGTTACAAGGAAAAGGCCTACTCCTCTGCAAACCCTCCGCAGAGCGGCTCCAAAAAGCCAATATGTGAGCAGAGGGCAGGCTGGCTCACAATCACTTAAAGCCTCCATTTCCAAAACTGCTCTAACTAGGAAGCTGCAACCCCAGGAAGTTCTTCAGTCAACAGAACTTTAGGGCTTACTTCTTGCAAAGAATTGCTGACTGGAGGAGAATCGTCTAGAACATGCCTGCACAGCAGTTTTTACTGGTGGAATTAGGGCCCCTGGGGAAGAATGTCTCTGGACTGAGAGTCACACCCTTGTCTCCCCCAAACCGTGTCATCTGATGAGTTTTTGCAATATTTGAATGAGGACTTGTGTCTTGACTAACTGGGCTGTATGGTCAGTGTGGCCATAGATGAACACTCCCTATTCTTTATCCTTCCGTGGACCATGGATTTGTAAAGAACGGGTAGCAGACAAAGGTCAGGACCACGATGCCTGACTTGGAACTGGTGGTAATGGTGGGGAGGAGGACCCATCATGAACTTTGTTTACTTCATCTGTTTGTCTGTTCATCTGTTCCTTCACTTATTGAAGTGATATATTCAGTGCCTCGAGGCCAGAAAGCCTTTCTGCTGTTCTTCAGGAATGTCAGGCAGCTAGTGTGTTTGAAACTTAGTGAGATATGGGGAGAGCGGTATGAGTTGAAGTTGGGTAGTCAGTCCATGTTGGAGTATGGAGGTAGTTCTGTTGTTGGCTTGTGCGCCTATTAGAATAGCCTCAGCGCTTCAGCCATGTCCTGAGAGTAGGTAGGCTCATTTGAGCCTCAGAAAGTTCTGAAAAGCACACATGTAGTATAGTTTCAGGCCTTCGAAGGCTGTGCTTTAATAAGACTTCGATGCCAAATCATTTGGAATATGAATGTGACAAAGGATTTGAAAGTCGGAAGTAACAGAAAATGGAATTGCTTGAAAGCTTCTTATTGGGACTTTGAGAACCAAGGATTTCCTAATGATTTGCAGCTTTGGTACAAACTGAATTATGAGTAACACAGGAAGGGAAGAAAATTATATGCTTTGGATATTCGGCCTGGATCTTCACTAACCACCCAAAAGGAAGGGATTGTGGTTGAAAATTTATGGCTCCTTTATTATGTGCATCTGTTAGTTTCATCGTCCAATAGGGTAGCCACTACCCACATGTATCTATTTAAATTAAAATTAAATAGAAGTAAAAATCACTTCCTCAGTCACGGTAGCCACATTTCAAGTGCTCAGTAGCCACATGTGGCCAGTGGCTATTGTATTGAACAGCATGGTTAAGACCCTTTCTATTATTGCAGAGAGTTCTACTAGACAGCACTGCGGACAATAATGAGAGGTTAAGAAATGGGGGTGATATAATATTTCTATGAAATGCCCTCTCCCATTTCCCTCAGGGGTTATTCCAAATCTTCAGCTCACTCAAGCTTTGTACCCCTCCTCCTCCTCCTCATCACTTTCAGCAGGTGGTTGTGACTCCTACTCTGTACGGAAAATAGACAACATTTAGTGGGCACCTTTTATCTTTTGGCCCTCCATCCCCACCACCTGCTTCTTTGCAGCTGCACTTATATCCTCATCCTTTCTTAGGGAGGAAGCAAATCCCTCCATCTGTGCACAAGAATCAATTCTTTTGTCATATATATATATATACCTTTTTATTTTGAAATAATTACAGATTCACAGGAAGTTTGAAAAAATGTAAAGTGGGGTCCGTGTACCCTTCATCTAGTTTTCTCCCATGGTAACATCTTATATAATGGTAATAAAATAATAAAATAAAAACAAAATAAAGTAAAAACTTATCGACATTGGTACAATCCATAGAACTCATTCAAATCTCACCACTTTCACATGCACTCATTTGTATGTGTATGTGTGTGTGTATGTGCATATATATATATATATATATATAACATTCAAGAAAGGTAATAATATGTTAATAATATAGTGTGTAGCCTTTTGAAACTGGCTTTTTTTCCACTGAATATAATTTCTATGAAATCCATCCCAGTTTCTTGTGTCAATAGTTGTTTTGTTTGCTGAATAATATTCCATGGTGTGGAAATGCCAGTTTGTTTAACCGTTTACCCATTGAAGGACATCTGTTTTTTTGTTTTTCCAGTTTTCTAGGCTATTACAAATAAAGCTGCTATAAACATTCATGGTTTTGTAATGTGGTTTTGTAACTTATGTGTAAACATAAGTTTTTATTTCTCTGGGATAAATGCCCAAGTATTCAATTGCTGGGTTGAATGGTAAGTCTAAGGTAGTTTTGTTAAGAAACTGCCAAACTATTTCTCAGAGTGGCTGTACCACTTCACATTCCCACAGCAATGGATGAGTGATCCAGTTTCTCTGCATCCTGGCCAGCATTTGGTGTTACTACTACTTTTTTTTTTTTTTTTTGGCTTGTTTTATTTTTTTTAAAAGACACATTTTTATTTTTAAAAAAATTTTATTTATTTTTGGCTGCGTTGGGTCTTAGTTGATGCTCACGGGCTTTCTCTAGTTGTGGTGAGCGGGGGCTACTTTTCTTTGCCGTGTGTGGGCTTCTCATTGCGGTGGCTTCTCTTGTTGTGGAGCACAGGCTCTAGGCACACGGCTTCAGTAGTTGTGGCACATGGGCTCAGTAGTTGTGGCTCGCGGGCTCTAGAGCGCAGGCTCAGTAGCTGTGGCGCACAGTCTTAGTTGCTCCGCGGCATGTGGGATCTTCCTGGACCAGGGCGCAAACCCATGTCCCCTGCATTGGCAGGCAGATTCTTAACCACTGCGCCACCAGGGAAGTCCCACTACTATTTTAAATTTTAGCCATTTTATTAGGTGTGTGGTGATATCTTATTGTGGTCTTAATTTTCATTTCTCTTTAATTTTTGTTAACATGGTTAATGATGTTGAACAACTTTTCATGTGCTTATTTGCCATATATCCTCTTTGGTGAAGTATCTTTTCCTGTCTTTGATGAAGTATCTTGCCCAGTCTCTATTTGGATTGTTTGTTCGTTGACTACTAAATTATGAGAGTTCTTTGTATATTCTAGATACAAGGCCTGTCTTTTCATACTCTTCACAGAGTCTTTGGTGGAGCAGAAGTTTTTAATTTTGATAAGGTCTCTCTCCTATGTATTTAACTTGTATGTTTAACCTAGCCTGCTCTATCGCACTTTTTCCCTTGGGGCAAAAACTGCATCATGGTGCATCTAACTCGAGAACCACATCTACCTTGAAGCATGTTTCTTTTCCTGTTGTTATATCAGCTAACGATGCCACAGTGTAGCACAAAACAGACACCTGAAAGTCACCCTTGACTCCTCTAATCCTTTCATTTCTACTCTAATCACGCACCCAAATCCTGTCTATTCTTACTAAACATTTCTCAAATTCACTCTATATCATGTTTTTATCCTCAGTGCTGTTGTCTTGATTCAGATCCTTATTATTTCTTGTCAGGATCATTGCACTGAGCTGCTCATTATACTCGTGGCTTCCAGTTTTGCCTGACATAAAGCAAGAGAATTCTTGCTTCCATATTGCTACAGAATGATCTATCCAAAATGCAGCCCAATCATGTTATTCCCCTGCTCAAAAAAATCCTTAAACATCCTTAAATAGCTTACCATCATCTCCAGAGTAAGTTTAAATTTTTTAACATGATGTACATGCCTCATCTCTCACTGCTCCCTCACACCCAGGCATTAGCTCCAACCATTCTAATTTATTGCAGTTTCTTAAATGCATTGTGATTTCTTGATTCTGATGCTTTGCTCAGAATGTTTTCCCATGCTTCTTTGCTTGAGGCTTCTGGTCTATATTCAAGATTCAACAGAAGGGCAGCTCCTCCAAGGAGACTTCCCTGATTACCCTAACAGGTTTACCTCCTCTTTGCTCCTATAATGACTCAATCAAGACAGGGACTATATCTGTATATCTGTATTTATTCCTAGGGCTTAAAAATGTACTTGGCACATAGCTTACAAAATTATGGAAGAAGCGAATGAATCTTAGTAATTAGATCTCCTCAGTTTTGAAAGTACCTGTTTTGCCATCTTCACTAGATTGTAATCTCTTGAAGTCTAGAACTGTCTCTAGTCTCTATTCAGAACACCTACAGAATGCCCAGCTCATAGGAAATTCTCAAAAAATATTTGTTGGATAAATCAATGAAGGGCAATGTGGTGGACTTTAAGTTAATCTTTTTCCCTTTGCTTATCCCCAGAGGCAGGCACTGAGCCTAACAGTAAAAAAAGTGTGGAAAAGAATAGAGATTATTGATGGCCTAATACACTCATATGACTGAGTGAGCACGTCTCATTTAGGTATGGTTGTATCTGCCCTGAACAGCCAGAGGAAGGCAGAAGGCTACTTTTGTTCCTCATAATTTAACAAGTACGTACTGACTTTTCTGCTATTGGACAGCCACTGAGTAACAAAAAGAATCTATCCTCATCTAGCTTGAAGTCAGATCCTGTTTTGAGCTATTGTTGGTACAAAAAGAGATGTTAACCTTTTGGGTAATCCTTTCTGAAATAGATGAGGTTCTTTGTGGTCTTATTAAAAGAACTGATTGTGATAAAATCAAATTTATCTGACTAATTTTATATTATAATCTCTTTGATGCATGCCAGATTCATGTGCAATAAGTAAAAATTAGCCAGGGCTGACCTTAAGAGAACGTTTACAAAGCAGCCCTCATTTTCCTCATTCATCCATTTCTTTTTTAAACTCTCTCACCCCTGCCCCAGAAGGGCCCCACGCCACCTTCTCACTCCCCAGGTTCCCACTGGCACACCTCAGTACGCCCCCTAAACCTAGCATCCTGGATTAAATGAGACTTGTCATGCATTCATATACCATAGGGGTGTCATCTCATGTCCTAATAAATAAGTACCCATTCGCTTTTAGTAAAGAGATTGTGGAGCATCCCAGGGTGTAAGAACCAAGAAGAGGTTTCATGGTTCTTGCTATGCCCAGCATGGGTCATAGCTGCTTTTTCTCCCATCAAAGATAATTAATTAAGAAGGACAGGCTGTCAGGGGGAACCCTGGGTCTCTTGTGATCATCGACCTTAATGATTAGCAACCTCATTCCAATCCAGCCACTTAGTCCCACTGTCACACCTTGGACCTAGTCATTGCCAGAAACGACTCCATCTGAAGTCTCAGCTTCAGATATCCTGCTCTCTGACTACCGCCTCCTGTCCTTCCAGTTTGCTTGCTCGGGTACCCAAGAGCATAATCCTTTGACAGCCAGTTCATTGATACCATCACTTTTCCCTCATTTTATTTCCTTCTTCTCCAGGTAGATTCCATGCTTCCAGGAATAATTGGTCCTTTGCGAATACTGTCAGATTTCCTCCCCCTTCTCTGTCTGTCATACTCACCTGACAAATCTCCAGCCTTGGAAGAACCCTACCCTCTGTCTTCTCTGGGCCTCCATTTGAGCGGTTCAATGCTGTTGGACAAAGTCACATGAGCATGTGGACTGGGTTCACTGGAAATACATGATCTTAAGCCTCAAATTGGCATTAACCTAACTGTGTTTCCTTCTTCCTGATATTATTTCTTCTTTTTTTTTTTTTGACATCTTTATTGGAGTATAATTGCTTTACAATGGTGTGTTAGTTTCTGCTTTATATATTTTTTTCTCTTGAAACGTCCTATGACCCTTTTCCATCATCACTCTCAGCTGGTACCTCACCCTCAGACTCAAAGCCTCTTATCCTCCCCATTCTCAAAACCCACAGACGGACCTACACTTGAACCCACCTTCATTTCGTGTCCTCACAGCAAAAGCCAATCCCTCCACTTGTCTCTGGATCTCATCTACATCATCTTCAGTTTTCCCTGTTGCCTTCAGTATTCCAGGAAGAATTGTGTTAGCAGCATTAAAACAAACAAACAAACAAACATAAACATTCCATTTCAATACAATTTTAATTGTTAATTTTGATCTAACAGGAGAAGTTTTTTGTATTGATTTTTTTCCAGGCAACTCATTTTGACTTCTTCCCCCAAATTAATATGCCCCTTAAACAATGCCTTATTTTCTATCTTAGCAAACTTTCACTTCTCTGCCTGACTTTTAAGCATCTCCATAGTCTGGGCCTGCTTCATCTAGTCTTATTTCCAACCAGGCAACACACCAGCTCCCCTGGGTAGGCTTGTGTCCTCACCTGTCTCCTGACATACCTTTATTGGTATACCTTCCTTTCACTCAAAACACTCTCCATTTTCTGTTCAGCTATTAGGTGGCAGAGAGGAACTCCATTCAAGGTCTATCTGATCCCCCAATCCATGCTTTTTATAAAATTATTGAAATTTAAATAACACCTATTTTATATTATTAAGAATAAACAGATTATAAAATGTCATAAAATGTCTTGCCTTTGAATTTAATTAAAATATTTTAGCTTTAAGTTACAGATATTCTCAAATGTAAAAGTTGAGGCTACTGAACACCTATGTAACCATTACCCAGCTTCAAAAATTAACATTTTTTCCATCTTATTTAATTTACCCTACCTCTATTTTTTTTAATAAATTTATTTAGTTAGTTAGTTTTGGCTGCGTTGGGTCTTTGTTGCTGTGTGCGGGCTTTCTCTAGTTGAAGCGAGCGGGAGCTACTCTTCATTGTGGTGCGCGGGCTTCTCATCTCGGTGGCTTCTCTTGTTGTGGAGCACAGGCTCTAGGCGCACGGGCTTCAGTAGTTGTGGTGCGCGGGCTCAGTAGTTGTGGCTTGTGGGCTCAGTAGTTGTGGCTCGTGGGTTCTAGAGCGCAGGCTCAGTAGTTGTGGCTCACAGGTTTAGTTGCTCTGTGGCATGTGGGATCTTCCCGGACCAGGGGTCGAACCCGTGTCCTGCATTGGCAGACAGATTCTTAACCACTGCACCACCAGGGAAGTCCCTACCCTACCTCTATTTTTAAAAAAATAATTCTAGACCAAATCTCAAAATCTTATGTTTTTTTCACTCTTTCACCTGCTTAAATATGCAGCTCTAACCAATAAGGACTTGAAAAAAAAAAAAAAAACCTGATCACTGTGCTGTTATCATACCTTATAAAATTAATAGTTCTTTATTATCATCTAATACAGGGTTTCTCAACTTTGGCACTATTGAAATTTTGGGCATGATAATTCTCTGTTTTGAGGGAGGCTGTTCTGTGCATTTCAGGATGTTCAGGAGCATTTCTGGTCTCTACCAGTAGATGTTAGTAGCATTCCACCCACTGTGACAATTAAAAATGTCTGCAGACTGGGATGAAAAGTCACCCCCAGCTGAGGAACCACTGATCTAATACCAGTTTATATTTCAGTTTCCACAGTTTCTCAATGTGTCTTTTGTAGGTTGGTTTATTTGAATGAGAATGCAGAGAACAGTGATCATTCCATTTATCACTAAACTCTAGGCAAGAGTAAGGCAGATGGGAAATAGGCCCAGGAGGAGAGGACTGTAAGAGGAGAGAACAGAATTGGAGATACTAAAGTCCTGAAGGTAGAAGAGAAGATATCCCTGGTGTAATCGTAGAGTGACTGGTTGGGGAACAATGTTCTGGTGGTAAAGAGGGTTGACATTTACCAATACAGCTGTGCTAAGTGCTCAGCAGCAGAGGGACTTGTCCACAGGCTGTACCCACGACTGTGGGTATTTGGTCAAGAGAATCAGCATTGTGCTCTGGAAGACTGGCAGCACCTGGCAGGAATGGAAGCCCTTATTCCAAACAGTAAACTGTTCTTAGATCCTAACTAGTAGTTTGTCCTGCTTGTCTCTATAGTCATCAGAAGCAGACTGAGGAAGTCAGAAAATATCCACATGTGGGAGAGAATCTCAAATTCAAAGCTGAGCCCACAGCGCAGGATCATCAAATATTTAGAGAAAACAAATGCTGTGAAAGAGGTATGATGACTCAAATGAACAGAAGAACTTACGCCTGTGGAAATAAAAATCAAAAGGAAACTTTGAAAGGTACATAATTAAAATACTTACAAAGAATCAGGAGTAAATCCAAATATATCAGTAATCACAAAAACTGACTCTTGGACAGGATAAAAAGTAAAATAAAATGAAATATAGTTGTATGCTGTTAACAAAAGGCATGCCTGAAGTAAAATAACATATAAAATAACATACAACGGGAAAATATACTAGAAAAGTACAAGCTAAAAAAAACAAATGTTGTAATAGTAATAACAATTAAAATAGAATCCAAGGCCAAAAAACAACAGATGAATCAAATAAAGATATTTAATATTGATAACATGTACAACTCACTAACACTTGATACTCTTGAAAACTTTGTTACCAAAAGTAATGATTCACACTATAGGAGCAAAAACTGTTTAAAATACTAGGATAAATAAATTCTAACCATTATGGGAGACTTCAGAAATTAACAGATTGTGTAAACAAATAATTAAGATTTGAGGGCTTTTAGTAACATAGCTAACAAGCTATGTATATATGTATTTATATATGTATATTTCTATGTTTATAAGGTTTTGTATCCACAACACTGAAAAAAACATTTAAAAAAACTCAGATGGGGCAATCACAAATATTCGCCATCCATTAGAAAAAAACAAAACAAACCATATCTCAACATATATTCCAAGAAATCAAATTATTCAGTCTATTTTTACTAGTTATAATATAAGAAATTAGAAATGAGAGTAAAAAATACCCAAGAAAAATCTATTCACTTGTAAATAATAATAATGTGCCTCTTTCTCTTATAAGATAACAAATATTGTTTCTTTCAGAAAAATAATAAAATGGGTAAAATTTTGGCATATCCAATCAAGAAAAAAGCTCTTGTATAAACAGTCTTGGGAATAAGAAAGAAAATCTGACCACAGATTTGGAGAACATTAAAAAGATTATGTAATTAATTCCTTCATTCAGTTAATATCTATCAATCTCCTACATTAATATACTATTTTGTACAATAAATTTAAGCATTTAGACAATTTTTCTAAAAACTTAAACAAAATTGACTCACGCAATATAAAATCTGAATAGATAAAGTTGAAGAGGTTGAAAATATAGTCAAAGATCTATCTCTTAAAATTTTCACCAGCCCCAGAAGTTTTTGAGGATGATATCTACCAAATTTCTATGGAACAGACAATTCCTGTGGTGTATAAACTGCTCCAGAGAATCTAAAAGCTGGAAAATAATGCTAACTCACTGTGTGAGTCTAATGTGACACTTTTACTAAAAGTTAACAAGGTTTGTGCACCCAGAAGAGAAACCACAGGCAAAACTCACTAACAAAGTTGACATGCGTTATTTCTATGTAAAAGTTAACAAACGAAATCATACCTGTGTTAAAAAATAGTATATTATGACCAGGTAGGCCTTACAGTAGAAACACAAGGAAGTTTCAAAATTAAACTACTAATTTAATTCACTAGTTAATAGTTCAGAGAAGAAAAATCATATATTATCTCAATAGATGTTGAAAAAATATTTGACAAAATTCAACATCAATTCATGTTAAAAACAAGGAATGAAAGGAAACCTTCCAAAGTTTATAAAGGGTGTCTCTTAGAAACCTACAGCAAAAGTCATACGTAAGATGAAGCACTGAAAGCATTCTTTTCAGCTATGGAAACAACATAAGGATGCTAATCACCAGTACTTGTATTGGAGATTTTGGCCAGTGCAATAGCACACAAAAATAAATTAGGTAGGTAAATATTTGAGAGGAAGAGAGAAAAAAATATTATTTCATTTGCAGACAACATGGTTATCTTCCCAGAAGATCCAAGAAAATACAGTGCCACACTGATAGAATTCTACACTGCTAGAGCAATTAGATAAAATATTAAAATACAAAAATTAATAGATTTTCCATATGTGACCATAACCCATAAGACCATACAGTTCCCAATAGAAACAAACAAAAAAGATGAAGTGGCTAAGAATAAACTTGAAAATATTTGTGCAATACTATCTGAAAGCAACAGCAGTAACAACTGTAAAATGTTATTAGAAGATATAAAATAAGGGCTTCCCTGACGGTCCAGTTGTTAAGACTCCGTGTTCCCACTGCAGGGGGAACAGGTTCAATCCCTGGTTGGGGAACTAAAAAAAATATATAGATAGATAGATAGATAGATAGATAGATAGATAGATAGATAGATAGATAAAATAAGACCTATTTTTTAAAATTTAATTTTATTTATTTTTTTATGCAGCAGGTTCTTATTAGTTATCTATTTTATACATATTGGTGTATATATGTCAATCCCAATCTCCCAATTCATCCCACCACCACCACCCCCATCCCTGCTTTCTCCCCTTGGTGTCCATACGTTTGTTCTCTACATCCGTATCTCTAAATAAGACCTAAATAAATGATGAGAAGTACCATATTTCTGATTTGGAAAATTCACTATTTTGAAAGTGGTAATCATCCCCAAGTATATTTATATATTCAGTGTATTCCAGTCAAATCCTATCCAGTTGAGTATAACAATTGTCTGGTCTTACTTTAGAAGGTGGATTAAAGATATCTTTCTACCTCTGTTCTTGGAAATTCTCAACAACAACACACCTCAAAATAGGGAACCAGAAACACAAACACCATCTTCAATGAAACTAGGAGACATCTGTAACTGAAACACAGTATAGGGGAAACCACTAACAACTGCAGTGAAATGTAAATAGAGATGCAGGAAGATGCCAAAAGGGTCCCTGTGACTAGAGAATTTAAATGAAACTGGCAAGGCACAGTTCTCCAAAGTAAATGCCTGGGAGGCAAACCCAGCAATACCAGGATAGGGTTCCCATGCTTTGCATGAAGTTGAAAGGCACTGGGGACTGAACAAGGAATCACAGAGACAAGCCATAGGTTTTCTGTCAGTTAGGCGGTGTAGAGAGAGTCTACCTTGTGAAGAATCCAGAAGCTGATGATCTTTATTTTCTGATCAAGAAATAAGGGGAGAAAGTGAAAATAGCCAGTGTTAGGAATAAAAGTAAATATATCATAAAACATTAAAAAGATAAAAGGAAGCACAGGGAATTTTTAAGGCAGTGAAAATACTCTGTGTGATACTATAATGATGGATACATGTCATTACATTTGTGCAAATCCACAGAATGGACAAGAGGGAACCCTAATGTAAACTATCAATTTAAGATGATAGTGATGTGTCAGTGTAGGTTCATGGATTGTAACAAATGCACCACTCTGGTGGGGAACGTCAATACTGGGGTAGATGTGGGGTTGGGCAGAGGGTGTATGGGAACTCTTTGTACTTTCCTTTTAATTTTACTGAGAACCTAAAACTATTTTTAAGAAAACAAAGCCCCCATATATATATATATATATATATATATATGTAGAAAGGGTGAAAGTGGTCAAAACGTAAAAACTTCCAGTTATAAGTCCTATGAATATAAAGTAAAAAAAAACCCAAAAAAACCCAACCAACTAAACAACCAAAAACCGTTCCACAAATAAAACCCCTTCCCTTAAATATATATATATATAACATATATATAATATATATGATATAAGAAAATTCATGCCAATAAATTTGAAAATTTAGATAAAATAGAAAAATTATTAGAAAAAAATTATTAGAACTTACCTAAAACTGCTACAAGAAAGGTAAAGTCTGCACAGTTCTCTATCTGTTGAAGGGATTGAATGTGTAATAAAAAACCTTTTCACCAGAAACAAATGGGACTACATTAAACAAAAACACTTCTGTACAGGAAAGGAAACCATCGTCAAACTGAAAAGGCAACCTATGGAATGGGAGAAAATATTTGCAAATTATATATCTAGTAAGGGGTTAATATCCAAAATACATAAAGAACTTATACAACTCAATAGCAAAAATCCCAACAATCTGATTTAAAAACCGACAGAGGATCTGAATTAACATTTTTCCCAAGAAGACATACGAATGACCAGCAGGTACATAAAAAGGTGCTCAGCATGATTAATCATCAGGGAAACACAAATCAAAACCAAATGTGCTTGGACTTATATATACTACCAAATGTAAAATAGCTAGTGGGAAGCAGCCGCATAGCACAGGGAGATCAGCTCGGTGCTTTGTGACCACCTAGAGTGGTGGGATAGGGAGGGTGGGAGGGAAACGCAAGATCGAGGAGATATGGGGATATATGTATATGTATAGCTGATTCACTTTGTTATAAAGCAGAAACTAACACACCACTGTAAAGCAATTACACACCAATAAAGATGTTAAAAAAAAAAACCAAATGTGCTATCACCTCACACCTGTTAGAATGGCTGTTATCAAAAAGAGAAGAAATATCAAGTGTTGGCGATGATGTGGAGAAAAGGGAACCTTTGTACTCTGTTGGTGGGAATGTACATTGGTGCCGCCACTATGGAAAACAGGATGGAGATTCCTCAAAAAACTAAAAATAGAACTATGATATGATCCAGCAATTCCACTTCTGGGTATTTATTCGAAGGAAACAAAAACACTGTTTTGAAAAGAAAGCAGCACACCCCGCCTGCATGTTTATTGCAGCATTATTTATAATAGCCAAGACGTGGAAACAACTTAAAAGTTCATCAGCATGGATGGAACTATTTGAGGGCATTATACTAAGTGAAATAAGTCAGACAAAGAAAGACATCTACTGTATGATCTCACTTATATTTAGAATCTAAAAAAAACCTTGAACTCTTAGATACAGAGAACAGATTGGTGTTTGCCAGAGGTTGGGGGGAAGTGGGTGAAATGGATGAAGGTGGTCAAAAAGTAGAAACTTGTAATTATAAGATAAATAAGTGTTGGGGGTGTAATGTAAACAACAAAAAACGAAAACAAAAACCCAACCAACCAACCAACCAACCAAAGAACAAACAAAAACCTTTCCACAAATAAAGCCTATTCCCTTAAATAAAACTTCTTAAAGAAGAACAAAATGGAACTTAGTCACTGGTGAATTCTACCCCTCATCAAAGGAAGAAATAACACAAAATTTAACACAAACTCTTCCAGAGAAGAGAACAAAAAAAGAAAAAGTTTCCAAAGATTTTTGATGCTTATACAATCTTGATCTCAAAATCTACAAAGAATATTACAGAAAAGAAAAAAGCAAATCAATGTCTTTCACGAACACAGATGCAAAAAATCCTAATCAAATTTTTCGTAAATCAAATCTAGTGATACTTAGAACGATGATACATCATGACTAAATGTAGTTTATTTAGAGAATGTGAGACTGGGTTAACATTAAAAAAATCAATCAATGTAATTCACCAGATAATAAAATAAAGGAGAAAATCATATGGCCATCCTGGTAGATGCAGAAAGAGCATTTGATATAAATTCAGCATCTATTAATAATTAAAAACAATCTTAGAAGAAAATATCCTTAATTTGATAAACCTAAAAAACCAAACCAAAAATATCCAAATAAGACAAATATCAGATCTGTTGTGAAATTTTATGAGATTTCCCTCTGAGACTGGTAATAAGAGAAAGATGTCTACAAAAATTGTTTTTATTCAACATTGTACTGGAGGTCTTAACTGGTGAAATAATAAAAATAAATTTAAAGGTATGAGAATTGGAAGGGAAAAATAGAACTTATTATTCACAGATGATGTGATTATGTATGTAGAAATCTACAGATAAACCATTAGATGTAACAAATGAAATATAATAAATCAATTTCATTTCTATATATTTGTAACAAATTAAAAAAGAATAATTAAAATGTATTATTTACCATCTTATTAACAACTCTAAATATCTAGCAATAAATTTAATGAAAGTTGTCTGAGACCTCTTCCTAGAAATTTATAAAACTGTACTAAGATATATTAAAGAATACCCCATCAATGAATAAGATAATGAATAGATGTTTAAAAATCTACAGACCAACTACCCTAGCAGAAATAGAAAATAGTGTCAAAGGATTAATGTTACTCAAAGCATTTGCTTTTACCACTGTGCCATCTGTACCAGCTCCAATTTGTGGCCATTATTGCTCCAACTGGCACAAAAAGGAGAGAATTCCCTGCCTTCCATCTTGTATTACCAACTCCTGGCCGGGGTGCATCTGAGTGACAGAGCCTATGTCACATGCTTGTGCTCTAACTGTAAGAGAGGCTGGCAAAGTAAATATCTAGCATTTTCACCTCCTTTAGAGGAGATGATTTTTGTCTACCATGACTCATCAGTTGGGTCATTCCCCAAACCTAGAAAGGGGTTTAGATGCTGGGCACTGAAAACAATGACACATGTCCACTAGAAGCATCCCTGTTCCCACTAATAATGATTCGTCAACTATGCTGGAAGTACTGGCAAGCACAGTGAGAGAAAAGATAAAATAGGCAAAAATAGACATAAAAATCAAATTTAAAGAGATTAAATTATTACTATATGGAACTGGTATGATTATTCTCCTAGAAAATCCATGAGAAAAAACTGAAATGTTTTCACAAACAATAACAGAATTCATCTAGTTGTCTGGCACAAAATTAATAAACAGATACATCTATATGTATATGGCTTGCTAGATGCCCCAATATAAGAAAACGTGGCACTTAACAATAGCAAGAAACACGAGTGATCAATATAAAACTTGAATAGGCTTATGAAGGATGTAAAAAGAAGACATGAATAAATGGAAAGGCACGCCATGCTTTTGGACAAGAGATTCAACATCATGAACATGAACATGTTATTTCTCCCTAAATTAATCTGTAAATTTAACATGATCCCCCTCCAAAAATTACTAGTAGGACTTTTATTGGAACTTGACAGTCTGATTCTAAAGACTATATGGAAAAATAAACAAGCAAGAATAGTTCTGAAAAATTCCAGAAAAGAGTAATGGAAGGTATTTGTCTTTTTCCCCCAACTTTACTAAGAAAAATTGACAAATATAATTGTATATATTTAAAGTGCACAATGAGATGATTATATATACATGTACACTGTGGAATGATTACCAAGATCAAGATAACTGACACATCCATCACCTCACATAGTTAACTCTTTGTGTGTGTGTGTGTGTGTGTGTGTGGTGAGAATGCTTAAGATCCACTCTCAGTGACTTTCAAGCATACAATACTTTATTATTAACTAAAAATGCACCATGCTGTGCATTAGAGCCTCAGAAGTTACTCTTCTTATAAATGAAAGTTTGTCCCCTTTGACTTATAAAGTTTGTCCCCATTTCCCACTTCCCAGCCCCTGGCAAGGGAGGTATTTTTCTTATCAGGCATTAAAACATACTAAAACACCAATAGGATGAGATATGGCTCTTGAATATATACAGTCTTTTAGTATATGGTAAAGATGACATTTAAAATCATTAGGAAGTTATAGAATTGCTCTTTTGATTGGCAAAGATTAAAGGTGACTAATATCCAGTGGTGGAGAAGTTGTGGAGAAATGTGTAGGTATGTAAACAAGCATGACTTTTATGGAGAGCATTTTCTTAGTATCTCTTTTAGAAATAACCACATGCCTTAACCTGATAATTCCACTTTTAGAGACAAATCCTAAATAAACACTTGCATTTGTGCACAAAAATAAATGAGGTAAAAATGAGAAAGCTCACATAAAGTGATATGTGGCATTTCAGAGACTAATTTTAATGTTAAAAAGAGAATTGTAGAATGATGTACATATTGTGATTCCACTGATGCCAAAACAGTCTAACCTATATATACATGTGAGTTGGGTAGTATTGTTATCTCAAGTTTATCAATTTACCAATGAGGAAGATGAGGCACAGAAAGGAAAATATTGGAGGAAGGGAGCTTGGAAGACCATCTGTGGAAAGAGCAATTAAGGCAGAGAAAATAATCAGTGCAAAGGCCCTTGGGTAGAAGCATGCTGTGTTGAGTTGAGGAAAAGTAAGGATATTGGTGTGGCTGGAGTGAGGTTGAGTGAAGGAGGTTAGTAAGAGATCAGAATAAAGAAGTGGCCAGATTATGTAGTGGGCAGGCCTTGGCTTTTTCTTTTAAAAGAAGTGGGGGCCAGTGGAGAGTTTTGAGCACGAAGGTGGTAAGATTTGGCTTCTCTTTTAAAGTAATTTGCTGCCACGTTGAAAATTAATGGAAGAGGGGCAAAGGTGAGAGTGTAACAACCAGTTAGGAGACTACTGCAGTAATCCTGGTGAGAGATGATGGTGGTTTGGACCAGCAGCAGTAGAAGTATTGAGAAGAGGTCAAATTGACAAATTGAATAGGAGAGTAGGAGAAAGAGAGAGGACCTATAATGTTTGGCCTGAGCAGCAAGAAGGATGGAATCGCCATTATCTGAGATGGGGAAGGTCATTTGGTTTTTTGAGATGTTCAGTTTCAGATTTCTTTTAGACATTGAAGTGGATATGTGGGGCCGGTGAGTGGATATGAGTCTGGAGTTCAAGGGAGAGGTTCAGGGTGCAGATGCAAATCTGAGAATCGTCGGGTTATAGATGTTACTTAAAGCTGTGAGACTGGGTGAGATCACCAAGAGAGTGAGCATTGATGGAGAAGAGAACAGGCCCAAGCCGGGTCCTGTGGTGCTCCACAGGGGAAAGAAGAGGACACATCAGTGGAGACTGAGGAGCAACCAGGGAGTTAGGACAGAAACCAGGAGTGTGTGGGAGCCTGGAATTCAAGGGGAAAAACATATGTCAGGGAGGAGGGAGCATTCAACGGGGTCGAATGGTGCCGATGGGTCAAATAGGATGAGGATTAAGAATTAACCTTAGATTTAGGAATGCTGTAGTCATTGTTGACCTTGACAAGAGCAGTTTTGGTGGTGATGTGGGGAAAGTCTCACTGGAGAGAGGATGGAAGGAGAGGAATTCGAGACAATGAATACAGGCAGTACTTCTGAGGCCATACGTTGCTGTGAAGGGAAGCAGAGATATGGGGCAGTTTCTGGGATGGGAAGAGTAAGTTTTGCTGTTGCCGTCATGGATGGGGTTGGGGTTGTATTTTGGTTGTTTTTAAAGATTGGCAAAACAATAGCATGCCTGTGTGCTGAAGAGAATGGTCCAGGGGTGATGGGGAAGCTGATGATGTAGGAGAGAACAAAGATGTTACAGCCTGGAAAAGGTGAGAATGGGGGCTGGTGGAGGGTGCATGCTTGGCTTTCGCTATGAGCATGGGCAGTCCATACGGTAACAGGAAGGCGGAGCATATGTGCATGATGCTGGTAGGTGTATCAATTTGTGATGATAGGAATATGTGGAAGTTCTCTGCTGATTGCTTCCATTTTCTCAGGAGAGTAGCAACATCTTCAGCTGTGAGGGAAGATTGGGAGGAGGTATTGGAGGTTTGAGGATAAAGGAAAATGAGTGAATTCGAATGAGCAAGTGAATGGACTAGGGAAATATAATAGGGCTTTCTAGTGATACAGTCAGAATAAACATCTATTTTATTTTATTTTTAAATTTTTGTTTTATATTGGAGCATGTTGATTAATGATGTGTTAGTTTCACGTGTACAGCAAAGTGATTTAGTTATACATATACATGTATCTATTCTTTTTCAAATTATTTTCCCATTTAGGTTATTACAGAGTATTAAGCAGAGTTCCTATACAGGAAGGTCCTTATTGGTTATCTATTTTAAATATAGCAGAGTGTACATAAACATCTACTTTAGAGAGTCAGCCTGAAGCAAAATAGGTTGTCCTTTTCCCGTAGAGAAATGAAACCTATGGATTCCCTGAGTCCCTTTCTTTTGTTTTTATAAAAACAACTACCAAAGAGTAAACTGCAGTTCAGAGTTGGAAGGCATGACCATCTGGTTAAGAAGAGGATCCAAAGCACTTTAGATTTTCAGTTCTAGAGCTTAGGAAGCTCAAAATGTTCCACATGACATGACTCTTCAGACAGATTGTCCAGAGTTCTTGGAAGAAAGTTTATGAGGTGTTGACCAATTTCAAGCCACACTGCTGTGATCACAGAGTCACTGCTGCAAATGGGTAATGACAGAACATCCCATAATTCAAACTAAAGCTGCAGTGAGGAGTCACTGGCAGGGCAAGATGAGATTAAGTGCTGTTGTTACACACTCTGTTCCTGCCTGAAGTAAACTGATGGACTGAATTACTTTAAGTAATTAAATAAAGTAAGATGTTTCTAGAGCTATCCAGATGCAGCCTGTCCCTCAAGGTCCTTGGTAGCTGAATGTCCTTCTTTACGGTCTCTGTGACCTGATTTTTTTCAACAACTTTATTAGCATGTCCTTGATAATGGACAATCACTAAGACCATCAGTTGGTTTTGTCTTGTTTAAGACTGGGGTAGAGTTGTGATGAGAAGCTAAAACTGGATGTATTTTGAGACCGAGTAGCAGTTTTCAATAAACTAAAGTTTCAAAGAAACAGTGGTTTCAAAGAAAGCTCAAGTGCCTTGGCTCTCACAGTCAAAACCACTTAAAGTGATTAGACAGGTAAGTTTGTCATATATGTAGCTAACGTTTGAGTTTTCTGTAATATTCTAACTATTCTTGTTAACTGACAGCTGGTGTTTTTCTGCCACATAACTTGTTGACTTGATCTCCTTTCCTTTTTCTAAGGAGTTATGTTAGTTTGGGTCTTCTGAGAAGCAGATATCATGATGGTGTTACACATGCCAAAGGTTTGTTGGGAAAACATCTATGAGGGAAAATGCAGAAGGAGCTGGAGGAGGTTGGGAATGCTATCAGACTGCAGTGCAGGTGTGATTGCTGTGGAGAAGAGAGGGAAGGAAAAGTCTGAGACTGTGGTGCATTCTAAGAAATTTGGGTAAGCCTGATGGGGAGTCTAGAGCCAAAGTGCCCCATCAAAGGAGTTCTACCTCTCCCAGGAACAGGCGTTCCTTTGTATTCCTGTCACGTTCAATGATTGGTGCAGAGTGGCTGGTGGGAAGAGTGGCCTCAGCTCCAACATGGTGATTGATGGATCTCAGGATGCAGTAGCTGGGGCTGTTGTAATTACACAACTGCATTAGTCTGCTCAGGCTGCCATACCAAGATACCACAGACTGAGTGTCTTAAACAACAGAAATTTATTTCTCATGGTTCTGGGGGCTGGGAACTCCAAGATCAAGGTACTGACAATGTGGGTTTCATTTTGAGGACTCTTCTCTCGGCTTGCAGACCACTTTCTTCTTACTGTGTGCTCACGTGATCTTGTCTTTGTGTAGAGAGAGGGAGAGCTTTCTGGTGTCTCTTCTTATAAAGACACTAATCCTATTAGACCAAGACCCCACCCTTAAGGCCTCATTTAACCTTAATTACTTCCTTATAGGCCCCATCTCCAAATACATCCACACTGGGGTTAGGAGTTCAACATATGAATTTTGAGGGAACACAAGAATTCAGTTCACAATAGCTACTCGTAGTTGGAGATTCATGAGGAGCATCCTTTTTTCTTTAATTTTTATTTTATATTGGACTATAGTTGATTTACAATGTTGTGTTAGTTTCAGGTGTACAGCAAAGTGGTTTAATTATACATATACATATATCTATTCTTTTTCAAATTATTTTCCCATTTAGGTTATTACAGAATATTGAGCAGAGTTCTCTGTGCTATACGGTAGGACCTTGTTGGTTATCTATTTTAAATATAGTAGTGTGAGCATCTTTTTAAAAAATGTTTTATTGCATCATATAACACAGAAAATTGCACAAATTTTATCATTTGCACTCTTTAATTTTTTAATGCTAAGAGAACTTTACTGAAGTGTAATCTATATACAGTAGAATGCACAAATTTTTAAGTGTTCAGCTCAAGGTTTTTGACAAGTGTATATACACTCATGTAGCCATTACATGTGTCAAGACAGAATATGCCCATCATCTCAGAAAGTTTTTGTGTTGACCCTGGTGCCGTAATAGACTCTGGACACCAAAGCTCAGGTGAGCTTCCCTGGTTGTAGGAAAATACTAGAGGGAAAAGTAGAGGTGGAAGGGACAGGGAGTTCCAGTAGTGGTGATGAAGGGGGTGAGGGTGACAGTTTTAATGAGGGTACTCAGGAGATGCCTCTCTGATAAGGTGGTCTCACCACTTGAAGGGGGTCTTGTAACAATTACTGTTACATATAGTTGGTGTACCGTTTAAAGCTGATTTTCAGTCATAATGAGTTTGGGAGCCTGCACCTCTTAAACATCTCACATTTTTGACACTGATGGGTATGTGGAATTCTCAGGCACCTTACATTTAACAATGTTGTTTTTTTACATTGCAATAAGATAACTAAAACTTTTCCTAAAGAACAGATGACAGTTCTTACGGGAAACTTTGCTGTCTTCTCTATGAATATTTAATGGATGGAAAATACATTTGTAGGCTCTATTGAGATTCTCAGAAACAGAGATTCATTTATTCATTCAATATTTTATCTGATTTATTTATTCAATAAACATTCACTGAGCACCTACTATGTTTTGTGGTTTGAACTAGCCACTGAGAAAGACATGAATAAGAAATTCCATAATCTCACAGTCACTGCAAATGAATTGTTTCTACTGTGACTGGAGCAACTCATAAATGGTGGTGGGCTAGAGGAGACAGGAAGAAGGAGTCAGCACAGAGGGGCATAGGGATTGTTAAATGGCTGTAAATGGCTGTACATTGTGAGAAGGGCTATCATGGCACAGCGTATACAGTCTTATTGGGGTTCAATGAAGGAAGAAATAATTCTCTGAGGGAGCTGGGCTAGGTTTCACACAGAGCACACATTTTTCCCTCTTATTAATTCTTTCCTTTAAAAATGCTTTAAAAGCATTTTTAAAATATTTATTTATTTATTTTTGGCTGCATTGGGTCTTTGTTGCTGCATGCTGGTTTTCTCTAGTTGCAGCGAGCAGGGGCTATTCTTTGATGCGGTGCGTGGGCTTCTCATTGTGGTGGCTTCTCTTGTTGCAGAGCATGGGCTCTAGGTGCATGGGCTTCAGTAGCTGTGGCACGTGGGCTCAGTAGTTGTGGCTCACGGGCTCTAGAGGGCAGGCTCAGTAGTTGTGGGGCACGGGCTTAGTTGCTCTGTGGCATGTGGGATCTTCCCGGACCAGGGATTGAACCCGTGTCCCCTGCACTGGCAGGCGGATTCTTAACCACTGACTACCAGGCAAGTCCCTTTAAAAGTATTTTTAATAAAAGTTGAAAAAAATCAAATACTACCAAAGGTATTATAACTGCATATGGTAATCTCTTTCACCAGTCACACTCTAGAGGCAAACATTTTAACCACCTTAGTTACTTCGTTTTGTACTGATTTATGTAATTCTTAAGATTATGCTTATAATGATGTTTCTTGATTTATTTTCATTTTGGCATTATCTATTGATTTCCTGTTAGGATAGATGAGAATTTCACCCTCTTAAATGTCACTCCCTTTCCGTTCTCCATTCTTCCAAAGAATTTCTGGATTAAATCAACATTCAGTGCTTATATTATTATGATTATGTAAATATTATTCATGGCAGAGCCAAGTATTTTAAAATTATTATTTCTCCCTTTTTGTGTAACACTTTATTTTTCGTAGAGTTAATTGCCACTTCTAAAAACTTGCATATTTTTGTGTGCTTATCCTTACATTTCCCCTATATTTTATGTCTCTCAAAAGATTTTTTTCCCACATGCTTAAGTATATCAAGTGGTCCATGAGTTTCCCTTACTTCTTCTCAGACCTCTCCATCCTCTAAACTAGATTGGTTGCTTTTTAGTTCTCCCACCCAGCTGTCATCCTGGACACATGCTTTAGTTGTCATCCTGGGGCTTTGTATTACCAGGAATCCCTGATTTCCTAGATCTTTTGTCTTCCTTGTTTTTGGTTCATTGATTCTTTTTTGGAACATATTTTTCATAAAGCCTTTAGAAAGTGTAGTGGGTTGAATTGTGTTCCCCCAAAAGATATGCTTAGTTTCTAAGTGATACCTATGAATGTGGCCTGATTTGAAAATAGGGTCTTTGCAGATGTAGCCAAGTTAAGATGAAGTCATTAAGGTGGCCCCTAATCCAAAATGACTGGTGTCCTTGTAAGAAGAGAGGAGACACAGACAGATACACAAGAAGGATGCCATATGACAATGAAGGCAGAGATTGAGATTATGCTGCCACAAACTGAGAACGCCAAGAATTATTAGCAAAAGCCTCAGTCTAGAAGTGAGGCATTGAATAGATTTTCCTTCTGAGCCCTCAAGAAGAAACCAATCTTGTTGACACCTTGATTTTTGGACTTCTAGCCTCCAGAACTGCAAGAGAATAATTTTCTGTTGTAGTGAGTCACCTAGTTTTTGGTAATTTGTTATTGCAGCCCTAGAAAGAGTGTATTGAAGGTAAGTCAAATCTGGTTAGGTCTGAAAATGTCTTTATTTTACTCTCACTCTTGATGCTTTGATGTTGGCCCTGTATTAATTTTTTCAGAATGTATCAAAGGAACACAACCAGGTCTTGCTGCCACCTGGCTGACAGTGATTGCAAGGTACATTCCAATTTTAAAGATTTTTGTATGTGAAAAAACTAGGTCTTATAATAACTGAAATAGGATATATTGGTTGGGTATAAAATTTTAGACTGAAACTATTTCTGTATCACAATTTTGAAGACATTTCTCCATTACATTCTAGTGCTGCTTCTGAGAAGGCTGATAGTCATGTAACCTGTTTTCCCCTGTTAGAAATTTGTAGAATAGGCTCCACTTTTTCAGTCTAGAGACATGTGTCTTTCAGTTGGGGGACTTTCTTTTGCTATTTCTTTAATAACTTCTTTTTTCATTTCAATTCTCTCTCCCTGTTATTCTTTTTTAAACAATTTTTATATTTATTTGTTATCAGTAACATTGGCTTACAACATTATGTAAGTTTTATGTGTACAACATTATATTTTGACTTCTGTATACACTACAGTGTGCTCATCGGCAAAAGTTTAGTTTCCATCTGTCATGATACAGTTGACTCTCTTTACCCACTTTGCCCTCCCCCCACCCCCTTCCCCTCTGGTAACCACTAATCTATTCTCAGTATCTAAGTGTTTTGTTTGTTTGTTTGGTTTATTTATTTATTTATGTTCCACATATGGATGAAATTGTATGGTATTTGCCTTTCTCCATCTGACTTATTTCACTTGGCCTAATACCCTCAAGGTCCATCCATATTGTTGCAAATGGCAAGATTTCATCTTCGTTTATGACTGAGTAGTATTTCATTCATATATACACCACATCTTCTTTATCCATTCATTCATTGCTGTGCACTTAGGTCATTTACATATCTTGGTTATTGTAAATAGTCCTGCGATGAACATAGGGGAGCACGAGGGTTCCTTTTTTTCCCACATCCTTGCTAACGTTTGTTATTTCTGGTCTTTTTCATAGTAGCCATTCTAATAGGTGTAAGGTGAGATCACATTGTGGTTTTGATTTGCATTTCCCTGATGATTCGTGATGTTGAGCACCTTTTCATGTACCTGTTGGTGAACTGTATGTCTTCTTTAGAAAATACGTATTCGGACCTTTCGCCCATTTTAAAATCAGATTGGGTTTGTTTTTTTCTTTTTGCTATTGAGTTGTATGAGATATATATATATATTTCTTTCTTTCTTTTTTTTTTGCCTGTGCCATGGGGCATGGGGGAATCTTAGTTCCCTGACCAGGGATCGATCCCATGCCCCTTGCAATGGAAGTGCAGAGTCTTAACCACCAGGGAAGTCCCATTTATATATTTTGAATATTAATTACTTATCAAATATATGATTTGCAAATATTTTCTCCCATTCAGGGGTTGACTTTTCATTTGTTGATGGTTTCCTTTGCTGTGCAGAAACTTTTTAGTTTGATGTAGTTCCACTTGTTTATTTTTGCTTTTGTGCTTTTGCTTTTGGTGTCAGATTTTAAAAAATCATTGCCAAGACCGATGTCAAAGAGCTTACCTATGTTTTCTTCTAGGAGTTTCATGATTTCAGGTCTTACATTCAAGTCTTTAATCCATTTTGAGTTAGTTTTCTTCTAGGAGTTTCATGATTTCAGGTCTTACACTCAAGTCTTTAATCCATTTTGAGTTAGCTTTTTGTTATGGTGTAAAATAATGGTCCAGTTTCATTCTTTAGCCTGTGCCTTTCTAGCTTTCTCAACACCATTTATTGAAGAGACGATCCTTTCCCCATTGTGTATTCTTGGCTCCTTTGTCATAAATTAATTGACCATAAGTGCATGAGTTTATTTCTGGGCTCTCTATTCTGTTCCATATCTATATCTATATCTATCTATCTATCTATCTATCTTATCTCTATATCTATACCTATTGTCTTTTTTTATGCCAATACCATACTGTTTGGATTACTATAACTTTACAATATAGTTTAAAATCAGCTAGTGTGATGCCTCCAGCTTTGTTCTTCTTTCTCAAGATTGTTTTTGCAATTTAGGGTCTTTTGTGGTTCCATACAAATTTTAGGATTGTTTGTTCTATTTTTGTGAAAAATGCAATTGAAATTTTAATAGGGATTGCACTGACTCTGTAGATTGCCTTGGGTAGTGTGGACAGTTTAACAGTATGAGTTCTTCTAATCCATGAACATGGAATACCTTTCCATTTCTTTGTGTCTTCTTCAATTTCTTTCATCACTGTCTTATAGATTTCAGTGTACAGGTCTTTCACCTCCTTGGTTAAATTTATTCCTAGGTATTTTATTCTTTTTGATGCAATTGTTAATGGGATTGTTTTCTTAATTTCTCTTTCTGATAGTTCATTATTAGTGTTGTATAGAAATGCAACAGATTTTTGTATTTTCATGGTCTTTGAGCTATTTTACAGCTCTGTAAGTTGTGTCAAACTGATACTAATACAAATGATTCTTGTCCATAGGTATTAAAGCACTTGTGTCCAGTGGAATGCAATTGGTTATTGCCCTATGAACAGACCCGTTTTTCATCCATATCTAAATTCATTTCATCATTCCTTGTCTGCCTAGGTACATGTATTTCTTTGGAATTCTCCTTTGAACCAGTCAGAATACTTTCTTGTTCCCTCATTAATTAATTAGTTAAACCTTTCACAAGTGTTCATTTTATATCTGCTTGAGAATCATGATTACACCTTTCAAAAATAATCTTTTAACAGCTTTGGAGCTCACTGAGGTGTGCACTGGAGTCACCTGATGCAGCCAACAAGGTTACATTTCCTGGAACGTGCACCTCATGGGAAGCTTCAGCCCAGTATGTCTTTTCTTACCTTACAAAGGTGAATCTCAAGCAACAATACAAATTTACTTTTGTGCAATCTCCATTTCTCTAGATTTTTTCTCCCTCTCTATTAATTTTAGTTAAAAATTTTTTTTGGTTTGCAGGTGAAAAGGTATTTCCCATTAGTGACAGCGATGATTGGGAATTTAGTTTTATGGTCTATTTAATGATTTCTGTAAATGGATTGATGTTTTATAGAGATTTATTTTCCACTAAGTGAGAGATAACAGAGAACCTGATTGTGAGTGATTTGTTTATATGTTTTTATGTCTGTTTTGGACTCAAATCAATTAAGAATTTTGTGGCAACCAAGAAAGAGTACAGCTCCTTGCAATATAGTGGAAACCAATCAAACAAACAAAAATCATTTCTAGGGAAACTACCTTGATTCTTCAGTCCCAGTCCATGGGTAACATCTTCACCCTAGTCCAAGGATGGATATGTGACTTGGCCCAATCAAAACGAGCATTCCGCACCCAGTGTTTGATTCAGTGATGGGCATGTGACCCAGCAAGGAAAAATAAGACTTTTGCAGGGACTCTTGTGAAACAGGCAACCCATTTTCAGCTGCACTTGCACCTAAGAAAATCTCACTTTGAACTTGCTGGTAGAAAAGCACATAAGAATAGAGCCAAGAGAGAGGGAAACCGAATCCTGAGGATATCAGTTGAGCTCCTGGAACAACCCTGAGGTCTGAATACAGCCCTAGTTCCAGATTTGTCAATCACAGAGTTAATACATTCACTTTTTTTGTTTAGAACAGTTGAATTTTCTTTTCTATCATTTGCATTTAATGACTCCTCACAGTAAAAAGGAGGTTCTTCATCCCTGGCTCCTTCTATTCTAGCCCACTAAATATATATTTACCTCTCTGTGCCTCCATTTACTCTTCTGTTTAGAAGTTAAGCAGTACTTATTACTTCAAAGAGTTGTAAATATTAAATGATGTAATAAATAGAAGAGCATAAATTCGTTCAACAATGCTGAGACGAGAGAAGCATCACATAGCTTAACTTTTCAAAACTGAATTACATTAGGCTCTAAAACCCAATTTACTAGAGTGAGAAGACACCCCATATCAGGCAGTATTATGGGCAATGTTTTTTCTTTAGCAAGGTATACATTTCCATAAAATACTTAGGAAAGATCTTCTAATCTTTGGCCCATAATTGTTGCTACTGGAATCTCTTTGTGTAAACCCATATGGTTCATTACAAGGTGAGTGGTTCTACAGCTTCTATGCCAAGGGTGTAGCCCCCAAAACTGTGATGATTGTTGTTTAGTCCCTCCAGCAAACACACCAGCTCACCCCATCAGAAATCCTGCTGCATCCTTGGGCACATCCATGAAGGACACATGCTTGTTGAGCACATCTCCATATGCCTTTCCTCGAGCTCCTGGAGCCCCTGATAACCTTGGAAAGCTCTTCCTCTTTCAACCAAGCACTATTCTCAGCCTCATCACCTTTCTCTCAGAAATGCTCAGCTAAAGACTCCTCCCAATGAGAGCCTGGATGGTGATGGATAACAGGTGTCTAGCCATTCATGAGTTTTCATAGCCCTGACATTAGGTGTAGGTGTAAGGCTTAGTATAACTCCAGAAAGCTCCATTCCTGTTGAGTTTAATGTCAGCAGAACCTCCTGAAGCACAACTCTGTACAAGGTGCATGATGGCCCCTTGGTCCATAGCATGTTGTGAGCTTTGATTGTGAACACAGGGCATTTATTTTGTGCCATTCTTTAGTGCAGGGGTTCCCAACCCTCGGGCCGCACAGCAGGAGGTGAGCATCGGGCGAGTGAGCGAAGCTTCATCTGCCGCTCCCCATCGCTGGCATTACCGCCTGAACCCCCGCCCACGCTGCCTCCATGGAAAAATTGTCTTGCACGAAACCGGTCCCTGGTGCCAAAAATGTTGGGGACCGTGGCTTAGCCAATTAGCTTTCCTGTTTATTTGGTCCCTCTGCTTTCCCCATGTGAAGAAGGAGAGGGGAAACACAGTGCTGGAAGCAGAGTAAGACTGGGACATCTCTCTTGGACATTCCCCTCTCTCCATTTGGGACAGATCTGGTACTAGCAACCAGGAGCATGGAAATCCAGTTTGATTGCTTCACTCCCTATCTGTATGTGGAGATACACAAAGATATGAGAGCCAAGAATTCTTTCTATGTGACCCAAGGCCAGTCTCTAAGCTCTTTCAGGCTACAAACTCCTTTGGTAAGAAGTCCTTGAGGCTTAAGTACATGAAAAAGATCACTGGCATGGGAGTCTCATCCCCTGAGTCTCTAGTCTGTAGTGCTTCCCTAGCTAATGGATGACTGAGTATCTCTGAATTTCAAGTCAGTAAAAGCAAATGCAATGATGGAAATGCAGTATTAATAAATAGATTATGAAAAGCAGAAATTAAGTTTCCAAGTCTCTAGTCTTGCTTCAACCCCTTCAGAATCTATGCAGATGGGCACCTTACTCAGTCCTTCAACAGTTTTGTTCCAGATGACATAGATGTGGGTGAGAATGAGGAACCATTGGGCGACTTTGGTCACTCTAATCTCAATGAGCTGAGTAAGGTTCCTAGGCAAGTCCCAGGACCCCTGTATCCACAGCAGAAGGGTCAGGACCGAGCTGTGGTTCAATGCTGCAGGTGTCCCTGGAGGAAATATGTCATGGCTCCTTCAAGTGCATTAAGGTGACAAGGTGGTGACCCAACCCCAATGGGCAAATAGTCAGGATCAAGGACACACTGTCATTCAGCATGGCTTCCCCAATCAGAGCAATGCTGTATCTGCCAATATCCATGCAGTTGTTGTTTTTGTGCACAAAGATAAACCCATTTACACTTCTCCTGGGATGCTTTATTCTTTCTCCTTTTTATTCCTTCCTTCCTTTCTCACCCAAATATCCATCATGCTTCCTCTCACTTTTTGTCTCATTCATCCTCGGGCACTCTGAGGCTATACCATGAACACCCCCACTATTGGTGGACAGGTGATAATTTTGTCTTGCATGAAATCACTAAGAAGTTACCATGGAGTAACTCTCTGAGGAGGGCCTCCCCTCTGGGAAGATGCCCACCCAGCAGGGAGACCTCATAGACCAGTTTGCAGTTTGTTCCCAGACATATTAATGCCACAAATACAACATACCCTCTTATGCCTTGCACCGGCCCTTCTAGGGACCAGCAGAGCAATACCCCCAACTCGAGACATATACTCTCAGCTCTTTGTTCACTGGATACTGGCTCCCTAGAATTCCTAGAGTTCACAAAATAAACTGTTTTCAGGAAAATGTTCCTGTGCCTGAGCCGCACTGGAGCTGTTGTTATGAGTGGGTGGGTGGGTGGGTGAGGTTGCCCAGGCTAGGATGCAATTTTCATGCCCATGGATTTGAGTCCAGTTTTCACCACACAGCTGGAGAGTGACTTGAGTGCCACTTGGAGGGAGGCAAAGATTTCTTGCTGAAGCTTGAAAATGGAATATCCTCCTTCCTCCCCTGCCTCTGACAAGACCTTTCATCTGCCCTCCTTACCCTCTGGCATCCTCCTGTTGGGGAAAGAAAAGGGAGAGAGAGGAGATGCTTTACCTCCTCACCTCATTTAGGTCTGCAGTGCCCAACAGGAGATGGCCAAGGTTACTGCACACACATTCACCCACCATATTGCTCAGATGCTTGAGGCTCACTGTGGTTGAGATAGAGGGGAAGCAGGTCACCAAGGAGCACCTTTATTTGGGGCAGGAGGTGAACAAGGCCCAGAGTTGCCTCCCTGACAGCTTCCCACCTGCACACTCACAGGGCTGGAGGAGGGGGAGGGGAGGGGTGGACTGCTGCCCTTTGTGATTAATCCTGAGCTAAGAGGCATGAAGCAGTCTTCATCAGTGAAGCATCAGGGTCTTGGAAACTAGTACCTGCTATTCCCCACTAAGGGATCCAGGGTCAGAGATTGCTCCCCGACTTCTGAACTCCAAACTTCTGGTTTCTATGTTGGCAAGTTTTTTAAAAATTGAAGTATAGTTTATTTACAATGTTGTGTTAGTTTCTGGTGTACAGCAAAGTGATTCAGTTTTATATATATTCTTTTCCATTATAGTTTATTACAAGATACTGAATATAGTTCCCTGGGCTATACAGTAGGACCTTGTTTATCTATTTTATATATAGTAGTTTGTATCTGCTAATCCCAAACTCCTAATTTATCCCTCCCCTGACCCCTTTCCCCTTTGGTAACCATAAGTTTGTTTTTTATGTCTGTGAGTCTGTTTCTGTTTTGTAAATAAGTACATTTGTATCATATTTTGGATTCCATATATAAGTGATAACATATGATATTTGTCTTTCTCTGACTTACTTCACTTAGTATGACAATCTCTAGGTCCATCCATGTTGCTGAAAATGGCATTATTTCATTCTTTTTTATGGCTGAGTAGTATTCCATTGTGTGTGTGTGTGTGTGTGTGTGTGTGTGTGTGTGTGTGTACACCACATCTTCTTTATCCATTAATCTGTCCATGGACATTTAGGTTGCTTGCATGTCTTGGCTCTTGTAAATAGTGCTGCTATGAACGTAGGGGTGCATATATCTTTTCAAATTAGAGTTTTCTCCAGATATATGTTCAATAATGGGATTGCTAGATCACATGGTAGCTCTATCTTAAGTTTTTTAAGGAACCTCCATACTGTTTTCCACGTATGTTGGCAATTTATGAAGCTACTTGTCTCTTGAACTTTCTGGAAGCTTAGTGGAGAACTCTGGCCCTGTTAGGCCTCTGTAAGCCCTCTCTCCACAGCTGTATAAAGATTAAGACAGTGAGAGAACTGAGGGAAATACTGGCTGAGCCAGTTCCTGGGGTTGAGTCTTTACTTGATTTTTCTCACTTTGAAAAGTCCCTGCATGTTTGTATGCTAGTTTTACTCATTTTCCCCCCAATGACAGTTTTACAAAGTAATTATATATTTCAAAAATTAGGTCATCTTAGCAGATTGAAATAAAGGAACCCTGGATGGTGGTGGGTATGCAAAGCCCATCTCAACATCCATCTGTTGAGATGCCAAATCTGTGTGCCAAAGCAGCCACTCTGTCAAGCTGCCGTCTTCTTTCTTAAGGCCCAAGCTCCTGGAATATCCCAAATCTCAACCTAAACAAGACACAGAATGAGGACATCACTTGGCTATTACAAGGAGCAAATGTATGTATGAAGGTTAACTATCACTGATTATAAAAAGCATAGCTCATTCTCTTCAGAGGATGTGCTCCTGTGAGAATTAATGGAATTGCCTAAACTGTATGGAAATATTTCTTTGAACAAAATTGTCTTCTCTAGAGGAACTGGAGGAGGGATTTCTGGTTGACAATGAAGCACAGGTCCCCAAAGATGGAGATGGCGCCCTGAGGATCCTGGCATCCTTGGTGCATCCTGGCAGGTCCTGGATGGGAACATAGGCTCCCTGGGGGCATGGAAGGAGGATGACATAGCTTCAGTTGTTAATTCTGGGATTTAAAGATTTCCTGGAATGTCTATCTGTCTCTCTGATCTGCCTGTCTCTGTCTAGAAAATTCACTATTTGACTTTAAGAAAAGGACATACATTACTCTGATAAAAAAGATAAAAATTAATGTAAAGTTATAACCAAGAAAAGAAGCATGTTTATCACAGGCTTCACTGTAAAAGCTGAAAGTAATCCTGATACAGAATCCAGTTTTAAAAGCAGATTTTATTAGATTTCTATTTCTGTGAGTTTCACAAGACTAGCTACCTTGAAATGCCCTCTTACCACAAAATAACCAAATGATGGATAAATTAGAGCAAGTATGCTTTAAAATCGTTGCTAAACTCAATGATAATATGTCCTAAATTTAAAAAAAGACAAAAACAAATAAAACAGAGTTGAAACTAGAGTGGTGAGCAACACAGTTACTTGTTCCAGAGTTGACCTGGTGGTGGGGCTATGGCAGCAATCCATGTTATTCTACCATCTTTCAGGAACAGAAGCTTCTCTTAGTTCCTTTGTGTCTCATCCATTCAACCTGCTGCATATATATGAAAGTGCAATCAATGCATTGATAAGATTTTACTATTATTATCAACAAAGTGTTTTATAAATGTATTTCTCTTTAAGGACATCATTCCAATGTACAAGGACTTCATGTTTCTCACATGCCTAGTGTAGAAGTTCTAGCAGCTGCCTGGCATTATTTTTTTCTTGTGGATAAATAAGGCCATCTGAGTAAATATTGTAATTAGGACTATAATGGCACATTTTGATTGCTTATAATAAATAACTCCAACCAGAATTATTTCTTAGATGTGACACTGATGATCATTAATGGCCCAACTGTTAGATTTACATTAGAATTTCTTGGCTGAAAATCTTTATGAGTGCAAACTACAATGCTATCAAAGGAGAAAATATATGCAAAATTTTCCGCAAATGTTTCATTATCTTACAATAATCTTCAGGATAATAATCTTCAGGAACTCATAACAGAAAATGCAAGAAACTAGAAGCTGGTATAGCTCAGCAGGTGTTTTGTGCAGAAAATATAGGTAAAGTTGAGATAAAGAGAGCAGGATTGGACCATTGTAAGCAAGTCTAGGATCTGTTCAGTCTTCATTTTTAGAAAAGGTTGGTAAAATTTGGTTAAAAATAAAAAGCTGATATTTGTATGGTGTTAGAATCTGAAACGCTCTAGCCCACTTAAAACCTAAAGATTATAGAATTTTACTTTCTAATTATCCAAGTGGTCAGATAAAGATGGCTCATGGTGACATAAAAGGCCTGTGACTCTGTTTTGCAATTACATCACGTTGCTATTTTATCTTTATGAAATTTAAAAAGATGACAACACCTTCATTTATCTGAAATTTGCCCTTCCACTCTCCATCCTAAAAATTAATCTTTCTGTTTCTTTCACCTTCTTGAGAGTCATTGATTATGAACAAATTCTTTAGAGACTCAAAGTTTATTTTAGCTTTCTTAAAAAAAAGGAAAGAAAGGGAATTGGGATGTTTATTCAAAATGGTAAAGGCCAGCTCTGTAAGAGTTCCCATGAAATCCCAGTGGTGACCCTGATAAGCATGTACCAGGGCAAGGGTGAGTCTGAGCTGCGGAGAGCAGCCAGCAGCAGCACACGCCCTGGAACGTCAGCATCTGGCATCCATTCTTCCTGTTGAGCCAAACTACTCTCATTCTTTTGGACAAAGTAGGCTTTGGAAATATTGAGAAGCAAGCTATTTGTCATCAGTACCCCCTTCTCGTGCCCCCATTTCTGTCATCATCACTTTGCAGATGGAGCACCTTATCCTATGCCATGACTCTCTGAAGCCCCCTTTCCACGAGCCAGCATACCCCGCCTGGGTCTGTGCATTCATTCACCCAGTTCTATGTGTGTTGACCATGTGACAGTCATTGTCCTCACCTCACTCTTCTGGGGAAAGTGAAAGTGACATTGAACAGGGTCTTGAGGAACGACAACAAAAAATCTATGAGACAGAGATGTGGACCAGGTCGTTCTAGTTGGAGGGAAGAGCGTGAACAAAGTCATGGAGGTTTACAGCTACCTGACTTACTGGGAAAGGCAGGTAGTCAGGTGTGACTAGAGGCAGATTATGTGACATGTGGAAGCTGGTTTGGGGGGTAGAAGGAGGAAGAGATGGACCTGGAATGATAGGTGGCAGCTAAACTATGAAGGATTGAGCACTAGGTAGAGAAGACAAAAGTAAAATCATTCCTCCTCTCCCAGGAAACTTTGGATTTTTGGAGGCAACATCTCCATCAAGGCTGTGTCACCAAGACTTTAGCCTGGCGAGAATTTTAGGGTAAGTTGGAGTGGGCATGACCAGGTTTCCAGGAGAGGTTGGCAAACCACATCTTGTGGGCCAGATCTGACCTGCTGCCTGCTTTTGTACAGCCTGAGAGCCTTTAAGAATGGTGTTACATTTTAAAATAAAAAGCCAGACATGGGAATCTTATAAAAATTCAAATTTAAGTGTCCACAAAAAGTTTTATTGGAACACAGCCACGCTCATTTGTTATGCATTGAGTGCTTTTGTGCTACAAGGGTGGAATTGAATAGTTGGGACAGAAACCATATGAGGCACAAAGCCCGAAACATTTGCTAGCTGGCTCTGTTTAGAAAAATTTCATTGAGTCCTGTTCTAAGCCTTTCAAAAACAAAGGAGTAGAGTAGCGTTGCAAATAACTGTTTAGTGTCAGCAAGAAAAAAAAATCTAACACATAAAGAAAAAAAAACAAAAAAACAAAGGAGTAGAACACTAGTGAGTACACCAGACCTGGATGGAGCCCTAGAAAGATAGCGGAAGTTTTATGGAACTTAGTTTAACTAATTTGTTAATTCCAGTGACTGTGATTTCCCCAGCACTTATTCTCCTGTAGCATAGTTGGAAGTTATAGCACGCCATGTTTTCTTTAGTATGAGATATGTGTGTTAAATTTTTTGGGGAGGGGGTTAAATTTTTTAAAAAATTCAAAATGATTTCTGGGAAATCTGGAATCCTATGTTGACAATTGTGGGTGACACGCAATTTCAGAAGCATTCACATGGTTGAAGAGTCATATAAAAAAGGAGTATCTTTCAAAATCAGGCATCTAAATCAATATAAGTAAATTGCTGAAAGTTTTTCTAACTTTAAAAAAAAAATCCATCTCTCTTATGAGAGCAGTAATACCAATCACATATTTCTCCTTCAGTGTGGGTAATTTTAAAATTCTTTTCATAAGGCTGAGAGACATTACCTTATACAATGTCTTTAAATTTTTTAAAGTAGTCCTTACTTCCCAGACCCTCCAAAATTATGAAATTATTGATCCAATTTAAGAGGAAAAATCATAATTGAGAAGGTCTGGTTAAAGAAAGGGGAGTTAAGGATGTAACGCAGCCATAGGAGGGAAAAGTTGGTTGGTTCTGAGACCAAGGTAGAGCTGCCTGCTGGCTGTTGTACATGATCTCAGAACATCCAGCCCTCCCAGGTGAGAAATTCTGCCTCTCCTGGGATGGTGAGAATAGAGGTTGTATCAACCAGAGTTCAATTGTAGCAAAGGAGAAACATTTCTAGTTCTTTTAAGCAGAATGAGCTTTAATAGAGAGCATTAGTTGCTTAGGAAATCAATGGAAAGGCTGTGGAGCAGGGTCTGGATGGGCCTTTGGGAATGACTGTCAGGACACAGCAGAACTTAGCAGCCAGGGGAGCAACTACTTCTTCCATGAAGGTGGGAAATCAGTAGGCTGAAGCTGGATGAGAAATCTGCCGTTGCCTCCTCTGCTGTTGATTCCCAGGAAGCTGGGAGTTGAGAGCTCCCAGCCGAGTGCTGCTGTAGATGTACATCTCCACAACCTTGTCTTCCACTGAAATTCAGCCCAAAGCAGCCGAAAGCCTCACTTTCGTGTTCCAAAACGTGCACAAGTGCTTCTTGTTGGGTTAAGTATGCGATCAGAACCCCAGCTACAAGAAATTTTGGGAAATGTAGGATTTAGGTTTCTAGCCTGTGTAGGGAGACATACTAGAAGCAAGTGAAAGAGAATGTTGAGGCTTGTCACCTGTGTTCATTTCCTATTGCTGCTGTAACAAATTACAGCCAAACAACACACATTTATTATCTTACAATTCTGGAGGTCAGAAATCTGATATGGGTTTTAGAGGGCTAAGATCAGGCATCAGTAGAGCTGTGTTCCTTCTGGAGGCTTTAGGGAGAATCCATACATTCCTTGCCTTTCCCAGCTTCTGGCTGCCCACACTTCTTGGCTCATGCCTTATCACCCCATCTGCTTTCCTCATCACCGTCTTGGTCTCTAACCTGCATGTATCCTTCTCATAAGGACTCTTGTGATTACATTGGGCCCACCAGATAATCCAGGATAATCTATCTCAAGAGTCTTAATCACATCTGCAAAATCCCTTTTTCTATGTAAGGTAACTTATTCACAGGAACTAGGATGTCAACATCTTTTGGGGAGACATTATTCAGCCTGCCACATTGTCCTTATCCAAATTAGTGAGGGAAGGAAACAATGTTTATTGAATATCTGCTATCTGCCAGGAACTTTATATACACCATCTCATAGAACATTCACAACAACTCTTCAAAGTGGGCACTATTATTCCTATTACATATGAGAAAATGATATTCAAAGAATTTCAGGAAGTAGCCCACCATTCAGTTATAAAAAGAAATGAGCTATCAAACCATGAAAAGACATGGAGGAATCTTAAGTGCATATTACTAAGTGAAAGGAACCAGTCTGAAAAAGCTATATACTATATGATTCCAACTATATGACATTCTGGGAAAGACAAAATTATGGAGACAGTGAAAAGATCAGTAGTTGCCTGGGGTTAGAGGAAGGAATGGATGAATAGGCAGAGCACAGAGAATTTTTAGGGCAGTGAAACTATTCTGTATGATACTATAATGGTAGATACATGTCATGAAGCACGTGAAAAAACGCATAGAATTGTACAACACTAAGAGTGAACTCTGTAAATTATAAATTCATTAATGATAATTTATCAGTATTGGTTCATCAACTGTAACAAATATACCAGACTAATGCAAAATGTTAATAATAGGGGACACTCTGGGACTGGGAAGGGAGTATATGAGAACTCTTTGTGTTTTCTGTTCAATTTTTCTGTAAACCTAAATTGCTCTAAGAAATCAAATCTATTAATTAAAAAAATTAACAACTACAAAAAACTAGCCCAGCTGGTATGTGGCAGAGCTAGTAGTTAATCTCAGAAATGTTTGGCTCTAAGAATGCATGTGATTCAAGTGATACTGTGAATTCTGGAGGCTCTGGCGCCCTCAGAATTTCATAACTGGAGAATCTAGAGGCTGATAGTGATGATCTCATCCCAGTAGTCACAGGTTTGCTTCTTTCTTTGTCACTAGAGGTTCTCCTTAAGTACTCATTGTCGATAGTGTTGAATGGGGTTTAACAGGTTTACTGCATGGTCTTTGTTTACTGATAGGGGACTGTTAATTCCATCATCTTTAAGTAGTCAGTTACAAGTTCTCATGTACAACATCTACCCAGGAAATCTGCTTCATCCAGAAGTGAATAAAGTGCTTTCCACAAAGACTGGTCCTACTTGCGTGATGACATCTTAACAACAAAAAGGCATTGTTTTAAGTTTACACTGACTTTGCGGAAAAACATTCATTGGTAAGAATAAAAATATGGCCAACTTTTAAACTGAGAACTACCCTTTTTACTATTCACCCTTCGCCTTCTTCTTTGAGAGGAGGGAATTGTTTTGATGCAGTAAAGCACTTGAAACTCTAATTTTTCTGCCCTTTGTATAATGCCCTTTGTATTTATGTCTTCAATGAGATTCTGTTATCAAAATTCTTAACTGCAAATACTCTCCCTTCCTGTATCTTGTACCAACTACACTAGTGATATATATATTTTGGTAAAAGGATATAGATTAGAAAATATAGCTGAATAAAAAGACAATAAATAGAAGATTCGTTCAAGATGGTGGAATAGAAGGACATGCTCTCACTCCCTCTTTCGAGAACATCGGAATCACAACTAACTGCTGAACAATCATCAACAGGAAGACACTGGAACTCACCAAAAAAGATACCCCACATGCAAAGACAAAGGAGAAGGCGCAATGAGATGGTAAGAGGGACGCTATCATAATAAAATCAAATCCCATAACTGCTGGGTGGGTGACTCACAAACTGGAGAACACTTATACCACAGAAGTCCACCCACTGGAGTGAAGGTTCTGAGCCCCACGTCAGGCTTCCCAACCTGGGGGTCTGGCAATGGGAGGAGGAATTCCTAGAGAATCAGACTTTGAAGGCTAGTGGGATTTGATTGCAGGACTTTGACAGGACTGGGGGAAACAGAGGCTCCACTCTTGGAGGGCACACACAAAGTAGTGTGCACATTGGGACCCAGGGGAAGGAGCAGTGACCCCATAGGAGACTGAACCAGACCTACCTGCTAGTGTTGGAGGGTCTCCTGCAGAGGCAGGGGGCAGCTGTGGCTCACCAAGGGACAAGGACACTGGCAGCAGAAGTTCTGGGAAATATTCCTTGGTGTGAGCCCTCCCAGAGTCCACCATTAGCCCCACCAAAGAGCCCGGGTAGGCTCCAGTGTTGGGTTGCCTCATGCCAAACAACCAACAAGGAGGGAACCCAGCCCCACCCATCAGCAGACAAGCAGATTAAAGTTTTACTGAGCTCTGCCCACCAGAGCAGCAGCCAGCTCTACCCTCCACCAGTCCCTCCCATCAGAGAACTTGCACAAGCCTCCTAGATAGCCTCATCCACCAGAGGGCAGACAGCAGAAGCAAGAAGAACTACAATCCTGCAGCCTGTGGAACAAAAACCACATTCACAGAAAGATAGACAGGATGAAAACGCAGAGAGCTATGTACCAGATGAAGGGACAAGATAAAACCTCAGAAAAACAACTAAACGAAATGGAGATAGGCAATCTTCCAGAAAAATAATTTAGAATAATGATAGTGAAGGTGATGCAGGACCTCGGAAAAAGAATGGAGGCAAAGATCGAGAAGATGCAAGAAATGTTTAACAAAGATCTAGAAGAATTAAAGAACAAACAAACAGAGATGAACAATACAATAACTGAAATGAAAAATACTAGAAGGAATCAATAGCAGAATAACTGAGGCAAAAGAACGGATAAGGAAGGAATCAATAGCAGAATAGAAGGAATCAATAGCAGAATCAATAGCAGAATAACGGAGGCAAAAGAACGGATAAGTGACCTGGAAGACAGAATGGTGGAATTCACTGCTGCAGAACAGAATAAAGAAAAAAGAATGAAAAGAAATGAAGATGGCCTAAGAGACCTCTAGAACAACATTAAGCGCAACAACGTTCGCATTATAGGGTCCCAGAAGGAGAAGAGAGAGAGAAAGGACCAGAGGAAATATTTGAAGAGATTATAGTTGAAAACTTCCCTAACGTGGGAAAGGAAATAGCCACCCAAGTCCAGGAAGCACAGAGTCCCAGGCAGGATAAACCCAAGGAGAAACACGCCGAGACACATAGTAATCAAACTGGCAAGAATTAATGACAATGAAAAATTATTGAAAACAGCAAGGAAAAAACGACAAATAACATACAAGGGAACTCCCATAAGGTTAACAGCTGATTTCTCAGCAGAAACTCTACAAGCCAGAAGGGAGTGGCATGATATACTTAAAGTGATGAAAGGGAAGAGCATACAACCAAGATTACTCTACCCAGCAAGGATCTCATTCAGATTCGATGGAGAAATCAAAAGCTTTACAGACAAGCAAAACCTAAGAGAATTCAGCACCAACAAACCAGCTCTACGACAAATGCTAAAGGATCTTCTCTAAGTCGGAAACACAAGGGAAGAAAAGAACCTACAAAAGCAAACCCAAAACAATAAAGAAAATGGTCATAGGAACAAACATATCGATAATTACCTTAAATGTGAATGGATTAAATGCTCCAACCAAAAGACACAGGCTTGCTGAATGGATACAAAAACAAGACCCATATATATGCTGTGTACAAGAGACCCACTTCAGACCTAGGGACACATACAGACTGAAAGTGAGGGGATGGAAAAAGATATTCCATGCAAATGGAAATCAAAAGAAAGCTGGAATAGCAATACTCATATCAGATAAAATAGACTTTAAAATAAAGAATGTTACAAGAGACAAGGAAGGACACTACATAATGATCAAGGGATCAATCCAAGGAGAAGATATAACAATTATAAATATATATGCACCCAACATAGGCTCACCTCAATACATAAGGCAACTGCTAACAGCTCTAAAAGAGGAAATCGACAGTAACAGAGTAATACTGGGGGAATTTAACACCTCACTTACACCAACGGACAGATCATCCAAACAGAAAATTAATAAGGAAACACAAGCTTTAAATGACACAATAGACAGATAGATTTAATTGATATTTATAGGACATTCCATCCAAAAACAACAGATTACACTTTCTTCTCAAGTGCGCATGGAATATTCTCCAGGATAGATCATATCTTGGGTCACAAATCAAGGCTCAGTAAATTTAAGAAAATTGAAATCATATCAAGCATCTTTTCTGACCACAACACTATGACATTAGAAATGAATTACAGGGAAAAGAACGTAAAAAACACAAACACATGGAGGCTAAACAATACCTTACTAAATAACCAAGAGATCACTGAAGAAATCAAAGAGGAAATCACGAAAAACCTAGAGACAAATGACAATGAAAACACGACGATCCAAAACCTATGGGACGCAGCAAAAGCTGTTCTAAGAGGGAAGTTTATAGCTATACAAGCCTACCTCAAGAAACAAGAAAAATCTCAACTAAACAATCTAACCTTACACCTAAAGGAACTAGAGAAAGAAGAACAAACAAAACCCAATGTTAGCAGAAGGAAAGAAATCATAAAGATCAGAGCAGAAATAAATGAAATAGAAACAAAGAAAACAATAGCAAAGATCAATAAAACTAAAAGCTGGTTCTTTGAGAAGACAAACAAAATTGATAAACCATTAGCCAGACTCATCAAGAAAAAGGGGGAGAGGACTCAAATCAATAAAATTAGAAATGAAAAAGGAGAAGTTACAACAGACACCACAGAAATACAAAGCATCCTAAGAGACTACTACAAGCAACTCTATGCCAATAAAATGGACAACCTGGAAGAAATGGACAAGTTCTTAGAAAGGTATAACCTTCCAAGACTGAACCAGGAAGAAATAGAAAATATGAACAGACCAATTACAAGCAATGAAATTGAAACTGTGATTAAAAATCTTCCAACAAACAAAAGTCCAGGACCAGATGGCTTCACAGGTGAATTCTGTCAAACATTTAGAGAAGAGCTAACACCCATCCTTTTCAAACTCTTTCAAAAAATTGCAGAGGAAGGAACAGTCCAAAACTCATTCTATGAGGCCACCATCACCCTGATATCAAAACCAGACAAAGATACTACAAAAAAAGAAAATGACAGACCAATATCACTGATGAATATAGATGCAAAAATCCTCAACAAAATACTAGCAAACAGAATCCAACAACACAGTAAAAGGATCATACACCACGATCAAGTGGGATTTATCCCAGGGATGAAAGGATTCTTCAATATACGCAAATCAGTCAATGTGATACACCATATTAACAAATTGAAGAATAAAAACCATATGATCATCTCAATAGATGCAGAAAAAGCTTTTGACAAAATTCAACACCGATTTATGAGGAAAACTCTCCAGAAAGTGGGCATAGAGGGAGCCTACTTCAACATAATAAAGGCCATATACAACAAACCCGCAGCAAACATCATTCTCAATGGTGAAAAACTGAAAGCATTTCCTCTAAGATCAGGAACAAGACAAGGATGTCCACTCTCACCACTATTATTCAACATAGTTTTGGAAGTCCTAGCCACGGCAATCAGAGAAGAAAAAGAAATAAAATGAATACAAATTGGAAAAGAAGAAGTAAAACTGTCACCGTTTGCAGAGGACATGATATTATAAATAGAGAATCCTAAAGATGCCACCAGAAAACTACTAGAGCTAATCAATGAATTTGGTAAAGTTGCAGGATACAAAATTAATGCACAGAAATCTCTTGCATTCCTGTACACTAATGATGAAAAATCTGAAAGAGAAATTAAGGAAACACTCCCATTTACCATTACAACAAAAAGACTAAAATACCTAGGAATAAAGCTACCTAGGCAGACAAAAGACCTGTACGCAGAAAACTATAAGAAAGACCTGTACGCAGAAAACACTGATGAAAGAAATTAAAGATGATACCAACAGATGGAGAGATATACCATGTTCTTGGATTGGAAGAATCAATATTGTGAAAATGGGTATACTACCCAAAGCAGTCTACAGATCCAATGCAATCCCTATCATATTACCAATGGCATTTTTAACAGAACTAGATCAAAAAATCTTAAAATTTGTATGGAGACACAAAAGAGCCTTAATAGCCAAAGCAGTCTTGAGGGAAAATAACGGAGCTGGAAGAATCAGACTCCCTGACTCTAGACTATACTACAAAGCTACAGTAATCAAGACAATATGGTACTGGCACAAAAACAGAAATATAGATCAATGGAACAGGATAGAAAGCCCAGAGATAAACCCACGCACCTATGGTCAACTAATCTATAACAAAGGAGGCAAGGATATATAATGGAGAAAAGACAGTCTCTTCAATAAGCAGTGCTGGGAAAACTGGACAGGTACATGTAAAAGAATGAAATTAGAACACTCCCTAACACCATACACAAAAATAAACTCAAAATGGATTAGAGACCTAAATGTAAGACCAGGCACTATAAAACTGTTAGAGGAAAACTTAGGAAGAACACTCTTTGACATAAATCACAGCAAGATCTTTTTTGATCCACCTCCTAGAGTAATGGAAATAAAAACAAAAATAAACAAATGGGACCTCATGAAACTTCAAAGCTTTTGCACAGCAGAGGAAACCATGAACAAGACGAAAAGACAACCCTCAGAATGGGAGAAAATATTTGCAAATGGATCCTCGGACGAAGAATTTATCTGCAAAATATATAAACAGCTCATGCAGCTCAATAGTAAAAAAACAAACAACCCAATCCAAAAATGGGCAGAATACCTAAATAGACATTTCTCCGTAGAAGACCTACAGATGGCCAAGAAGCACATGAAAAGCTGCTCAACATCACTAATTATTAGAGAAATGCAGATCAAAACTACAATGAGGTATCACCTCACACCAGTTAGAATGGGCATCATCAGAAAGTCTACAAACAGCAAATGCTGGAGAGGGTGTGGTGGAAAGGGAACCGTCTTGCACTGTTGGTGGGAATGTAAATTGATACAGCCACTATGGAGAACAGTATGGAGGTTCCTTAAAGAACTAAAAGTAGAATTACCATATGACTTAGCAATCCCACTACTGGGCATATACCCAGAGAAAACCATAATTGAAAAAGACACATGGACCCCAATGTTCATTGCAGCACTATTTACAATAGCCAGGTCATGGAAGCAACTTAAATGCCCATCGACAGACGAATGGGTAAAGAAGATGTGGCATATATACACAATGGAATATTACTCAGCCATAAAAAGGAACGAAATTGGGTCTTTTGTAGAGACGTGGATGGATCTAGAGACTGTCATACAGAGTGAAGTAAATCAGAAAGAGAAAAACAAATATCGTATATTAATGCATATATGAGGAAGCTAGAAAATGGTACAGATGAACTGGTTTTCAGAGCAGAAATTGAGACACAGATGTAGAGAACAAATGTATGGACACCAAGGGGGGAAAGTGGTGGGGGAGGGGTGGTGGTGGTGTGATGAATTGGGAGACTGGGATTGACATGTATACACTGATGTGTATAAAATGGATGACTAATAAGAAAATAAATAAATAAATATTTTAAAATAAATAAATAAAATACTGTACTTCATGGTTTTAGGAAAATCACCTAGAGAAAGCAAAGTCTTTATAGACCAATATGTTAAACCCTATATTAAATATTTAATAAAAAAAGACAATAAATAAAATCACAAAACTACTGTCAACTCAGTTGTACATCCTTCTAGATTTATTCAGTGCAAAAATATGCATATATATCACATATTATTAGGTTTGACTCATAAACTAACTCTAAGCTGTCCAGGGACCCAGGATTCCCTGATTTTGTTGTTGCCTTATTCTGTATGCAGGTTTCCACCTGACAGTCTATAAAGGCTACCTGATCTCCAACCATCATATTTATTCCAGCCTGCAGCAATGGGGAAGGAGTGAAGAAAGCACACCCACTCCCTTTAAGGGCACTTTACATATCCTATTGACCGAGCTTAGTCGCATTAACTACAAGGGAGGTAGGGAAACGCTTTCTTTATTCCAAGTGGCCCTTTGCCCAATTAGCCATCAGAGATAGTATTAACTAAGAACGAAAGAGAAAATGGATACAGGTAGATGACAGTTTTTGCCAACCACTCATTTAAAAAAAAAACAAAAATAGGATCATTATTTTTACTATATTCCTTATGTAATTTTTTCCTTGTCACAATATAATGTTCATGTCTTCCAAAGTCATATGTATGTATATATGCTTATATATCTGTCAATGTTATTTTGATGACATTATTTTACTTTACAGGTGTGTAATCAATGACCTATCTATGAGCAATGAGTTTCTTCAAATTTTTGATATTATAAACAACCTTGTGGCAAATATTCCTGCATATACATCTCTTCACATTTCTTTTACTATTTTTGAGAATACATTCCTAAGAGTAGACTTTCTGAGTCATATGGTAGGCACATTGTAAACACTTTTCATGTATATTTTTAGAAAAGGATAGTGGCTGGAGCCAGCTTGTGGCAGCTTGTGAGTGCTGGTTGTCTGCATTTCTTCCCAACTTCCGGTTCATTGATGTCAGGTTGATATCTTGAAATCAGCCACAGTGAGAGCATTTATATCATGGAAAACAGCAAATACTACAAATCAGAGCTTTTTTTCTTTTCTTCAGGAGAGCCAATTGTTAAACATTTACTAGCATACTGCCGGAAAGTATGTCCATACAAACGTCCAATTCTAAAAGTTTATGAGGACCCATTAATTTCACCTCAAGATCCGTATCAGTGCTTAAAACAGTAATTATTCCAGTTGGAATGTGTATATTCTAATATTCATAGCTCATACCTGTTGTTATCTCTGGCTTTTCTTTTTTTAACATCTTTATTGGATCATAATTGCTTTAAAATGGTCTGTTAGTTTCTTCTGTATAACAAAGTGAATCAGCTATACATACACATATATCCCCATATCTCCTCCCTCTTGTGTCTCCCTCCCACCCTCCCTATTCCACCCCTCTAGGTGGACACAAAGCACCGAGCTGATCTCCCTGTGCCATGTGGCTGCTTCCCACTAGCTGTCTATTTTACACTGGTAGTGTATATATGTCCATGCCACTCTCTCACTTCGTCCCAGCTTACCCTTCCCTCTCCCCGTGTCCTCAAGTCCATTCTCTACATCTGAGTCTTTATTGTTGTCCTGCCCCTAGGTTCTTCAGAACCTTTTTTTTAGATTCCATATATATGTGTAAGCATACAGTATTTGTTTTTCTCTTTCTGACTTACTTCAGTCTCTATGACAGAGTCTAGGTCCAACCACCTCACTATAAATAACTCAATTTCATTTCTTTTCATGGCTGAGTAATGTTCCATGGTATATATGTGCCACATCTTCTTTATCCATTCATGTGTCGATGGACACTTACGTTGCTTCGATGTCCTGGCTATTGTAAATAGTGCTGCAATGAATATTGTGGTACATGACTCTTTTAAAATTATGGTTTTCTCAGGGTATATGCCCAGTAGTGGGATTGCTGGGTCGTATGGTAGTTCTATTTTTAGTTTTTTGAGGAACCTCCATACTGTTCTCCATAGTGGCTGTATCAATTTACATTCCCACCAACAGTGCAAGAGGGTTCCCTTTTCTCTACACCCTCTCCAGCATTTATTGTTTGTAGATTTTTTGATGATGGCCATTCTAACCTGTGTGAGGTGATACCTCATTGTAGTTTCAATTTGCATTTCTCAAATGATTAGTGATGTTGAGCGTCCTTTCATGTGTTTGTTGGCAATCTGTATATCTTCTTCGGAGAAATGTCTATTTAGGTCTTCTGCCCATTTTTGGTTTGGGTTGTTTGTTTTTTTGATATTGAGCTGCATGAGCTGCTTGTAAATTTTGGAGATTAATCCTTTCTCAGTTGCTTCATTTTCAAATATTTTCTCCCATTCTGAGGGTTGTCTCTTTGTCTTGTTTATGTTTTCCTTTGCTGTGCAAAAGCTTTTAAGTTTCATGAGGTCCCATTTATTTATTTTTGTTTTTATTTCCATTTCTCTAGGAGCTGGGTCAAAAAGGATCTTGCTGTGATTTATGTCATAGAGTGTTCTGCCTATGTTTTCCTCTAAGAGTTTGATAGTGTCTGGCCTTACATTTAGGTCTTTAATCCATTTTGAGTTTATTTTTGTGTATGGTGTTACAGAGTGTTCTAACTTCATTCTTTTACATGTAGCTGTCCAGTTTTCCCAGCACTGCTTATTGAAGAGGCTGTCTTTTCTCCATTGTATATGCTTGCCTCCTTTATCAAAGGTAAGTTGACCATATGTGCATGGGTTTATCTCTGGGCTTTCTATCCTGTTCCATTGATCTATATTTCTGTTTTTGTGTCAGTACCATACTGTCTTTTTTTTTTTTTTAAGCATCTTTATTGAAGTATAATTGCTTTACAATGGTGTGTTAGTTTCTGCTTTATAACAAAGTGAATCAGTTATACATATACATATGTTCCCATATCTCTTCCCTCTTGCATCTCCCTCCCTCCCACCCTCCCTATCCCACCCCTCTAGGTGGTCACAAAGCACCGAGCTGATCACCCTGTGCTATGCGGCTGCTTCCCACTAGCTATCTATTTTACATTTGGTAGTGTATATATGTCCATGACACTCTCTCACCCTGTCACATCTCACCCCTCCCCCTCCCCATATCCTCAAGTCCATTCTCTAGTAGGTCTGTGTCTTTATTCCCGTCTTGCCACTAGGTTCTTCATGACCTTTTTTTTTAGATTCCATATATATGTGTAAGCATACAGTATTTGTTTTTCTCTTTCTGACTTACTTCACTCTGTATGACAGACTCTAACTCCATCCACCTCACTACAAATACCTCCATTTCATTTCTTTTTATGGCTGAGTAATATTCCATTGTATATATGTGCCACATCTTCTTTATCCATTCATCCGATGATGGACACTTAGGTTGCTTCCATGTCCTGGCTATTGTAAATAGTGCTGCAATGAACATTGTGGTACATGACTCTTTTTGAATTATGGTTTTCTCAGGGTATATGCCCAATAGTGGGATTGCTGGGTCGTATGGTAGTTCTATTTTTAGTTTTTTAAGGAAACTCCATACTGTTCTCCGTAGTGGCTGTATCAATTTACATTCCCACCAACAGTGCCAGAGTGTTCCCTTTTCTCCACACCTTCTCCAGCATTTATTGTTTCTAGATTTTTTGATGATGACCATTCTGACCGGTGTGAGATGATATCTCATTGTAGTTTTGATTTGTATTTCTCTAATGATTAATGATGTTGAGCATTCTTTCATGTGTCTGTTGGCAATCTGTATATCTTCTTTGGAGAAATGTCTCTTTAGGTCTTCTGTCCATTTTTGGATTGGGTTGTTTGTTTTTTTGTTATTGAGCTGCATGAGCTGCTTGTAAATCTTGGAGATTAATCCTTTGTCAGTTGCTTCATTTGCAAATATTTTCTCCCATTCTGAGGGTTGTCTTTTGGTCTTGTTTATGGTTTCCTTTGCTGTGCAAAAGCTTTTAAGTTTCATTAGGTCCCATTTGTTTATTTGTGTTTTTATTTCCATTTCTCTAGGAGCTGGGTCAGAAAGGATCTTGCTGTGATTTATGTCATAGAGTGTTCTGCCTATGTTTTCCTCTAAGAGTTTGATAGTGTCTGGCCTTACACTTAGGTCTTTAATCCATTTTGAGTTTATTTTTGTGTATGGTGTCAGGGAGTGTTCCAATTTCATACTTTTACATGTACCTGTCCAATTTTCCCAGCACCACTTATTGAAGAGGCTGTCTTTTCTCCACTGTATATGCTTGCCTCCTTTATCAAAGATAAGGTGACCATATGTGCGTGGGTTTATCTCTGGGCTTTCTATCCTGTTCCATTGATCTATATTTCTGTTTTTGTGTCAGTACCATACTGTCTTGATTACTGTGGCTTTGTAGTATAGTCTGAAGTGAGGGAGCCTGATTCCTCAAGCTCTGTTTTCCTTTCTCAAGATTGCTTTGGCTATTCGGGGTCTTTTGTGTTTCCATACAAATTGTGAAATTTTTTATTCTAGTTCTGTGAAAAATGCCATTGGTAGTTTGATAAGGATTGCATTGAATCTGTAGATTGCTTTGGGCAGTATAGTCAATTTTCACAATATTGATTCTTCCAATCCAAGAACATGGTATATCTCTCCATCTGTTTGTGTCATCTTTGATTTCTTTCATCAGTGTCTTATAGTTTTCTGCATACAGGTCTTTTGTTTCGTTAGGTAGGTTTATTCCTAGGTATTTATTCATTTTGTTCAATGGTAAATGAGAGTGTTTCCTTAATTTCTCTTTCAGATTTTTCATCATTAGTGTACAGGAATGCAAGAGATTTCTGTGCATTAATTTTGTATCCTGCTACTTTACCAAATTCATTGATTAGCTCTAGTAGTTTTCTGGTAGCATCTTTAGGATTCTCTACGTATAGTATCATGTCATCTGCAATCAGTGACAGCTTTACTTCTTTTCTTATTTGGATTCCTTTTATTTCTTTTTCTTTTCTGATTGCTGTGGCTAAAACTTCCAAAACTATGTTGAATAATAGTGGTGAGAGTGGGCAACCTTGTCTTGTTCCTGATCTTAGTGGAAATGGTTTCAACTTTTCACCATTGAGAACAATGTTGGCTGTGGATTTGACATATATGGCCTTTATTATGTTGAGGTAAGTTCCCTCTATGCCTACTTTCTGCAGGGCTTTTATCATAAATGGGTGTTGAATTTTGTCGAAAGCTTTCTCTGCATATTGAGATGATCATATGGTTTTTCTCCTTCAGTTTGTTAATATGGTGTATCACATTGATTGATTTGTGTATATTGAAGAATCCTTGCATTCGTGGGATAAACCCCACTTGATCATGGTGTATGATCCTTTTAATGTGCTGTTGGATTCTGTTTGCTACTATTTTGTTGAGGAGTTTTGCATCTATGTTCATCAGTGATATTGGCCTGTAGTTTTCTTTCTTTGTGACATCTTTGTCTGGTTTTGGTATCAGGGTGATGGTGGCCTCATAGAATGAATTTGAGAGTGTTCCTCCCTCTGCTATATTTTGGAAGAGTTTGAGAAGGATAGGTGTTAGCTGTTCTCTAAATGTTTGATAGAATTTGCCTGTGAAGTCATCTGGTCCTGGACTTTTGTTTCTTGGAAGATTTTTAATCACAGTCTCAATTTCAGTGCTTGTGATTGGTTTGTTTATATTTTCTATTTCTTCCTGGTTCAGTCTCGGAAGGTTGTGCTTTTCTAAGAATTTGTTCATTTCTTCTGGGTTGTCCTTTTTGTTGGCATATAGTTGCTTGTAGTAATCTCTCATGATCCTTTGTATTCTGCAGTGTCAGTTGTTACTTCTTCTTTTTCATTTCTAATTTTGTTGATTTGAGTATTTTCCCTTTTTTTCTTCATGAGTCTGGCTAATGGTTTATCAATTTTGTTTATCTTCTCAAAGAACCAGCTTTTAGTTTTATTGATCTTTGCTATCGTTTCCTTCATTTCTTTTTCATTTATTTCTGATCTGATCTTTATGATTTCTTTCCTTCTGCTAACTTTGGGTTGTTTTTGTTCTTCTTTCTCTAATTGCTTTAGGTGTAAGGTTAGGTTGTTTATTTGAGATGTTTCGTGTTTCTTGAGGTAGGATTGTACTGCTATACCCTTCCCTCTTAGAACTGCTTTTGCTGCATCCCATAGGTTTTGGATCGTCATGTTTTCATTGTCATGTGTTTCTAGGTATTTTTTGATTTCCTCTTTGATATCTTCAGTGATGCCTTGGTTATTTAGTAGTGTATTGTTTAGCCTCCATGTGTTTGTATTTTTTACAGTTATTTTCTTGTAATTGATATCTAGTCTCATAGTGTTGTGGTTGGAAAAGGTACTTGATACAATTTCAATTTTCTTAAATTTACCAAGGCTTGATTTGTGACCCAAGATATGATCTATCCTGGAGAATGTTCCGTGAACACTTGAGAAGAAAGTGTATTGTGTTGTTTTTGGATGGAATGTCCTATAAATATCAGTTAAGTCCATCTTGTTTAATGTATCATTTAAAGCTTGTGTTTCCTTATTTATTTTCATTTTGGATGATCTGTCCATTGGTGAAAGTGAGGTGTTAAAGTCCCCTACTATGATTGTGTTACTGTCGATTTCCCCTTTTATGGCTGTTAGCATTTGCCTTATGTATTGAGGTGCTCCGATGTTGGGTGCATAAATATTTACAATTGTTATATCTTCTTCTTGGATTGATCCCTTGATCATTATGTAGTGTCCTTCTTTTTCTCTTGTAATAGTCTTTATTTTAAAGTCTATTTTGTCTGATATGAGAATTGCTTCTCCAGCTTTCTTTTGATTTCCATTTGCATGGAATATCTTTTTCCATCCCCTCACTTTCATTCTCTATGTGTCCCTAGATCTGAAGTGGGTCTGTTGTAGACAGCATATATACAGGTCTTGTTTTTGTATCCGTTCAGCCAGTCTGTGTCTTTTGGTTGGAGCATTTAATCCATTTACATCTAAGGTAATTATCAATATGTGTGTTCCTATTACCATTTTCTTAATTGTTTTGGGTTTGTTTTTGTAGGTCTTTTCCTTCTCTTGTGTTTCCTGCCTAGAGAAGTTCCTTTAGCATTTGTTGTAAAGCTGGTTTTGTGGTGCTGAATTCTCTTGGGTTTTGCTTTTCTGTAAAGGTTTGAATTTCTCCGTCAAATCTGAATGAGATCCTTGCTGGGTAGAGTAATCTTGGTTGTAGGTTTTTCCCTTTCATCACTTTAAATATGTCCTGCCACTCCTTTCTGGCTTGCAGAGTTTCTGCTGAAAGATCAGCTGTTAACCTTATGGGGATTCTGTTGTATGTTATTTGTTGGTTTTCCCTTGCTGCTTTTAATATTTTTTCTTTGTATTTAATTTTTGATAGTTTGATTAATATGTGTCTTGGCGTGTTTCTCCTTGGATTTATCCTGTATGGGACCCTCTGCTCTTCCTGGACTTACTGAGTATTTCCTTTCCCATGTTAGGGAAGTTTTCAACTATAATCTCTTCAAATATTTTCTCAGACACTTTCCTTTTCTCTTCTTCTTCTGGGACCACTATAATTCGAATGTTGGTGTCTTTAATGTTGTCCCAGAGGTCTCTGAGACTGTCCTCAATTCCTTTCATTCTTTTTTCTTCATTCTGCTCTGTGGTAGTTATTTCCACTCTTTTATCTTCCAGGTCACTTATCCGTTCTTCTGCCTCAGTTATTCTGCTATTGATTCCTTCTAGAGAATTTTTAATTTCATTTATTGTGTTGTTCATCATTGTTTGTTTGCTCTTTAGTTCTCCTAGGTCCTTGTTAAACATTTCTTGTATTTTCTCCATTCTATTTCCAAGATTTTGGATCATCTTTACTATCATTACTCTGAATTCTTTTTCAGGTAGACTGCCTATTTCCTCTTCATTTGTTTGATCTGCTGGGTTTTTACCTTGCTCCTTCATCTGCTGTTTATTTCTCTGTCTTCTCATTTTGCTTAACTTACTGTGTTTGTGGTCTCCTTTCTGCAGGCTGCAGGTTCGTAGTTCCCATTCTTTTTGGTGTCTGCCCCCAGTGGGTACGGTTGGTTCAGTGGGTTTGTAGGCTTCCTGGTAGAAGGGACTGTTGCCTGTGTTCTGGTGGATGCGGCTGGATCTTGTCTTTCTGGTGGCCAGGGCCATGTCCAGTGGTGTGTTTTGGTGTGTCTGTGAACTTAGTATGAGTTTAGGCAGTGTCTGTGCTAATGGGTGGGGTTTTGTTCCTGTCTTGCTAGTTGTTTGGCATGGGTTGTCCCGCATTGTAGCTTCCTGGTTGTTGAGTGGAGCTGGGTCTTAGCGTTGAGATGGAGATCTCTGGGAGAGCTCTCACTGATTGATATTACGTGGGGCCAGGAGGTCGCTGGTGGTCCAATGTCCTGAACTCGACTCTCCCACCTCAGAGGCTCAGGCCTGATACCTGGCTGGAGCACCAAGACCCTGTCAGCCATATGGCTCAGAAGAAAAGGTAGAAACAAAAGAAATAATATAAAATAAATTTATTAAAATTAAAAAAAAATTATTAAAGTAAAAAAATTTTTAAAGTAATAAGAAAAAAGAGAGCAACCAAACCAATAAACAAATCGATGAAAGATAACAGCACTAAAAACTATACTAAGATAAACATAAGAGTCAGAAACTTGTCAGTAGCATACAGCAAACCCCAAGTCTACAGTTGCTCCCAAAGTCCACTGCCTCAATTTTGGGATGATTCGTTGTCTATTCAGGTATTCCACAGATGCAGGGTTCATCAAGTTGATTGTGGAGATTTAATCCGCTGCTCCTCAGGCTGCTGGGAGAGATTTCCCTTTCTCTTCTTTGTTTGCACATCTCCTGGTGTTCAGCTTTGGATTTGGACCCACCTCTTCTTGTAGGTCGCCCTCTGGAGTCTGTTCTTCACCCAGACAGGACGGGGTTAAAGGAGCGGCTGATTATGGGGCTCTGGCTCACTCAGGTCGGGGGGAGGGAGGGGTACGGAATGTGGGGCGAGCCTGCGGCGTCAGAGGCCAGCGTGACGTTGCACCAGCCTGAGGCGCGCCATGTTCTCCTGGGGAAGTTGTCGCTGGATCACGGGACCCTGGCCGTGGTGGGCTGCACAGGCTACCGGGAGGGGCAGTGTGGATAATGACCTGTGCTTGCACATAGGCTTCTTGGTGGCGGCAGCAGCAGCCTTAGCGTCTCATGCCCGTCTCTGGGGTCCGCGCTGATAGCCGCGGCTCGAGCCCGTCTCTGGAGCTCGTTTAGGCGGTGCTCTGAATCCCCTCTCCTCGTGCACCTGGAAACAAAGGTCTCTTGCCTCTTAGGCAGGTCCAGACTTTTTCCCGGACTCCCTCCGGGCTAGCTGTGGCGCACTAGCCCCCTTCAGGCTGTGTTCACGCACCCAACCCCAGTCCTCTACCTGGGATCTGACCTCCGAAACCCGAGCCTCAGCTCCCAGCCCCCGCCCACCCCAGCGGTTGAGCAGACAAGCCTCTTGGGCTGGTGAGTGCTGGTCGGCACCGATCCTCTGTGCGGGAATCTCTCCGCTTTGCCCTCTGCACCCCTGTTGCTGCGCTCTCCTCCGTGGCTCCGAAGCTTCCCCGCCGCCCACCCCCCGTCTCTGCCAGTGAAGGCGCTTCCTAGTGTGTGGAAACCTTTCCTCCTTCACAGCTCCCTCCCTGAGGTGCAGGTCCCGTCCTTATTCTTTTGTCTCTGTTTTTTCTTTTTTCTTTTGCCCTACCCAGGTAAGTGGGGAGTTTCTTGCCTTTTGGGAAGTCTGAGGTTTTCTGCCAGCGTTCAGTAAGTGTTCTGTAGGAGCTGTTCCACATGTAGATGTATTTCTGATGTATTTGTGGGGAGGAAGGTGATCTCCGCGTCTTACTCCTCTGCCATCTTGCAGGTCCTCTCCTCTTCATTTATCTTTTTATTTGTTCATCATTCATCCATTTAGCAAACATTTATTGAGGACTTACTGTGTTCCAGGAGCATGGTAGGCTACCTCCTTCCCAAGTGCATTGTTGGCATCTTCTTTGCCTATCTGTCCCCTGCACTGGGTTCCATGTTCAGTGGAGTTGCATGTGTCAAGTCAGTCACTAAGATTACAGTCAAGTACAGTTAAAATTACCCTAAAAAACTCCTTAAGACATCTATGAAGTACACTCACATGGTTCTCTTTATGTCTGAATAAATGGTTCAGACATAGCAAGCAATCACAGGAGGAAGAACGGAGCATATCCTAGGATGATTAGCTTTCTTCCTCTAACATTATTTCAATTATTTTAGACGGGTCTAGGTTTGGGTCCAAGTTTGATTACAGGTCTGGGTTTGGGTCCAAGTTTGATTACTCCTTTCTGTGTGAAACAGAAAATTCCACAAGAGAGTTATGAAAGCTTCAAAAGGCTGAGTTGCCTCATGTTTATTTTAATGGTGCCTCATAAAGGAAACACCAGTCAGGTATCCCCTAAAGCATAGAAAACAGTTTAAATCTTTGCTGAAATCGCATGAAGATGTACCGCAGACGAAGTCTGTACATCCCTTTTCCAATATTTCATACATCACATATGGCAGTTAACTAAAGTTCCCACTTTTCATCCCTTAAAATTCTGCAAATTCTCCCAAAATCGTCTGCACTCTGGCTCTTCTCTCCCCTTCCTCTGGCTTTCCTGATCTCAACTTCCTGTCCTTGTAAATGTCCATCAGTGAGACAGTTTTAGCTTTTTTCAGTTCTCTTGACCACTTTTTCCCCCCAGTCAGATCCACAAAGCACAAAGCAAACCTACACAGAAAATTCTGGGATTAAGTGGGATTTGAACTCAGTAGTCTGATTTTATTACTTCCTAGCTATGTGATCTTGGACAAGTCACCCTTAACTCTCTGATCCTTTTTTTCCCCCTCTCTCTCTCACTTAATTTGTAAAGTAAAGCCAATAATACCAAGCTGGTAAAGATGATTTGAAAATTAAGTAAAATAGAATAATATATTTTCAGATTCCTATCACAGTGCTGGCCTGTCTTAGGCAATCAAGAATATGCTAGTCTTCTTGCTCGTTTCTCTATGGATAGACCTCTGTGAAGAGACAAATCAAAATCAAAGGCTGCTTGGTCAATGTGGAATCATGCAATCATGAATGAAAGCTCTGAAGGCACCATGCTAATAGTTGACAAATCCATGCTACCACTAGACGGGCATGTTTTGCAATGGCAACTACAGACCAGGGGTCCACTTCCCACCAAGAATTGGTTTTTGAATGAATTCTCAAAATAAAGGAAGAATGTTCAAATAGTAGACCACCAAGAAATTTCCAATGTCTGCTACATTGGATCATTTTGATTTGGTCTTTTGGGCGTCCTTCTGCAGTTTCTATTCTGTGAAATTAGGAGTTATTACTCTGACTGTTAGTAAATTTCACATGGCTGGAATATGCCCCATTAGTACAATGTATTTGAGCATTACTAATGCCATAGTATAGCATTAGAAATATTTAGTCAGTTAATGCATTTTTGATTTATTTTACTTCCATGTTGGCTTTACCTTCAGAATATATTATTACTATTATTATTGCTGTTGTTGTTATTTTATCTTCCTTTTCTCCTTCCCCATTGCTACCTCTCTTGATCGAAACCATCACCATCTTTTGTGTAGATGACAGGCTAGATCACTAAGAGGTCTATAACTCTTTCTCCCTACACAGCAGGATTGCCCTCTACTTAGCAGTTGGGGTGGTCTTTATAAAAACACACATGAGGCCATGTTACTCCTTTGATGGTTATCCACCATGATTTTATCTGGAATAAAACTCTAACATCCTATCATGACCTCCAGGGCCCTAATGAAATGGTCTTGCCCCTCTATCCAAGCACATCTCTTGTTTCTCCCTTGATGCTGGGTGTTGCAGCCAGGCTGGCCTGACATCTGCTAGCACATTTGCCCTCACGTTCCCTCTGCCAAGAGTGCCTTCTTTCCCTCTTGACATGGAGGCTTCTTGTCATTCGGGTCTCAGTAGAAACTCCTTGGTCACTTAATCTTGTGTAGGCCTGGGCCTCCCCCAATCATTATCATGTCATTCTGCTTTTCCTTCATACCATACACTACCCTCTGATATTTTGAATTGATTGTTTGTTTATGTAATTGTCTATTGTCTGTCTTCCTGCAACTGAAGTCGCCACAAGACCACATGCCTGTATGTATCTCCAATGCCTAGAATAGTGCCCAGAACATAATAGGAGCTCAATAAACATTATCCCTATATACAGGGGTTTACCATGGACATGTGTGTGAAAACCAAACAAATCCTTGATTCCTTTCCCTTCCTTCTAGGTGTCTTTTCCTCATTTGGAATTGTCCCTTTCCAGAACTGCCTGGATCTCTGTGTCATTACTAGGCTTCCTTATCACAAGGGGAAAGAATCCAGGTTTCCTGCATTCTCTTCCTCCCCCAGTCAGTTTTCTCTCTCCAGGCTGCTTCTATGTGTGCCAAGTTCAACTATCTGCCTCAATATTAATTATTCAGTGTTGAATGGGCATATTTGCATACACAAATATTTGAGGAATTGCAATGGCAATTAACAGATACATATTTGAGATTATTTAAAAGTATCTTTGTGTCTTTTGTTTTCTTTACTTCAATGGCCCAGTAGTAATTCTGTTTTTAGTGATTCTGTGTTTCTCCATCCATCACATGTTGAGATCTATGCTAACCTGAGTCAGAGTTCTGGAAGATATTGTCTTAGAATACAATTGAAAACCACCATTTCAATCCCTTTAGAGAACCTAATAAAAAATTTCAAAAGTACCTGCATTTCTTCCTATTTCTACCTGGTTAATGAGCCTCTGTTCTTTAAGGCTTCAGCTGGAGAGAAACTGATCAACAATTATTATTATAATTATGTGAGGACCTACTATAGAAAGGGCACTGTGCTGGATGCAGAGGGGGAATACAGAGAGGAGTAAGACCAAAGCCCTGTCCTCTGGAGGCTTACAGTCCCACAGTAGGTAGGAGATGTGGAGACTAACACCTTTAAGTTGGCATTTGGAGGATGACATACCATTTAACATAAAACATTTGCCATCCCCCAAAGCTGCCAATTGCAATTGGTTTTGGTGATTTCCATGACATTTTCCAAAAAACAATGACTACCCTCTTGTGGTTTGCACATAAATAAATTTTTTTCAACTGACAACACTACTGGGGGAAAATGGAACTATATCAATTTACTGTTAAATGAGCAAATGACCAAATTAAGTTCTTATTGCAGTTTCGGAGTGATAATAGAGCAGGCTTGCCCCAGCTGCTGACTCCACATTCTAAAATTGTTTTTAGAAATTTTTCCCCCTTCATTCACAGAAAGTAAAGTGTTGGGGGGAAGGGAATGGGACAAGGAATCCAGAATCCAGAAAAGGTAGTATATGTTCCTAACTGCAATTTATGAGCTAAGTGTAGTGGAATATTCCCATGAATCCTTGAGAAGAGACAGAGCACTTAGATGGCAGCATTTCCCAACGGTGCTTAATTGCCAGTGGTGTAACCTAGGGAGTGGGTGAAGGAGACCTTGACAGAGTGTCTGTTGGGAAACAAGTCCTTTGCTGTGGTGCCCAGGCTGAAGAAAATACAACCAAGAAGTCAAATGCTGCAGCTGGGCACTAAGGCTCCATGTTAATGGGATTGAATTTTATTCTTCCTTTCCTTTTGGAACTCCAATGGTCTTATGATGCAGAGATTTAGAGTAGGGAAATGCAGAGTGAATAACTTTTTTTTTTTTTTTTTTGGCTGCATGCGGATTTTCTCTAGTTGCGGCGAGTGGGGGCTACTCTTCGCTGCGGTGCGCGGGCTTCTCACTGTGGTGACTGCTCTTGTTGCAGAGCACGGGCTCTAGGCGCCCCGGCTTCGGTAGTTGCAGCACGTGGCTTCAGTAGTTGTGGCTCGCGGGCTCTAGAGCGCAGGCTCAGTAGTTGTGGCACACGGGCTCAGTTGCTCCATGGAATGTAGGATCTTCCCGGACCAGGGGTCGAACCCGTGTCCCCTGCATTGGCAGGCGGATTCTTAACCACTGCGCCACCAGGTAAGTCCCACTAACTCATTCTTAGTGAGTGGAAGAGCAATTGAAAGAGTAGCAGATGTGTACTTATTTCTTGTCCAGGCTCCATGTTAGTTTTCTCAGGTGTGCAGCAACGGACTGCCAGTGATATGCAGTAGCTCAATACCTGGGCTCTGGATGTTGTCATTTGAGTTGGAATCCTGGTTTGGCCACTTACAACTTGGATGATTTTAAACAAATTACATCTTTGTACAACAGTTTGCACATCTTTAAAATGAGTATAATAATAGTTCCTACATTATACATTTGTTTTTTTAATTTTTATTTTATATTGGAGTATAATTGTGTAACAATGTTGTGTTAGTTTCAGGTGTATAGCAAAGTGATTCAGTTATACATATACATGTATCTATTCTTTTCCAAAATCTTTTCCCATTTAGGTTATTACATAATATTGAGCAGCATTCCCTGTGCTATACAGTAGGTCCTCGTTAGTTATCTATTTTAAATATAGCAGTGTGTATATGTCAATCCTAAACTCTCAGTCTATCCCTCCCCCCGCCCTTCCCCCCCACCCCGTAACCATGAGTTCATTCTCTAAGTCTGTGAGTCTGTTTCTGTTTTGTAAATAAGTTCATTTGTATCATTTTTTTTAGATTCCTCATATAAGTGATATCATATGATATTTGTCTTTCGTCTTTCTCTGTCTGACTTACTTCACTTAGTATGATAATCTCCAGGTACATCCATGTTGCTGCAAATGGCATTATTTCATTCTTTTTAATAGCTGAGTAGTATTCCATTGTATGTATGTGCTACATCTTCTTTATCCGTTCCTCTGTTGATGGACATTTAGGTTGCTTCCATGTCTTGGCTATTGTAAACTGTGCTGCAATGAACATTGGGATACATTTGTTAATGAAGAGTAAATGCTATTAGTATAAGATTAAAGTGATACTTCATGCTTGTAAACATTGGCCTTTTTAATGAAAAAGGGTTTGGAATTTTAAAAATCTGTTATTTTTTTATATTCCCTATGTTATACAGTAAGGTTTGGAAATTTTAATTCAGTGTCTGGATTTCTTTGGATGTGTCGATAAACAATGTGGGCCTCAGTTTTGCTATCTCTAAAATGGAGTCAGCTGTAGTCTCTGTTGTTCTGGACCTTGTAGGTTGTTGCAAGGATGAGAGATCGTGTGGGTAGACGCTCAAGACTTGGAAATGATTAATATTCACTCCCCTTGCCAAATACCTTCCCAGTGGAAATGCATGCTCCATCATGCCCAAGTTAAAATTATATTGTAACTCTAAAACATAAAGTATTGTTCTGAAGCGAACTGAGATATCTTCCTGCAGGAGGAGAGTGTGTAAAGCTTGAACCACCTGCCCTGAATAGTGTGGTTTGAGAAGAAGCAGTGACATGAAGACCATCACCCCTCATCTTTCAGCAGGCTACAGATCCAAAAGCTCGGCCACTGCCTCATTATCCTGATGACTCATAGAGCCAGAGTACTTTCCCTCTCCTCTGCTGTCCTTTTAAATTAAATTCATTGTTCTACAAGATGTCTGCGGTTCCCAGAAATGACGCAGGCGGTATGTGCCCTATTCAAAGCCCGGACATTTGACTCTCAGGACGTTCTCCCAAGAGATCTGGATGCTGCCACTTGCTACTATGCCTCTGACAATTCCAGTAACCCCTCTTCTTCCTTAACAGAAGCTCAGAGAGGACTAAGGATATATGGACTTCTTTTTTAAAAAAAGTCTTGCAAAGCCTACCTTAAAAATTTGGAAATCCTTGCCAAAATACATAAGAGAAAAAGTCAATTACTTTGATATTATTTGACCAAATGGGTAGTATTTGACCACTTAGAGAGTGAAAAACAGGCATTTTACAGTAGCTTAAAAGCTAAATGAGAGGCGCTAGTTAACACATATTAATTAACCAGTTAACATACATCAATCCTTCTTCAGTCTCTCTCCTTGAAACAGGCTCGAAAAGTTTTTAAATATTGTCACAATGGGAGGCACAGTTTCTTGAACATCTTTTGTCACATGAAATAATTTCAAAGCCGCCAACATAATACATCTGCACAGAGAACACACCTGTTGGAAGTATGGTTGGTCGGTAGGGAAGCTATCCTGGAAACGCGCCCAAATGGTGAGTCAGCAGTTGCCATTTCAGTCACATCCCATTTTTAAAAGGGTGACGTTTGTCAGATAATTTTTGTTTTTAACCAAACAAAAAGATTGCCTCGTTATTCTCCTTTCCATTGTTAACATTTTCCAATATATGTACGGATGTTACTATCTGACTTTTTCTGTCAATCCTGTAAAGTAACTAGGGCAGGTATTATTTTCCCCATTTCACAGATGAGGAGATTGATGATCAGAGGGGTCAGTGAACTTGACCAAAAGCACACAGCCAGCACACGGAGCTGGCTCTGACAAGGAAGACTTCAGATGCCCTCACTGTGGCACTGACTGCAATCAGAGACCCTTGAGGTGGATGCAGAGCTGCAGTGAGAGCCTGTCAAGGGAAGACCCAGTTCTCTGCTGGGCAGGGAGTGGTGACTCAGGAATATTAAAATACGTAAACTTTGCTGTAAGGACCTCACATTTCATCAGTGAGTAGTGCAGGCAGATGCCTTATTGCAGAGAAGTGTCACTATACCCGGAGCATCTGCAGTGCCTTTCTCTGAAATAGACATCTCACTGTACAAAGCTCAGGTTTCCAAAGGAATGTAACCTTTAGAAGGTGTTTCTTGATGTAGGATAGATACAAATTATAATATAATCTATTATATTTATATAATATATAATAAATATACATAGTAAAATATAAAATACATTATATTTATATAATATAATATATTAATTTCACATTTTTTAGTGACTGCTGATCCATCCACTGTTGATCCCTCTTGCTGGGTTCTCTTCATAGAGACCCTTGTCTCCACTTCAAGCTAGTTCATTAAGTTTCTTTTTCTTTTTTTTTTTTTAAACATCTTTATAGGAGTATAATTGCTTTACAATGGTATGTTAGTTTCTGCTTTGTAACAAAGTGAGTCAGCTATACATATACATATATCCCCATATCTCCTCCCTCTTGCGTCTCCCTCCCACCCTCCCTATCTCGCCCCTCTAGGTGGTCACAAGCACTGAGCTGATCTCCCTGTGCTATGCAGCTGCTTCCCACTAGCTATCTATTTTACATTTGGTAGTATATTTTGATAGACCCTTTGTAAAGACCAATGGAAGCTACAGGCCAGGAATTGGGCACTTTGCGTGTATTATTGCATTTAACTTTCACAGCAATCCTATTTTATATCTATTTTGTAGATGAAGACACTGAAGCTTAGAAAGGACAACTTGCCCAGAGTTACGTATGCTGTAAATGGCCAGGTGTTCTGGTTATCTATTGCTGCATAACACATTACCCAGAAATTTGATGACTTATAATAACAATTGTTTTATTATATCCCATAATTGTGTGGGTCAGGAACTTGGACAGGGCTTAACAGAGAGAGCTTAACTCTGTTCCATGTGGTGTTGGCTGGTGGGCTTGACTGGGGCTAGAGAAGCTGTTTCCAAGATGGCTGACCACATGACTGGCAACTGGGCTGTTAGCCAGGGTCATTAGTTCTTCTCCATGTGGGCTTCTCCACATGGCTGCTGTGTGGCTAGGTTCCAAGAGTGTGTATTCCATAAGACAGGAAGTGGAAGCTGTCAATCTCTTAAAGCCTGGTCCTAGAAACTGTCCTGGTGACACTTCTGCTGTATTTTATTGCTCAGAAAGTCATGGAGCTCTCCAAGATTCAAGGAGAGGGAACATAGACCCAACTTCTTACTGGGAGGAGTGTCAAAGAGTTTGCAGCCATGTTTAATCTACCACAGCAAGGACGAGAATCCAGACTGTAGTCACTAACCCACATTCTATCTCAATGAGCACAATACCATATGTGTTTCTCAATCACTGCATTTATCTCTTTGTATTACAGTGACTAGACCATGAGCTCCTTGAGGGCAGGGATCTTGCCTGTACATCTTGGGTTGGGCATAATGTCTACCTGAGCATAGGTAATGATCCATAAATGCTGAAGGAATGAAAGATGGAGAGCTGAGTTTCAGTCCTGGCTCTGCTTCTTAGCAGCTCTGTTAGCCCAAGAGGATATTGAACTACTCTGGGCCTTGGCTACCTGCTCAGTAAAATAAGGGGATGGGATTAGATGATCCTTAAAGTCTTCCTTTTCCCAGCACTACCACTGTATTAGTCTGCTTGTGCTGCTATAACAAAATACCATAAACTGGGCAGCTTAAACAACAGATGGTTATCTTTTACAGTTCTGGAGGCTGGGAACCCCAATATCAAGATGCTGTTCCATTTGGTTCCTGGTGAGAGCCCTCTTCTAGGCTTGTGGGTGGTCACTTCTTGCTGTATCCTCACATGGTGGAGAGAGAGAGAGGGAGAGAGGGAGCACTCTGGTCTCTTTCTCTTCTTGTAAGGACACTAATCCCATCAAGGAGGCACTATTCTCATGATCTCATCTGAACCTAATTGCCTCCCAAAGGCCCCACCTCTTAATACCATCACATTGGGGGTTAAAGCTTCAATATGTGAAAAGCATGCAGTCCATAACAACCATTCTACTAATCTACTCAAATAATTAATTTCAAAATGAATAGTACTCAGATACAGGTCTCAAATGAGAGGAGTCTAGAAGTCAAGAAACCTGAGAGTAAAAAGAAAAGAGTAGAGGAAATGGGATTGTTCTACAGACAAGTGCAAAGGCCTCTAGAGAGAAGGGGAGTGGGCTTTAGGCTCAGATCTGATACTTGAGTTACAATGATGGCACTTGGAAAAGAAAGGAAGGAAGTTGGAGGAGGCCTTTTCAAAGGTTGAAGACACTGGACTTGGGAACTATTTGGCCACAAGGGGTAGGAGAAAGTTATAAGTCAAAGTGGACTCCAGATTTTGTACCTGGGTGACTGGGGGAATGCAAATTTATCTAACCGGCAGTAGTTCCCAACTTTGACTATACAGAGAATTACCTGATTAGCTTTTTAAAAATATTAATGCCTGGGTCCCTCTCAAAACCACTCAGATCAGAATTTCTGGAGATGGGCTGGAGCATGAATATTTTTTCAAAGCCCCTCAGATGGTTCCATTGTGCAACCAGGGTTGATGACTTCTAATTTAGAGTTAAAGGCACTATATTTCTGGATGCTGTGGAATGATAAGAAACTGAGGATCAAAGGCTGATAACCACCAAATAATTGGGGGAATGGATTGTATGGTATGTAGAATAATGGCTTCCCAAAGATGTCTACATCCTAATCCTCAGAACCTGTGAATATGTTAATGGAAAAGGGGAATTAAGGGTGCTAATCAACTGACCTTAACATGGGGAGGTTATCCTGGATTATCCAGGTAGGTCCGATATAATCATAAGAGTTCTTAAAAAGTGGAAGAGAATGGTAGAAGAGAGTCAGAGGCGGATGTGGCTATGAAAGGATCACCAGAGAGATGCAACATTGTTGGCTTTGAAGACAGAGGAAGGCAACCATGAATCAATGAATGTGAGCTGCTGCTAGAAGCTGGAGAAGGAAACAAAATAGAGGATATTCCCCTAGAGACTCCAGAAAGGAATGCAGTGCTACTGACACCTTGAATTCTTGACTTTGGCCTGATGAGACCTGTGTCGAACTTCTGACCTACAGAACTGTAAGACAATAAATTCGTGTTGCTTTGAGTTTGTGGTAATTTGTTACAGCAGCCTCGAGAAATGAATACAAGTGGTCAGTTCAGGAAGGCTTCATGAAAGAGGTAAATCTTGATAAACTTTTGCAGAAACGTTGTTGGTGGAGCAAAACTCAGGGAGATAGATGCTGGAGTTTGAGTCCATCAGAAGAAAAATTTAAGAAAACTCAAGGCTGTATAATACCTACCCCAAATGTTTAAAATAAAATTTCAGAGGAATTTAGTGATTGTCACTAAATTCCCCAATGGAGTCAGAGGCAAAGAATTCTTGGGAATTTTTCTTGATAATGTTACTTGAATTGTAATCAACTTCACAGATTTAAAGGCTGACAAAACACTTGTTTTACGTGGATGGTTTTAAATTACTTAAGTCATCAAAGAAAGCAGATAGAATCTGCAGCTTCCATACAGCCTGAATGTAAATCAGAGCTTAACATTCCATTCATTCCCTCTTAATCAGATCTGTAGACTGCACTGATTTCTTTTTATTGGGTCCTCCTGAATAAAAAACAGTTGGATAATCACACACACACAGAATGAGAGAGAGGGAGAGTAAGAGTGAGAGAGAGAGAGAGAGAGAGAGAGAGAGAGAGAGAGAGGAACCTTTCATATGTACATTTATTAAGATATACTTATTGCAATTTATGTATGACATGAGCCTCGTTAGGGATACATCAATGAATGAGATAGGCAAGGTCCTTGTTCTCGTGGAGCACACAGCCTGGTGGAAAACACAGACAAATAAGCAATTTATAGTAGAGTAGACAATAATAGGTTGCTATGAGAGAACATGGAAGGGGCAACCGACTCAGTCTGGGAGTGGATAGGGAGGAGTAGGTCAGGGGAGGCTTCCTGGAGGAAGATAACTTCTAAGCAGCATCAGCAAACCCTGGAAGACAGTTAAGAGTGGAAATTCTCAGGCCCATTAAACAGACCTATTAAGCCTGAAATTCTCTGAGTGAGGCACAAAAAATCTGTGTTTCAGTACATCTCTGGGTGGTTCATATACACGCTAAAATTTGAGAACCAGAGGATCATACCTGAGCTGCACGTTGGAATCACTTGGAGCACTTTTACACCAGACTGATGCTGTGGTCCCACTCTTAGAGCTACTGATTCAGTTGGTCTGGAATAGAGACTGGGAAGCAGTATTTTTTAAAGCCCTACATGATTATAATGTGATTTTAAAGTGCAGTTGGGGTTGAGATCACTTCTCTAAGCTGATCGCTGAAGCATGAGTTAGCCAGGCAGTGTGGCTGGTGAGAGGGCAGGAAGTGTATTACAGGCAGCTGTGCCAAGGCCCGGATGTACCTGGGGCCCTGGTAAGCCTAGAGAGGACACACAACAAAATTCTGTGGCTTAAAATAAGGTTCATAGCTGTAAGTTTAAGTATTTATTGCAGTACTTCTTAAACATTAATGTACACAGAAATGATCTGAGGATCCTGTAAAAACACAGACCCTTATGCTGTAGGAAGGTTCTATAGCCCTCGCCGTTCCTGAGCATACATGTCAGAGCGGATGGGGACTGCAGAAGGGTGTGTGTATCCATAGCTCTAGGGCCAACATAAGGGAACCCAGCTGGGGTGAACTGCAGAGGTCTGTTTCTGGGCAGGTATGTTTTGAGGGCAAGGAGGAAAAATGCAGCCTACCACAACCTCCTAGCCTGCTCTTATTCTCCATCAAGGTCGTACTGCTTTTAGCTCAGCAGTAACCCCCTCCACCTCTCAATCTAGCTGAGCGCATCCCCTGGCCAGGCTAGCAGAGCCAGCTCATTAAGTGACCGCTGGAGCTCTTTGTAACCTGCCAGCCAGCCAGCCAGGGAGGCGCTGGCCGAGGAGGGAGGCTCTCGCGGGGGGCCTCTCTCCCCCTCTTTCCACTTCCCCTGGCTGACAGCGGCGGTGCCTGCGGCAGAGCCTCCCTCTGCAGTAGCCCCTTGCACTTGGCTCGCACTTCTGGGCGCTGTCCATGGTTGCAGCATCTTTCGGCGCGCCACGTCAGGAGGCCGCAGCGGGGCCCTGCGATTGGCGGAGGAGCCCCTCGCCATCCGCCAACACCCCCGCCTCCGAGACCCGGCCCAGAGCTCCGGCCCCGCAGGCGCGTGCCAGCCAGCGTGCGGGGCGCGCCCTAGGGCTCCCGGGCGTCACACCCACTTTCCTTATTAGGGCAGAGTCAGGAGCCCCGAGCCGGCAGCCGGGCGCGGGGTGGGGCGGGAGCCCTGCGAGGCGACGGACGAGGGCGCAGCCACAACCTCAGCCGCCTCCGAGCGGTAGGAGGGAGCAGCCGGTCGCTGCGTCCGGGCCGGCCCCTTTCCTGGGACCCGGCACGTCTAGCCCCGGAGGAGATAGTCCTCCGCGCTCTCCGGGTACCTCTGGTTCAAACCACTCGGAACGACATGGAAGAATTTTTGCAACGCGCCAAGTCTAAACTGGTAAGTTGAGGGAGCAAGGCTGTGTGTGTTGGTGCGCGCGCGCGTGCGCGCGCGCGTTGATGAAAAAGAAAGGGCATTGCAGCAGAGGAGGAAGAAACAACTTTGCCACTTAGTTGTCAGGGTATGCGGACTGTCCCCTGGAAAGAATCTCGGGAACTCTGGGGTTTACAGCGGGCAGTCTGTCTCCATAATCCTCCCTCATAGCCAAAGCGCCGGGGTGGGGGTGGTCGTGACCCGGCTGAAGTTGCGTGCTGTGTGTCCAGCTTTGGTCCCTTTGGCTTGAGGTTGGAGAGAGGCAGATCCAGCCAAATCTACAATTTGCTCCTGGAGGCTAGAGGATAAATGGGTGTGGTCCTTGAGAAAAAGAGCCCAGACTTCTGCAGATGCGGTACGTGTAAGTGTAAAAGGAGAAGAAACCGTACTTTAGCTGGAGGGCGTGGCAAAACATAAGTGAGGAGGTAATAATGCCGACTAGGAGTAACGTGTGAGAATGCGCAGTTTACCCGAGCATCTCTCACGCGGAGCTTGCTCCAGTGCGGGAGTTAGGAATATTCCAGTGCGAATCGAGTCTCTCTGGTCCCAGATCTGCAACTTGGGGCAGAGGCAGAACGGGAGAACCCCAACTGTCGCTGGTGGTGTGAGGCTTGCCAGACCATTGTTCTCCTGGGAAGAGACCAGCATGTTGCCTGGCTCTAACTGTACTGTTGTTCAAAGAGTGAAGGGTAATTTCACTCTGTATATTAAGAGTTGCTATACATTCTGGAACAACAGATTCTAGCAGTTTCCTAACTCCAAACTGTTTTGGTTCTCCAGCATTGCAGTAATGAACGTAATGGAAATGTTTCTCTTTACGCCCTTAAAACAAAGCTTTTGCCCATTTGGAAGCAATATCTTTAATGAACAGGGAAAGCACCTTGTACAGGCCTGGCATAGGAGGAGATGCATAATTTATGTTGTCTTTAACCTTTAAACCTTCATAAAAGCCAAAATATAAAGTCTGCATTAAGATGACGTCTTAATCACAAGGCAGAATATTTGCAGGGTTATTACCGTCATTCATTTACCCTCGCACTGCAAAGGGAGTGAAGACAGATGTGTGATTCTTAAAAAGATTTAACTGTAAGTATCTTTAAAAAGACCATTAAAGTTGATTAATGCTAATATAAGTACTTTGTTTTCTACCTTAAGCCTCCCAGAGAGTTGATAGTCTGTGGGGATTTCAGAATTGAGGTTTGTGATCGTTTCTGTGTTTATTGCTGACCCTCTTACAGGTTTACTTGAGCACAGGAAGGAGAAAACTGATTGCAGAAATCACTTGCATTTCTGATAGTATGAGTATGCTCTTTGTTCTTTACCTAACACTGAGTGAGAAATAATCAGAAAAGGTCAATTTTGGCAATTCATTTTTTTGTGGATGAAAATAAATAGCAATCTACGATCACGCAGTTGTAGACTGCACCTGTGCTCCACTCCCATAACATTTATTTTAATAATAAACATTTAGATTGTGGGGTTTGATGTGAGCAAGAGGTTTGTCTCATTTCTGAAGAGCAACTGCTGGGATGGAGAAATTCCCTATTTCAGAGTAATCAGTTGAAAGTAATGTGTAAGTTTATTTACCGAGTTCCTTCATTAGACGAGCAATTGCTCTACATTATTAAAAGAGTGACAGGAAAAAGAAGTGGTTGAAATACTATTCCCAGCTTCCTGCTTTAGCCAGAAGAACAATTACTGCTAATTTTAATTTTTTTCTTAGAATAGGTTTCTTGTTAGAGATCACAGTTATCCTTTCATATTCAGCCATAGTAAAGGTGTTTTGGTCACTTTTAGTGTCACATTTCCCCTGACAAATTACATTTTCTAGGTAAATAAAAATTTTACTTAATATGCAACATTCAACTATAGTAGTAGGAAAACCTTTTACTTTAGAGGATATATACCCTTTGTTTAGGAGAAAAATATTAAGTCAATAATTATGGCATTCATTTGTGAGAAGTTTTTCCATAATAAAATGGTAGGATTTTTTAAAATTAGGTTAATCCTTTGGAAAACATTTTAGGGAGAAGAAAATTATCATGCTGGTTTTCACTTACGCTTTATTAGACCAGAGTAAGATAGAATTTAGGTGTTATGTTTAAGCTGTTTTCCATCAGAAGTTGACATAGATTTATCTATATGGTACCTAAAAAAAGTCTAATGGGCAGGTTTTTGTCTACCTACTTGAATTCTTGCTTTGATATTCTGTAGATATGATACATGTCTTTTAATGGTTTGAAATAGCCAATGTCCCTTCCAAAGTCTTAATGGTACCGAACCAAACTTGGGTCCTCTTGCCTGCATGCAGTAAAGCACTGCACTGCACTACTGACACTGGGTTGTGGTGGAGGAAAATGCAGCATTTATTGCAGGTGCCAAGCAAGAAGTCCAAGTAGTTAGTGCTTAGAAGGCCTGAACTCCCCAGTGGCTTTTAGGGAAAGGTTTTAAAAGACAGGGTGAGGGAGGGGGGTTGTGGGGTACGTGATCAACTCATGGACATTCTTCTGACTGGTTGGTGGTGAGGTAATTGGGAGTCAGCATCATCAACCTTCTGGTTCCAACTGGTCTGGGGTCTATGTGCTTGTGGGCAGCATACAGTTAACTTCTTCCACCTGCGGGCAGTTTCATTATCTGTAAAGAGCTCAAAGGATATGGCTCAGAATATTATCTATAGCCCTTGAAGAGGAACTAAAAGTCCTTGACTTTGTTTAATGGCTAAACTATGATTATTTTGTCTTGCTTGACTGTTTTCCTTTTTTTCTGCATTTTCTCACTTCTCTGATTAGATTTACTCTTTGGAGCTCAGGGAAGGCCTAGGAGGCTAAAGTTGTTTTACAGACAGGAGACAGGTGGAGGACAAGGTGGGGGAGGGGTCTGTTCCAGGAAGGCCTCCTAGGGTCCAGCTCCGTTACATTAACATAACCTTGTCATCACTGGAGTTAGCTAATTTCAATAGACCAAAGGAATTTTAAATTGTAAAATGAAACTGCTATTAGCCAATAATAGCATCTCCAATAATCACAACTTTGGAGAAATTGTTTGTATGCCCTTTCTTCCGACTAGGAGCATTTATTATTCATCTGTCATTGTGAGGAGAGAAACTCTGCTATTCTAGGCCAGGCCCTTGGGTTGAGCAGACATCTTTGAAGGAGAAGGGATGTTTTTCATTTTTAATCAGGTAGTTTGGAGCTTATTTCTATTGAAATTGAGAGAGTGGTCTCTTAATTCTCTTTTTCACCCCAGTTCTGCTGGTCCTTAAACTGATGCAGATTCACTTACTTAATCTCATCTGGCTTTTCCTTAAATCTCCCCTTCCGATACCCACCCTTCATTCCTGAGAGTATGTGGCATTTATCAGAAATGGCAAAAGTAAACCTCAAGTGTGGCCTTGGATCACCACCTCCTGGAGCTCAAATGCTTCTCAAGGGGGCCTGCCTTCTGCGTGGTTAGAACAGGCTTGGGTGCCTGGAGCTTCTCTGTAAAACACCTTACCTGGAGGTGGAGGACAGCAAGGGAAATAGTCACTCCTCCCAAGCACAATCTCCAGAAATGGTGCCTTCTTGACAAATAAGGAACTGATCCAATTATTGTTAAAACAACCAAGACAGTAGAATAAGCACCAGGAGAGTAAGACGCCCCCCGAGGCTGTAGAGATGGTAATCAAAGGATGATGCTTGTTACCTGGGTTCCCTTCCCCATTCGAGAACCCAGCTATGTTTCTGATCTGGATACTCACTGCTAGAACTACAAATGAGTGGAAACACATTTTCTTTCTCTCCTGCCAGTGCCCACCCAGCTTCCTTTTCCACCTGCCCATTTCTAGCTGGAATAGGGACAGAGATCAAATACTATAGTTCCAGGTCCATCCTTAAATTTTAGCCATGCTTTCCATTTTTAGTTATGCCATTTCCACAGTGATGTCTTAGTCATTCTTAGTTATACTCTTTCTGTGGTAAGAGAAATTGAAGACGGGTAGGGAATGAGGGCTCCCGGCCCTAGACTGTGGTTTGGGAAATGTCCTCCAGTTTCATAGTGGTCAGCTCAAAAAAGTATTCAGGCCAAGACAGCCTCATGATGTCAGTAAATGGTCCAAGTTCCCATGAACTTTGGAGAAAAAAAAAAAAAGTAAATAAGGAATCAGACCCCTGGAACTCTGGCTGGCAGGAAGCCAGGGTCCCCATACTGGGTAGACTGCCTGCCAAGCCTCTCCCATTGCCAGATCCCACCAGCTGATGCAATTCAAGCAGCTGCTCAGGGGTGGGGCATCACTGCAGCCCACATGCCCTCAGAGGTTGGTCATGAGCCAGCATTGGGCATTTGTGTGGTAGGAATGTCAGCTGCCAGCAGAAGGATACAGGGCACATCAATATCCCAGGAATGCTGTGGGGAGAGGGTCACCGTCACCGCTAGAGTCTGGGGAGTGCATCTGCCACTTGAGCAGTGACAGCTGCAGACGAAGGGCTCGTTTCTGCAGTGGGAATTGGTCCATATGTGGACTTCCGTAGAAGAAAAATTCTGAGTGACCCTAAATGTCAACTTATACTCTGTGGTATGTAGCATAGGGAAAGGACGCACATTCAAAACTCTAAATGAACAACCACATTAGAGTTGATAGAGGAGATGGGTTTTCAAAAAAAGAAAGAAAAACACTGCAGCATGTCTGCAGAGGAATCATCTGATTGGAAATTGAGAAATATATCCTTCCCGATTTCCTTTATAGGAACAAGGTCATGTGTATCAATAAAAAGCGTCTTTAAAATGAATGTTTCATACCTTTTAAAGGGCCACGGTGGTAAGGACTAGTAATGATGGAGATGCTGGCGGAGGAGTTTCATTTGGAAAGCTGAGCTCGTTCTGATCACAGACCATAGGATCAGCTCCCTCCCCATCATAACCGAGGGCTGGTGCACTTGAGACTGTGCCTCTTGCCAGAGCATTCCCAAGCAAGAATCTCAGGAATCCAAACTACTTCTGTGAATGTGGTTCCACCGTCTTAGGGGCTGATGAGAAAAGGGCCCTTGATTGCTTTAGTCTTATAGTCAGCTCCATTTCTCACTGCCTGAGCTTTCAGACTGAGAGCTGTGGTTTGTCCCAGCCCCCCGGCCTGCGGAGAAGAACCAGGCTTTTTCAGTGTAAATCTCAGAGGGGATTGATCTTCCTCAAAGATAAAGAATTGGTCACTGCTGTTCAGACAACACCTTGGGTCTGGGAAGATGCGATCAGGTGAGCAAGGACGCCCTTTAATCAGAAATTTGAGGAATATTTTATGTTAACTACGTAAAAAGGTGACAGCTTTGGTATAACTTGTTTATTTCTATGTAGCATTTATTTGGGCAGATATTAACAGTGTTTTAGGTTTGGTGTATCAGTCTGGGGAGCTCTTGTAAGCAATAGTGGTTTAGTGATGGACGTCTCACTCTACCTTTACATCTACTCCTCCCTGGGGTACTAGGTAAGCAGACAAGGGTGAGGGATGAATACCTGGGTCTGAATGAAGGATGCAAAAGAGGAAAGAACATCTGGGACCAGAGAGGTAAAGTGCACGGTGTTGCCTTGGTCATTGATTCTTTTTGAACCCTGAGGTTTATTGGAGAGTCATGGAGTTTGGAGTCTTCTTTGAAAAGAAACTGGGGAGGGACAGGGCTGATATATTCAGGAGGCAGCATTCACATGGACTTTGATATGACTGGTACCCTCTGGGTTTGCGCAGTATGCAACCTGCACAATCATACGTGGCTGCCTGCCATAGGTCCCAGAGTAGCCTACTCAAAATCTCTGGCAGCGTTCCAAATCCTATCTGAGCTCTGTGACTTTGGGCTTTGGTTTCCAGGGAAAGGTAATCTTTCTTCTTAAGAGCTCTTGGGAGGCTAATTGGGCACTAGATTGCCCTGCAAAATCAGAGCCACAAAGGTTGGGTTAGAAAAAGTAAGCTGATAATACAGCCTTGGGTTTTTATCTGAAAAATGAGATAATGATACCTACTTTGCAGGTTTGTCATAAAGCCAAAATAATGTACCTACAGCCCTCAGCACAGAACCTGGAACAATGCTGCTTCTCTCCATTTGCCCCCAAGCTGGTCCTTTCCTGCAGTTCCTTATCTCAGTGAACGGCATTATTATTCATCCAGTTTCTCCAACTGGGAACTTTCTTTTCCTCCATCCCTTCCCCAACCACCATATCCCAGACATCACTAAGTCATCCAGATGACTGCAATGGTCAGCTAACAAGTTGGTCTCCTGCAAGCCACTTTCCCACTGCTACCAGGGAGATCATTGTGAAAGCATCTTTCACATCTGTCCCATCATTCCCTTAAATCCTTATTATCACTTTTCATTGCTCTTTGGAGAACCAACAACACTCTTAACCTGACTCTGGAATCTGACCCATCTGCTGTCCAGCTTCTGCTGGATTCTCCTCCTACCTCCCTAAGCTTGAATAACTCCTACCTCTCCTGGTCAGGTTAAGGAGAAGGGAAGCCTTTTGCTGAATGACCCCTCCCACCCAGCCTCCCCAATTCATGAGTCTAAGTCAGGTTTTGGGGCGATGTTTTTAAGTCATTTACCTCAGCTTGTTATTATATCTCTATTGGGCATGTTTGTTTGATTAATGAGAGTAGGGACCAGGGTCTCTGTATGGGTTTGCTCACCACTGTATCTCCAGAACCTGGTGCAGTGCCTGAAGCTCAGTAAGTAGTTTTTGTTTATTTGCTTGTTTGTTTGTTTGTGAGGGTTTTTTTTTGCCATAAATCATGACACGTTATCTTTAATTAAGTACAAAGACCCTTCCAATCATGTCACCTAGCGGTCATTTCACTGACTGCCCTGTTTGGCTGCCAGTCTCTTGTCTCTCTCTTTAGCAATGGTAAGGCAGATATCTTTTTCTCAGAGAAAAGAAATCCATGGTTTGTTGCCTTTGCAATAACAAAAATGCTGGAGAGTGGGGAGGCAAAGATGTTGCTGTTGGCATCTTTCACAGGAACCACATCAAGAGAACCTGGTTGTCTCTTTCTGCTGGCGATCACACCAATTCTTCCCAAGGTAGCGCCTCTGATCACCATATACAGGTTACCAGTGTCAAACTTGTTGAAATCAGTCATCTTGCCAGATTCCAAATCAGTCTAAATGGTGTCGTTCACTTTGAAGGGGATAGGATGGTGGATGGTGTGAGCATCACGGATCACTAGATGAGGGATTCCTTTTGTGCCCACAAAGATCTTTCTTACTTTGTACAAGTTGTACTTGACTCCTCCGGTATAATGCGATGAACAACAAAGCAACCCTTGTATCACAGATCAGATAGAAATTCTCCCCAGTCCTGTCAATGCTGCTGACATCCTTGAAGCCAGCCGATGAGGTCTATCAATTGGGACCTTGCCAACAATCTTAAGGAACTGCTGCATGCAGATCTTCTTTACTTCATTTCCTGTCAGGGAGTACTTAAGTCTGTTCCTTAGAAAAAGATGAGGGGGAGACACTCTTTGAGCTTGTGGGGATCAGCTGATGGATGAGGAGCAAACATACTGGTCCGTTTACTCAGCATTCAATGCTTTGGAGCTGCTGCATGTTTCAGGGGCTTCTTGGGACCATGAGCCATGACTGTGCTAAGCACAAAAAGAACAAAGTGTTTTTAGAATGAATGAAGCCGTAAGGCAAGAGGCTTGCACAAAGCATGAGACATTGTAGTGGCTTAGTAAAATGAATAAGTGGATGAACAGGTGCAGACTCCTAGAGATCTGAATCTGAAGAGGGGCTGGCGACAGTATAAGGGAATTCTGGTTGGTTTACTAGAAGGAGGTGAGAAACAGTAAGGTCAAGGAGTGCCATACAGCCCTTTTGTATATGGTACACACTTCATACAAAATGTTACTGTAAAATAATGAGGCTAGTTTTTATGCATGATTGCTTGGAATCTGTAAATATTGGTGGAATTAAAACATGAATGGATTGGGGAGAGGCAGGGGAGGGAATGGGGCGCTCTGCAAAACCACATTGGGCAGATCAGCAGACAGAGTGGAACTATTAGAGCCTTAGATCCTCTGCTGTGTGGTCCAAAGGGGAAAAATTAGACTCCCCCAATCCCAGCCACTACACCAAGCTTGCCCAGCTTGCTCTGCTGCTTCTGGGCCAGTACTACTGTCATGAGAGAGATTGGCAGAGAAGATTTTCAGTCCTTGAGAGGAAAGTTGAAGGCCTTCCAGACTGGCCTCATCTGTCAAATGAGAACAATAATATATTAGGGCTGTTGCAGGTGTGCATGTACTAAGATAAGAATGTGTCCTCCACCCACAGTAATAAAAACATGAATAGGACCACGGTGGATGAGAGAGCCAGGAAGTCCTATTTACATTTTATAGAAACAGGGATGATTTTTAGCTCCCTTTAGTTCAAATTTGTTGATTATCTGTCTTAGCTCTAAGAAATAGATTTTTCCACTTAATACCCAAAATAGTCTTGTGAGGTAGCTATTATTTCCCTTTGCAATTGAGGAAACTGAGGTTCACTGGGGCAAGAAGTCTGACCAAGGTTTCACAGCCACTAAAGAACAGAGCCAGACTTTGCTCCCAGATCACCTGACTCCCATTCCAGGACCCTCTGCCACATTCGTGTCTTCCCACCAGATATCCTGGAACATTTAATTCTCTTTAAATAAAACGTGAGCAACTCGGCAGGTTTATGGGAGGGCTGGGTAGTGAGTTCACTTTGACCCAAGAGAGGTTCGTTTCTTTGTTTTTGACTGTTTTATGTTAAAAAGCCCTTGGATAACTGAGTAATCAATCACTATTACTGAGAACCTGCTGTGAGAAAAATATGGTGCTGGGCTGTCTATGATTTGGTTGAATAAATTGGGAGACTGTTTCACTGTCTACCTAGGTGAAAGAAAAATAAAACACTGATAAACTATTTGGAAGATAGGGTCTGTGACTAGTTTTAGAGTGACTGAAATATTGTGGGTATTTAGTGAATTTTTAATAATGAGAATGGCTTTTTAAAAAAAGTTAGAAGTTGTTCCTTATTTGCCATCAAGGTTGTGAGTACAGCTTTTGGTTTTCCAGCTTCCTTCATTGTTTTTTCTTTGTTTTTGTTTTTAACAAATGACAGAGTTTTTAATGACCTACAGTAAGCTTTCTTCTGCTCTTGTTTAGATTTCTTATATTAAAAACTGATGCGTGAAAACATGTGCAAACATTATTTCGATTTAGAAACATATTTAGATTTAGTAGTATTATGTATAAAGAAGTAGTAATTAATACAGTGAAGTTCTCAAAATGCATTTTTTAGGTGACACCTTTTCTCTGTAATTTTGTCATTACCATTTTCTTTATGAAGAGTGTACAATTAAATGTGAGCTCCAGTTCAAATCCCAAATTCTGAATATAGTCTATAAAGTATTCTTTTTAACTCACTATTAATAACAATTTCCATGTGGTTACCAAACACATTCATATACATTATCTTTTTTTTAATTGAAGTATAGTTGATTTACAATGTTGCATTAGTTTCAGGTGTACAGCACAGTGATTCAGTTATACATAGTCTTCTTCCTATTCTCTTCTCTTATAGGTTATTACGAAATACTAAGTATAGTTTCCTGTGCTATACAGTAGGTCCTTATTGGTTATCTATTTTATATATAGTAGTGTGGATGTATGAATCCCAAACTCCTAATTTATCTCTCCCCTCCTTTTCCCTTTGGTAACCATAAGTTTGTTTCCTATGTCCGTGGATCTATTTCTGTTTTGTAAGTAAGTTTATTTGTATCTTTTTCCTTCATTGTTGTCACTCTCTTGCTGGAGACAGAAGAATTGTTTGATTGAGTGAGTGAGTGAGCGTAGGTTGGGGGAGCTCAGCCCGGGTGACACAGCTGGCCAGAAGAGCTGGGATTAGGACTCAAGTTCTCCGCTGTACAGAGCTTCGCTTTTGCTCTCGAGTCTGCCAGCTGAGCAGTGCCTCAGAAAACTGCTGGTTATACTCGGAGACACATATAGGGGTGAAGGAACAGAGGGAGAAAGGAAAGAAGGAAGGTGGAGGTGGAATTGGAAGGGAAATAGGAGAAAAGTGAAGAATAACAGGATTCAGGGGGGAGGCAAGTTTGAAAAGCTGTGAGACATAGAAGGAAATCCTTCCAAAAGCTCAGAATGGAATGATTTGCAAGAGCAAGAGCTCATGTGTCTGGAGTTCACTTTATTTGGCCACATCAGCCAACCCAAGGTCTCCAGAAAACTGAAAATTACACAAAGGCAGCTTTCCTTCAGACACCTGCAATTGAGTACTAAAAACATATATTTATAATTGGTTCTTTTCTCACAGGGAGATCCCCCAGACTCTCTTTCTGAGCCCATTGGTATGATGATACCTGTAAGTCATTTGAAGAATGCTGGGAAAGTAGCAAAGACTCACAAATGTTAGCGCTCATCATCATCCTCATTACTTAATTTGCGCTTTGACAGAATACCACGAGGTCGGTTTCTCAGAGCAGGGTGGTGGGAGAAGTGGTTGCCAGAGGCTGTAATTGCTTATAACTTACAACAGGGGAACTGCACAAACAAAACCAAAATCAAACAAACCTTTAAGAAATAGACCCAGGTTCTCAGCAAGTGTCATTCCATCTGATGTAGGGCAGATGGTCCTAAATACCTGCACAGCCTCCGGAGGCCATAACATCAGTGACAGAAAGTTCACAGAAATGACCCTGAATAGTCAAGGAAGAAAAACTATTTAAGCTCGGTGTCTGTTTAAGAGAAGGTGGGGTACGTGAGCAATTTCAGAAAAAAAAAAAAATCCAACTCAGATAATTAACATAAAAAAATAGAACAGAAATCGTCAGACGGAGGGTAAGCTTCAGTTGTCTGGAAAAGTCCCTTGCATAGGTGACCTCGTTCTTAAGCGAAGCCAGATATGCGAAATGTCATGGTTTATAGCAAGCGATCATGAGTCAGGACGGAGAGTGATGGTGCTAAAAATGTGAGCCTGATGTGGGAAGGCATAAATAGGCCCGTGGCACATACAAGATGGGAGAAGCCCCGCTCTCCACTCCCACCCTGAGTTGAGAACTTAATCTGGTTCTGGACTCGGTAGGGAAGTTGCAGCAATGACCATGGCCTGTAAAATAACATCCCTAAGAACAGCCGGAGAGGGAGGGGCAGCCTGCTGCTGGACTTTCAATTATTTGAAAGGTTTTAATGGAAGATTTCCCACTCATAGGAACCATTTCTTTCTCTCAGTTGAAGAAAATAGGACTTTAATGGCTTTGTTTTACTGTATAGTACAGGGAACTATAAGGGAAAAGAATCTGAAAAAAAATAGATAGATATATGTATGTATAACTGAATCACTGCTGTACACCTGAAGCTACACAACATTGTAAATCAACTATACTTCAATAAAAATTAAAAAAAAAAAAGAATAAGTGGCTTATTTTTAAAGAGGCCCAACAATTCAATTATGTCCTTTTTTTTTTTGCTGTGAAAAATTATCTATTAATTAATTGAAGGGTGCAAGAGAGAGTTGTGCATGCTTGCCTCTTGCTCTCCAGAATGGAAGAAAAGTAAGGGCTGGGGCAGAAGCTCATCCTGACGTAGGAGCATTTTGCTAATCTTTGCGTTCTTCATACACGTTTTCTCTAGCAAGTGGCCTGTGTCGCTGGCCAGACTAGCACCTGGCCCTGGGAGGACAGAAGTGCCCTGACAGGTGGATAGATTAGCTGCTCCCCTGCCACTGGTATGTCTGCGAGGACACGTGCCTGTCTGCTTCCCTGGGAAGGCAGTGTCCCTGAGTCCCTCTGCAGGGAGGCGGGGGGCAAGTCACTCTCTGGCCTCCATCCTCTGCTTTGTTAACACTTACCTCTTCCCCCTGCCCTTAGCAGCCTGATTTGGTTTGTATGCAGCATCTCCTGGCTGAAACACCATGTAGAATTCTCTCACCCTTTGGCAGCTACCATATAAACAGACTCCCAAAGCCACTGACTTTTGGAGGCCTGGATTCTTTCAAAGAAAGGTGAGCAACGTTTTGACCAATCCGTGTGGATTAATACAAACCTCAATTTCAATTCAGGGTTTGTTTTATATTTTGTGTGTTTATCAAGATCATTGGGAGAACTGTTTTTTTTTCTTTTTAGATTGTAGGCAAATTGAAAACATGGTCTTAGGACATGTATATAGGTCATAGAGAAAGATAAACAAGAGGGAGAATTTTATTCTGTAGCTGAATATTCTATTCTTTATTTGTGAATTTGCTTTGTAAGACCCTAACATAAAGCCATGCACAAAGCAAAGCAACCTCATTGGTGTGGAACTGGTCATGAGCTTGCCACTTGGCTGATTTCCCCTGGACCGTGGCCTGAAGCACCATCACTCTTGACTCCAGTCTCCAAAAAAATCCAGACATAAACTCACTGTGGTGGATGCAGATCAAAATACCATTCCAGAACTGGCTTTTAAAATATTTTGAAAAATTCATTAGCTCTCCAAAGTGTTATGTCACTCTGAGCCCTATGAGGGGGGAAAATGTATTTCTCACACCTGTAGAATTATTTCATGCTAAAATAGCCTTCTGATCAAGTATGACATTGCTGTAAAAATCAATTCACACACACAGGGTTTCATAGGCTGGCATTTACATAGACTGTTCTGATGAATCTCATAAACACTGAGTCATGCTTCTTACTGCTGGCCTCTTTCTCGGACTTTTGCTCTCAGCAAGATTTATATACAGCCACCCTGATTGCTGTGTTACACTGGACACACCCTGCCCCGTCACTTCTGGGAATGCTGTGGAAACAGGCATTGGGATTCCACATGTTTAAACACAGCGTTCTATAGCCATAGTCTTTTGTTAGTGATTTCTTGCTTTGAAACTGTTAGTTATTTTAATCACAGATCTTTACATTTGAAACTATTATAGAAGGATAGATCTTTAACATTGAAACAGGTGACTTTAGACTATTTTAACCTCCTAGTATTATGTTTTAGGCTTCATTTATTTATAAAATAAGAAACATTAAAGCAAATTTGGGAAATAGAGGAAAACTGAAAATTAAATGTAAACAATAGAAAAAAGCCTAAAAATTAACCACTTTCATTGAAGCATGACTGTTGGCAATATTATGGCAAAGTAGTTTTCTTAGTTTTTCCTGTGTGTAGGATTAGAATAGGATATTCATATATTTTGGTACCCTGATTTTTATTTTACTTAACATAATTTATTAAATATTTCCCTATGTTATTGCATAGCATTCTGAATCAACATCTTAAATAATAGCATGCATTTTTATAAAGAGGATGGACTGTGGTTAAACATTTTGATTGTCCCTCTTTTTTTGCTGTTGTTAATTACACTATAACAAATATCTTTGTACCTAAAACATTTTGTCCTGTTTAGGATTAGGTCCTTAAAATAGCTTCTCAAATATGTAATTACTGGAGCAAAAGATACAAAGAGTCTCAAGTTTCTTGGTAAATCTTTCCAAATTGATTTCTGGATGAAATCCACCAAATTTCAAGATTCAGAGAGGCTCAGAAAGGTTAACTTGTCTCATAGAACGTTGTGACAGAGCCAAGCAAAAATTTCAGGTCTCTTGACACCTAGGTCTGTGCTTCTGACAAATTTGAGAGACTGTACAGTACTATGCTAATTTAAAAAATATGAATTTGATCAAATAATCTGAAGCTGCCTTGCTACTAAATTAAGACAACCATAATACAATCTATGCCACACCAGTTACAAATGTTATTTGGGACTAAGAAGCAGAATCTGCCACTTTCTCTTTTTCTTTTCACTTCCTCTCTCAATTATTTAAAAAAAAATTGAGCCTTATGGAGCAGTCAAGCTAGTTGCTGTTATACTTGGCGTGGTAATTCAAGCCAAGTAGCATTGCACTTCATAATTGCCTCCACCTGTGTGATCTCATTTGATCAACCTTGGGGTAGGACACATGTTATTATATTTACATCACAGAGGAGAAGAAAAAGGCCAGAGAGGTGAAATCCAGCCTTGCCCAAGGACACACAGCTGGTAAGTGGCAGAGCTGGGCAGAGAGTCCGTGTCTTCTGAGTCCCATGCCTTTGCTTCCAATCTTATCTGTAGGAACAAAAATTAGTCTACCCTTTCAAAAGGTAGTTTGATGGTTTCAACTGGAGTTTGGTTGCTTGGCTTTATCTCCATATGAGAAAATGACTGAGTAAAAATATACAGCACTTGTCCAAGAGGAGAATATCCAACGATGAAACACATTCCTGCTGAAGCCGTGTTGCAGGAAACACGCAGGAAAGCAAGCCCACTGAGTTTGCAGTTTTGCGTGATGGCCTCTGACAAACAGTTTGCAAATGTGAGATTAACGGGTGCATCATTGGTGGAAACATGTTGAGCTCCACAGGCTCTGGAGACCAAATGTCACCTGTGATGGGAAGGAGGCTCCTGAGAAGCAAGTCTCTGGAGGGCCTGTGGGCATCATCCTTCATACCTGTGATGGGACTACAGGTGTCTGGATGTCACTTATGTCAGCTTCGGCTGAGAGGTCTGTGTAATGGGGGGAAGGGAATTCAATTGCCCGTACCAGGAGCTCCTTCCCTCCTACGAAGGAGGTGTAATTCTGTCAAATTCTCTCTCTCTCTGTCTCCACCCACCCTACCATTATTTTTCCATTTGGATCGTATTCATTAACTGGCCAAAAACCTAAATGCACCCCATATTGATGCAATAGGGAGTAATTTTAGTTTAGTGCAATTTAGTGTAGTTTAAGCTGAATTCTTCTCTTTCCAAAGTCTCGCACTAAGAAACACATATATCTCCAGACCAACATTTCTTATGCCATGGCATGACAGAGGCCACGTGGTTGCTAAATTTAGTACATACAAAGATGAAGATGCATCAGACACATTAGCCCCTGGATAGAGGTCCTGGTTTGCCTGTATCTTTCTTAAGTGTTTAATTAATTCACACTGGTGAAAAAAGTGAAACATCCACACAGAGTTGAAAGGAAATTTAGAGAGACAGAACTCAAGGTTAGTCTGGGCTTGAAATGCTGTCATTAATGAAATTTTCAGGTTTATAGGACACCAGTTTTCCTAAAAACCTTATATGATTTTTTAAAAGAGGAATCTATTGTCTAACAGGATGATCTGTATACAGTATGGTAATTCCTTTGCAGGTATTGTGTTGGGAAGCTTTAATATATGCCGAGGGAACTATACTTGGGGTGATATTTTCTTACAAGTGTTGGGACGCGAGTGGAAAATCACTGACTCTCAGAGACTTAGCTGTGTAGTTAGATCATGCACATCTGCTAAATAATTAGTATGCTGTGGGGCAGGGGATTCTGCGAGTAAACCCTTGTGTGCCACGGTTTCTAGCGTCCAGCTCCTTTCTGAATACACTTCTGCTGTTTCAAAGACAGAGGGCAGAGAACAAGGAGGGCCAGCTAGGAACGTTCAGGTTAAGCTAGTGTCTTGCCATGAACAGTATCCCTTGCTGGACCTTCTCTTTGCCCTCATTTCCTCAAAATGTCTTTCTCCTGCTTCTTACCACTGCCACTCACTCCTCAGCAAAGCCTGCTCTTGGCCTTCAAGCAAGGGAATTGACATCTGTCAGTATTTACTCTACAGCTAACATGTTATTTCATTTGGCCTTCACAGCAACCCTCTGAGAAAGGTATCATTATGCTCTGTGTACAGAGGGAGAAACCGAAGCTCAGGAGAGGTCAAGTGACTTGCTTCAGGGCACACAACTAGTGAATGTTAGAGCTAAATTTCTAGTATGCTATACCTGAGTCTTAACTTATATTTCCATTTTGACATACATCAGGGGCATAATGCACTTACTTCAGGACAGCAGCACTTACTAAACTCTCCTGTGCATGGGAGTCATCCAGGGATCCTGTTACAATGCAGATTCTGATTCAGTGCAGTTTGGGGTGGGACCTGGGGTTCTGCCCTTCTCACAAGCTCTCAGGTGATGCTGATGCCACCAGCGGCCCCCCCCGCCCCCCCCCATCCAATTTCAGTAGCGAGGGCCCAGGGCATTGATTCACGGGGAGGCAGGAGGCACCGTTCATGGCCCCCTGAAAGGGTGTGTTAGAATCTGGTGGGGCTGTCCCCATCTGAAATGGAATGTTTCCCCAGAGGAGAGGCTGCCTCTCTGCACTTTCCTTCTAGCAGGGGACTTGCTGCAGCAAACATAATGTTGCGGTCCAACTTTTTTTTTCTCTTAAAACTATTCACAGTTCCTCCCACCATTTTGTCTCTCTCTTTTCTTGTCTTTCTTTGATAACGTCTTTCAGGCAGTCCTTCGGCATCTGGATGCTCTCCTACTTTCTGTTTCCTTGTCCCCTTCTCTATTGTTAGTGGTGCACGTTTGTATGTGATGCTTTGTTATGGATGGTATTCCTTTATTATTTATGCCCTTTTGTTGATGGCTTTTGCTTTGTCACTCTGCTTCTCTGATGTGGTCTTTGTTCACACTCTATTTCCTGCAGCCCACTTTTCCCTTTCCAGTTCCTTTTCTCTTAACACAGAATTCTGTTTCTCTTAACACAGTGGGGAGCCCAGAATGGCTTTCAGAAACTCGTGTAGTTTGGGGATGATCAGCAGACATCTTCGAATTTTTAGGAATCATTTTAGATACTGCTTTGTATCAATCAGCTTTCACCAGGTTATGTTCTGATGGCAAAAGTCCTCAATGTCGGTGGCTTTCAACAGCTAAGGCGTATTTCTCACTCATGCTATAAGCTGCTGAGAGTCAGCTGTGACTCCAAGTACCTTCTTCATTCTAAAGGAGCAACAATGTCCTGGGATAGGCTGCTCTTGGGGCAGAAGAAAAGTAAGGGAGCTGGTAGGGTTCAGCAATGGCCAAGCCCATTGGTAGTGGAACAGGAAGTACACTCTTCTGATAGGTGGGCACTGCAGTTACATGACGTTGCACAGGGACATATTATTATCCTTCTATAAGAAGGAAAATTAATAAGTAGAAATAATACTGTAGTGTACTGTGTGCTCTGAAGCTAGGATTCATCCTGTCAGGTGGACACTGGCTAGAACCACACTTCCATTCCAGTAATGGTCATATCAGTGGGTAGACATTCACCAAATAAATACTTTGGTTAAGAAACTTGAGATCCTTTGGCACTGTTTTTGTTGTTGTTGTTGTTGTTTGCTTTTTGGCCACGCCACATGGCTTGAGGGATTTTAGTTCCCCGAACAAGGATCGAACCCGTGCCCCCTGCAATGGAAGCATGGAATCCTAACCACTGGACCGCCAGGGAATTCCCTGGCAGTGTTTATTATTATTATTCAATGGAAACCTCCTCTCGCTATTTAGTCATCTCTTATGCCTTCAGATGAGGCTTGGGTGGGGGTTATTCCATGGCCACATTTGGGATGACTTTAGGCTGCATCTGTGTCCCAAGTTAAAGATTTGGGGAAGCTGGGTTGACAACTTTAGATCACACGGAAGCCTTTATGGAACAAGACTGCCTGGGAAAATCCTTTAAATTCTCTGTGCCTCAGCTTCTTCATATATAAATAGGGAATAATAATAGATCCCCCTTGTAGGGGGGCTTACAGATTGTCTTAGATAGTAGATGTAAAACTCTTAGAATTGCGTTTGATACATAAAAATATTTGAGTGTTTGCTTTGATGATGATGACGACGATGATGATTTCTACCAGTTGGATATTTGACCCCCTGAAAAACGTATTAGAGTTTCCAAAACCACCAATTTTAGAACTGATAGACAATCAGACTTATGTTTCCAAGTTTAAGATTTACTTATAAATAAACAAAATCAAAATTAACACAGAAAGTAAGGGCTTAAATTCTTGACCTCTTGATAAGATTAGCAGTAATTTCTCTTACAGAAATTTATCTCTAGGTTGAGCGTTCATGCCCTTCAGTCATTGTAGGGAGTGAAAATTCTTTAAAATTTGTGCATAAAGTCCTTGTTTCATTTGGCGACCATGTGCATTTGAGGCTGGTGTAAGTGGGGACAGCTGCGTGGTTTGCTGGGAAACTCCAGACAAGAGCAGGAGGAGAGACACAGGACATCTGTCTGGAAGTCAGTGGCTTGGACTGGTTTTGGGGGAAATGGGTGGAGATATGCAGGTTAGTGCTGTGCGGGGCGCTTACTAGGGAACGTAATGCAGCTTCTGGCCTGGATGGCTGTTTTGGTCTCATATCCCATCAACTCAGCCCGAGCAGCCCCAGGGTGAAAGGAAAGGACCAAGGGTCATGGAATCAGAATGTCAAGTTCAGCGACTTCTCTGCTGTGTGAACTTGGGTACATTTCTTAACCTCTTTGGGCCTTGGTTTACTCATAATGTAATATTATTTAATATTTATCCAGCCAGGATCACGTACAAGAGCATTATATATATTCTTTAAATATTTACTAAGTAATTTCACTTTTACAATAACCCTATTTTGTAGGTACAGTTTTACCCATTTTGTACTTGGGGAAACTGAGGTAGACAGAGGTGAATAACTTGATTGAATTCATGCAGGTAGGAAGGGGTAGAGCCAGGTTTTGAGCCCAAGCAGTCTAGCTTCCAAGGCTGCATTCACACCCCCATGCTTTGCTGCTTCTTGGTACAGGCAGCATTTTAACTGAGGTTGCCACTGTGAAGATTCAATCCATTCATGTCTTCCAAATCCTAGTCTACTGCCTGCCACGTAATAAGAGGTGCTCAATAAACATCGATGGTTATTTCCCTTCCCCTCCCCTCTTTCCCTTCCACTGTCCTGGGAGACCTCAGGGAACCAGGATTAGCAGTCCCTGGGAATAGGGTGGGAGATCTTTGGCCCTGATTTTCCCTGGGCAAGACCTCACATAAGTCTCAAATTTACCTTGTATTTTAAGGTCCTGCTTCTGTCCCATTTATCGCCTGAAGCTTTCTCCCACTGTTGCAGCCTTTATGGCACCAAACTGGAAGACATGATGCCATCTTGTAAAGCAAGCCCCAAATTAAAAAGAATGATGACACAGTTCCGCGTTCTTCCCAGTACATCATTACATCCCTTTATGGAAATCCTTTACTCCAGTGACACACGAATCATCTTTCATGTAGTTTTTAATCTGCTTTGGTTGTCATCTATCTTTAAAAAGTTCTTAATTTTTTCGCCTTTATTCTACCTGGTATCAGAACCTTCTCTTGCGGTAAATAATCACTTAGCCAAAAGGTGTGGCACATACAGAGCAGCTGCCATGAAGATTTTAAATACGTGATAAGCCTCTTCGATGATTGTTGCCTTAATTCTGTCACCTCCAACTGGTGACTTGGTTACAAATTGTTCCTGTGACTAGAGCATGTTCCAGAGAATTTTGTCATGGAAAATGAAATGGCTACAGGGAATAACAAGACGTAGATTTTAGTGATTTCCTTCTACATGGGAGCAGGGTGGCCTTGGCAAATCCCTGATCCTATTTCTGAGCTTCTGTTTCTTCAGTTGCAAAGGAGGAGCTGGGGCTAGTTCAACAGTTCCAAACCAGGAGCTCTAGCACTTTGACATCTTCCAAGACAGAGGTTGATTTAAATATTATAGCATCCTGCGGAAAAATCCAAATGAACTTTTTGACCAACCCAATAATAATACTGTTACATGGTAAATTAAAACTCTCAAAACTCTCTCTTTCCACAAAGGAAAGAGAAAATTAAAGGGATCTTTAGTATTGAAAGATTGAGGAACAAGAATCGGTTCTTATTTAATTTTTTTCACAGCACCTTCCACATAATTTGGCAAATTATTCATATCTCCAAGCCTCAGTTTTCTCATCAGTAAAATGGGGACAACTTAGAGTCTGTCTCAGGGCATTCAGAGAGTTGCTGTGAAGATTCAATGAGATTGTGCACATGAAGTGCTTAGCCAATGACACTCAACAAATTGTGTCTGTTTTCCTAGTTCTTCAGTGTGGGTTCAAAATTACCCAAGGAAGATATTTTCAATTAAACTAGCTCCAACTAGATTATGCCATAAATGTCCTTAACTCTAGGGTGGATCTGCGGTTGTGGTGAACCCAAGGGTGGATTGGTTAATTCCCACTTTCTTGGAAACTGTAACCCGTGTGTGCTTTGTGCAAACTCTTTAGCTGGTCATGCCACCCATCGATTGATAGCATCTGGGCCCAGCCAGAAGATGAGGGGGGAAAGGAGAGGAGAAGGGCGAGGGAAACATATGAAGATCAAAGTCCCTGGAACAGAGAGCGGCGTTCCTGGTACATGCTGTTTATACTATACATACTCTCAATGATAATCGCTACCACTTAACCAGGACTTATGTGCCCGACACTGTGCTAAGTAGATTGCATACACTATCTCTTCTAACTTTCTTACTGACTCTATGAGCTCTTTTATCTATTGGCTAAAGCAAGTCACAAGGCCAGTCCAGATTTAAGGGGTGGAGAGATAGACTCACCTCTCCTCTTGATGGAAGAAGCTGTATGTGCATGGATGAAGGGAGGGACCATTTTTGCAATCAGTTTGCAACAGCCTTTGTACTATAAATAGTACAGAAGATCATGTATTTCCCTGGAGTAACTTCTGTGCCCAAGAAAAGGGGAGTCAGGTGCCAAGTGCTTCCTAGCATCTTGAGTCCCTTTCATTATAGGTAGAGTCCAAGAGGCAATGAAACTGAAATGTGGTCCAATTGTTTGGTACACTCAAGAGCCATACTGTAACTATTTGGGGAATTTGGGGTTTTTCTGAATTCACATGGATTCTCATGTTCAAAACAAGCCCCAAGCTAAGGATGTCACTTACATCCTGTTATCTCAAAGCTCTGCCAAGCACTGCTCGGTTACTGTGGTACCCAAAACCATAAATACTTCCATCAGCCTTTCCAAGGGAGAGAGAATAAGTAATGAATCTTAACTTCTAAAAGTAAGCAAGGCCACAGCTTATCAATTCACAAAGAGGGTTGATCATGGCTGCATGAGCAGCATTATCCAAAAGGTGGAATGTTTTGTAGGAAAAAAGATGATATAATGGGGATCCTTGGATGACTGGAGGTGGTTCATTATATTTTTTTCTGTTTGCAAGTGACACTAGTTTACCATATTTATTAGTAATAATACGGTTTTCTTTTCAAATAAATTTGCTTTTATAAAAAAGTGAGTCATTTAAAATGTAAGCAAATAATAGAGGTGATCTACGGATGGGCAAGAATCTTGAAGATGGTACGTGAATGATTCCTGATAGATGGAGACACGTGTGCAAAAGCTAGGAGAGACAACCTCCTCATTCAGAGCGGGAAAATTGAGGCCTGAAAGAGGAAGTAAGTTGCTGAAAGTATCATATCTAATAGGCAGGGAGCTGGGCTCCAACCCAGGCCTCCTGTCTCAAATTCATTTTTCTCCCCATTCTAGTAAACTGCTCATTCCCTCTAAGTCAGCAGCCCTAAACAACAACAACAAAAAATTACCTGCATGTGCAAACACATTTTATGAGAAAATGTTACAAAATGAATAATATTTTCCCCCATTCACAATTAGGCACTTTATATGCTTGGCGATGAGAATGGTGATTATATTTATCATACATCGATTGACGTTCACCTCACTATTTGGAGTAGTTGCCTCGTGATTGTTCTGTAGACACACATCATAAGCAGAAGTAACTGTGCACAGTTGAAGTCTGTAATGTGCTGTGACAAATATTGAGACAATACACATTCTTGTGTATTCATATTTTCTAATCAGAGATCATATATATACCCTTAAAAGAATATGTGAAGATGAATAATTAATTAAAAACAAATACATATGGAATGTAGCACCCACAATCCATGTTACAACGTGGATGAACCTTGAAAACGTTATGTGAAGTGAAAGAAGACAGTCACAAAAGGTCACATATTGTTTGATTCCATTTATATGAAATGTCCAGAATAGGTAAATCCCTCGGTACAGATTGCAGATTGGTGGTTGCCCGGGGCTGGGGATACAGGTGGATAATGGGAAGAAACTGCTTAACTTGTACAAGGTTTCCTTTTGGGGTGATGAAAATGTTTTGGAACTAGATAGAGTGATGGTTGCCCAACATTATGAATGTACTAAATGTCACTGAATTGTTCACTTTAAAATGGTTAATATGTTATGTTATGTGAATTTCACCTCAATTAAAAAATCCCAAATATATACATAAGCATATGTATTTACTCATATATGTGCCCATGCGTGGTATTTTTACTCTTTTATTAGTATAGTGTTTCTCAAACTTTTTAGGCTCAGGACCCTTTATGCTCTTAAAAATGATTGAGGATGACAAAAGCTTCTATTTATGTGTGTTACATTTATCAATAAATACCATATCAGAAGTTAAAACAGAAAAAATTTAATATTAATTTATTAATTCATTAAAAATAACATAAACCCATTACATGTTAACAAAATAACATATTTTATTAAAAATAACTATATTTTCCCAAACAAAAATATTTAGTGAGAAGCAGCTAATCAGCTCACAACTTAAATAACTGCAAAACTCCTTTTCCTTCTGGACAACCATTGGTCTTCAGAATGCAACAGAAATACTTTATGCATATGCCCTATTTTACCACAGAGTATTAAAAGATGTGTTTACTCCAGGTTTGAGATTTAATTAACTAACTGTTTTTTAACAGTTTAGTCAAGGACACTTGTAAATAAAACCAGCAGTGTTTGTCCTGCAGGGTCATGGCTGTGAAGAATGCAGGGACTACTGGTCTACCTTAGTGCCACTGCTTTGATTCTTGCTAAGGCCCTGGCAGTTTTACCCACCATTGCTTTTGTTCCACTGTGCACATGTCTGATCAGTGAAAAGGGCCAGTAATGTCTTCTCATTTTCATGAAAATAGATTTGACTTCACAGACCCTCCTGCAAGTGTCCCAGGAATCCCTAGGGAAAGTGTCTGAGAAACCACAATTGAAAGACTTTGATTCCTCACAGTAAAGTACAAGACTTGTGAATTATGTGTACTTAAAACATGCATGGCTTTAAAAAATGTTAGGCCTCTTTCTTAAAAGACTGAGTAATCGCTAGAGTAGAAATGAAAAACAGGGCCATGTTTTAATCAAATTGGAATCCTTCTCTCTGATACAGTCCCACCTATGGGCCTTTCCTGTACCCTTTGCTCAGAATACTTCTTTTCCAGATATGTGATAATTCCCTCCTTCACCTCCTTTGGGGCCTTACTTAGCTATCACCTCAGGGAGCCTTCTTTGGCTACCTTATGTAAACGTTGTCCCTCCCCCAGCACACAGGCCCATACACACACACACACACACACACACACACACACACACAGTTACCTTTCCTGTTACTTTTTTCCCTCTTAGTATTTATTCCTATTTCATATTTTATTTATTCTTAATTTTTAAAATTTAATTTTTCCACATTAAAATATAGGCTACATAAAAGCAGGGATTTTCTTCTGCTTTGTTAACAGCTCCTAGAATAGTGTCTGACATATTGAGGATCGGTAAACATTTATCAAATGTTGTTGAATATAGCATAGCTAAAATGCAACTGTAGATATTTATCATGTCTTAGCAAAATGGTGATGCAGGGGCAATCCCAACATGAATTCCATAAGATGTGCAATGGAAAAAGTGTTTTGTGGTAAATAAGTTTGTGAAATATTCTCTCTCTCTCTCTCTCTGTCTCTCTCTCTCTCTCTCACACACACACACACACACACACACACACACAAAGACTTGCTATGAACTAACATGAAGCATCTGAGAGGCCCTGTGATAAAGACATGTGTTTAAACATTGTTAAACTCAGTGTTTTCCAAACTTTTTGCTAGTGTTCTCTGGAACTCTCATTCCCTGGGGAATACTTTCCAATACACAGCCTCCCTGACTCACTTTTCAGAATGATTGTGAAGGTCAATTGGGATAAAAGCTAGGGATTTGCCTAGTATACCCTGGGGAGCTATTTCAATGTAAGATATTATCATTAGTTCATCCACATGGAAAATAAAAATGTTTCATTTCATAATTCTTGATTTTATGTGCTGGTAAAACATTTTGGTGATACAGAAGACTGAAAGAGAAGTCTCTGTGTATTCATATATTTTAAAATATATGCTTGAAGACCAGAGTAATGCCTTGCACTTCAGATTGCTTTGGGGTGGGTGAGTAGGTGCGGGTTAATCAGAACAAGTAGTTGGACTTTTTATAATTTTAGAAGAGAGTTTGAGAAATGCTCTAATCCTCATGGTACCTGTCACAGAATCAGTTAAGCCCAGAGGAATGAATACTTTGTCTGCTTCAGCTTTTACAGATCATAAAGGGAGAAAATCCCTGCAGCCTATTTAATGATCTTATTCCTCATAAGAAAGCCTTACTCTGCATCTTCTGACTTTTCTAAAGTGGGTGATCTGCCCTATATCTCAGAAACTGGTCAACAGAATGTTGCTCTAGGGATTCGATAACTCTAGACTCTGGGTCATTTCTGGTCCTCTGTAAGTAACTTTTTATTATGCAGCTAGAAGCCTGACTTGACTGTGGATGAGAAAAACCAAGCCAAGGGGGCAATTGCTTCTTCATAAGAACATTGTGATTTACTTTCTTGCTCGAGACCTTCTTGCTCCTTTCCTTAAATCTCTTACACACCCATGTGCTTTAAGAGTAAAGGCTGCTCCACTGCCCTTACCTTTCCCTTCTCCTCTTCGGTAGAATTTAAAGAGAAAATTTGGTTCTCTAGCTGCACTGTCCTCGAGGTCAGGCTGCATTCTTGCACCAGGAGTCATCAATGCCTTGCATCTCCAGTGGCCTCAGGCATCATCTGATTGACCACAGTGCTGACCTTTCTTTTGTGGAGCACAGTTTCTGAGAAATCAGCAGGACCTGTGGCATCTTGCTGATGTGGCTATTGATCCCTAACTCTGCTTTGCTAAACGGCTTGATCAGCCCCAGAATCTGTCAATAACAACACCGCTGCTAAACCGCCACTTCCTGCTGAGTCCAGATCCCACTAAGGGTCACAGTATATCTTTACACTCTACCTAAGTGGGTTTTATTTTCTGTCTTGAGCAAGTGTACCCGCTAGACAGATATTCTTTCCAAGTCCCAATGGTTAGAAGTGACATTATAAGAGGTAGCAGTTGCCTGTCCCTGTAAAAGCCTTTAATTGTGCATTCATAACCCAGAGAAAAATTTCCTTCCTCAAATAGTAGTTTATTCATTTGACCATACTTGGTTACTGTACCCTACTGTCTCAATATTTTTAAAGCATTAATCTTACAAACTCAGGAGAAAGTCAACAGCCAAGGAAGATGTCTTTTGAGTGGATGATTGGAGGGATTCCTAAAAAGTCACCTTAAAGTCTTGAGCGCAGCCGTACCCAGAATTCCACCATTAGGAAGCCATCCCTTTGATTTTTTTAAAAATGAAAAATATATAGGTTCTCTTTTAAAATGCAAGTCCCCCTGGGATCCCTCTTACACACCTATCTTCTTTTGTGGACTTGTTCTAGAGCATTAAAGCTGAAAAGAATCTTAATGATCATGTGGTGCAGCCTCCTTATTTTAGAGATGAAGAATCTGACGCTGAGAAGACAGGAGTGCTGGAACGAGGCCTCACAGCCAGTTAGTAGTAGAGTTAGGATCAGTACCCTGTGTCTCTTGCTTCTTTACCTGAAAGCATGTTGTATCCTATGGTGTCCTGAGGAGACAACTTTCTTTCAAACGTGTCAACCTGTATTAAATTCATGCCTAACAATATTTCATGTAATGTAGTTTGGCTAGCATTTCTCTGTAGTCACCACAATTCTGGAGATGGCAGGCATTGGGGTAATCATATATAAAACTTCCTCATGGGTTTAAGTCACTTCCAAGATCCAATGGTTATTTGTAAACTAGTGTGTAAAGTGGCATGTTCAGATAGCAGCAGTATTAGATACAGAAGCACTAGAATGATTGGCAGGCCCTGAGGATCTATTTGTCAATTTCACTAAAAACGGTGGGATGGTTTCCCGGCCTCACCACCACCCACCACTGCCAAGTGTAATAGGTATGTCTGTGTGTGAGGGGAGGAGCCCTGCGTAGCACAGAAAGGGGAGATAGAGCAAAGGAAGGAGAGTGAAACTTTAAAAGGCAGTTGTTAATCCCAAACTCCTAATTTATCCCTCCCTCCCACCTTTTCCCTTCGGTAACCATAAGTTTGTTTTCTAAGTTACACACTACTACATATAAAATAGATAATCAAGGCCCTACTATATAGCACAGGGAACTCTACTCAATATTCTGTAATAACCCACATGGGAAAAGAATCTGAAAAAGAATGGATATATGTATACGTATAACTGAACCACTTTGCTTACACCTGAAACTAACACAACATTGTAAATCGACTATATACCAGTGTAAAATAAAAATTAAATTTAAATGTTAAAAAAGGCAGTTGTTCATGTAGGTGTGTCCATTGAATCGGCATCACCCATTGCCTGCTGTGGAAATGTCCTGAAAAGTCCAAGGGAAACTGGCCCCAGAGACGGGCAGTGATGTATCCAGGAGGAACCCTGTCCCCAGTCTCTCTGGCAGTGTGGGTCAGGGACGTGGGGTGCCCATGTTCCTCAGCAGAACAAGCTATTCCTTGCATTTATAGAAGTATCTTGGACAGTTCTCTGTAATTCACCTCCGTCAAATGCAAAGAGGTTTTGAGTTCTGAGTATTAACTGTATATTTTTATTTCCATTTAACCCTTTAAATAGTTGTTTTTTCTAAAACCCAAGACTACCCCCTCTGTGTCTAAGTGAATCATTTCTCTTGAAACAGGTTTTGCAAGCAGACTTACTGAAGTGATTCCTTCTACCTCATGGAAAATAGGAATTTCTAGAATTAATATGTCATAGAGCCATGGTTCTTAAATTTCGATGTGCATCACTTTCACTTGGGGAGCTTGCTGAGAACACAGGCACCTGGGCCCCACTTCAGATCTACCTGATGGGAATATAGCAGGTGGGCCAAGGCTGTGCGTTTTTAAACGTTCTTCTTCATGCCTCTTGCGCCACCCTGTGATTTTGATGTTCTCCCGTTTGAGATATTTGTCAGAGGGATGTAGGTAAGAAAGGAGGATGGTTAGCAGTGAGATGGCTTAAGTGTTGGGGGAGCCCCTATGCCCAAGTTCCTCATTCATTTATTTATAAACATTTATTGAGCACCTCTTCACTATGTGCACAGCATGTTGCTAGGTTTGGGACTCACCCAGATGATGAAAATAGATTGTATGCATGTGGAATTAGTGTTTCGAAATTGGTTACTGACATTTTGGTGTTAATTTATTATTAATTAATGCAGTCCCCCCAGGCACTACAGTACTCCCCCCAACCCCTCTTTCTGATCTCGTCTTGCGATAGTTAATACGCTCCTTCAGCTATAAGCTCTTTTTACTCTTTTCCTTAATCTCTCCTTTTATATTTCCCGCATACACTGTATCTGAGGTATTGCTTGAGTCTGCAGTTCTAGCATTATTCCTATGATGTTTGAACCATCTTACTAGAATTTATATGTCTGGTACCTTTAAACGTTAATTCTAAATTAAGCAGTAATGCCAAATGAAGCTCCAGCGACAGGATGGAAAATGTCGACTGTCTTTTTACCTATTAGACTGACCTAGGAATGTAACTCACATTTTAAAAATCGATTTCATTTCAATCCTTTTTAATGTCAGGAAAACTTAATAAAGCTCTCTAGATTTTTAACGTAATGGCTATCACGGTCAATCTTGATAATTGCTTCTCTCCATCAGTAACAATTGTCTTCTCTCCATCAGTAACAATTGTCTTCTCTCCATCAGTAACAATTGTCTTCTCTCCATCAGTAACAATAAAAAAATACTCGACACTGGTTCAAAGCATTATACTTCCCAATGTTCTTTCACCTCCACTTTTTAAATGGTTTTCCTCGGAATCCTGTGAATTTTGAAGAACGTTATTATTGTTATTTTCCCAGTGTAACAGGTGAGACAACTGAGACCCAGCCTGACTAACAATTTGCTGCAGTGATTATATTTTTGATGTTTAATGCAGTTGGTACTTCATGTGACTCTGGAGGCAGCAGGCCCTCCTTCCATTTAAAACTCTAAATGATGCCACAACCAAATCAGAAGCTTTACGTGCTGGTGTTGCCTTTTGGTAGTCATAATTAAGATAACATTTATTGGTACTAATAATTCAGGATTACATCTCCTTAATAGATGTCCTGAGCAAGCACCATGGTGACAAGATAAGTTGCCCTGTTTTGTTCCATATGTCTGTGTTCTAAGTATTCTAAGTTTTAATTGGTTCCCTGCAGAATAACATTTACAAGCATATGGTATGGAAAATGCTGACTGCTTTTGTTATCATGTATTCTAGTACTAGTAGTGACCCTGGTTCACTTGGCCTTTAAATGTGATTATGAGGTTATTTAATGCACTTCCTGGTGTACTTTTTCTTAACCTGCCCACCGATTGTTAAATGCCGTCAATATAGTGTATCCGGTAGCCTGTGCACAATTGGCAGAAAACTAATTCACAAAAGCTTTCACTGTGGATCTGTGCTGCAAGATGCCTTCCCCCGCCTTGCCTCATGTGCGGTTTCAAAGGCACTGCAAGACGGCCTGCAGTTATGCTTCAGAGGAGGGTCCACTGTTTGGAGCCCAAAAGAGCCAAGAGGCAAGGCAGAGCTCTCTGGCGCCTTGTGTGGGAGATTTACCAGCGATTCCTTAAAAAGGGGTTACAGATGTGAAATTAGACTCATGGATTGAAAAGGGGACCAGCTGTAGTTTTGGATATCTGAGCTACTTTGGCACTTGCGTGGTTTCCTCAGGGAGTGCTGTAGCAGAGTACAGCTGAATTATTAGTATGTTTGAGACTACGTACAAGCCTTCTTTTTTTCAACCTTTGTATTATGGAAAATTTCAAACATATACAAAAATGGAAAGTATTGCATAATGAACCCTCCGTGGACCTAGGACTTAGTGTGCTAGTTTCCCAGGCTGCCAAAACAAAGTACCAAAAACCGAGTGGCTTAAAACAACGGAAATTTAGTGCCTGACAGTTCTGGAGGCTAGAAGTCTTGAGATCAAGGTGTCCCAGGGCCATGCTCCCTCTGAAGGCACGAGGGAAGGAAGGATCTGTTCCTGGGCTGTCTCCTAACTTCTCGCGGTCTCATTTGTTCTTTGGCTCGTAGACGGCCTTCTCCCTGTGTCTTCATATCATCTTCCCTCTATCGTGTCTCTGTGTCCAGATTTCCCCTTCTTACAAGGACACGGTCATATTGGATTACGGCCCACCCTAATGACCTCATCCAGCTTAACTAATTACATCTGCAACAACCCTATTTCCAAGTAAGTTCTGAGGCACTGGAGTTTTAGAACCCCAACGAAGGAATTTTGAGGGGATGAAACTCAACCCATAACAGTTATCTTCAATAATTACCAATGCTTTGCCATTCTGTTTCATCTGTTTTCACGCCGTACATGTACAGTTTTGTTTCCTGGGGTATTTGAAAGCAAATCACAGACATCATGCCATTTCACCCGTAAACTCTCATTTCACCTGAATCTGCATCCAAGAAGGAGCTTGTAGGTGCATGTGTGTGTGTGTGTGTGTGTGTGTGTGTGTGTGTGCTTCCCATAAACATTGTGTCCAGTGGTTTTTGACTTAATGAGAAGCATGGAAAGAACGGTAGACGCTCCTGCTACTTCTCAGCCTGGGAATCTCTCCCCTCTCTTTTCTGGACGAAAGACCTTCTCGAGAAGTTTCTCGACACTTTGGGGCAGTTAATGCTCCTGTCCTCTGTGCCCACACTCTGTTTTTCAGTGACCTGTAATGTAGGAAGAACCCCACTGTTTTTGTAGCAGGGTGCAGGAGAAATGAAAACATTTCTAGTCCTTCTAGAAGGAGGGACTTTCCTAAGAGCTCATGGAGGGGCAAGGAGCTGGGGAGAAACTCAGGAAGGGTGGGCTGAGAGAAGGGTCTGGAATATGCCCCTGAAGACGCCTCAGTGGCGGGGCTGGCTGATGCTGTGCTCTCAGTGGAGACGGCTGCAAGTGCGGGTCAGTTCTCTGAAGGACCACCTTCCAGTTGGCAAGGACTGTGGTGGACGTGACCTAGTGTCCATTGTTGCCAGGTAGGGCCAAACAATGGAAGCTTTCTAAATATGCCATTGTCTGTGCTAATCTGTATAAAGGTTTATTGTTTTCATTTCTTACAGTGGCATTACCTATATCATAATTACCAAACACAATATTACCATAGTAATTGATGTTTGTTCCATTTGCCCCAGGATGATAAAAAGTTGACCATGATAATTATAAAAACATGTATGAAACAGCCTGTAGGAGGTAGAGGAAGGCAGGACTGTGCAGAGCCTTGGAGGCACCGGATTACTAGAAACAGTCCGCGCTGCTGTCAGCCCACAGGCAGGGAAGTGGTCAGATGCACAGCTTTGGCAATCCCCGTCCTGGGGCAGTTACCTCCGGCAGTCTCTGTGCACCAGACTTAACTTGGGGATGCTAAAGGATCTCTCACCCAGGATTCTGAGAATTTTGTGAAATGATCAGGATCAGAGAAATCACAGCAGTGGCTCAGCAGTTGCTCTGGAGGCACCATTCACTTGGAATGCATGTGAATGGCACCCCCTGGGCACAGCTCCATGGGATGTGAATGGTGCCCCCCTGGGGTTGTGAGACAGTGAGGTGCTATCTGCTGTCACTGTTGCTACTAACTGGTTGTTGCCACTTGAGTTTCTCTCTCCAGTTAGCTGGGGTTTGCTCACCAAGAGAGTGGGAAGAGAGGACCACCTCCCCCATCCAATGGTCCCACATTCTCTCCATCTTTTCTTGCCCCCATCCCACATTTTACTACCAGCACTCTCCTACCACAACATCCAGAAGCTTAACTGTCAAGGATTTTTTAAAAGCATCTTCTCCCCTTTTTTCCACCCTGAGATTCTAAAGATCTCAAGACATGAGTGAATTCAGAAGTCACACACACACACACACACACGCCCGCGTACACACACGTGTTGGGGAGTCTTGCTCTCTGTTTTTCCTTTGATGAAAATTTGTATGTTATATGATCTAAGGGCTCTTAGTTGCTATAGCCTTCTGAAATAGAGTCAAACAAACCAACAGCAACAAAACTTGGGAGGGGAGCATAGGGCAGGACTTTGATTGATTTGTGAAGATAAACAATACTTTCTTCATCAGTTCAAGGTCACTGCTAAAATGCTATTACTCCTTTGGGTCTAAAAACCATAGATTCACTTCTCCAATTGTTGTCTGGTGAGTAACTGACAAGTATTTCTAATAAGACTATTTGCTTCTACATCAGTACCTCCAAAAGCTTCGCATGTATACATAGGACAGTGTGTTTGCAGTTGTCATAAGTGTTAAGTTACTAATAGTTTCAAATATTTGGAATTTTCAGAGCAGAGACCACAGTATTAAGAAATTAGGATGTAATATTCTAGTTGTTATCGAATTTTTAAACTTCTGCTAAAGAAATTACTCAGAAAGAGTACTCTCTTAAGGAAAATAAAATGGTAAGAAAATATGAGTTTTTAATTAAAAGCTGTACATAATTCATCATTGAATATAGCCACAAGCCCAAAATGAACAAAGATTTATTTTACAAGATGAGTGAAAAATTTTAAAAGCTGATGTCATCCATGTTACAGCTGTTTATTATGGTGAAAGATTTGGCGGTCTGATGCATTTTTATTATGTATTGTTAAGGTTGCCATAATATTTTTAAACCTTCCTCATTTGTCATTCTTTGGATATATATTTTTTATTGAAAGTTCAATGTGACACCTATTTAAAAATTAAAATAACAAAATCTTCCTCTAATATAACACCTTTCTTTTTTTACATGATTATTTAAAATATCAAGGCAGAAAACTTTGTTCAAATATTTTGTATTAAAGGTAACTTTTTCATAATCTATTCAGTTGGTGATGCACCTTTAAATGGCGAAAGTAAAATTCAAATGGATATATTGAAATTTTTCTATATTGAGGGGCTACGTTTGGAGACTCCGGGCAATTCTCTCAACAGAAGAGAGCAAAGGGAAAATGTCTGGGCAACTGAAACGTAGGTTATTTAGTACTTAGAATCATAAAATCATATTTTCCCAGGGTTGGAAGGATCTGATGCTTAGAAAACTGGAAACTTTTCACTGGAGAAGCTTGTTCTCAGAGGGTGGTACTTAAGTTAATGTTAACATGTTTATGCTTTTAAAACATATGAAATAATACATATGCACATATTTTTATATCTTCATCTACATCTATATCCTACGGCACTATGCTGTGTCACCAGACACATATTTTAATAAATCTTTATTGAATACCCAACTACTCTGTGCCAGGTACTGTTTAGTTTTGAAGAGGGTTTTCTATTTTGCAAAATATTGAGAGACAGCAAGAGAGAATGAGAGGTCACTTGGAAGGTGAGGGTTCTTCTGTCACTGAAAAACACACAGTGTACTAAATAACGGCATCATTAAAAACTGTCATCTTTGCAAAGTACAGTCATTGCTCTGCATATCTCTAGTACATGTCCCTGTGAACATGCATAACTGCATCTTGCTGGAAACGCATCTTCTCCTCCTGCCGGCTTCTAGCCACTTATCTGTTCATTACTGTCATGTCTGAGAAGGTTTCAGACATGCCAGGTGTGTGGTGTCACCTGCCTGACGTCCATTCCAAATACAGACGTTTACTCGCGTGAGTATTAAAGCAATAGATCTTCCTTATGACAACAAAAAGCTGACTGCAGAAAAGCAAAGCTTCTGGGAAAAGTCTTCCGAGCGCATCTTGGCTTGATCATGGAGAGAAAAAACCTGACTAATTAGCTTCAGCCCTCCCAGTCTGAGGAAGAAGAAATAATTAAAGGATCTGGACAGCCTGCGCCATACAGCGGCTGGCTTTGAAAGAGGCGACACAGTTAAGAGGACCTGATCTGAGAGAAGGCTCACAAAAGAAAGTTCTGGGAACTTAGTGTAGAGCTGAGAAGGCTTTTTTTTCTTTTCCATAAGGATCCATTAAAGAAAAATTAAAATACTTATGAATCACCATGTTTCCAGTAAAAAAGGAAATACTTTTAATCAAGGACAAAAGTAAATTCCTACAACTTATAACAACTTTAAAGGTGAGAAAGATAGCAACAAAAATTAGGGCTATTACTAAATATTAATATTGAGGGCAAATTTGAGAAGTAGTAACGTAAGCATAGCTTTCTAATCTTTTTTTTTTTTTTTCTGATTGATACTGTATTTCGAAGCTCAGTGGGTTGGGTGTTGCCCATCCCTGGACAAAGTGCTTTATCCTAGAGCTGCTTCTGTGAGTTATTCCAGCAGGGATTGTGTCAATGACCCACATGGGGGGACTTCCATTTTATAGAATTCCCTGAGTCCATGTCCATCCTTTAGTGCAGCTATTGGGAAAGGGGGTGGCTATTTAGCTTCTCAGTTTCTACATAGGTGTTAACAGTGATGTCACTTCCTCCTTATTCCCATATGCACCTCATTCAAGGAGTTATTCGTATTGATGGACTTGGTCAAATGGAGCAGGCCTGAGAGTGTGTGTGGACATGTGCTACAGAACCCAGCAACACCTGTCTACACACAGACGTACATCCTATTTTTAAGAAGGTTCTATATTCTTAGCAGAGAGCCTTGAGACTGTGTTTGGATGGATAGAAAATGACAGGTAAAGTGAAGTAGTTCAAAGGTCATCATACCTTTTGTTATTTTGGATCTTTTCCCTCTGCGCTTGATATAAGTTATTTACTACAGAAGTTTTACAGAAACACTTAGTGCAGGTCATATATTTACTAAGTGTCATCCTAAGTTTTCCCGTGATATGTTGATTAAAAAGTTATTAAGGAACCCCCCTTCCCATTTACGTCCACCTTGTGTTCAAAGTGCATTTCTTTTTTCCATGGATGAGGAAAGTAAAAAACAGGGAAGCAGGTCCGAGTGCTCTAGTGAATCATGATTGAAATCACAACTGGGGGCTATTTCTCCACCTTTTAAAAATTGTTTTTGACTTATTGCAGCCAGGGTGAACATTCAGATAACGTGCACGTAGGAGCGTAAGAATAACATAAAGCTGCCAAGATGAAGGGGGAAAAAAAGCAAGCCCACAAAAAGAAAAGCAAAGGGAAGGCTTTCAGTTCTTTAATTCCCTCCAGTAATTTTCCTGATACTAAGTTAACCTGACAGCCCTGGGACATCTCGCTGATTTAGCCCTAAATCCTAGTTCCACTGAGAACATTTTCTTTGTTCAATTACATCACAGAAGATTCCGTTGCAATCGTGTCAGGGTGCTGCGGATTGGCTTTTCCGGGTCCAAGAGGGTTTGATTTTCATTTGTTGTGCCTGGATGGTATCATAAACGCTGCTGTTCTTCTCCAGCCCCTCCCCATAAGACAAAGATAAAAAAAAATGTCCCAAAGGGCGTGGGACGTGTGTGAGTGTTCGTGGGAGGGTATAGGGTAGTAGATGAGGGAGGTGAAGGGCATAGGAGGAGGGAGACAAACCATCTTCCTGGTTGTACTGTTCTGGTCTCAATCCAGGCTTTAGCTGCCCGCGAACTCAGAATTTGGGCTTTTATTTATTGCTTTAGTCCATCCTTTCAATCGATATTTAGTTGAGTATTTTTACCAAGTACAATTCTAAGTGCTGATTCACCTCTAAGGATGGAAACCAGACATGCTCTGACTAGCTACCCAGAGTGTGCACTCAAGCGCCCAGGCTTTTGCCAAGACCTGGTGAAAAGGGCTTTCCCGCCCTTCATCCCTTCTTCCTCCCTCCCTCATCCTTCCTTCCTTCTCTCTCTCTTTCCCTCCCTCCGTCCCTCTCTTTCTTTTTTTCTTTCCTTTCTCTCCTTCTTTCTTGTAAACCTCTTTGCTTTCTTGTCTTAGTCTCTCAGAGTTACTTTTAATTATTTATGTTTTTAAGCACACACCACAGAGGGGCCCGAGAAAACTCCACATATTCATCTCCCAGCTTGAGAAATTATCAGCGTTTTATGAAAAGGACATTCTAGATTTGAACACTTAACGACCTTTGGGGAAAGCAGTTGTATGTCTTATTGTTATCCTATTTATGAATAGACAATAGGAAGTAATTTGAACTTTATGACACATTTTCCACATTTTGTCAACTGAAAGGGATATGATATAACTGCAAAATAGGTAAAAGAGCACTCTATGAAGTTTTAGAATTCCTTAGAAAAACAGTGCTTTGGGGCAGCAACCTCACTAGCTCTGATTGCTAATACAATAAATACCCTTTTGTCTTGAAATCATGTAAACTGGAATTTTAAAATTACTGTACACTGGACATCCATTAACCACTTAAGTGCTGGGGCCACAGCTGAGTAACACCTGGTAGCTAATTACAGTTAAACCCTTCTATGGGGGTTAACGGATCAGGGCCCAGGATTGGACCCGTTTGACGCACACCACTAATAGCAAGTCATGTTTTGACAGAGTTCCACGGTGGACTACTTTCCACTGCTTGAGACATCAAAAAGAAAATTATTACAACAGTTATGTCTTCAGAATAATGAATAATTTAGAATGTGGAATAGATTCAGAAGTCAAGCGGAAAGGGGAAAATATGTGATAAGTAATATGTGATGAATAATAGTCATAAAATCTGTCACTATATAAAATCATTTGAAAGCTTTGTTTTGAACTTTATACCATGAGGTAGGCAGAATGCATGTGTCATCATACTCTGGGGTATATGTGTGTGTGTGTGTGTGTGTGTGTGTGTGTGTGTGTGTGTAGAGAGATTCAGAGAGAGACCCCACCACGAAATGAGAATCTGTTAAGCTTGAGAGAGGGATGATTACTTGCAGCCCGTAATACAATTTTTAACTTTTGTGCTATTAACAAAGTGTTAGTCCATAGTACTGTTATTTCATAAGAGCATGACAAAGGATCTAAAAATTGAAAACCCTCTTCTGCCCAACTGTTATATCCAATCATTGTTTTCACTAGCAAATGTTGATTTGAGCATCAGCTGTGTGCAGAACACTCACTGCCTTAGGAACTCTGGGAGATACCAAGTTCAAGATGTGGCCAGGGCTTGCAAGGAACCATTGATCTAGTAGAACTGGATCTCTTGATATTGAATAGCTGACCCCCAAATGCATGGGTGACTGGGAACTAAAGATTGCACATGCCAGTAAACGAAGAGAGTTACTGTTTATTTTCATTTGTGTGGTTGACTTTTGTTTCGCCGTACTACACAGCAGAAGTAGAGTGTTGGCCCATGGTGGACTTTAGATGGGGGATACAGTTATTACTTACCTCTGCTCGTTATCTCTCAGTTCGTAGTTTCTCATCTATAAAAAATGGTCTCTAACATTTTTTGGTTGTACAACAGCATTAGTAAAAGTCTTTTGAGTTCATTCTCTGAAGACATATATTTATTTCTGAATTCTGTTCATGTATTAATTGACTAGCATATAAGGCACATTGTGTATTTTTAGAAAAACGGAAAACTTAAAAGGATGAGTTAAACAGGAGTTTACATGGTTTCTTCTCTTACTTGGAGGTTCACAACCTGACTTTGGAAACCATTGATGAGTTTCAACTGGGTTACCCCAAGCCCTTTTCTAACTCTAGACTTGAGTAAATCTAAGTAATGTAACATCAGTAATTCCCTCTGAAATTGTACTTAATCTAGAGCAACTCCAGCAGCCCCTTTCAAAACCCAAATGCAGCTACATTCTGCAGCTGACAGAAGCCAGATGGTCCTTGGGCGCTAACCTTGGGTTCTCTTTAAGGCCATGCTTCCCAAACAAGTCACAGTATTCTTAGACTTTACTACAGATTTACTAATTCTGACTATCAGGATGGGCTCAGAAATCTGCATTACAATATGTCCTAGTAGGTGATCCTAGTGCAGTCAGCAAGACAGTACTGTCACCCAAGTGGAAGCCATAGCATGCTTTTCTTCTGAGAGGCAGGACCCAGGAAGGAAGAAGTAGCCATGTGATGTAGTGGGAAAAATATTGGAATACATCTTTCCAGGTCATTAGATGGTGATCTAACTCATTTGCTTGGTAATAGTTGCTTTGATTCTACTTCATGGATAGTCCATAATTTGTCCAACGATTCCTTGGTTGTTATATATTGACATTGCTTCTTATTTGTTTTTTGTTTTGTTTTTTTTGCTTCCATTACAAATACTGCTTCAATAAACATTCTTTGGGATTTTATTGACTATCCATATTTAACAATGGACTTTGAATTATAATAAGGAATTTTAAAGTATCCATATTTATTGGTGATTTTATTTCTATAGAATAGATGCCTATAAGTGAAATAAATTAGTTGGATCAAAAAGTGTGAACATTCTGCATTTTAAAGGATACTGTCAAATTATTCCCACATTGGTTGTAGTATTCCTTTCTGTTGCCTACAGTCTAACCAGCGGTGGATGCTAGCACTCTCAATTTTTTGCCAATGTGATGGGCCAAAAAAAAAAAAAACCGTTTTATTGTTGGTCTAATTTGCATTTCCATGACTACTAATAAGGCTGAATTTCTTTTCATTTATTCATTTTTTCTTCTGTTAATTGCCTGTTCATACTTCTACTGATTATTCCATTGGTTGTTTGTCTTTTTCTAAATCAATGTGTATAAACTTTTTGTATGTTAGGAATATTGCCCTTTTAATAGCAAGATGGTGCAAATATTATCTCCTGCTCTGTTGTTTATCTTTTATCATTTTTTCCCACAGAATTGAAGTAGCTAAATCACATGTTATATGTATATATTTACTGGGATATAGTTTACATGTAACATTATATTAGTCTCAGGTGTACAGCATAATGATTTGATATTTGTATATAATATATAGTGAAATGATCACCACAATCAATCTATTTTTATTTAAACATCCATCACCATACATAGTTACAATTTTTTTTCTTTGTGATGAGGACTTTTAAGATCTATTCTCTTAGTTCTGTCATTCTTTTTGGTGCTGTTGTCTATCAAAATTTTCACTACTTTTAAAGACACTTAATAATGATAAATTCAGCACCTTAGATTTAAATTTAAATTGCATTATCATTTTTACATGAGGCTAATTATAAGAGAAGTAAATGCATTCCGATCAAGAGCTAGAGACCAAGGCAGAGTCTGACCTGTATTATTGCAACATTTTCAGAAAGCACAGTAGGTAGACTGAGGAAAAGATGGTAAAGAGTGTACCATTACTCTTTAGTGCTTGAAAGGATAATGTCATATTAAATAATTCATCCTTATTGCACACTTAATGCAACTTATTGAACAAGCTGTTCCATAGATGCCCAAGGCCAGAGAACAAAGTAATATCTTATTAATGTTTCCAGAGTTGAATTTGTTAATAATATAGTATTTTAATTCATCAGTGAGAATAGGATAAACATCCTAAAAGGATATACAGTGAAAAATTCACAAAAAATTTGTCTGTATGAAGACAGGAATGTTTAGAATCCATATGAAAAAATGACCTAAAGTCCTTATAATTATAATAAATACAACATTAAGATACTATTTTACCTATCAACAAGATAATGCTTAAACACAGAGTTGAAGATTTGAAAATCAGGTATTTCTGTAGGTGAAAATGTAAATTTCTACAACTTTTCTGGTGAGCGTTAAAATACTTACATTCTTTGACCCAGAAATGTAAAATTTGGGAGTTTATCCTAAGAAATAACTAGAGATGGGCACAAAAATACTATGTTCCAAATATTCCCTGCAGTCTTATTTACATTATTAAAAAATTACCTTAAATCTGCAACAGTAGGGAACTGACTAAATAATTTATAATGATCCTTATTAATGAATACTGTATCCATTAAATGTCATAGTTATTCATTTACTTATTCATTTTTTCAATGGTTATTGAGCACCTACTGTGTGCAAAGCAATAGACTGGGCAGCTGGGGTTACAAAAGCAAACACATATTACTCCTGGTCATCACAACATTTATATTTTAGAATTTTAAAAGAATATGCAGAATGTTGTTAAAAAAGAGAAGCTACAAAATGTTAGGTGTAATATGATCACAGTATTACAAAAGAGAACACTCATAAATGTATAGAACAAAGTTGGAAGGAATATGTTGTGTTCATAGTGATTATTTTGGGTCTTGAGGGTATTTTTCTTTGTGTTTCTACATTTTCCAAATATTTTACAATGAACATACATTATTTTATAAAGTAACTTACATTACTATGATGGTATAAATTAACTCTATGTTTGATAGTAAATTAACCTTAGGTGACATGGGTGTAGTTTTCTATGTGTGTGTAGCAGGGGTGTTCTTTTTCATTTGGTTTTTTAAAACCCTTGTATTGCCTTTGACATCAATCATTTAGTAAAATAAGCTCTTCCAAGCTTTCTCTAAAGATCAGTTATTTGCTAGGTAGATTTAAATTTTGGAATGAGTCCAATTTGGAGGTCTGTATTAGTAAGTTTGGGCTGCCATAACAAAATACCATGGACTGGATGGGGTAAACACCAGAAATTTATTTCTCACAGTTCTGAAGCCTGGAAGTCCAAGATCAGGGTGTCAGCATGGTTGGGTTCTGGTGAGAACCATCATCTGGGCTTATCAAAAGCCTCCTTCTCCCTGTGATCTCACATGGTGGAGAGAGATAGAAAGAAATAGAGAGATAGCACAAGCACTCTGGTGTCTTATAAGAGCACTAATTCCATCTTGAGGGCCCCACCCTCATGACTAAATGTATACCCAATTATTTTTCAAAAACCCCATTTCCAAATACCATCACATTGGCGGTTAGGCCTTTGACATATGCATTATGGGGGTACACAATTCAGTTCATAGCAAGGTCTAAGCATAGCAAAGGGTCACAGACAGTGGAAGGTCAGAGATGAGGCTAGATGGAAAAGACTACAGCTCTTAAGTCTGAAAAGAGGAAGGTTGAGAGATTATAAAAATCTATGAAACCATGGCGGACAGATTTGTATTTAAGCTGAAAGGAAGCAGTACCAAAAGGGAAGTAAAGAGCTACCCCATCCAGTTGGTAATAAATGTATGGACACAGTTCCCCCAAAAGTGGAATGGCTGAAAAATGATAATATCTTAGGAAGCTATGTAGGACAATTCCTAAAGGGGCTTTTCAGGAAAGGTAAGGATTTGGGAGGACCATCCTTGACCTTTTCTGGTTGAAGTTGTGGAGGAAAAATAATGGTGCTGTCCCCCAATACTGTCCTTTGAGGACATTGTCAGTAAAGGAATATTGAACAAAAAAATATAAAAAAATTAAATGCTGTAAGTAAAATAACAATTCCAGCCCAAATCATTATTATGATCCAGAGGAAGTATGTAAACCATATATGAAGTCATTCCTTTTGAGAGCATTGTGTTTTCAAGATCGGTAGCAAACAGGCTGAGGAAAATGGATTCACCTGAGAAAGACAAAGAATGGTTGAGCCAGTACCCGATGCCCCAACTAAAAAGATCCTGACCCCAAGGAAACTGGGGACCCAGATGCCCACCCAAGAAGAAGGGCCTTGGGCAATAGGTGGGTTTAGCTTTTGCCCCCTCACCGCCTACCCACAATGGCCTCTGCATTTGACAGTCTAGAAGGGATACAGGTGCACAGGGTCTGAGCCATTTAGAGCTGAATTTGCTCAGACCGACTCTCATCCCTCATTTTTCCCAAATGAGAGATATTAAAAGAGGGCCTTCTTCAGCATGGCAAAGAGAGGCTGAAGGAAAATATTACTGGGGTTGGTTAGGAGGGCGGTGAGTGGGGAGGCTCTAGACAATATATACTTCTCTGCATTGATTAGGTTTTAGTTTTATCAGTAAGTGAGACAATTAAATTATCTCAAAATCATTTGAGTTTCGTCATTGAAAGCTTTTTACCTTTTCCTAATTCATTGGTTTATATTCATCTAGTACGTCACCAATTAAATTTGGACATTTATGAGAAAATTAAATATAAAAAGTCTGTGTCCTGAATTTGTAGATTCTGGTAAATGTTTTTGCTTTTACACATAACCTGAAGTACAGTTCTCAGAAGAGATCAGTTACAGCCTCCAGTCACTTCTTATTGTTTATTAATTAGCCATTAGAGTGAAACTGGACTAAGCTAGGTGGCCAGTGGACCAGAGTATCCTATTTGGCAATATCATGCAGATTTAAAAAAGAAGCACATACTCTAATTCCAGGAATTCTATATATACATACCAACCCTGCCACCCCTCTATACATACAGATGTGTCCACACAATTGCTACCATTAAGCCAGTAAGAATGAAGAATAACTGTAGTTTTGGTCATGGAAAAAGGTCCATAGTATACTGTTAAGTGAAAAAAGGAAGTCTCTAAAGAGTGGGAATAGAAGTACCCCATTTTTGTAAAGTATATGGGTAAATATACGTGCGTAAATTTAAAACGTAGAATATTCAACAATATGTTAACAGTTGTTATCTTTGTTTTATTAATTTTTGTTGTGTCTGACTTTTTATAATGACATGTATTTTTTTTCTTACCAGAAAAATAAACAAAAATAAGGAATAAAATACAAAGGTTTCAGTTGATGAGGAAAGTCCCTGTGTTCTGGGGACTTTGCATAGAGTGATAAGCTTTTTCTCCTTTGCTTATTTAAACTTTGGATTGTTGCCATCCCTCCAGCGTTTGCTCCCTCTGGGTCCCAACCTTTTTCCAGGTAATGATAAGATTATGAGAAGTTCAGGAGGTCAGGAGTTCCAGACATCATCTCAAACCCAAGGCCGATATCAAGAGGCATCTCATTCATTTACCAAATGAACAAAGGATGTGACTTTATCCATATCCGACAGAGCTGATCAGAGACTTATAGTTCTCGCCTTTGGAAGACCAGGTTGCTCTGGGCAGCTCCACAGCTCTCTTTGTCCCTGCTGCTCATTTGGCTGTGGTTCCTTATGCATCCCCCCCACCCCCCTCCTGGTTTTCCTGGTGGCTGTGACTGGCGTGGAGATAGGGATTGATAGGGATTAGCAGCATGTAAGGTTTCCTCTTGCCCATCCTGTGAGTCTTCTGATTTAGAATCACGGCAGCCGTAGATTCACGGGGTTTTTCTGGGGAGGAACCAGGCCCTTTTCTGTGCCACCCAGAGCCAGCCTTCAGGAAGGAAGACCCCCTCATTGACTTGGAGTTAGAAGTAGTCAAGTCAGTTGCCAACTGTTTTCTGTGCCTGGGTTTCTTTGGAGATACCATTCGATAAATTCAAGCAGCTTCTTCTTCTCTCGCGTCTTCACTTTTTGGTTAAGGATGAGGGACTAAGGAATGTGCCCTGCTTTAATGTGCGAGAGGAAGGGGACTCTCCAACTTTCGTAGGCTTTGCCTATAACGTTTTTGAAACAAAGTTCATTTCAAATCATTATTTTTGAAAACATTTGCCTGGGGTTTTTAAGAAAAGAGAGTTGGGTAGGATGGGTGTGGAGAAATCATAGTATAACTGTATTGCAAGGGCTTGTTGACTAAAGGTTAGCTGTGGGGCTCTGGATGTGAAAGTTCCAGGCAGGAGCAGCTTTATTTCTCAGAGGGTGGAGTTATGAAAAAATTGACAGAGGAGGCTGAGCTTACGGCAAGGCTCTTTCTGATCAGATCTGTTTTCTGTGGGTGTGTTTGAAAGTGCTTTTGCCTGACAAGTACAGTTTGCTTTCACGGGCGGTTGAATCTGAATGCTTAGGTATTTCTCTGCTTTTAAAAAGAGGTAAGAAGTAAACTTCATTAAGGAGTCTCATTTTAGTGAGGTATAGATTTACACTTTGAAAGCATATTAAAATTGTGATCTGGAATACTGGCATATTCAATATGTTTTCTTTTGTACATTGATTATGGAAAGATTCTGTCTATCTATTCAGAAGTGCAGGGTATAGTATAAATTGAGTATAGTGTCTATTTCAACCCATTATCAAGATTCCATTTTGTGTTGGGCTTGCTCAGCACTGGGTGTAGGTAGTAACGATGAATCGTCTATCTCCTGAGATTCCTTAAGGCTTGGTGTACTTGTATCAATACCAGGGGATGGCTATTTCCTTGCCAGATCTATTCACTCCTGGCTAGGAGTTTACAAAGTCACATTTAGAAAATGTATACACTAGGTAATAATTATTTGTTGAACATCCTGGGCATGCTTTCACCTTTGCACCTGCTATTTCCTTGGCCTGAGATAACTGGAGGTCCCACTTCTTCACTTTGGGTCTTTATTCAAATGTCACCTTCTCAGTGAGCCTCATCCCAGGGCACCCTCCTCTTCCATTCATCATAATCTAATTACTGGTTCTTTATATCTCCTTGCACTAAAATAAAAGTGCCGTGGGGACTGGGATTTTTGTCTGTTTGGTTCAGTGCTGTATCCCAAGGACTTGTGCAATGCCTGGCACAAACAGGGTTTTATTAGTTGAATGACAATGATTAATTGAATTGATAAAATTGTACATATGTCACTTTTATTTGAGCATAATTTGTCTCTTTGTGAATACTCTAAACTCCAATTTGAACTGTATCAAGGGACATAGGCATTAAGATTGATATAACTAGTTTCATGTTTTATGCCTCCAAGCAGGCAGGAGTCTGTCTGAGCCTGGTTATTATGATATCTGACTTTTGCTACACTCTAATTATATCTTAGTGGGTTTTGGTAGGAATCAGGCACTTTGGAACATCTAAGATTTTTTTGAGGTTGAGTCTACTATTTTTAAGGCTGATTGGTAGTCACCAAAGGTACCTTCTTGTTGTGAGGTCCCTTTTTGCTTGTCCAACATTTTCAGCCAGCCTGAAATTTCTGGTCATCTTTTTGGATTGTGGCATAATCTCTGGAAGGTCTCTTTAAAATGAAAGTACGTTACCTTGGTGGGTAACGCATTAACCCAAGGGTACTCATTGGCATGGACTCTCTATTGGAATTGCTAGTGGAGGAGCAGATAGATCCCTGATAGTATGGGCACCAGAATGGTACATTTTGATGGAGGTGAGTGCTGGGGAGAAGATAGTGTTGGAGCCTTGGGGCTGGGGCATTGACTGGAGATGGCAGACACAGTAAATGGCGCCAGAAGAAGTCATGACTCTTAGGGAACTGGATGTGTGGGAAGAAGGGGGAATCAGAAGACAAACAAGAAAGCATGAAGAGAGGCATGTGGCACTAAAAGTAACCCTCAAAGATTTGTACTGGGATCTTCTACAGCCTGATCTGTGAGATGATACGTGCTTTTTTCTCTTTAAATGGAGAAGGATGAATAAATCATAATTTTAGAAGATTCCCAAATTGTGAAAATTGGTCCCACATGTTTGGGTTCACAATCCTATTTAGCTCCTTTCTTTTTCTAATTAATGATTGGCTTGGGCTTTGAAATGAATTGGCACACAAGTCTTCTTATTTCCCCCCATGTCTTCTTTCATGCAAGTTGAGTGTTGAATGCAGAGCCGTGCCTAGGAATTACTGAACCTAGACAAGAAAGCAGATAGGTCAGCTTTGGGATCATTTTAATGCTATAATTTTCTGAAGCCTTGCTGTATTTAGAAGGCATATTTAACATTCTCTTTCTCCCTCAATCTCCATGCTTGCTCACTTTGTGGATGCTGAAGTCATTATGGAGTGGTTGGTGAAGGGCAGAAGAGACAGGGCTCTTTGTACTGGATCATGGGTTCTGGGAACAATCCTGGTCCTATCACAGACTCTATTGACCTATAAAGCGTGTTATTAATCTTCTTACTGTCTGCTTTACAAGAGATATGGGAGGAGAAATGAGGTAATGTCTACTTAGACCTTCGAGCTTCTCGGAAGAACAACAGTCTACAGTAATATGATTTCCTAATGCATTTGTTTGTGTTGTAATGGAGTGTAATTCCATTTAGCCAAATTTCTTTAGATACCTCTAAAATATCTAACAGTCTTGCACAGGGGAAGCAGTCTGGCTTTGAGAGTAAGAACTGGGCCTCGACGAATCCTCAGAAAGTACAAGTGAGCTAGCTATAAATTTATGAGCTCGAGAGAAGGAAGCTGGGAGAGGAAGGAATGGGCGCTACAGATGGTGATGGGAGGACAGTGGTTGTAATTATCTTTGGAGAGTTTATAACATTTTAAAATCCTGTTGTTTTACTAAAGATCAAGATGTCAATATATTTTAAAATATATACATTTATTTTAGTTTAACAATATTGCATACTGGACGACTCATCTGCAATATTGATCCTGCCATCATTCTCTACGTTGATAGGCTCTTGACTAAGCCTCCTCCGAGATTTACTTTATTATGTTCCTTGGGCCACAACTTGGTTGTTGAATAACTAGTTTCTGAGTCTGATATGGCAGTTCCCTATACTTACCAACACATTGTAAGAGGCCTAGTAAGTTACTAAATAATCCTTTACCTTTGTTCTGTAGAAAAAGGAATAACAAGTCTTTTTTATTGAAGTGGTCACGAACAGTGGATTTTTAATGTAGGTTTTTTGAGCTGTACTATAATTGAGTTGGCTTTCTAGTCAGTCCTAAAAAAAGAAATTAAAACAAAGGATGAAAAGTGGGGGAAGTATACATATGTATCATCTCTGACATACTATAAAGATGTCAATTTAGGTTACACATCATTATTGGACAGTTTTGTTGTGAAATTTTCTGGAAGTGATTAGTTCTTTAGCAATTCCAACTCAGTATTTTATAAGGAGGTCAGCCTTCTATAAAGGAATTTTAAGGAAGTATTGAGTTAGCCAGGAAAGAAAATAATATGTATTCTCTTACAGAGAGGTGACAATATACACTCTTTAATAGCAACTGATTTGTATTTTTAGAGAAATAATACTAATCAGAGTCCTCTCTCTGGAGGGAAGAAAAGTGTTACAACAACTTTTATTTGCTAACTGATAGAATGTAATGTAGAGAGAGCATATCCTGTCACCCAAAATGTGGCAGGAAAAAATAAATTCCTACCAAATTGTGTTGCACGCCAGGGACATATGAAAAAAAGTCACTTTGTCTCTCAAAGTGAGAAGAACATCTTATATAAGGAAGTGATATGGAATACTATGGAACTGCTCTTTAGACCAAAATAATCTTTTACTAAAAAATTATGACTCAGAGATACAGTTCATATTAAGTTAGACTGTGGATGATCTTAATAAAACCACATTTTTGTTGGAGGAGGTCATTGAGAGGACATGACTGCCAGTTGACCCGAGAGCTAGACCCTGGCAATTGAAGGCTCCTCACCCCCTCCCCTGACCTTGGAAGGTACAATCTGCCCACTGATCACACAGTGGGAACCATTTTCAAGGACACAGCCTCGAGAGAGCAATGTGTTGTTGAGACCATACGTCACTGAAGCCAGTTAAGGCCTCTATATAAACTTTTGATTCTGGTGGGCAGGTGTGGAGATATACTTGTCTTGTGGCCGCCCAAGACAAGCCTTGTAAGCAAGTTCCCTTGCTTATTGAACCTGCCACCTATCTGGAGTGGCCTGCCTCTTTCGTCAATCTCCCCTTGCCTTCTGTGTATGGGGGCCAGTTTCAGATTTCACCCAAGGAAGCTCCCAAGGTTTCGAACCAACAATTTTCTGTTCCTGACAGTTAACTAAAATTTGAATGAGCATTTCTGAATGTTAAACATGTTGTGCAGTTTTATGTCCTTATATAAAGCTTCATGATACATTTATGAATTTCTGCAATTGTCTGAATATAGCTAAGGCATACTTTAAAAAACATTGAAAAATATCCACTTTATATTAATCTGTTGTTAAATTGTGATGTTTTATTTGGATTTGTTTCAGAATCGAAGCAAACGCTTGGAGAAGGTCCATGTGGTTATTGGACATAAATCGTGTGACCTGGATTCTCTCATTTCTGCCTTCACATATGCTTACTTTCTAGACAAGGTGAGGGAAAAGAAGATTATGCTTTTTATTTGAATTATGATATAACTTTAAAAAAACATTTTCAGGAAAAACAAGGAAACTTAAATTTTCATGTTCTGGTTTATTGTTGCAGAGAATAATGTATTATAATCCATTAATCAACAAATATTTATTGGTCACTTACTACACGTTAGGCATTGTTCTAGTCATTTTTTACTGACTCTGCATAAAACATTATTTCAATAAGATCAATTTTTTTCAAATAAAAATTTAAAAATTTTATAATAGTTGATTACTTTTATGGAAATTCAGAGAATTGACAAAAGTAAGGTTCAGAATTTCTTGTTTTCCTTTACCATCCTTGTTGGATAATCTTGCCTTTGGCAGTAGAAAAATATGTGCAGAATAACCTGTGTGAACCTTACATGAAGTACAGAGCATACTGGCTGGAATTTTCAGTAATAGAGGTATTACATGTCACATCTATATTCTGTGTTTGCCTTTTAGCCTGACTTTGCACAGCAAGGTCATTCTCAGTTGCAATAATCTCCCTTGGGCCAGAGGTGGAAAAGACCTTTCTTGCAATAAACTGTTTTAAAATTTCCATTCCATAAATTCATCAGCCCATGTTAATGGCTCACCTTAAAGCCTAAAAAAGTACATTATGAGTGTCTCAGTGCTATTTCCAATTTCACACAGTTTTTAATTTTCTGGAGTCAAATTTGTTTTATTCCAATTTTGTTTGGATCCTTAACTCTGAGAGTATGCATAGCTGATCTAGAACGATTTAAATTCACATGAAACCCAGTCTTCCAGAATGAGCTATAGGTGGCAAGAATGGCTTTAGGGCAGCAGCTGACAAAAATGCCAGATAAAATCTTCTTATATCTACATACGGCTTTCTATCAAATTTATCTTAAAATGTGCCAAAATTTACAAGGGAGATTAATTGGTATGAGAAGAGAAATGTGTCTGTGTTAAGACATGCGTATTGAATACTAATCTTATTAACTGGATTTTTTCTTATTTATTTATTTTTTTATTGAAGTATAGTTAATTTACAATATTGTGTTAGTTTCGAGTGTACAGCAAAGCGATTCAGTTACTTTGCTGTACACTTGATTTTCAGATTCTTTTCCATTATAGGATATTACAAGATACTGAGTATAATTCCCTGTGCTATGCAGTAGGTCCTTGTTGTTTACCTATTTTATATATAATAATGTGTATCTGTTAATCCCAAACTCCTAATTTATCTCCCCCCACTGCCCGCCTTAACTGGGTTTTTTGTTTTTTGTTTTTTAAACGTCTTTATTGGAGTATAATTGCTCCACAATGGTGCGTTAGCCTCTGCCCTACAACAAAGTGAATGTCACACATATACATACGTCCCCATATCTCCCCCCTCCTGCGTCTCCCTCCCTCCCCCCCTCCCCATCCCACCCCTCTAGGTGGTCACAAAGCACCGAGCTGATCTCCCTGCGCCACGTGGCCGCCTCCCACCAGCTATCCACTTCACGCCCCGTAGTGTATACACGTCCATGCCACCCTCCCACCTCGTCCCAGCCCACCCCCACCCCCACCCCCGTATCCCCAAGTCCACCCTCTAGTAGGTCTGTGTTTTTATTCCCGTCTTGCCCCTAGGTTCTTCATGACCATTATTATTATTATTATTATTATTTTTTTTTTTTAGATTCCATATATATGTGTTAGCATACGGTATTTGTTTTTCTCTTTCTGACTTACTTCACTCTGTATGACAGACTCTAGGTCCATCCACCTCACTACAAATAACTCAGTTTCGTTTCTTTTTATGGCTGAGTGATATTCCATTGTGTATATGTGCCACATCTTCTTTATCCATTCATCTGTCGATGGACACTTAGGTTGTTTCTATGTCCTGGCTATTGTAAATAGAGCTGCAGTGAACATTGTGGTACATGACTCTTTCTGAATTACGGTTTTCTCAGGGTATATGCCCAGTAGTGGGATTGCTGGGTCCTATGGTAGTTCTAGTTTTAGTTTTTTAAGGAACCTCCATACTGTTCTCCATAGTGGCTGTATCAATTTATATTCCCACCAACAGTGCAAGAGGGTTCCCTTTTCTCCACACCCTCTCCAGCATTTATTGTTTGTAGATTTTTTGATGATGGCCATTCTGACCGGTGTGAGATGATATCTCATTGTAGTTTTGATTTGCATTTCTCTAATGATTAATGATTTAACTGGGTTTTTTGACTTCTAGAAAAAAGGCATTGCTTGTCTTGAGAACATAGAGTTGACTGAACCAGACTGGTTTTTAGACTGACCATGGCATGGACTCTTAAGGAAATTATATAATAATAATGACACCACCACCACCAACTATGGTGTCCTGAATGAATATAATAACATCCAACAAAAGGAATGAGAAAACTAGTTGTAATAGTAAAATAGATAAAGAGATGTGTGGCCTCTTTTCTCCCTCTTCTAAGGCTCGCTACTAAGCATGGGGACCAATATGGAATTAGTGATGGGTCACCTACTGGGAATTTGTTAAATATCTGTGTCTTCCTCTTCATTTACTGGACCCTGCCCCCTATCACAGGTCTGCATCTCCATTTTGATTTTTCCTGAGAACCTGGCTACTCCCTCTCAGAGTATTAACACATAGGAGAAGGGCAGAGTTTGCAGCTTCACATGTTTGACTGTTTAAATACTTTTCACTCTGGTAGGTAAGCCCCATTCTATGGATGGGGAAAACTGAGGTTCAGAAAGAAAAATAGCTTTCTCAAAGTCACACAGCAGAGGCTGGGGCTAGAACCTAGTTTTTCTGACTCCAACTCCAGAATAGGTCCTGCCAGCATAGGCTCAGGCCATATGGCTCTTGACTCAAGTTTCAGTATCAGGAGTTAGATATAACTCTATCAATTAATAAGAAAAACAACTTGCTATGCATAAATTGCTAATAATTATTACACGATTGTGATTCTGTATTAGCCTGACAGGTGGAATAAAAACTACCTTGTTGGAATGGCTTTGTGCTTTGTATACCATAGCAGTAGGTAATTCATTTATTCCACTCAACAAATATGTGTTAGTCTACTTTGTGCCAGACCATTATATGCACTGAGAAACATAACTGAACAAAAAAGACAAAAATCCCTGCTAGGAAGGGGAGATGGATGATAAAGATGTTAAAACTGTGTCATAAATACTAGGCTTGTGACAGAGCTGGTGATGACGAGATAACAAAGGCCATTTACTTTATGCAAAAATTCAGTGTTCCCAAACCCCACATTCTCTCAGCGATATTTAGGGTTTTTTACTATAGACTCATAGTCATTTTAAAAAGCACCTTCATTTTAAAAATTCCTATGGAAAAATAAGTTTATTATTGTGAAGCTGAAATTCTCTAATGTCTACCCATCTCCTGTTTCCCCCATCACTACAGTTTTTTTTAAGAGGTTTGTTAACATAAGATTTTTTAAAATAATATAAGAAATTAATCGAAATCGCAATCTGCTAGTCTGTGAGCCAGATTTTGGCTCATATGAGTTTTCACTAACCTACACAGTATTTTTTTTTTTTTGGCCTTGCCGTGCAGCATGTGGGATCTTAGTTCCCCGACCAGGATCAAACCCATGCCCGCTGCATTGGAAGTGTGGAGTCTTAACCACTGGACCACCAGGGAATTCCCCTCCTACACAGTATTTTTAATTAAAAAGTTAATTGTAACAATTAAACTCACAGATAATATGCCCAAATCAAGATTTCTAGCTTTTCTTGAGTAATTGAAAGATTTACCTATCCTGGACCTGAATTTTTTGCATGGAAACAGTTGGCTGGAGCCAAGTGGCAGGCATCCAATACAGATGGGTCATATAGGCCTTCTGTGTCACCACAGTCTTGACCTATCCTGCTGTAATCATTCTAATTTTCTGCTGATTCCATAAAGACATGTGAATTTGTTTCCTATGAAGAAGAGAATGTATATGTATATTTTTCAATCGTGGAAGGGGTGCAATGAGACATAAAATATTTCAAGAAAGGCACGAGAAGTTTCATGTGGAGTAACAAGAGGTTAAGAAAAATTAGGGGCCACTTACCCACGGAAAATGCTCTGCTAATTGGGTTCAGGAAAAGCTGGTTATGAATGTCAAGTGGTTTAGCGAGGTCAAAGGACTTTCGTTCCCCTTCCAGTTACCCTCAGGTTTGAGAAAATGTAGTTGTATTCTTTCCTCCTGCTGCTGTCAGTGATTCAGTCAACTTTTTTTCCTGGTAGGTCAGCCCACCTGAGGTTCTCTGTTTGCCCGTGCTGAACATATCAAGAACTGAATTCAGCTACTTCACCGAGACAAGGTTTATTTTAGAAGAGCTAAATATCTCTGAATCATTCCACATATTCCGAGATGAAATTAATCTGCATCAGCTAAATGATGAAGGGAAGTTATCTCTAACACTTGTTGGCAGCAACATGCTGGCAAGGTAAGGCTTCACGTGAGGTTCTGGAGGGAGGTTTGATCTTTTAACAAAGGTTCTTTTGAGCAAAGTGTTACCTTGTTCAGGATTTCTGTAGTTTAGGGAGATGTATTAAAGGCCGAGGACATTCACAGGAAAGGGAATGTGTTTTTTCTCTTACGTCAAAATTCAGGCTATGCCAATTCTCTGTTTTTACTTTGGCATTTCAAATATGACATCTTTGAGTGGAAAGTTCTTGTAAAATAGACCAAAATTATAATTTTAAATCATTTCAAACACTTTCTTATAGCAACGCGACAGTCCTATGTATTGTTGCTGAAAATGTATAATGAAGATTGAAATTAAACACTAAGTAAAACTGAAAGATTCTTATCTTAGTAGTGAAATGGAAAATTATGTACATGGGCTATGAAAGCCCTTTGATCACTGGCTCATTTATTCATAGCATTATACTATAAAAGCAGGATGGATTTTTGATAGTTCATGTAATTTGAACTCCTTATCTTATGGACAAGAAACCTGAAACCCAGTGTTGCAAATGACTTGCCCAAAGTACCACATGCAGTTAGTAGAAGAGTTTGGAAGAGAACATGGCTCTTCTGCTTCCTTCAATAAGTACTTAGGGGTTGCTAACTGGTACATGAATCTACAGGTACATAAAGAGGAATGAGACAAATTCCCTGCTTTCAAGGACCTTACAGCCCATCGCAAAGAGTCCTATTTTGATAAGCTCTCTGTTGCTAATGAGTGAAGAGTCCCCAGTTAAACATCCCAGTAGTTTGAGATGATAGTTTTTTTGCACACTTTGCCAATTTGCTAATCATTGATGACATTCACCAGCGGACACTGATCTTAGTATACATGAAATAAAAACGTGTACAAGTATCTAATTTTTAATCTAACCTTCTTAAGGAAGCATCTTTAGGTATGAATACGCTGTAGTGTCAGTCATGCAGTTCATTCAGTTATAAAGAGTTTGGAAAATAATCTGCCTGTGTGGGGCTGTTTTTATCCCCATGTTATTTGAAACACACAAAATTCTTTTGAATAACATTTATCAATCAGTTGTTGACAACTGGGTGAGAGTTATTCATAGGTTATTTGACTGACTTCAGTTATTAGTGTTCAGGATGATCACGTGCTTGACTAAATTTACGTGTTAACTTTTTCAAACCAACTATAACACAAGTAGATGTGGACAAAAACAATGCAGGAAGCCAAAGGAGTGAACTATGAAACACGTGTTTCAGTCAACATCTTAGGGAGAGTTTTGTTATCAATTAAAATGGAAACCATGCTGGTTTTGAGACTGAAGTTGTGAGTCTGGCTTTTGGATTGTTTATGAAATAGAATGTTTTTCAAAAACAAATTGAGATCATTTTCTTCATTGCCATTCTTTGGTTTTTGCCAGACAGAAAGAATACAGTCAGTTTTATCCACATCTTTCTTCCTGCCTTCGATAAAAGCCAGCTCTATCTCATGTAAAAAGAATGATGTGGAAATAAATAAGCCAGTAGTATTTTTTTCTCCAGCACCATAACTGGATGTGTGAACTTTGGAACTAGATAGAGTTTAAATGCAAGTAGTCTACTTGCTAGCTATGTGACCTTGGTCACTTTTATTTTATCTTATTTTATTTTTTATACATTTTTAAAGGTTACATTCCATTTACAGTTTTTACAAAATATTGGTTATATTCCCCATGTTGTTTTAGTCACGTTTCTTAGCCTTTTCATGCCTTTTTCCCCCATTGTAAAATGGGGATTTTAATAGAACCCATTGAATAGGGTCATTTTATGGTATAAAATGTGATAATACTCTGAAAGTATTTATTATAGTGTCTGACCCGTAGTGGAAGCTCAGTAAATATTAGCTATAACAATAATTATTATTGTTGCTATTATTATGTCCAACAGCAAAACAAGAGGTGTGAAGAGGTACTAAGGTGTGAAGGTCTTCTAAGACTCTTGGGGAGGTGATTAGTTGAAATGTGACAACACGTAGAATAAGTCATGTGAATTTACTTATGTATTTGGCTATTGAGAGGAGGTTATTGGTGTGGAAGCAGAGGTTAAATAATTCCACAAAGTAAGAAAACATGCCATATCTCTTCCTCTTCCTCTCCTCCATTTGCTTTACAGTGAGGACAAAACTTTAGAATCAGCAGTCGTCAAGGTCATTAATCCAGTTGAACAGGGCGATGCCGGGTCTGAGTACCGAGAGTCTTCCTCCTCTCTGGTGGTGAAAGAGATTCTCCAGGAGGCTCCCGACCTCATCACCGAGCAGCTGGCTCATCTGCTCAGAGGTGAGAGATGACTCTTTCTATTAAATACTGGAAGGCTTAATGGAGTGTCTCTTGACTCGCTCATGCAGAAAGAGTGCGATCCATTCTTGGGTTAACAATCCCTTTCAAGACCACGGGAAGCTTCATCAGAGAGGCAGGGAGTAAAGAGTTTGTTAAAGAGTAGCATTATATTGAATATTAAAAATGTGCATTTAGAAATAGGCATGAAGGATCTTTGCTCTTGCACCAGATCAGCATATTAAATGGACCCGCTGCACTTCTGCTGGGGAGCGGGAATAGCTCCTGTGGCCATCTAACAGCTTCCAGAGGTGATTCTTGCTCCAGAACAGCGTGGATATGGGCCAGAATTCCACACACCTACATGGAAATATCTGCTGGTACTTATACGTGCTTCGTTTATATAGTACTGCTTGGATGGCAAAGTTACACACCTTCATTTTGGTGATATTGTGCAGGGCTTTTATGGTCAAATTGCCACCTCCTTCTCCCCCCATGATGTAGTGTTCTCCACCTTCACCAGACTGCTTTAAGCACACCATCGTCAATTATCCCCCTCATCTCTCTTTCATCTTCCTCATTGGAGCCCATCGCTTCTAAAAAGTGGTTTCCAAGCTGGAAATTGTCAGTTGACTTTGGTGCCACAAAATTAACCACAAAAATTCCATATTGTCTTGTGTAGGGCAGTTTGGGGTTTTGTATAAAGCTTTTTTTTCTCCTTCCAACAATCCGTCTTGAACATGGTAGACAAAGACTTTTCTCAGAAGTATTTGACATAGGAAAGTGAAAAGCAGTGATTAACAGGCTGAAAGAATTAAAAAAGGAAAGAGAAGCCTAAGAATACGTGACAACTCTTTTAAGGCCTTTTTCCTTTGTTTCCTCTACTTCTACCAGAATTTGGAGAGAAAAAGGTCCTAGACTTTTATAGTTCCGATAAATGTCTTAGAACCAACGGCCCCAGTCAACTTGTTTTAAATACTTTTCTGGCTATGGACATCTGTAAAACTGCTCTCTGGGAAACTGTGCCTTCAAGTAAACTAAGTAAGCGCGATCATTTATTTATGACAGAGCAGAAGGGAAATAAAGGCGATCGGGGATCTCGGCCAAGAAGGAAGTTGTTTGGCAGTGCAAATATGTGGTGCAGGCAAACACTAGAGAATATGCTGTTTAAACATTTTGCAAACTAAGAAGTTTGGTTTATTGTTCAAAAAAATACACGTGTTGTTTAGTAGGAAAGAAATGTAGTCAAGGAATAGTTCATCATGATTTTCTATTAGTAATAAAATAATATCAAACTGCAGTACACTGGAACAAAGATATGATTTTGTTGTTGACCATGACGATGATGACAACGATGATGATATTCGGATTTAGGGAATTAGGGATGCAGACCCTCTTGTCAGTTACCTTAGTTTTAGTTTTCAAAGCTACCAAGAGTTAGAACTATGGTAAAGGACCTTGGTTTTTCTTATCATCAGATATTTTTCATAACTTTGGGCTTGAGATGGCCCTGGAAAGCTGGCAGCTTAGGGACATCACTTCCTTGTTGCTTGGAAATTGGAATTTGAACGGATACAGTGCCTCTACCTGTGAAGACTGCCAATACAGACACTGTCATGAGGAAGCCAGAGTCACTGAAGCCTGGGAGGTAGTAGACATGGGTGTCTTATTATAGTGGAAAGAGGGCTCTGAGGACCTTTGACCAAAGTGTGTGCGTGTGCATATGCATGTATACATTACGTGGAAGGGAGGTGAAACATCACTGAACAGTTTGGCCAAAAGGGAACGGAAGGATTATGATCCGAGGAGTTGGACTTTAAAAAGGTAACTGAAATGTTCAGAGTGAGAAGGGCAATGGGCCAATTTTTAAAGCCTCTTGAATCTTTAATAAATATAAGAAAGGAATCAAGTCGAATTTTGCTATGTTCACTAAACTCAAACTTAGATTTTATAGTTTTCCAATCATGTATTAACACCAAACCTACAGGGAAGTTTTAAAGGGAACTTTTTTTATGTGCCTGTAAATAATTTTAGGATTCATTATTTTCATAACATAATTCTTTCTGAAGGGTTTTCTCTGGAAATAGCTATGTTATTTTGTATCTGGGGTTGCTCAAAATGATCATTAATTTGATACACATGTCTAGAACATGTATTATGCATTCTTCTAGGTCTTGAAGGGATGCAAATTTACACACACCTTTGCCATAAAGAATTTTGAAAAATGTCTGTTTCCAGATGTCATGAGGGTTAAATATTTACAGTCAAGACTTGAAAGAATCTTTAAAAAACAGCATAATTGGACCTCTATGGAAGATATATTATTATAAACTTTGTGCCAAAAAAATCTGAATATACTTCAAACTAAGTACTTAATCAATTTGATTGTTCTTTGCCTTTCATTCCCAAGATCATATCCTAAAATCCATCATGCTGAGGCACACTGGTGTGCTGTAAGTGGTTTTCAAGTGGGCCAAGATATTGATCCCCTCAGTCCTTGGAGAGGACCCTGAGTATGCCTCTTAGCCTGGTAGGCTGAAAAAAAAACTAATTTTCTGTGTGTTCCTTAATGTGCAAAAGATGGAGCCTACTGTTCCACTGTTCTTATCTTTGGTGCCTGGAACAGTGCCTGTCATATAATAGACCCTCAATAAATCCTGTCATAAAATGAATTTTGCAAGATTGTTTATATAGTTTCTGTTTTTATGACTATATTGATTTAATTGGTACTATGATATTGTAATTTCCATTTCATTCCAGCCCACCCCTACAACATTCTTAATGTCCGGAATTTGAACATTGTTTCTTCCAATAATAACCCCCCACTTTTTTAGCTTTTAGAAATCCTTGTTTTCGTATTTTGCAAACATTTGTTTTTATTTGCATCTTTTGGTTGTCCATTTTATATATATAAGTTTAACCCTTTCATGGAGTATAATACATGCACAGAAAAGAATACAAAACATAAATATAAAAATATAAATATACAGCTCAGTGAAATATCACAAAAAGGACACCCTTTTAACAATTAACCAGGTAAAGAAGTAGAACAAGATGACCGCTTTGTGCCCCTCCCCGTTACCACTCACTCCCTCTCTAACTAAGTAAGGGTAACCAATATTCTGATTTTTACGGCACACACTTTCCTGCTTTTCTTTAAATTTTACCACACCTATGTGTCCCCCATAACACTAGAGATTGGTTTTTGTCTGTTTTGTATATTATATAGATGGAATCATAGAGTATATACTCTTGTTGTTATTAGATCTCTATATTTATATTAAATGTAGTATCTATTTGCATAGGTCAGTTATCTATCATCTATTCATCTATTATTTATTTATTTTATTTTTTGTGTCCTTTCTTCTTCCACAGAATATTTGAAGTGGCTTACAAAAATGCATGTAAATATAACAAAACAGAAAAAAGGGTCAGAGTCAGGAAACATACAAATAAATAAATTTGGAGGAGTAAAAGTGGTGTTCTCTTTCAAAGTTTGAATATGAGCTTCCTGGAGTCAATGAAAAAATAGAAATATAATTAATTGTAAAATTCATATTATTACTAAAACAAACACATATACCAGTTCCTTATTGAAAGAATATCTAAGTCTAAAGGTTTTTTCCTTACGTCAGTCTTCTTGAAAAGACACCTAATAGTCATAGGCATCCTCCAACTTTCACATATGTAACAGCATTTTATACAGGAGCTGGGCAGAGTGCATCACACACTTTCTGCTCCTCAGTCAGCGTATGGGGATGGTTTTAATCAGCTTCATCTTGTCTAGTAACCTTATTTCCTGTTCCAAATCTCTTTTCTATACATGCTGATATTTTTCTCTAAATACAGGATATTAATACTTAAAATCAGTCATATTGGAATCTTTTGTAGTCTTATACTCACTGCTGTAGCTGTATATCAAAATGTTTGCATTATGGGATAATATTATATTCAAATATGGAGATAGAACCTGATTATTGTGGATGCTGTTAAAAGATCATTTGTATACTGATCAGAAGTAGGTATCAAGTTGCCAGTGTAGAAATAACCTGCTGTGTTTATCTAATAATCTCCCCTGTCATGCTATCATATGGACCTTGGCAGGAGAGTTATGGATAAATGTCAACAGGTGACCCAGCCATGGCTAATGTGTGTTCAGGCTCTGTAGGGGATTTAACAAAGTTGACATAATTTGTGTTTTCTTGAATTAATACTTCTTACAATAGCTAGGTCTTGCTGTTGTCTTTTAGTAGGACATACCTCAAACTTAGAAATTTCAGGATACAGATCATTAGCATCGCTTTCATCTGAAAAGGCATAGATTTACTTATGGAGATTACTTTCTAATTATTTGTGTAAGAAATTATTTGTCTAAGAAAAGAATGTGCTCATTCAGATGAGATCATAAGTAACCCTGATTTTTGGAAATGTGTCTTTTCATCCCCTTCCCATCTCTGTTTTTGCTGTTGTGGTTCTTGTTTCTTTGGTTTTTTTCTTTTCTTCTGACTTTTCTTTTCATCTCCTCCTCCTCTTCCTACTTTCTCCCTCCTAGTACCTGCTTCTAAGATTTTATTATCATTTTCAAACAAGCTGCAACCTGTTCTATCTAAAAGTCACATTATACAGTCATGGTGGCCTAAAGTTGGTGTTTGGTTATGCCCTGGGTTTGTACCAAAAGCAAAAAATTATAGACCTGCCAGACTCCTAACCTGTATTCTTTTATTTCCTGCAGAAATGTTTACTAGAGAGTAATTGCCAAATTTAAGGTCCATTAAATTGCTGAATCATCGCATTGGGGGTTTGTGTGCCCACATATGTGTGTGTGTGCTTCCCAGAACCAGCTGGCAATGATGAGATTGCAGCCGCTGATTACCAGGCAGGTTTCCATCAAAACCACACTTCACCCGGCCTTTCATGTTTATGTGTATAAGGCCTTGACAGAGCCACAACTTGAATAGTGAAACAGATAACAGCAATTGTTCTTAGCTTAGGACGCGGAAAAACTATGCCCTAGGTTTTAAAGAAACAACTCTCTCCTTCTGTTGGTCATTCCATTTGAACTTTAATAAAGAATTGTTGCTTGCTATTTTCGTAGCCTAGATTAACAGCTTCAAAAAGATCCTTTTAAGGAGGTAAAATAGGAAAGGAACAGAGCCAGATTTTTTTCTTTCTTTTTTTTTTTTTCTCTCTTGCCCAAAGAGTGAATCATCCATCTCCCAAAATGGTTACAAAGTCCGAAAGGAATTAAGCGGCTGTTTTGCTTAGGAAGAGGGATGGCCTGTGTTGGGGGAAGGGGAAAGAAATTATTTTTCCTGCAAGATATAAAACCAGAATATTTCCTCAACCTTAGAGTGTTAATTATTTCTTTTGCCATATAAAGATAAATTTTATTCTTAAATTCAGACATTTTAAATTTATAAGATTACTAAGCACTTGAATAATATGCTCCCTTTTTATCACTGTTCAGGCAAAAATATAAGCTAAGTTGTATTTTCTATTTTTTTCTCCTTCCTTCTCCCTTCGCCCCCCTCTCTATTATTCATCCTTTAATTTTTTTTGTTTCAGTATGAAAAAGAAAATGATCCCAGGTGAAACAGGAAAGAGGTTTAAAAATCCCTTCTTTTCTGCTAAGAATTTATCCTGCAGATTATGCCTTGACTGTGGTGAATGATTTCCCCAAACAACTTCTGACTTCATTAGATCATGTTTAATATTAATGCACTGCAGTTGCTTTTGGCAAGAGGTCTTTCACTTCTCTATTCTTTTGAACAAAGAATATGTGGTTGGTTTTTTTTCCTAATGGAATGAAATGTTTGTTACTATTTTATTATAATTGCTTTCTCTGTTGCTTGTCGTTAATCCCCAGTGGCCTGTGAATAGCTGGGACGCATTTGGGTACATGTATATGGATTTAAGTATTTTTTAGTTCTGCTGAATTTGCTGGAAGTTAAGTCAACTCTTATGCCAAAAATAGGTTTGATTTTGCGAAGAGGTGCCTTTGGCTGCTCCACATCCTGATACTGATATTTAACTAAGTATGTCGCTAAATGGGTCTCTGAAGTGAAGTAGAAAAACTTGCTATAGATGAGTCTCTTGGATAAAGTTGGGCCATAGCCTTTCTTCTGCAGTAAAAACAACTCAGTATGGTGACCATTTTTGGTCAATAATATGAGTTATTTTTTTCCTACTTACATCAGAACATCTTCTCCTTTTTAATTGTCAAGGTAAACCTAATTATAATGTCAGAAGTTTCTTTTCATTGAATTGTTGTGTAGGATTCTGTTTGGTGCAATATCTGTTAGATTAATTTCTGAATACTGCCTTTTTATGTATTTTAAAATTAAGATCCCCAAATTGAAGAAATTGGATTCTTGATTTGACTGTAAGCCAGGCACATTTTTGTGAAGTTTATTCCTAAATATTTATATTTTGATGCTATTACAGTTTTTTAATTTAAATTTGATTTTCTAATTGTTCATGATTGTTTATAGAAATACAAGGGTTGTATTATTGACCTTATATCCATCAACCTTGCAAAATTTATTTACTATTTTAAGTTTATTTGTATTACTATTACTATTTGTATTACTAATTAATTAATTCATTTGTATTAATGAATAATTCATTTGTATTTTCATTTGTAAGTTCATACACATACCATCTATGAAGAAGTCAGTTTTTATTTCTTCCTTTTCTTTCTTTATACTTTTGCTTCTTTTACCCGTGTTATTTCTCTGGGCTAGGATTCACATTGAAGTGTTAAATAGAAATAGAAATAGCAGGCATCTTTGTCTCATTCCTGATTCGAGGTGGAAGTCTTTCAGTATTTCACAGTTAAATATAATGTTTGCTTTCCTTATTTGGTTTTTACAAATGCCCTTCATCAAATTAAGGAAATTGTCTTCTCTATTTCCACTTGGCTGAGATTTTATATGATTAAATCTTGGATTTTATCAAGTAGTTTCATTACCTGACATCTACTGAAGTGGTCATTTGATTTTTCTCTTCTATTAGTGTGGTGAATTATATTAATTAACTTTTGAATGTTAACTTGTCCTTTAATTCCTAGGAAATCCCTATTTGGTGACAATACAATATCCTATTATATATTGCTAATTTGATTTGGGACTAGCTTTAAAAAACTTTTTTGCAACTACGTTTATGAGAGAGACCTGCCTCTACTTCTTTCTTGTAATGTTTCTGTTGAGTGTTGGTATGAAGATTATGCTGGATTCAGAAAATAAGTTGGGAAGTGTTTTCTCCTTCTAATCTTCGGAAGAATTTGTGTAAAATTAGTATTTTTTAAATGTGTGCAACTATGGCTATTAAACTATGGATTCATTTTAAAATAAATACAAAACCATCCAGATTTTAAATTTCTTTTCCTGCCAGCTTTGGCAAGTTGAGTTTTTCCAGAAATGTCCATTTCCTCTAAAATTTAAAATCTATTAACGTTGTACTTATCTTTTAATGTCATTAGAATCTGTAGTATGTCACGCTTCATTCCTAATACTGGAAAATTATACCTTCTATCATTCTTCTCTCTCTTTTTTTCTTGAACAGTTTTTAAAAAACTGTTAGTCTTTTCAAAGCATCAATTTGTTGTTTTATTTTCTGTATACGTTTCTTTCCTGTGTCTTTAAGTTTTGCTCTTACCTTTATTATATCCTTCCTTATACATTTTTTTAGTTGAATTTGTCAGTTTTTTTTAACATCTTATGCTTTTGAGGATATAAAAGTTCCTCAGAGCATAGCTTTAGTTGCATCTTACAAATCTAAATGTCATATTTTCATTATCATTCAATTAAAATATATTGTAATTTATGCTTTAATTTCTTCTTTTACCATGAGTTATTTAGAAGTGCATTGTTTATTTTTCAAACATTTGGAAATTTTCTAGTTTTGTTTTATTACTGATTTTTAGACTATTTTCCTGATGGTCATAGAATATAACTATGTGATTGTAATCCTTTGAAATTTGTTAAGGCTTGACTTTTTGTCTCAACAGGTAGTTAATTTTGGTTAATGTCTCATTTGTATTAGAAAAGAAAGTATAGTCTGCCATTGTTGATAACAATGTTCAATTTATGTTAATTAGGCCAACTTTGTTACTCATGTTGCTGAAATATTCTACATATTTACAGATTTTTTTTCCTGCTGGTTCTTAGAGTTGCTGAGAGATGTGTGTGCAAAATTTCCCACTGAGACTGTGTTTTTATCTCATTCTTCATCCAGTTTTGCCAATTTTTGTTTTACATATTTAGAAGCTATTAGGTAATGTTATTAGCTCATATAAATTTAGGATTGATGTATCTACCTGACGGTTGAATCTTTAATAATAAATACATATTTGTCTTAATTTCAAGTAATTCTTCTTGTCAGAGTCTACTTTATCTAATAATAGTATATTATATCAATGTTACATCTTTTTCTATTCTTTTACTTTGGTTTTCAATATCACTATATCTAAGGTGTGCTTTTGCAAATAGTATATTGCTATTGTAGTTTTTAAAATTCAGGGTCATAATTTTTGTCTTTTAATGGAAGTACTTTGTCTGTTTACTTGTTTGTTGTTGGTAAAAAACACATAACATTAGATTTACCATCTTAAACATTTTTAAGTGTATGGTTCAGTAGCGTTAAGCATATTCACATTGTTGTGCAACAGATCTCTAGAACTTTTTCGTCTTGCAACACTGAAACTCTATACCCACTCAACACTAATTGTCTCTTTACATTAATATAATTGCTCTAACATTTGGGTTTAATTTGTCATTTTGCTATTTGTTTTCTATTTATCTCACATTTTCCCCTTTTCCTCTCATTTCTTTACTGCTATTACACTAAATAAGGATTTTTACTATTACATTTCCTTCCATTAGCTTATTAGTTATGAATTCTTTTTTAGAAAATTATTTTAGCGTTATAATAAAGATTACAAAATACCATTAAAATCTCTTGTAAATCGACATTTTTGCCACTTGTCTGATCATCCAAGAGCCTTAGAGCCATTTATCTCTACTTAGTTCATTCTGCAATTTGTTATTATTGAAACGTATTTTATTTTATTTTAGTTTATTTTTTTACTAAGATTTTCTTTATTTTTTTTGAAATGTATTTTAATTACACATATATTTTAAACTCCATATTATAAATGTTTTATACAGTGAATATTGATTTATTCTTACCCACATATTTATATTCTCCAGTGTTCTTTCCTTCCTGCATTCCTTTGCTTCCATCTATAATAATTTCCCTCTGCCTTTACTGTTTTGTTAGTGTGGGTTCTTCTTGTGACAAATTCTTCCAGTTTATATTTCTGAAAATGTCTTTATTTTGCCTTCATTGTTTTCTTATATTTCAGTATAGAATTCAACATCAGCAATTATTTTGTATCAGCACTTTGAAGCTGTAATTCCAATGTCTTCTGATTTTCATCATTTTAGGTGAAATTAGCTCTCAGTTTTATTGTAGTTCCTTTGACAGTAATATATTTCTTTTTCTCTGATTTAAAACTTTTTCCCTCTGTAATTTTTAGCTGTTTCACTGTCATGTGCCTAGAGGTGTTTTTCTTTGTATTTATTCTGATTTGGGTTCATAATTTATCTCAAGTATTAGAGTAGTATCTTTCATTAATTTTGAAAAATGATTGACCACTGTTTTTCAAATATTGTTTCAGCCCATTTTTCTCTCTCCTTTCCAAGGGGAATTCCTATTATGTATATCTTAGACCTTTTTTCTATGTCACCTATGTTTCTTATGCTCATCTCTATATTTTTATCCATTTTTCTCTCCATGCGTCAGTGTGGATATTTTCTTCTAAGATATTTTTCAATTCGTTAACTTTTTCCTTGCTATAATCTGTTGTTTACAGATATTTTTGTTCAGTTATAAATTTATAGCTTTAAAATTTCTTTTAAACATTTTATTTATAGATTCTAATTCTCTTCTATAATTCTCCAGCTAATTTTTTTATTCCCCCGATTCTGTTTCCATTCTTTTTCTCAAGAGTTTTTTCCTCTGGAGTTTCCATTCATTTGTTTATATTTCCTTTATGCTTGGTAATTTTTTACTGAATGCTGAATATGTATATGCAAAATGTAGAGATGATGCTATAGATGATGAAATTCCTTTGTTATGGAGAGGATTTACTTTTGCACTTCAAAGGCAGTTAGAAGAGTGTCAGATAAACTTAATCTATTCTGTGTTTGAGCTGATTCAAATCAGGATTTCAGGCTTCACGAAGACTGGTCTATTTTTGCTTCACCCTTTTCTTACAGGCAGGACTCAGCAAACTTTTTCTGTGTCGGATTAGATAGGAAATATTTTAGACTTTGCAGGTCTGTGGTCTCTGTTGCAACTATGCAACCCTGTCATTAAAGCACAAAAACATCCATGAAAAATATGTAAATTAATGGGTGTGGTTGTGTTCCAATAAAACTTTATTTATAAAAACAGGCAGTAGGTCATACTTGCCCTGCAGACCGTATTTTTCCAATCTTTATTCCAGGATGTGGGGACATTCTCTCCAGGGATCTCATCTCAAAACCTGGGATATTTAAGATTCCTCTGTGGAGAGCTCTGAGCTGCAATTTTTGTCTCCCTACTCCTGTGAAACTGCTGTTAGATCTGCTAATCTTCTCAGCTGATTGGCTACAATATGAATTAGCAAACACTCAGAGGGGAAAAGCAACATCAAATGTTGGGTTTACCTCTTTGCACTTACTTTCTCTCCAGGATTGTAGCTTCTAAGATAGTCACCTGGGTAACTCTCTGATGCCTTCACAGATTTTTCCCAAAAAAATTATCTAGATTTTCTCCTTGTTCTTGGAACAAGTAATCTGGCAAACGTATGAAGATCTTTTTTGAAATTTAGATTCACCATTGCCTTAACAAAGAGTATAAAAATCATCCTTATATTTCAGGTTTTATGTCAGAATTGTCAGACCAAAGGGTATATTCAGAATCCAGTTGGCTACTCCCCGCCCCATCTTTAAATGATAATTTGCCTTGAATCTGTTCAATTCCCTTCATACTGACTGCTCCTTCTTTAGTTCTCATCTAAAACAGCCTTCTGATTCTCCCAGTATGCCTTGTCTAATTCATTTCCTCATGGTAGCCAGAGTGAGTCTTATAAAACATAAATTCGAGCATGTTGCCTCTCCCTGCTTAAAATTCTAGTGACTCTCCATTTCCCTTAGAATATGAAAGACAAATTTTAAGATAGCTTGAAAGGCCCTTCAGGACCTGAGCCCTGTTTACCTCTCCAACCTGATTTTTCAAAAATTTTTCTTTAAGACTGTACTCTCTAGTTCTAATTAATTTCTTTCCATTTCTTGAACTGGCCAAATCCTCTCCCACCTCAGTGCCTTTGCATATGATCTACCTGGGTCATGATGTCCCTTTTACCTTGCCTTCGCCTTAAGTTCCTAGTTATCATTCAAATCTCAGCTTAGCTTATTAACTCATTCTCTAGGAAACCTTTTCTGACTCCTAAATTCTTGCCTAGATTCAGAGTACTGTGTATTTCCTCAGCAATATTTCTTATCCCCCTTATACTGAAAATTTATGTGTTTACTTCTTTGTATCTCCTAAACTACTATAAGCTTCAAGGGGCAAGGCTAGCTCTAGTCCAGTCATGAATCATTAGCATCTAGCACAGTGCCTGGCTTATAATAGGTGTTCAGTAGTTCTTTGCTAAAGGAATGAATGAATGAATGAGATGCTTTAAATGTGTTTGGCAGTATTTATTTTTCATTATGATGTTTACATTTATTGATTTTTAGTATATAACCTTATAAGCTGGGAAAGCAGTATTATTTCTATTTTTAAAATAGGCAAATAGGAACAGAGAGGCCAGATGACTTGCTTGGGATTTTTCAGGATTTTTAATGGTGAACGTGTATCTATTCTCTAGGTTCTATAGATCTCCAGGTAGATGGCAAGATGATGTACCATAGTTTTCCCTCACTCATTACTTCATTTCTCCTTTTACATTCTTACCACTTTCTTTATTTTCCTTCCCCCTATATTATCATTTAGGCCACACTGAAAGCTAGAGAGATGGTGACACCCTGATTAATCAATAAGTTTGAGGATTTTTAGAGAGTTTAATCATTCATCATTAAGCAAAACTTCCATTTCCCCCATGACTCTGTGTTAGTCTGGCCTCAGGATGCAGGGGAAGGAGATGTGACAGGTGGTAACTCCTCCCTTTCAAGGTGAGATTATGCATAGAAATTCCAGGAGTTTGTGAGAGGTCAGTCATTCGTATTATCAAATCACTTTGTAATCGAAACCCGTGATTTAGAGCCAGTTTATGAATCCTTATAATTAGATATTAGTAAATAACTTCAAAACTGTGTGGTACCTGGAAGATTGGGAGTGGATTTGAGGTTCACTACCTTATCCAATTCCTTTGGTGCTGACATTGAGAGTATGAAATCATTTAATTTTTTTTTAACATCTTTATTGGAGTATAATTGCTTTACAATGGTGTGTCAGTTTCTGCTTTATAACAAAGTGAATCAGCTATACATATACATATATCCCCATATCTCCTCCCTCTTGCGTCTCCCTCCCACCCTCCCAATCCTACCCCTCTAGGTGGTCACAAAGCACCGAGCTGATCTCCCTTCATTTAAGTTTTAAAAGGAGGAAGTTCTTATGTGAAATCAGCAATATGATGAGTGGAAACAATCTTCTCTGTGATCTCTTAAAGAGATTATTAAAGGGAAATATTAAATCATATTTAATATCCTTAAATAGTTTATCATTACCTTCCATTCTGAAATCATTTAAAACCAACGTTTATCACTTTTGTGTATCTGTGTGGGGTGGGGGAAAGAGACAGATTTTGTTCCTTTATGTATAACTCTGCCATAAAGTATGCTATAGTCAGTTCAGTTGTTGGTATTAATACTCAGAGAACAATGAGGCAGGACAGACAGTATCTGAAGGGTTTTCTAAAAACTGTCTCTTGAATGTTACACAATGAGGCCCAGGCAAGAATCTGGAATCTGGAAGTAGAAGCAGAGATTGAGAGACCAGAAGACATTTATTTTTCTGGGCCCCATCCTGGCTTGACTGGAAAGTTTAAAGGCCATTTTATTCATGCCTTTCAGGTAGCATCCTTTTCAAGTGGATGGCCATGGAACCCAAGAAGATCTCAGAGAAGCAGGAGGAAATTCTTTCTATCCTGGAAGAAAAATTTCCTCGCTTACCTCCAAGAGATGACATTATCAACGTCCTGCAGGAGACCCAGTTCAGTGCTCAGGGTGAGAGACTCTGTCCCCCAGCTCTGTCTCAGCTGCTGAGGAGGGATGGTTTGTGATGTGGAGTGTTACTGGGCCCCAGGAGGTGAATTTGAGTGTGCCTTCACGTTCTTCCCTATTGTTGGAGCTTGTGGAAGATTTTCAGGCATACTGTGTTGACTCATCTGGAAGCAGACAGTCTGTACTGCAGGCTTTCCTCTGAGACCTTCGTGTCTGGATGTGTGGTTAATCCATGCATCTAATGGGCACCCCAGATGCATCATTACATGAAATCCCTGTGCTGAGAGGGTTCTATTTTGAGAATGTGGCAGGAGCAATGTCAAGCACAATGAGATTTCATCAATCAATTAATTTTAGAAAAAAATAAGAGAAAAGACTCTTCAGCAGATAAAAGTGTTCTGTAAGTCTAGGCTTTGTCAAGAGAGTGGATTTCCTGGATCAATTGTTTAATAATAATAATAATAATAATAATAATAATAATAATAGCTATAGTTCATTAAGTGCCTAATATGTACAAGGTTCTGATGGTATAACTTTGCATGAATTAGAGTCCTTGCAACAACCCTGTCAGGTGGAATTATTTATTATCCCTGATTTCCAGATGAGAACACTGAAGCACAGAAAGGCATCTTTGCTTTCCCATCATCACACACACAGCTAGGAAGTGGCCAGGCCAGGATTTAAACCCAGACAGTCTACCTTTAAGGTGCATAGCTTTCTCCCTTAGTTTGGGATCCCTCGGGGCAGAGCCTGAGGCAAAGCAATTTATTTGGGAGGTGATCCCAGAAAACACTGATAGGGCATGGAACACTTTAACAAGCAAGTTAGCTTTGTGGGAAACCAGGCCTTCATCCCGCTAGGGAACTCTGGTAAAGAGTGTAAAATTGCACTGCAGAGTTTTCCTACCCGAGGTGTGCAGTGGCATGTTGTAACTTGTTTATCAGAGCTCCAAGAGCTGATTGTTAAATTTTCAGGAATTTTGTGAGTGGGTTGCTGTTGGGTTGGCAGGTTGAAATCAGCCATGGTAGAAGTATTGACAACACAGAAATGAACACTACAACTCAGGTTTTGTTACGAGCATACCACTGGAATGTTGAGGGCTACTTAGTCCTAGGGACTGTTAATGCCCCCAGGGTGGGCTCTGGCAGCCAGAGAAAGCCCGCAGGAAAAGAGATGCAGGTGCTAGTGGTTGAGGGCGCTGCATTGGGAAAGTCTGAGGAAATGTGGACGGGGCACTGACGCACCTGCCACACCTTCTGTTACATATGCTCATGTGCATGTGCACGTGGTGTACGCGGATGTATAGCTGCATGATGGTATGCATTTTGTCATTCATTTTCAAAATTAGACCAAACTTTTAATGTCACTATATGTTCTATAAATCATTTTACGCTGTCGTATGATAGATTGAAGCCTTCCAATCTTCAAGTCGAAGAAAACTATTTAGTACATATCTGTTTCCCCATACTGCTGTGATTGATAGTGTTCTAAGTTGGAAGGGCAAGTAGTTGACTCTGCTGTCTTAATATGCATCTGGGTAGGAGATACGTGCTTTACAGGCCTTTATTGTAAGTCTTCTTCTCAAGAGTTTAGGCCTAATCTGATATAATAACCTAGGGTGAGAATTCACTGTTAAACCAGAGCCTTTCCTGTTTTTCCGTGATAAATTTTATTGAAGCACATCGGTCAGCTGACTAAAACTATGCAGTTCTGGATAATTTATCCCTTCTGGATTATTCCTCCCATCATTTAAGAAATCCTATATCTCCTATTGCCAGAGCCTATTACAAGGGTGACCAACTTAATTATGATAGTTTTATGGGTCATATTTATAAAGTGCATTTTGAGTAAAATTACAGTTGAAAACATGGAGGCTCACCTTAATGCATCCTGAAAGCAAATTGTGGCCTTCTTAGGTATTATTTGGTTATTTGCTTGGTTATGCTAGTTTTTTTTTACCTCCTCCCCTTCCCTTCTCTGCTTTTGTCTGCTATGGGCTTCCAGAGTCTGACCTCTGAGTATTTGATCTTCTGGGCTCCCCTGAAGATTACTGGTTTCTGGTTGGATTTGGTCCATGGGAAGAGTTAGAAACATATGGGGCGTGGGAGTCAAAGGAAGGAGAAGAGGCTGTAATATTTCTTCCCTGCTCCCTTCCTGTTTGGTGCTAAGTTTCTGGCAGCCCCTCTTCTACTGTTCCAGATCCCTGTTTCCCTCCTTTGAACCTCTGCTAGTCTCCGGATGCTTCACTATCTTTTATTAGTTTTCTCAGTCCCGCCCACATCTCTGTAAGAGTCCTGCCATTAAAGAATCTTCTTTTGCATCCTGAGGGGTGAATGCTATTTCCTGCTGGGATCCTAACTGATGCAAACATTGTCAGTAATGTGATTTTTGCCTTATATGTGTGTTTATTATGGTTAAAAGAAATATGAGAGGGGAAATACTGAAATTAAAAGGGTGACTTCTTTAGATAATCCCTTGATATTACCAAAAATGTTCCCCAAGTATAACATACTGTTTTTTTCTCTCATCCACAGGTTTAAGTATTGAACAGACAATGCTGAAGAATCTGAAGGAACTTTCAGATGGAGAAATAAAAGTGGCCATTAGTAGCGTGAACATGACCCTGGAGGTAAGGGTGGGAAAGCTTTTTCGGCAATGACAGATTTCACACAATTGCATTCTGAGAAAATGGAATACGAGTCTCTCTATTGCATAAGTTAGTATTAGTCTTTTGCTGTGATATATTTGCTTCTTTGTGATATATTTGACTAGGAATACGGGTTATTATTTTGGGTGAAAACACTATGCTAAACCAATGAAAAATGCCAAACCTGGATTCCCAAGATGAGTGCCATTTCATTCATCTCAGTAAAACAAAACCTAAAACGTAATCACGTATGTATACATGTATGTGTATGTATATGTATATCCTGTTTAATAACAATGATTATACATGTGATTAGATTCACTTCCTTTTTCTGTGCACTTCCCTGCATTGTCCATAGATCTGTTCTAAGAAACCAAGTTGTCCTTTGGCTTTTGTAAGCTATTTGGATCCATGTCATTTTGATAATCAGTGGTGACAACTCAAGTATTAATAAGACCCTCCTTCCAATCTGTTAAATGAATGATTCAAAGTGAATGCAGCTCTTTTTTTTTTTTTTTTTTTTTTTTTAAAAGATACCCTTGTTTTTTATTATTTTTTATGTTTGGCTGTGTTGGGTCTTCGTTTCTGTGCGAGGGCTTTCTCTAGATGCGGCAAGCGGGGGCCACTCTTCATCGCAGTGCGCGGGCCTCTCGCTATCGCGGCCTCTCTTGTTGCGGAGCACAGGCTCCAGACGCGCAGGCTCAGTAGTTGTGGCTCACGGGCCTAGTCGCTCCGCGGCATGTGGGATCTTCCCAGACCAGGGCTCGAACCCGTGTCCCCTGCATTAGCAGGCAGACTCTCAACCACTGCGCCACCAGGGAAGCCCGTGAATGCAGCTCTTGACTTTGTATGTTTCCTTGGTAAATTGTCTTTTGTCTACTTTGGGGCTTTTCAGTGACTTGCATGTTAATCTTAATTAACCTAACTAATGGGAATTATATTTTACAGAGGCTCATTTATGCCATGCAGAAGTCTGAGTATTTTTTACTGTTATGTTGCCTTGGTCAAGCCATCCACCTTTAATTGAGGCACTGAACTCTCAAGTCAAGTTTATGGAGATAAAAATTGCTTTATAGGCATTTTGTCTTTTAGATTTTAGAACTGTATGTTGCTATTCTTTTTATTTTTCTTGTGGTAATGGTGACTGTATCACTGTGTATATTTCTAGGGCATAGCAGGCACGCATAGGGGTATCCATGCCTCGGAAAACCCAAGAGCAAACCAGGTGCCTTTTTCTGTGATTTCTTTGTAAAGTTGTCCCTAGATGTTTTGATATCGTAGTTCGGCTTGTACGTCCATATGAGTACCAAGAGGCAGAGTGTTGTCGCTAAAGATACTCACACTTGGTGGTGATATAGTGCCTCATACTTTACAGACCACATTCTCATTGCATATAGAAACTCAACTGTTTCTATGGACTTTCGAATTGATAAATGTTCCATGTAATTAGACGATGATGTGACTCAATACAAGAAATACATGCAATTTGGGATGTAGTAAGTAGATAATCACCTTCAATTAGAAATCTGCTTTGTTTCTAGAAGGGTCAGTAGCTTTGAGAATCATTTCTACCAGTTCAGGCCTTAGGGTTTTCTTTCTCTTTTCCCCCTCCCGTCTCCCTTCATTTAATGGCATCTTATTAGGTTTTAAATGCCTTGTTTGGAATTCCTTTCTAAATTAACACAGAGCATCTTGTAATTGCTTAGGGAACTGTCTGTAGTTAGCAAATTATTTTAAGGCTATTATTATTATTATAGACTTACTGTAGCTTTAATGTACCTTCATTTATATTATAGGGGTATACAAATGGCTCTGTCAGATATGTTAAACTGTAAATGTTTATCAAGCTGAATAAGTGATAAAAAATCATCTAATTTTGACAGTAATTTACATAGAGGGCCAGTAATTAATCAGGTGGCTAAGTACATCTCTGGAAGAGCTATATGATCTTCTGGGAGGAGGGAGAAGGACATTTATACGTATAAAGAAGGGTACACAGATTAAACTCTAATCAGCTGAATGAGAGCTTTTCACTTGTGCATAACAGGGATATTAAAGATAACTGAGAAATGAAGAAGGAACTCCTTAATAACATTGTATATTTTCTTTGAGAGAGAAAATGTACACTATTTATTTAATCTTTTAGTTGGAAAAATCCCCAAGTTAAGGGCAGAGTTTGGTTTTCTGCATAGATCATCCTATGATACAGTGGCGTTTTCACAATCTCTATCTATATTTGATTATATTTCAATATTCCTTTCCCATTCCCATTTAAAAATAATGACAGAATTCCCCCTGTCTTATTTTGTGTGTTTTGGAACAGCTGTCTAATAGCCCTTTAAATCTAGATATATTTCAAGAAAGAAATTTTCTTAGTTCCTATGACTTTCTAAATCTCACTTGTCCTTCAAAGCATGGTCAAGACCTAGCTACTTCATGATGACTTGTAGAAATTCTCCATTTTCTATTACCACTTGCAAAATTGACCAACTTAGGACTTAAATATATACTATATCTTCCATTAATTTTGAACTTGTTTCAAATATTTAATCATGGTTAGACAATATTTTAAGTTAATTGGGGATAAAGATGGTATTGTTGACTTCTATCTCCCTTTGATTTCCTGGCACAGTGCTGGGGACATAGTAGGTATTTGGTTAATACAAATACACGTTGGTGTCTGCCATTTGTTCCTTTGATATCTGATTTTCATTTTCTGTTAAATTTAAGTAAGTCAGCTAGGAGAGCAAAGCCATCTAGCTATGCATCCAAGTCAATTTACTTTGTTTCCTTCCAATTGGTTTCAACTGTAGCTGAAGGCTGAGCTCAGATAGATAAAATATGGCCCACATATTTATCAGCAGAACTGCTTATCCAGCAGTCCAAAATTCGAATGGGTTACTTGTCACTGGAAGGAATCAACTGGAAGTTCTGTGTGATGTCAGGGCAATGGGAAAGAGGATTCCTTACATTTTCAATGGCCCTTTGCAACTCCACAGTTGTATGTGTCATGGCTTGTATTTACCTGATGACCCAGTTAATTTTCTTGGGTGGAAATATTGAGAAAATAAGAAGAATTTGTCTCCTTGCAACATATATAGAATGTCCTTCGGAGGGAAGCACTGGTTTGGGTGGTAGAAACCACTGCCTTTGACAGATGGGTTCACTCCGGCCCTCTACGTTATAAAGAGAAAGCTACTAAACCTTTTGTCTCTCCTTTTTATGGTAGTATATCTCACAAATGATAGTTGTTCTAATTAAGGTTATATGGGTTATTGAAAATCTACCATCGAAAGTAAATAATTACAGTAATACTGAGTTTCAGTGCTTTGCTCAATATGTGAGGTCAGAATGAGTGTGACCTTGAAAAGCAGTAGATAAAAAAATGGCCATATCAGAAGCATGGCCAGAGGGCTAGTTCTTCTTGCAGAGAGGACTTGGAAGCTAGGACCATGGAAAAGATAACTGCAGTCCCATTTCACAGGGCCTCCGGTTCATTCTGAGTCTGGATATAGCACACATCCTGTGGGGCATACACACCACATATAGGAATCCACTTCTTTCATTATGGTTGTACCTGATCCTTTGTGCCCTTTTCATTGTTTGCCAATTTGATTATCAGGAAAGAGACACAGGTGGTTTTGATTTTGTTCTAATTCTGCATTTTAGTGGAGGAACCAGTAGAGAGAAACGAAGGTTGCCAAAAACCAAATCTATGTTAAAAACTTTAAATAGTAAAGCCTTAGGGAAAAAAAAGAAGAGAATTTATGGATATTAAAGTACATGCTTAACTGGAACAAATTTTGCCTTTATGCTCCATTCGCTCCAGCAGAATGGAGCGATTATACATCCTGGGCCTACTTTACTCCTAGTAAAGCAGTAGGTCTAGATGTTAAGGGAAAGGGACAAATCTTTCCATTCCAGTAAGGTGCCAATGAAGCAAATGAGATTGCTCATGGCAATACCACGTGAATAGTTCCCTTGCCAACACCAAGTTTATTACGTCTCCTTTAAGCATTTCCCAAAAGGCTGTAAGTCATTAGCATCTCTCTTCAGGAAGAATAATAACCAGGCACTGACTTGATCACTTTTGTTATGACCAATCATGTTATGATTTATTCCCATATATATACTGTGTCAGTTTGCTGCCATAACGAAGCACCACACACCGTGTGGCTTAAACAACATACCTTTATTGTGTCACAGTCTGGAGGCTGGAAGTCCAAGATCTGGTATTGGCAGGACAGGTTCCTTCTGAAAGCTGAGAGAGAATCTGTTCCATTCCTCTCTCCTAGCTTCTGGTGGTTTGCAGGCAATCTTTGGCATTCCTTGGCTTATAGAAGTACCACCTTGGTCTCTGCCTTTGTTTTCGCATTATCTTCCCCCTATGCGTGTCTCCAAATTTTTCCTTTTCATATGGTCATTAGTCATATTGGATTAAGGCCCACCCTGATGACCTTATCTTAACTATTATATCTGCAGTGACTCTATTTCCAAATAAAGTCACATTCTGAGGTGCTGGAGGTTAGGACTTCAACATATAATAAGACTGTATGAATGAACCTATTGCCTGCTAAGTACATTTCATCTGTCGCTCCCACATGTTTTTATTTTAAATCAATTTCCTTCAAATGAGGAAAAGTGGGGATTTCCAACTCTTGAAATTTTGTCTCCTTTATTCAGAGCTGGAGTCTTAGGAAATAGCTCCAGCCTGTTTTCTCTCTGGGGCCCCCTCCTGACCAGACACTATGCTATTTGAAACCTGGAATAGAACACATGGGATGCCCTGCACAGCGATTACCAGCCAAGCAGCACCTTGGAACACCCAGGAGGGGAAAACTCCTTTTCCCTCCTACCAACCTTTTCCCTTAGCATTCAGAGCACGGACCAGAATGAATTCCCAAGATCACTGTTAAACTCCTCCCTAACGAAAGTGAACATTTTTACTCAGGCTGCAGTGAAGCATCTTCGAACCATTGTAACAGGTGATTTAAGACTCAGCGAACCAGTATGAAACCTGGTTTACCAAATTTAAGCGTGAAACATGATTTTTCATTGTCTGAGCTTGGAGTTTTTTGGAGTTCAGGATGAAAATACCTCTAGAGTATTTACCTACCTTATTTTGTCATAAAATGCATAGTAATATTTGAGGAAGTATATATTATTTTTGATTAGCATATTCTTCAAAATGCCTAACGCTTATGCTGGAGGTGATTTTTCAAAGCTGTTTGGCTAACCCAATGGAAATATGTGTAACCACTGCCTCTGTTTCCTTTTGGGTCCAGGGCTGCCAACTCCTACTTGCTAAGACGGAGTTAACATTTGATGACAAGTGCTCACTGTGTATCAGGCAGTAGAGTAAGAATTTGCAAGCATTGTCTTCTTTAATCTTCCCAGCAACCCCCTGAGGTAGAGATGCTATTAGTACCCCTGTATTAGTTAAGGTAACTCTAACAGCAGTAACAGGTAAACCCCAAATCTCAAACACTCAACACATAACTTATGCATTTTTTGCTCATGCAGCAAAATCCAATTTAGTGTTCCTGGTTGTGTGGCCAGGGGTGATTCAGAGACCATCTTTAACGTGTGGCTCCCAAGATTGCCTGAGACATCTCCATCCATCCTGTCTCTCAAGATAGAGAAGAGCTTGGAGGGCCAAAGGTGGGAGGCTTTATGGATCTTTTCATAACGTAGCATCTGTCACTTCTGCTCACATTTCATTGGCCCAGTCACATGGTTGCATCTGACTGCAGGGAGGCTGAGAAATGCAGTCTAATTGTATGTCCAAGAAGAAGGACCAGTTTGAAGAATAATTAGCCAGTCTCTGCCACAATCTCCATCTTGGAAGTGAGGAAATTGGAATCTAAAAAGGTTAAATCATTTGTCTAATACAGAGCTGGGACCAAAATCTGGGTGTGTTCTGCCCAAACACTGTGTTTACTACTTGGAATATGATGCCCGCTCGGGGGTTTGCTAGTAAGTCATCAGTTGTCAATCATTGCCGCGAACTCCAGGTGTTGGACAGCCTCGACAGACATCCTTAAGCAATCCTTGGTTGGAACTCTTGTTTTCCCTACTCTTGGTACCAAGCCACTTCTTGTTTATGTTCATATCTTTGCTTCTTTTAAAAATCATTTTAATTTTTGATCTGTAAACATCATCTAAGTATTCATAGTAAATGTAATTATCAGCCCCTCATATAGAGGAGATTTGGAAAAATAAGTCAAGTAGATAAAAATAATAAGAAAAAAGATTATGAGGTGAGGGATAGGACACACCATGTAGGAAGGAAGGAATTCTGATTTTTTTTCTCTGCCTGCCTCTAGAATTCAAGGACATGGGTATTCTGGTTTACCTTGTTGTAATGTAACTTTTTCAAATCTGTGTTCAAAATAGCAGCCCAAATCAGTGAAAAAATTTAATGGTAGAAATTTTTTATGGAAAGGAAACAATATTACTTTAAGCACTATGGTAATTCCTAATAATGAAATTCTGAGTAGTTGAGGTGTTAGGAGTTCTCAATTCATACCTGGCTGAAGAGTCCAAAGGGGTTTAAAGCAAATGACAAACACGGTTAGGTGACTTTCATTGTGTGAATTTAGCAGTCAGTGTGTGTGAGTCATCTGAAGTGTGAATTATAATTTGAAACTAATTTAGAGCTAATAATTCATAGCTTCTTGAGGACAATGGCAGGATAAAAAAGTGAAACCTGAAATCAGAAAAGTAGACTTGCATTCCTACTCTGAGCTATGAGCAGTTCTTGGTAATGAGACGTAATTGAAATGAGGGAATCGAAATTCCCTATTTAACAAATGGTTTATCATATCAGCTGCAATAGCACTTTGTCTCTGGGAAAAAATGTACTAGGCAGCTGAAGCGTATAATATTTAGAATCCTTACAATTTGTAGGTAGGTAGCTCCTTCTGGAGATGACCAAAAATATTTTAAGATACCAGATGAAGTCTGCAAAACTGGCCTATCTAGAAATACCTTATAATGGAATTCCTGTTTTGTATTTACAGCTAAACTGAGGTTGGAGGCAACTTGATATTTTTGTTTTTTTAACCTATTGACTAGTTTCAAATGGATTTAAATGATTCACCGATCTTGGCCGATCTAGCCATACTTCTTTATATTTATTTCCCTCAATGGTACAAAATACCTCAATACTCAATATTTAGAGATCATAAAGTTATTCATTATGCACTGTGCTTTCTTTGCTAAGGGGTGGTGCCCTGGACACTTCTCCTTCTCCCCTGAAATGCTATAGAAGTGTATTCACATGGAGGAAGTGGAAAGGCAGGAGCATAGAAAACACAGAGCCTACCCCAGGCATAAACTCTCCTCAGGGCCCAGAAATCCCCACTGACTTCCCTGGGCAACTGTGAAGTGGGAATGCGATAATGAGATCAGACGCTGTGAGGACATGGCCTCATCAAGAGGCTGTGGGGAAGTTAGCCTCAAAAATGGCTACTGGGCGTGGGGCAGAAAGGAAGAAAGCTGTGGAGGGAGCTGCATGCAACTCCAGGAAGCCCAGATGGGGTTGATTGCTAGTGAGTGGACAGGGTAGAGTCCGTGTCCCATTTGACGGTATTTTACCTGCTGCATCTCTGGTGGACAATATGATTCAGATTTACATGCAAATGTGGGTGTGTATCATCCATAACCACTCTCTCTTTTCGTTACATCCCCACCCCGCAATGTGCCCATGCATCCGCTTAGCACCAAGGACATGGAACAAAACAGAGCTGCGATACCCCAACCTAGGATTCCTGAGGTCATGAGGTGTTGGGTCCAATTGGCTCCCCGCTCACTGCCTTCTCCTCAGAATAAAATGGTGTTCCAGTTACCTACTGCTGTGTCACAAGCCACCCCCAGAACCTCGAGACTTAAACTAAGATGTTATTATCTCTCATAGTTCTTTGGCTTTTTTTTGGGTTCAGATGGGCAGTTTTTGCTCAGAGTTTCTCATGCAGTTGCAGTCAGATGGTAGTCACCTGTGAGCTCAGTTGGGACTCACGGGGTGTGGGCTGCTCACAGCCTGACAGATTCGGAGAGAGAGCCACAAGAGCGAGCTTTGGAAGAGACTCAGATGGAATCTGAACCTAACTTCAAATATCTCAGAATATCACTTCCATCATATTTTATTGTTCATGAAATTCCCTAAGGCCAGCCCAGATCGATGATAAAATAGAATTAGCAGTCGTGTGCTGGTAAATGTTTAACAATGGGCTCTCTAAAAAAAAAAAAAAAATCCACACATATTACTGATATGCAGGATATATAGCACACAATTTACAAATTACATACTCTTTATTGTAAATTCTGTACAATCGATTCTTACAGAATGAGTTACTTAATTTTAATGCAACTCTTGCGCTGCAATTGATGAACCAGTATAGTTCCAACAAGAATGTGGTTGATTTTTTTTTTTTTAACAAGAAAGTGAAACAACAAAGATTTTTTGTCTGAACTTTACCTGTTTGTCAACAGCATGAATGACTTCTCTGCTGACTTAAAGAATAGTTTTCAAATACTGGAAGAACATGTCCTCAGAGTTTTGTTTTTATTTTTGTGCTATTCACAATGTGATGGCTAGAAACACAATCCACTTTTAAGTTTAGCCTACATAATTAACTTTCTCCATTAGTTTCTTAAGTCGAGACAGACAAATTTTTTTCTGCAAAGAGCTAGATAGTAAATATTTTAGGCTTTATGGTCCAAGAGGCAAAAGTGAGGATTTTATGTGGGACTTAATAACGATTAGAAAGTGTTTAGCTCACCGGCTGTACAGAAACAGGCAGTGGGCTGAATTTGGCCTGTGGGCCGTAATTTGCCAACACCTGCTCTAGAAAACCAATAAATCAATTAAACAAGCTTTGCTTTGTAGTGTTTGCCAATTTTCATAGTGTAAATACTCTTACCATGGCTAGTTTCAAGGTACCAATGTGATATCATCAAAACACAGTGAGGAATAGTTCTAACACTGTATTGTATAATTGAAATTTGCTAAGAGAGTAGATCTTAAGCATTATCACAAAAAAAAGAAAAGAAAAAAGCTCACCATCATGTTGTATACTTTAAATATATTACAATTTTATTTGTAAAAAAAAAAAACAGATTGGGAAGAGACGCACAGAAGCATACCATAATATAGCTTTTCCAGCAGACAGATGCAATAGAACATAGATAATGTAGTAGAATAATTAGGAAGTGATGAGTTTTGAGAATTTATGACTTTTGTTTTTAATGTAATTTATTTAATGTGGAATATTTAATCTAGTTTTTTAAATGGCTGTGTTTAATTTGTTAATGGTGGGTTTTTCTGAAAATTCTGAAAATCTTCCTGAAAATTTTACAGTCATTGCTTACCAACCTGTACAAGTCAGCACAAACACACCACTGGGAATTAGACCCCAATTCTTTTTTGTGTGTGTATTTTAAAATTTATTTTACTGAAGTATGGTTGATTTACAATGTTGTGTTAATTTCTACTGTGCAGCAAAGTGATTCAGTTTTACATATATACATTCTTTTTCATATTCTTTTCCATTATGGTTTATCATAGGATATTGAATATAGTTCCCTGTGCTATACAGTAGGACCTCGTCGTTTATCCATTCTATATATACCAGTTTGCATCTGCTAACCCCAGACTCCCAATCCATCCCTCCCCTGTGCCCCCTCCTCCTTGGCAACCACAAGTCTGTTCTCTATGTCTGTGAGTCTGTTTCTCTTTCATAGATAAGTTCATTTGTGTCATATTTTAGATTCCATATATAAGTGATATCTTATGGTATTTGTCTTTCTCTTTCTGACTTACCTCACGTAGTATGATAATCTCTAGGTCCATCCATGTTGCTGCAAATGGCATTCTTTTTTATGGCTGAGTAGTATTCTATTGCATATATGTACCACATCTTCTTTATCCATTCATCTGTTGATGGACATTTAGGTTGTTTCCATGTCTTGGCTATTGTAAATAGTGCTGCAGTGAACATTGGGTGCATGTTATCTTTTCGAATTATAGTTTTCTCTGAATATATGCCCAGGTGTGGGATTGCAGGATTATATGGCAACTCTATTTTTAGTTTTCTGAGGAACCACCATACTGTTTTGCATAGTGGCTGCACCAACTTACATTCCTACCAACACTGTAGGAGGGTTCCCTTTTCTCACACCTTCTCCAGCATTTGTCATTTGTAGACAGAATGATGGACATTCTGACCGGTGTAAGGTGGTACCTCATTGTAGTTTTGATTTGCATTTCTCTAATAATTAGTGATGTTCAGCATCTTTTCATGTGCTTTTTGGCCATCTGTATGTATTCTTTGGAGAAATGTCTGTTTAGATCATCTTCCCATATTTTTATTGTGTCATTTGTTTTTATGATATTGAGCTGCGTGAGCTGTTTGTATATTTTAGAAATCAATCCTTGTCGGTTGCTTCAATTGCAAGTATTTTCTCCCATTCTGAGGGTTGTCTTTTTGTTTTGTTTATGGTTTCCTTTGCTGTGAAAAGCTTTTAAGTTTAATTAGATCCCATTTGTTTATTTTTGCTTTTATTTCTCCTGCCTTGGGAGACTGACCTAAGAAAACATTGGTATGATTTAGGTCTGAGAATGTTTTGCCTATGTTCTCTTCTAAGAGTTTTATGGTGTCAAGTCTTATATTTAAGTCGTTAAGCCATTTTGAGTTTATTTTTGTGTATGGTGGCAGGGTGTGTTCTAACTTCATTGATATACATGCCACTGTCCAACTTTCCTGACACCACTTGCTGAGGAGACTGTCTATTCTCTGTTGTATATTCTTGCCTTCTTTGTCAAAGATTAATTAACTGTAGGTGTGTGGGTTTTTTTCTGGGCTCTCCGTTCTGTTCCATTGATACATATATCTGTTTTTGTGCCAATACCATGCTGTTTTGATTACCGTAGCTTTGTAGTATAGTCTGAAGTCAGGGAGCCTGATTCCTCCAGCTCCGTTTTTCTTTCTCAAGATTGCTTTGGCTATTCGGGGTCTTTTCTGTTTCCATACAAATTGTGAAATTTTTTGTTCTAGTTCTGTGAAAAATGCCTTTGGTAGTTTGATAGGGATTGCATTAAATCTGTAGATTGCTTTGGGTAGTATAGTCATCTTCACAATGTTGATTCTTCCAATCCAAGAACATGGTATATCTCTCCATCTGTTTGTATCATCTTTGATTTCTTTCATCAATGTCTTATAGTTTTCTGCATACAGGTCTTTTGTCTCTTTAGGTAGGTTTATTCCTAGGTATTTTATTCTTTTTGTTGCAGTGGTAAATGGGAGTGTTTCCTTAATTTCTCTTTCAGATTTTTCATCATTAGTGTATAGGAATGCAAGAGTTTTCTGTGCATTAATTTTGTATCCTGCTACTTTACCAAATTCACTGATTAGCTCTAGTAGTTTTCTGGTAGCATCTTTAGAATTCTGTATGTATAGTATCATGTCATCTGCAAACAGTGACAGTTTTACTTCTTCTTTTCCAATTTGGATTCATTTTATTTCTTTTTCTTCTCTGATTGCTGTGGCTAAAACTTCCACAACTATGTTGAATAATAGTGGTGAGAGTGGGCAACCTTTAGACCCCAGTTCTTGATGTGAGGAGGAGCATGTGCCTATAGGGAGGGAAGGAATTGAAGGTGACCATCTTTGGAGACTTTACCAAAGAAGGGGATTGCTTCTCATATCCAACTGTGTCATTAAGTCCTAGACTTTCTTCTATGAATCAAGGAAAAGTAGAATCTTAATTTATGATAATTTACTTATCTGGTTTCATGCACTTTGGTCAATGGTATATTTGTGACAGTTAATGATCTTGGCTTAGATTAAGAGTGGGTAGGGCCACACTGCAGCTAGAGATAATGGTTCATGTGTACAGAACTGAAGAGCATCGGATAATTAGTCTTTAGGGTCTTTCCTACTTGGACACAGACATCACAGTCACCGCTGCCTCTATTCATCAGTCACCACGCATGCTGGAGGCTCAGGCTCTTGCCCTGGAAGCCTTGTCTTCCCCACTCTCTGGTCTCTTCTATTCTGGTAGAGACACAGAGCTTGTTCTCTTCAGCAATGCATCCTGGGTTGTCACCAGTTTCCTCCTGAGCTTCACTGTCATGGGCTGTACTAGTGAGATCTGGTAACAGTCTTTGGACCACATTTTCTGCATATCTTTTTTTTTTTTATCACTTCCTGTCTTTCCTTTCCTTTGCAGGTTTCACACAGCTTTTCCCTTTTTCGTATGTCCACCTGCTCCTTTGCAGAAACCCTATTCCATTCTTCACTGCCACTTCTCCTGCCTTGGTATTACCACACTTTCTTCCAGTAACTTCTTAATTATTTGTACTTAAAAAGCCAATAAAAAGTCTTTCTGTATGTCACCAAAATTTCTAAGGCTCTCCATTTAGATGTGGTATTTCTGGTACCTCTGTCACCTTATTTGGGGACCTGTCTCTTAAGTTCACAGTCACTGTGGGGAAATGGGCATATTATCAGAAGGCATTTTGAATAAATTCATGTATCACTGCAACTTATGTAAATAAAAATGGTACATTTCTAGACTTCAAAAGTAATAAGCAGGCACTTCTGTTTTACTGAAATCCTTTAGTAGGAGCAGTAAGTTGACCCTTTCCTTGTGGAGGAAATGGAATATCCATGCCTGCCTTCCTGAGAAAATGAGCTCCGTGATATGGTAGAATTCAGTACCTCTCTTATCATGACCCTTTAATAAATGTTGGTATTTGGAAAGCTAATAGGTAGGCTTTGGTTCTAGTCATTTTAGCCACCCAATAAAATGACAAAGAAGCCAGAAAACAGCCTATTAAGTTAATTCATTCTCAACTTCAGCACTGCTGAGGGAATTAAGAAGCAGCATTTCACAAAATATATCAGTGATAATTTGAACTTTTTTATAGCATAATATCTAATTCTCTTCTGCAACTTTCTTTATGAGAAGGGAAACCCTCAGGACATAGTGATATGCTAGGATGAGTGCTCTTTCGCTCTGTAAATACATTTTTAAAGTGTACTATAATGTCATTTTGATGGTTTAATTTCTGGAAGGATTTGGCTAATTACATTTTTAGGAATGTACTCAGACCAGTTTTAGCTGCCCAGTGTTACTTTTAATAGCAGCTGTTGCTTACCTCTTCTCTTGTTTATTTTCTCTCTCACCCACTTTCAGAGTTATTTTGCTGATTTGGAGACCTGACCTTGGTTTAAATTAGTTTGTCTGTAACACTCCTGTGAATCATACACAATATTTTAATGGTTAATTACTACATTGTATCAACTTGTCATAGAAAAGCAGGCTGTGAAACTAAAGGAAAATTTTTTCCTTTTTCTTGTGACAGAAGAAACGTGTACAGAAGAGAAACTGTGAAGTGGGGTGGTATTAGAGTGCTCCCTTCCCATCCATGTAGGTAAATGCTGAATTGGTTCCCTAAGTAACAAAAACTCTTTTTTATTATACACTGAGGAAATAATAAATTTGTACCAAATAGCCAGAGGCAATTTAGATAAATAAGAAGACTCAAACAAAAGAATAATTTAGGATTCTTTCCAGAATAGACATCTTGTTCCTTAATCAACAGTGATTGTGAAGATTGGCTGTGTGGAATCTGTGGGAGAAGAGTGGGTTATGGTAGGTTGGTGGTGTCACCTAGTGGTAGAAAGGGGAAAACAGAACAAGGTGCTAGAACTAGGATTTGGTAATTTATTATCGTCTTCTTTTATTCCTTCAAAAGAATAATTTAATGCTCTCTGTATTCATAGCATGGTGCTAGTCAATACCTCGAATAATTCAAATTTTAAAAATAAATATGATAGCATCCAACATTTGTTGAGTGTTTACTATGCACCATGCATTTTATTTTTATTTTCTCATTGAACCTCCATGAATACCCTCTGAAATAAGTCCATTATTATTTCCAACTTGTAAATTAACTGTAGTAGACTCTTCTAGAAATGGTAGTTCATGGCATGAAGTATTTGTGGCTATGTTTTGCCTTCCAGAATTTTAGGCTAGCATTCTTTTCATGATGCCGTTATGAAATCTAATTTTCAGTGTCTTTGGAATGCCCATGCCAAGTACACCTGTTGTTGACTCTACATTGTTTTGGTCTTTAAGAGTGCTTTCTTTTTAACCCAAATCAAACAGTCATCTTGTACCTACCTGCCCGTGGAGCCCAAACAATGAGGCTCCCAACCTGTATTACAGTCGTTGACATCACCAGGTCAGCCTATAGCACGTCAGACTGGCTAATCTGTCCTTAGGACACCAGGGTTGAAGAGGAGGGTCTGAAAGCATGCACTCATCTCATCCATCCACTTAATCACCCATTAACAGTCATTTGTCATCAAACATTTTTATTGAGTAGCTACTATATGCTGAAATATAGGCTAGATACTATAGTACAAGCTCATGAATGATTGGTAATTTTAGTTGGCTTTAATGGGGCAATACAGGACACCAGAGTTTCTGAATCAATAGCTCTGGGTGGGGTCTGAGAATTTGTATGTCTAATAAGTTCCTTGGGATGCTGATGTTGCTGGTCCAGACACATTTTGAGTGTCATTGACTTAGAGCCATTTGATTCAGTTTCCAAATTTTGGACACATATACACGGATACTGAGGAAGGAAATTGGCATTCACCAAGTTTCTAGCACTATGTTAGGTGCTTTATATTAGTTATCTTTTAAAATCCTGACGCCTTCCTTATGATGTATGTAGGCAGTTATTATATCTATTTTACAGGTGATTAAACTGAGACTCAGAAATGGGAAATAAACTACAGAGTAAGCATTCCAACCCAGGGACAGCGGATTTCAAAGTCCTCATTCTTTCCTAATTGTTCTATGTTGGGTCACAGAAAAATAAGCTAACTGTTACCATCAATGGTTACCTAGTCTATATTTTTCTGGAATTCTCTTACTGAATTAACTGGCTGTGGACATAATTCTGGTATGACAGATAAGAAAGTCCATGTTTCCCCAAAACTAAGTGGCTTCAAAGAACAACAATTTAGTAATTCATATGATTCTACTGGTCTTGTCTGAGCTTACTCCTGTGACTACAGTCAGCTGGTGGCTCTGCTAGACTGGTTGATCTAGGGTTGCTTCACTCAGCTGGGAGGGTTGGAATGAATAGCTAGGTGACTGAGCCTCTCTCTATATATGGCCTTTCATCCCAGGCTTCTTCACTCTAGAGCAGAAGCCTTCCAAGATGGTGGAAGCAAGAACTTTGGGTGCTTGCAAGTCCCACAAAGTCATGCCACATTTTATTGGTCAAAACAAGTCATGTCATGGGGCCAGCCCAGACAGAGTGAGGAAAGAGACTCCACCTCCAAATGGGAGGAGCTGGAGATAATCTGTGATCACTTAAAATCCACCAGAACCTCCAAGCAGGAATCTTTGTTATCTAGTTTCTCAAGTATTTGTAACTTTTTTGTGGTTTCAGTTGTCTTAGATTTTATTCAGATGAAGGCCATCCTATCAGATGTTCTTAAGCCCATTGGAAGAGTCAAGTTACCAATGAATCACTGGGAGAGGACAATCATGAAATGAAGTTCTTGCTTTTTGACTGATTCAGCTGATAAATCTGCCTCCTAGGATGGGACTACGGCTCCAGGGCTTCTGTATTCTTCTAGCAGGCTTAAAGGTCTCCGGTAGTAGTGAAGGATTTTATGAACTATTTTTTTTAAGTTTATAAAGATTTGCTTTGAATTTTCAAGAATTCATAGAAATAGGAAATTATAAAGAGTAAAGAGACAGGATTATCAGGTTAGAAATGTTTATTCAAAACTCTTAAGCAATAGGAAACTGGGCATGTTCATATTTGCACATGGTATAATTTAGTTTGAAAAATATGTTTGTGCATCTCAAGCTACATATTTGTAACAAGATAGTATCAATCCCAGCGGGAACAGGTGGCCCATTCAATTGAGATAATTTGAGGTAGGTCTAATAAAGTGAGCCATTTTATTAGGTGAAGGCAGAGTGAGGGATACTGCAAGGAAGAGAGTAGTGTCCCAGGGGTTATTACCCTCAGCATGAAAGGAAAAGGAAAGGAGAAGTTTCCAGAACCTGGAAGGAGAATGTTGAAAAGAGAGGGCCACTTCAGGAAGAGCCTTTGGTCAAGGAGTGCCCAAGTCCAAAGTGACCCCAAAAGAAAGGAAATGTAGGAGTAGACACTCTGCCATCACTCTCCTTCCTCCTTCCCAGCACCTGTTAGGGTTTCCCATTGGCTGAAACCAACAGGAAATGCGAGTCTAGAAGAGACTCTTGATGTGGTCCAGAGGGCCTCTGTGCTGCAGCAGAGAGCAGGGTGGAGGAGGATGGAGACCAGCTCTGCAGGGACCAAAGGAACACAGCTTGCAGAGACGTTCAGTTAAAAGGTTCAGTAGAAGGATGGAGACACATAGCACAGGGAGATCAGCTTGGTGCTTTGTGACCACCTAGAGGGCTGGGATAGGGAGGGGGAGAGGGAGACGCAAGAGGGAGGAGATATGGAGATGTATGTATATGTATAGCTGATTCGCTTTGTTATACAGCAGAAACTAACACACCATTGTAAAGCAATTATACTCCAGTAAAGATGTTAAAAAAAAAAAAGGGATGGAGACAGTAGATAACCCTTCCCAAAGCCATCTGTGAGACCATGATACAAAATTTTCAAAAGAAGTAGGCGAAATCTGCTTATAGTGCTTTTGAGGCTTTTACCATCTTAGAAGGAATAAAAGGATTGAAATTTGGAAATAGAAAAGAGGAGACATTTTGAGATGTGTGTGTCCCATGTGATTAAGGGAGAGGGGGCATCAGTCCCTCCCCTGGAGCCTGGGCAGTGGGTTCTGAAAGGCCACCCAGAGAGACTCATATGTGACCCTTTCAGTTTGGGAGACACAGTGGGCAGGTGTTTCATTCTTACCCAGAAAATCTAAAGGGCGAGAGATGTGCTGACTGGCTATGTTGACAGTGGGACATAGAACAGGTGGCTGCGTGCAGTAGCCTTCACCCTGAGAAAATTGTTAGAATAGTGGATGCAGGAATATTTATGCCAGACCAGATCTGGGCTATGTGTGCGAGAGAGCCAGCATGCGTTTTTCGTGGATCCTGCCCAAGTGGGCTGACTTGAAGTGAAAACAAAGTATATCTCAGCTAAGAGAAGCCGGAGTCAGAGCCAGCTTCCTAAGAGCTGGGGAAGTGAGAAGTGGATTCCACCCATTCCAGGAGGGCAGGGGAGATAGGAGATGAGAGCAACTACAGATCCACAGGGAGCCCGTGAAGGTAACCCACCTGTGAAGCGTAGAGAGCTCTAAAATTTAGGTACGCTGGAAAGTAACAGTCAAGTAATAACTCTCCTACTCCTCTGACTTCATCTTACTTCCTCATGCTCCAACCCAAAAGCAGTCAGAAACTACAGTGAGCAAAATGAATGTGGAGTAGAAGGGAAGGTGGGGAAAGAATGAAGAGATCACACTCCCTCCCACCAGTAACCAGCGTTGCTGGGGGAGAGTAGAAGCTTAACTCTATTAAAGACTGCAATTTTGGCTACTCAGCTGAGACTTGCAAATTGAAGTGCCTGAGAAGCTTTGTTACCTAAGACTGTGCAGAAAAATCGTGGGGTTTGCCTGATTTTTTACATAGGATCAAGGCAAGCACTAACCCCACAGCGTGATCCTAAAATTGCATGTTTTGAGTCCTGCTTGTTCTGCATTATGTGTATATGTATAGAGAAAGCTGAGTTGCCTTTTCCTCTAAGATGAGGTGGTCTTGTCCCATCCCCCATTCCATACATTCCTCCCTGCCGGGGATTCATTCCTTTGTGAATTCTTTCTTCTAAAAAACTTTCTCAATTTTAACTATATGAGAATCTGTTGGAAGTTAGATGGAGAAAGCAGTGAAGGAGGGAGCAAACAATGTGTTTTTGCTTATCTCCTAAGGATATCCCTGGGCCTGCAACATTTTATTTGTGTGAACCCGACATGAAGTGATTTGATAGGAAAGTGTGTTGATGTCAGGATGAATATTAAAAGCTAATATGTCCAGGACCAAGTTTGGGGGCATATTTTATGCACGTTACATAAAGAGAAAAAAAAAACCTTTCTTTGAAAGAGCACGAATCCACTATTAGAACTTTCTAATTATTAGTGTATATATTTGCAGACAAATTTAAAGTACATGATGCTTTCTCTTTTGTATTTAATTAAGGTTTATTTACAAGTTTGAACTTTTGCTATTCTTCCATTGTTTGATTTTAGTTTTTGTTATCTGCCAACTCTCTTCCATTTTATATCCATGTGTGTGTCAGGCACCAAGATGGTGCATGAATTTGTTTTTGTTGCTAAAGAAGCAAGTAAACATGTTAACATTTTAATCTTCCAGTAATGGAATTGGAAACAAAAATCTCAGCAACTTACAATGCTGTTCAGAGATATTTTTCCGCTGCCTGTTGTGAGAAGTTAGGGTATGTAAAATAAATGATGTATGGAGCTGTAGGAATGCGACTTTTCCAGACTACCTTATGTCTAAGGAACATTAAACATAGGGTTCTCGTTTAGCAAATAAATAACCATTCATTTCAATGGCTGCATAGTCTGGACTTTCGTGCATATTTTTGCAAAGATAAGGAGAGGCCATTAGGGATTTAATATAAAATAAATCGCCAAGGGGTCTTCTTGTAGTCCTAGTGTCTCTGCCACATGGTGTGTTACTAATGTGCATAAATGGGCTTAAATGAATTTGTTATCTGTACTACATTTGCAGTATGTATATATTTATATATTATTTTTTAATTGTGTTTAAAAATAAAACATTAAATACATCATTTCGGAGAGCTGAAAACGTAGAATACGTAAATCAATCAGCTTCAATTAGTATTAAAAATGTCAGTCTATTAGATTTGCCTGTGGGTGTGTTTACCCCACCGAGTTTAATATATCTTAGTTTTGTCATCTGTGAGGTATCCATATGGTTAATTTGTCACCTTATAAGAATAGAGTGTTACAATCCAAGCTCGATTAATGACATAATGCTTATACACCATTGAAAGAGTCCGTGTCTTGGTTGTTTTATTGATGCCCTAGGTCAGATCCTGAACATCAACTCTATCCAGTACTGATGGCTTCAACTAACTGACTAACGAGAAGCTTTGCTGGTTTAATCTCGTTTCCAGTGACTCTTACAGAAAAAAAGTGGCAGGAAATGTTTTATATCATATTAAATGATTTGATAACATTTCTTATTGGATCCACATAGTACTTGGAGAGAGTTTACCTTTAGACTTCCTCTTTTTTTACATTGATAAGTGGAAACTGCATTTTAAAGTGATAAATGGAAATTATTTCCATTATGATTAATAAATTATAATCTGATAAAATTGGAAAGATAGATATGGTTTTCTTTAGATTAGGTTCTGGAACTCTTCCAAATCGTTTAAAATCGTACATATTTTAAAATGTACTTACTCATCTTATAAAGAAAGCTTTGGTGTCTGCCCGGTAGAAATAGCTGTGATTAAAGAAATCATCATTTTAAGAAATTAGTTACTTAGTGATGCCAATTAACTTCTATTACTTTTCATTAATAACCTGCTAAGTGATGCTGAATTGTATCCATGCTAAATTTTCTATATCTATTTCATATTCCAAACATAGACTATGGTATAAGTATATTCTAGTATTCTTTTCTGCTAATCAATTTTATTTGAGGCTACTCTTTTCAAAGACAGCAAGAACTTTCTGAATTGTATGCAGCTAATATTTCCTTTTTAAGCAGTCCTAATACAATACTATATGTAGAAATATCACTCAATTAAAATATTTATTAGATAACTATTAGACCTTGGTTAATAGCTTTTACTCATGTTTGTTTCTGAACACAAATGAAATCACTGTTTTATAATCTACCACTAGGAGAAAGGCAGTTGGTGAGCATGTGTGTGTAACCTTTGCATTTGACTGGTAAGGAAAATACTGCTTATTTTGACTTCTCTAAATTTGACCAATTTATCATTTGAGGGTTGTTATCCTTGCTTTTTTCACTGCTTTACTGATGATGTTTATGGGGCATGGGCTTTAACAGCAGGAGGAGTTTTTTGAAAAATGTTAAGTGTAAAATATATCTTGTAATTTATTCATATGTTATTCAGCGTTAGTTTCCACTCTTTGACAGTGTATGCACACAGTCTAACATTATGAGTAATCTTAAAAATAGATGGAAATTGCCCTTGATACTCTATCAATCCAGGTGAACAAACAGAGGGTCTGAGGCTCACTGCAGACATGAATTCTGTGTCCAGAAGACTAGGGTTCAACGTCTTCTTTCCCAAAGCACTAACTGATACAAAAGTTATTTAACCTCACAGAGGTTAGCAATCCATTGCCAAACACACACAACAGCACTGTGGGCTAACAATTAAATGAAAAAAGAAGAATTGGAAACTTAATTTGGATATTTTAAATTTAAAATAATAACACCCTGAAGACATATAGATGGCCAACAAACACACGAAAAGATGCTCAACATCACTAATTATTAGAGAAATGAAATGCAAATCAAAACTACAATGAGGTATCACCTCACACCAGTCAGAATGGCCATCATCAAAAAGTCTACAAACAATAAATGCTGGAGAGGGTGTGGAGAAAAGGGAACCCTCTTACACTGTTGGTGGGAATGTAAATTGATACAGCCACTATGGAAAACAGTATGGAGGTTCCTTAAAAAACTAAAAGTAGAACTACCATATGACCCAGCAATCCCACTCCTGGGCATATACCTAGACAAAACCATAATTCCAAAAGATACATGCACCCCAATGTTCATTGCAGCACTATTTAGAATAGCCAGGACATGGAAGCAACCTAAATGTCCATCAACAAAAGAATGGATAAAGAAGATGTGGTACATATATACAATGGAATATTACTCAGCCATAAAAAGGAACGAAATTGTGCAATTTGCAGAGATGTGGATGGACCTAGAGACTGTCATACAGAGTGAAGTAAGTCAGGAAGAGAAAAACAAATGTAGTATAATATCGCTTATATGTGGAACCTAGAAAAAGGATACAGATGCACTTACTTGCAAAGCAGAAATAGAGACACAGATGTAGAGAATGGAGGTATGGATATCTGGGGGGAGGGGAGGGTGGGATGAATGGGGAGATTGAGATTGACATATATACACTATTCATACTGTGTATAAAATAGATAACTAATGAGAACGTACTGTATAGCACAGGGAACGCTACTCAATGCTCTGTGGTGACCTGAATGGGAAGGAAATCCAAAAAAAGAGGGGATATATGTATACGAGTAGCTGATTCACTTTGCTACACTTCACAGCAGACACTAACACAACATTGTAAAGCAACTATACTCCAATAAAAATTAATGAAAAAAATAACACCCATAAATGACAGTAAAAAACAAAAACTTCATATGCATTTTACTCTGCTCTTTCTCCAAAAAATGATCAATCACATCTCTGACAGAAAGAGACTGGGATTCTAATCTAATTGATCTCTCAGCGACTGCTGCTGTACATTCCAGGGAGTATTTGCCACATAGGGGACATTTCAAGAAAATTAGCACTAGGGCAGTGGTTCTCACCTCTTTTGTGGTCATTGAACTCTTTCTAACACAGTTTTTTGGTAGGTGTCACATTTGCGTATCAATAAATTATAAACTACTCAAAGTAAGTCAGTATTGATTGCAACGCAATTGCTATTGCACAAAACGGAACTTATGGTATCTATGAAGGGGTCGACAGTGATCACACAATTTTCTTGTGGACCCTTCCAATTGGAGTAGAACTTTCACTGTCCTGACCACCCCGGCTGAATGTGCTCATGGGTCAAAGTCCTTTAACGTTCTAATATTCTGATACACATGTGCGCTTTCTCTAGGGCCAGCATGGTGTAAGATGGCTCCTTCTATGTTTAACTTAGAAAAAGTTATACCTCCTCCCACCCCCACTCTGAATCTCATATCCTCCCTGTTCAATATTCCATTAAGGCTCTGTAGTAACAATCTGTCTGCTCAGTTGAGGCAAAAATAGATTTTACACATGGATCAAAATTTGGCAACACACCTCTGGCTTGCTCCTGGCACATTCATTGGAAAGCACTGATCTTAAGTTTCGATATCACTGTCCTATACATGAAGTCTTCTACCCTGGTGACCTGGACTGGATTGTGTGTGACTCTCTAAGGAGTGCTTTTGTCAAAGTTAGCGACAGACAGGACAACGGATTGGGGAAGTACCTTTTCCTCAGTGCCTCTCCTGATCTTGGCCTGAATCTTAACCATTTTCAGTTTGCAAGAGTCAGGGAAAGTCGAATCCAAGGAAAGAGAGATTTTTGCACCAACCCATTTATTACAAAAACCTTCTACTCCTAGATCTATAGCATGGTTGTGTGCTTAAGGACTCTCTAATGATGGTAGAGATAAAGCGGGAGCCTTGAACTTTCTGTGACTGTTTGAGGTACCCGGTGTAGGTCCCTGAGAGCATTCAGATGCTTAATCTTTAGCCTTTTTCTTCCCGGTAAGCACTTCATACTTAAAAATATACTACTGTTTACCCATGTTCATAGTAGCACTATCCACAATAGCCAAGAGGTGGAAGCAATTCATGTCCAGATTCCTGCCTTTGCACATGCCTGTTTCTTTGCACATCCTTCAGGAGGGTCCCTGTTCTCTGCGGCCACTTTTCACTGCTCTGGACTCTGACACTTTCCAGTTGCACCATTCACTGCGCCTTATCTCTGACCTCTCCTCACCTTCTACCAAGCACTCTACCGAGCATCTGTCAAATCCTGTCACCTCCACTGCCCAGCGACTCACGAAGCCCTCACCTCCTTCCAGCCCCAGCACTTCCACCTTAGTTCAAGTTCGTATTCTTCATCCTTTGGACAGTACTGCAGACGTTCCTTTCTGGCGTCCCTCTCTTTAGATGTGCCCCTCTCTAATGCATCCTCTTCACTTTCTAGATTATGACTTGGGTCATATTGTTCCTGTGCTCAAAACCCTTCCATGCCTCTCCGTCACTTGCTAAATCAAGTCCCACTTCTAGTTTACTTCGGCCGCATCTTTACCCTCCTTCGTGAGAATGCTCTGCTTCATTCCTACCATGAGAATGACCCGCAGGTGATGTTGAATGTTCTGTGTCCTCCTGTTGCCTGTGCTTGTACAGGGACACACCTCTCACCTCCACTGCTTTTCCTCCTCCCGCCTGCCTGCCGACTCCTAAGCCCTTGAGATTCAGAACCTGCATCTTCTCCCCAGATGCTTGAGCAAGAATTGGGAACTCTGCCTCTTTGCTCTTCTAGTTCCATTTATATTATTCTATCACAGTGTTTATTGCTTTATTGTGAAACTTCTGGTTTGCTTAACTGTCTCCCTCCTCTAGCCTGTGACTCTGAGTATGGAAATTTTGTCTTCTTGCTCGTCCCATGAATTCCCAGCCCTTAGCACAGTGTCTGCACTGAGTAGGCTCCCTGTGAATTCAGGCTGAGTGAATCCATCAGTCTCTGAATCCTGTGCTAGCTCCAGTTCTCTCTTCTAATTTTCATTGTTTTCCTCATTCAGATCCTTTTTTCCCCATTTCTTTCCTATCATTTTTGCCATCCCTTTCCTGCTTCTCCTGTGTGTAAGGGGAATCATCACAGTGAGGTTTTATTTTAACAGCCCTTGTCATTCAATGATATTGTTTCTTATTTTTGGTCTTTGAGCCAATCAGTTCCATAACACCTTCTGCAGACCCTCTTCTTGGCTATTTAAAAAATTCTTTTGTAATTGGCAGGATTTGTAGCTTGGGTCGCTGTTAGAAGAGTATTATGCTTTCTTCATCAATGTATGTGGCATTGATTTTATTAATGACCCCATATCTTTTGTAAAGAAAAGAATTTTTACCCAAATTATATACTATTTAAATATTAGAGTCTGGATTAAACAAAATGAGGCATCTGTGAAGTCAAGGGTTGGAACAGTCAATAAGTTCCCTTTGATTTATAAGATTCTGCAGTTGTTTTACAGTAGTCTTTTCATCTCAATATCAGTCTGTTTGAGTCTTATTCTCAGAAATTCTCTCAATATGAAAAGTCAGAGTCCAGGCAGAAGTGAGTAATTTAATACCAAATTATTTCTGGACATTTGATTACAAAGTTAAATGTGATTTTTATGTCTACCTGAGATTTTGAATTAATGGGATATACTCATTATCAGTTATAAAAAAATGGGATACATGATTCATTATAAGTCACATATTTGGATGCTGTTAGTGAAAGTCTGATTTTTAACATGAACAAAATATTTACACTTCTTTCTCTTTCCTTCACCTGCCCCTTTCTGCCCTTCCTCATGCTGTCTCTCTTTCTCAAACTTGTTTACAAGAAATCATAAGGTAGAGATAACATGGTCACATCACTTCAGGAGAACTTACACTGGCTCTCTCACGGGCCATCAGCAACTCAAAATTAGATTGGATTACAAACTAAGACAAGTTGAGTCATGAACTCTCTGTGGACTGAGGCTGATCTTCAGGCTGTTTCAAGATCCAGTGGTGTCGGCTAAGATGCAATTTACAGAATGACCCTGGAGGGATCTTTTCCAAAGGCAGGAGTTTGTGTCTGGTGCTTGATTCCTCTCAACGTTTGTCTGGGTCTTACCGGTTTGGTGACTGTAAAGTTAGGGTGCTTTGACAGTGTGCAGATGTCCTTGAAGACCAGCGCCATTGATGGTGGCACTATTCAGAAGAAGGTAGACTTGATTTTAGGACACCTATGTGCCTATAGCTGAGTCCTAGTTTGAATAATAGTTTCTGTGAATTCATTCTGGAGGTTGGCCAGAGCTGCTTCTCGGCCAAGAGCTAGAGCCCAGGCATCTGGGCTATCCGGTCATCTAGGCATCTGCCAATTAAGCCCCCATTCCCAGGTAAGGGCTGTCTATTGTCTCAGCCCTGACCATATGTTAGAGCAGCAGGGGTCCATAACCTTCTCCTGCCTTTCTTCATGGCAGGTAGAAGAGCGCTGGAGGGATTTTTCCTTCTAACAGGTCTAGATCAAGATACTGATCGTTTGGGGAATAGTAATAATAATTGGTATCATGTATCAAATGCTGAGTATGTTCCAGACACTGCATTTAAAACTTAATGTGATTTGTCCCATTTAATTCTTATGGCCACTCTGTGAGGTAGTTAACTGTTAATAATCCCATTTTATGGAGCAGATGTCTGAGGCTTACAGAGGGTATGTAACTTACTAAAGGTTACTCAGCTACAAAGTGGTGGAGGAGGTAAAATTTATGCCCCGGCATTCCATGTCCAGAGGCTGAGCAGTTCATCACCACCGTGTTGCCTCTGGGTGCCTCCCGAGTGATAAGGCATATGGCCCGAGTCTGAATTCCTGCCTCTGCCTTTTGCTTTATGAGCATATTTATTTATTTTCTCAAAACCACAGTAGCTCACATCTGTGGAAAAGAAATTTAAAAATCTACTTCATAGACTTGTTTTGAGGATTTAGTATGTGTAAAATGCTTGGCAGCTTTGTATGCATATTAAGTGCTCAATAAATAGTAGCTAGTCTGATTTTTTAAAAAAACACAAAACTTGCCTAGCTCTAGACAAAACAATGCATTGTTAAGAAGGATACCTGTGGTTGTGGTTTACTGGGTAGGTTCATAATATCTTTATAGGTCCATTCGTTTTTGAAAGTCAGACTGGAAGGAACATCAGATTTGAAAAATTCTATATATGGAACGAAGAACCATGAAGTAGAAACTAAAAGACTGGAATTCTAGACCTAGATTTGTGATAAGCTGACTAGGTGAACTTAAGCTAACCATGTAAACCCTTCTGAGCTTTTTTTGTTTGTATGTTTCAAGATCAAGGGTTCCATGTAGGAATGGGGGCTAGTAAATTAGATGTGCTCTATAGACTTGTTGAGTAAAAAATTCTGTAATTCCGAATCTAAGCTAATTCAAACTGGTATTATAGTGGTTGAGTAAATAATACCCAGAGTTCCTGCTCTCTTCTCGTTTTTCTCTTGTCTGAATGGAACCCCATCAGAAGCAAGGGATTCACCATTCTGAGCCATTTCCAGGAAGTTCCAAGACAACGTGTGTTGCCCTTAGCGGCTCTAATGAGATGGTCTCTTAATTGGCAAGACAGACCTTACCTTAGCTGGTGTAATTTCATTCTTCTTTTTAGTCATTGAGGACCCTGAGCAAACATTTGTTAACCCTCTGCCCTCCTTAGAGAACACATTTATAACTTTTGCTTGTATTCCTGCTCTTGGATTCATAACTATCATTTATTGCTAGCTGTGTACGGTATTATTTACATTATTTACTTTACTCTTTGTATACCTATCACCTTGTGTTTCAAAGAGTGTCCTTTTATGCCACTAATTTTCAACCCCTTCTGGCCTAAGAAGCAATGGTCTGAAAGCTCCCTCTGCACTCTCCCTTATCTGCATGTTATCAGTGCTGCTGTACCAAACCCTGCCTGGTGTAATAGACTTGGATTTGAGCAATTCCTTTTACTAGCACTTTATCTTTGGACAAATTACTTAACCGTAGGCGTCAGTGTTGATGTCTGTAAAATGAAGAAGATCCACCTTTTGGGGACATCATGGGGATTAAAGAAAATGTCATTGAAATGAAGTACAAGCCAGCACATAATGAGTGCTAGCATTCCCTATGTAGCTAACCTAATAATGCCCAAATCTAGAAAGGGGAAAAAACACTTTACATTAAAAGACCAAAATAAAACAAAGTTCAGGAAGTATTTACTATTTATTCACAAATGATATTATTAATGTATGAAGAATTGTTACAAATTATTAAGAAAATAGCTAAATTCCTAATTTAAAAAATAGACAGAGGACCTAAACAAATAAAAATATTTAACCTTACAAATGTGCATTTAAACCCTAATGTATACTTTTTCTCATAGGATTATTCTTTTTTTTTGGAATAATGATGGTGAGGGTGTTAGATCCCAAGCATCAGGTCTATTTCTCTCTACCCAAACCATGCCACTTGGGGGCACATGGAGAAGAATTCTGTAGCCCCTCGTCCATCTCGTCCTGCTCTCTGTGAGACAGTCCTGATCTCCTCTGCACCCCACATCTGCACTGCCTCTGCCCTTGCTCCATGCAGAGAATGGACATCCTGATGTTGGCTACTTTCTCAGACCCTCTTTGGGAAAGTGGGCACAGGTCAGTGCTGCTCCTGGGTGCTCGAACCTGTCTGAGGTGTTCAGCCATGCTCCCTTCCTCTCTCCTTCCCAGCCTCAGCCTAGCTCTTTCTCCGGGTCCTGTGCACATCTTCCTCAAGGTCCCCCAGCATCTAAGCTTTCTTCCTTCCCTTTCTGATTCTTTTCCCCTCCCTCAGTTAGATGCTTCCGGGTCTCTTCTAGAGGCAGAGTGGTCTGGTTCTTTGTCTTTTCTGCCAAATCTGTCCTTTACTTCTGAGTCCTTTCTCTGTTATTCAGTAGCATCACCTCAGCCATGCCCAATGGATGCCTCATGATCTACTTCTGTGAGACAGAAGCCAGAAAGTTAAATGAAATTCTGGGAATGAAAATCACACTGTTCACTATATTAAAATTCTGTTATATTCTGTATCTCCTACTTCTTGTGTATGTACTGGAGGATGAAGATCATACGGGGCAGGGCTTGCCTTCATTTGGCTCTAGCTAAAAGGCCGTAGACTAACACATATTCAGAGGTCATCAAGGAGAACTGGGTTTCCGCTGGTCAGGTTGAGCAAACTGGCCAACCTGGGGTAACGGATTTTAGAACCCACAAAATGAAGGGAAGAAACAATGGCTATCAAGGACACTTTGACTCCAAAGATCAGTTATAAATATCCATTAACTGAAGGAGAGAGTGAGGAGAAGGCAGAAGTGAAGAGAGAAAAGATTTAACGAATCACCTGCCTCTGGCCAGCACTGTGATTCAGCTTTCACATGTGATGAATCCTCTCGAGGATGCTGTGTAGTAGATCCATTTTTTTGTTCCCATGTTGCAGATAAAGAAATAGAGGCTTGCAAAGATTCAGTGATTTCTTACACACTGAGGAAGGTGTCTGAGCCAGGATCCAAACACGGCTTGTGGAAAGCAGAAAACCGATATTGAAAGGAAAGATATCCAATATCGTAATTCTGTGGTCTTGGTTGTGAGGTCTTTAGACTCCAAACTTTCCACATAAGCAAGGAGCAGTCTCCTTACAAAGGTAAAAGGGCAGCGGCACTTTCGGTTTCTCTCCTGAGTTGTTCATTTAGAAAAACAAATAAAGCAAAACAAACAAAAACAAAACCGAAAACAAACAAACGAAAAAGTATTTTGTGTCAGAAAGAAGAATCTCCAGATCTAAGACAGATGAATTCATGGTTCTCTAAATATTTGTTCGAATAGATTTTGACAGTCTCCTTCAGACCTCTGCTTTCTATTCTACTTCACAATAATAATAATAGAAAAGTGAAAGAATCATTCTTAAACTTGAACTCCAAATAATAAAAAAAATACTGTTCTTGACTTCAGAAAGTTTGGTCATTAACTTTCATTGTACTTGGAAGCCTCACTGGATTTCTAACCATGTTGCTTCTTGAATGCTTGCTGAATATGATGACACTCTAAATAAGCTGAACAGAATTAATTCAAGAATATGAAGATAATTTCTACTTGTGTGTCTCAATCTGATATTTGCCATATGGGAAGCTCAGCATCGTTCTCGCAGCAGGCCTAATTTATGGCAAACACAAATCCACATTCAGGGAACATGGGAAAACATAGCCTTTCTCCTCTTTATTTTTATAAGATCGACTGTGGACTTTTTACTTCGCTTTGCCTGCACTGATTCTAATTTAATTAAATGCAGATTTCCTGGCAATAGGGGTGGGAAGTAGGTTGCCACTGATGGGTACAGGAAGAATATCAACAACATCACTGTCTTAATGAATTCAGGCTGCTATAATAGAATGCCATAGACTGGATGGCTTATAATCAACAGAAATTTATTTTTCATAGTTTTAAAGGCTAGGATGTCCAAGTTCAAGGCACTGGCAGATTTGGTGTCTGGTGAGGGCCTGCTTCTCAGTTCACAGACGGCTGTCTTCTGGCTTTGTCCTCACATAGCAGAAGGGTCAAGGGAGCTCTCTGGGGTCTCTTTTATAAGGGCACTAATCCCATTCATGAGGGCTCTGTACTCATAACCTAATCACCTCCCAAAAGCCCTGGCTCCAAATACCATCACATTGGGGATTAGGTTTCAACATATGAGTTTGGTGGTGGAGGTGGGTAGGGGGAAACAGACATTCAGTCTGTAGCAGCCACCAAAATGGAAGGGATTATTTGGCAGGTGAAGTTTTCTGATTTTTATATTAGCTCAAGATGGCAATGTACTTATAAGGGGCTTGTCTTGAAGCTGTGCATTCAAAACATTTCCCACAGAAGTGTAAAAATATTTACTGTCTGTCTGAAAATATGAAGATGGAGGCTGAAGGAAATATGAGGAAGGCTTAAGCTCCTACTAGGCCCTTCCTTGGGTCTTCCCTGGGAGAGAATGACTTTCAGGAGTTTGTACTTGCTCTTCCCAATCAGTCAGGAGAGCTGTTTTAACTCCATCTTAAAGCTTATGTACACATCTTTTCCTGAGATTCAAAACAACAAAACAGAGACTTAGATTTGGAACCTGATTCACTGAACAAGATGAACCAAGACCTGTTTGAGCGCCAACTGCATGCCAAGAACTTACTAGCTCCTCTGTACTTGCAAATCTAAGTTTTGCTCTTTTCTTATTATAAGATTTGTGATCCCTGCGATCTCCAGTCACCAGATGTAGCCCCACGCGGGTTGTCATCATCTTCAAATTGAGCACAGTCATGATAACCAGCACATCAAAGTGCTTCAAATGTGTGGAGCACTGTTCTAAGCGCTTTCTGTGCATTTGTTTAATACTCACAATAGACTGCCAGATATTTCTTCAGCAAAGATGGGTTTATTGGGGATCAGCAGAGAATTGCAGTTAGGGGTCTGTAACCATGGTAAGCCATGTGCAAGTCCCTGGGTGGAAGGGAAGGAGAGTGCTTTTATAGAGAGGAAAAGGAAGGTAGGAGGGCTAAGATAAACAAAGAGTCCATGGCTTTTTATTGGCTGGGTCCTTGCCAGGAAAGAAGAAGAGTCTTTCTGTTTCCTGTTGGGCTCTGCTATCATCACAGGGTGTGAGAACTCCCCCTTGGTCTCCCAACTCTATTTAATTGAGGTTTCTGTTGATTAGTTTTTTATGATAGGAGGAGTGGAAAACTGCAGTAGAAGTGAATAGATAAGGAGAAGCTGGACTGTGAAGGGCCTTGCGTACCATGTTACTAGATTTGGCTTTCTCTTCTGGGCAGTTGCAGACTGGACTACAGGAGAGTCCAGTGACCAAGGGCGCATTGCAGAGGTTGTTGGCAAACAGGTCAGGCTGGAGCTGCTGAAGGTCTAAACCAAAGAAATGCCTTTGGCTATGGAGAAAAAGGGATGAAAGTATGAAATATGTGGAATTTTCTGCCTCAAAAAAGAAATGAACAGAAATTAGGAAGAATGAAATATATACAACAAAGATAATAAACATGGCAAATGATTAAATGTTTTAAAGTCAGGAATAAGGGTAAATGTATACTAAGTTTAATAAATTGATACCTAAAAGAATAAAATAGTGATAAGTAATATAATGATGTAATCTAATAATAAAACAAAGAGAATAAAAAAGCACTTCAGTGATAAGAGAGTAAGAAAAACTATAACAAAGAATCAAAGTGATACAGTATGCCAAAACACTGTAAGAAAGAGTCATTTGGGATTAGGATTTCGGAAAAACAAACTTTCAGCAAGTTTAAAAAATTAGTATGATAAAAAGTATGAGTTCCCAATTGGAATTCTCAGATGTAGCAAATTCTGTGACTCCTTGGTAGGGAGGGGAGGTAGGGAGGACTCTAAGGGGCAGGTAGCATCTGAGGTCTTGCCCCTGATGATTGTGAAGGTCCAGGAGTGATGGCCTACATCTAAATGGTGTAATCAGTCATCCTTCTGCCTCTGTGACTCTCTCCCCGCAGACCTTACATGCATGTACCGCAAGGAGCCACTGGGTTTCTAACTTGCATGACTCCACAGAGGATCATGCTGTTAAGTGCAATCAGTAAAAAAGGGAGAGGAGAACATCTAGGAGGCAAAAGAAAGAGAGGAAGATAGTTTGATTTGGAATGTTTTGAGTTTGAAATACCTGAAGTTCATCTAAGGCACTATACCCAGTAAGGATCTGGGTGTTCAGGTTAGTGGTAGGAATGGAAATCAAGACTTGAGAGTTATTGTTGTTCCTGGGGAGAAGGACCAAGCGACAGAGTGAAGAGAGGACTGGTCAGTAATGTGCTGGGAGTAAAGATAAAGCCAGGGAAGCAAAGGCTAGAAGCTAATGTATGTCAAGAAAAGAAGCCAGAGATGGTCGGTAGCTAGTATTAGTATTAGGAGAATTAAACTCATGACTTTGGGCCGACGGACAGAGATCCCTGCGTTGGGCCCTGCTGTTGACTGGGGCTTATAGAGACAGGGACAGTGATTTCTCCAAGTCCTTTGTACTCTTGTTTCTGTTGACCAATGTGAGCTTAAATCTAATATTTTTTTGATCCCTGCTGTTGGTATCATTTAGAGTTCTTTTTTTATTCCCCATGAGCATCAGTTCAAAGATAACCTTTATTCATTGGACCATGAATGAACAAAGAGGGATGGAAGTTCAGAGATATCTGTGGGAGCACCTGTGCTGCCTGAGTTCTCTCCAAACTTAGCAAATGATTCCTAAAAGATGAGAGGATTCAAATTCTGGCCTCCGCTGAGAATTGAATATTCCTCCGAACTGCCTGATGCACAGCCCCAGCTGAGACCTAATGCAAGTATTTTGCTTAAGAGAACTTGCAAATGCGAGGTGCTTCTAACAATATGTGTCAAGCAGTGTGTAGCCGATGGTAGGAGTTAGATTTATGCATATTATGGTTGTCCATTTCCAGCTGCTTTTGTGAAGTCAAACTTTTTTTATGTTAACAGATCACATTACTAACACATTTAGTGGAGAATAATGAGATATGGTGGTGATACATCATTGGCAGCTCATAGCGCCATTTGAAAACATGCTTGTTTTTAAGTCTGCAATAATGGGTCAAAGAGCGAGAGGCACACTGACATGCACACAGTCACAACACGGCTCTGAGCAGCTAGTCCTGAGTAGCTCTTTGTAAGCGTTTTATTGCCAGGAGGGAACCTCAACTGTGGCTCACAAGAGCGCCCTATTTCTCCCGATTAACTAAGGGGATAAATATATCTCAAAGTTGAGATAAGTGACCTGTGGGATTTGCTAAAATTCTGGAGAGCACTCTGTATACGATGAAATGGATAGAGGTTACCTCTGGGGATTAGCACTGTATCGATTCTGTAAAAAGCTTATTTGATCTTGTAAAAACAAATATTCAGCTCACCCAGAGGCTAAGGGCATCACAAGAGAACATTGCAGTTGCCATCCTGGATTGTCAGAGCATTCTCTACAGCCAGTAGTCTGGTCTCTTTCTCTCTGTGCGTCTCCTTTTTCTTTCTTTCTCCACCTCTGTGTTACCCTTGGAGGAGTCTGGATGGGGAGGGGAATGAAGTGCATTATACAGGATAACATAAGGTTCTCTGTCTTGTTTCCACACCCCAGGCTTAGGAGCACCCCCCCCCCCCCCCCCCCCCGCCGACAGCATTCCCTCTGTGGCTCTGGCATCCCATAAATTTACCTAAACCTTTTGTAATCAAGCATTGACTTTCAGCATTTACTATTTCATGTGATAACGAATCCCGTTAAGTGTCCCTATTTTGTGTGAGGTAAGATATTCTATTTATTAAAAGCTTTACATCATTCAAGATTTGGGAGGTGAGGAAAAGCCTGTTAGGCAGAGAGCATAATGTATGACTGATACGTCTGGAGAATTAAAAATTAGAGAGATTCTGTTCGAGCACATGAGAAGGGGTGATGGTGATGACCAATGAGGCTAAGGAGATGGAGAGAGGCGAGGTCATGGAGAGCCTTAGTGCAAGGCTAAGCATATGAACTTTATGCTAGAAGGAAACAGAGGGGAGGGATAAAGGGCTCATCTTTGGGTTGTAATATACCAATAGTATCCCTCAGGAGTTTTCCAGTTCCAGCAGTGATTATTTAAAACTAAAAACATTTGCATCAGGATGTGGAAGAGAGAATATGTAATTAAATTCCCATAGCTGCATGTAGCATTGAATTCTTCCAGGTAAAAAAGGTTGATCTGGTGGGCTTAAATGGAGTGACATTTTGAGCTCTTGAAAATGGGCACAAAAGTGAACAATGAATTTCACTGTGGACAAAGGCACTTAGGATGCCAGTGCTCAGATGACTCACTCCATAATCATCATTATGCTGTGCGCTATTGAATATAGCCCTGGGAAGGGCCAGAGACTCATGACAGACTGTTTATCAATGCCCTGGGCCAGTACTCTACTTCAGGAAAAACAGTCAACAAAATAATGGTCAACAACATGAACATATTTAGTCTTTGGACCAAATAGAAAATTTTATCCTACCAATGTACAAATGCCACAGTATAGACCTGGGAACTAAACACTGAAAATTAACATGACTAGATTTATAGAGAATGTTGGGACCAGAAGGAGCCTTAGAGATCAAATGTTATGGTGCTTTTATTTTGCAGATTAGGAAATGGAGGCTAGGAAATAGGAAATGGCTTGATCATGGACACAGAGGTCAGAATCCTGACCTTCTGATCTGTGATTATCTCCTCCCCTGCTTTTCCACCTCACTGTCAGCACAGTCTTTGGTTTGGTCTGTTATATGTCGTGAAGATTTTCTGGCCTATTTCTCTCATGGGTAATGCTCACTTAGTGGCTGCTTTTCAAATCCTGAATCATTTTCAAAGAAACATCCATAATGGGATCTATTTTCTCGTTTATCCTTTAAGGAGCACATCAATTTATGTTCTAATGTTTTTCCCCCTACAAGCAAGGACTAGGCATAGGGCAAAGCTTGTTGATGTCCCAAGATGGTGGCAGGGCACCTCTCCCTGAGATGTGGGAGAGCGAAGAACGAATACCCAAGGACAGGCACCGAGCCAAGGTAAGGAACCCAGAGTCTGTGAGGATAAATCCAAGAGGCCCAGACAGACCATAGGAATCCAGGCACAGAGAATGGGCAGTACATTCTGGGAGGCCAATGACTAGGAAGGATAGAAATGAGCAGAGGACTTCAAAGCCATTAAGAATTTCCGAGGAGGAAACTGGGTGCTCAGTGTCGCTTTATAAAGTAGCTATTTCTGTGCTTCCTTTTATGTTTGTGTGTGGGGTATTTAAAGAGGCCAAAAATGTGTGAAATCAAATCCTCTTCACATATTATATTTTCACATTGATGTTTCCAGAGACATCAGTTATTTCAGCTGCACCAGATGTGTGGCCTCCGTTGGTAGAGTCACCAGGCCCTCTTGTTTTCCTCCTGGAAACGTAGGCCACCTTTGAAGGTGACAAATGACAGACGTCAGCACACTCTGATCTTTCGTTGGGAACTATACATGGTGTTGTAGGCCTCTGGGCCTCACAAGCACTCTCTCTGTTGCTTCATGGAGCACATAGAATGCTATTACTTATCTCACCAGGCTGTTGGGAGGAACACATGAAGTAAACTTTGTAAAGCTACTCTCGCAGTGCCTGGCACTTTCCCGGCCCTCCACACATGCCGTTCTCTCGAGCTCCCCTCCACCGATCTCACAGGTCACAGGACTTCCGGTTAGGAAATATGTAATCAGATACAGTTGATGTTTGTTAGGTGTCTCCTTTGTTTTTAGATCTGTGCCTTTCTGTTTAATCACCACAATACCTTCTATATGCACTGCTTGGGCATTTTAAAAGAAACTAAAGAAATAGAAGACATAATTTGAGAGGCTAAGAGAGATATTGAGATTGTCTAATTCAACGTCCTTCTTTCATAGACAACAATCTAAGACCTAGAACATCTGCCAAGGTCACACAGCTAGGTGATAGCAGGACTGTGGATAAAAGCCATGACTTCTGGCTTCTGGTCTGGTCCTCATTCTATCATGTAACTCATCCCAACCATCAGGACACCCACTAGTCTTTGGTGCATTGACTACTCAGAGAAATAGTGTAATCAGTGGTAATCTAGAAATACGTCATCGCTGAGACTCAGAGTGGACTAGCTCTTTGGTTATTGACCTTGGTGTTTACCGAGACACTAAATATATGTGTTATAATTCATTAAGATATAAAGCAGTAGAACCCAAGGAGATATCTCCCAACCAAGCTATACTGCTTGTAACTCCAAAATTTTATTTTTTTTTAACATACTTATATAGAACTTAACATGTGGCAGGTGCTCTTCAGTGGGTTTTACAAAAATTAACTCAATTACTCCTCATGATGACTCTGGGAAGAAGTACTATTGTTATGTCCATTTTTCAAATAAAGAGGATGAAGCACAGATAGTATAAGAACTTTCACAAGGTCACCCAAATATGAGGAGGCAGCATCTGGCTCCAGAGTTCATGGTCTTAACCACTCCACTGTACTGCCTCTCTAAAATTATCAAAAATGCTGAATGTTCCTCCTGATGAAGGGCATTCTTTCACTCATTCTCTCCCTTTCTGAAAGTTCTTCTGTGTTACTTCTCCTCTAAGGGGCTGAAGTGCTTTTGAGCTTTCCCCACATTTTCTGCGTTTCTGTGTCTCTGGTTATCTTACCTACATACTTACTTATTTACTTACTTACCTTATCTACCTACCCACACCCTGACTCCAACTTCCCCATCTTCTTTGCAGTGCACTTTGGTTTTAGGGAATTAGAGTCTGGTAGAGTAGAAGGTGAAACACCAAGCAAGATATTTTAACTAACTCCTTCACCCATTCAACATGCTATGTGCTAGGTACGACGAATAGAAGGAGATAAAGTACATGCAGTTTTTTATCCTCAGGGAGCTTTCGGTCTAGTGGGAGAGCTAGACATTAAACAGATAATCACACAAATAAATGTATATTTCAAACTAATTTAGTGCTATAAAGAAAAGCATAGGATGCTGCTATGAGAAAATGTGATACCAATATAACCTAATTTACATTAGATGGGGAGGTTGTGAAAAGCTTCCTTGAAAAGTTAGTTTTTAGGCTTATAAATTAAGGGTACACCAGAGTCGCAGAGGTTTATGGATAAGAGCATTGCAGGCAAAGGGAATAGCAGTGCGAAGCCTCTGAAGCAGGAAATAGATTGACACATTCAGGAAATGGACAGAACATCCTTTAGGAACTGAATGGATCGTAGTGAATGTGGGGAGGAGAGTGGCGTGGCATGGCTGGAGAGGTGGTCGAGTCAGATCACCCAAGGCCTCACAGGCCAGAGTAAACAATGGATTTGTGAGGTTTTTATTCTGAGTACAATGGAAGCTACTGGAGGACTCTAAGAAGGGTAGGGACGTGGCAAAGAACTGATGGGAAGGAGGTAAGGACAGAAATAAAGAGATAGAATAGAGACTTCTATAACAGACCAGGGGAGAGGTGACAATGACTTGAAGTAGGATGGGGGGCAGCAGAGCTGTAATAGACAAATTTAAGAGTAGACAAATTTAACTCTAAGAGTAGACAAATTTAACTCTATACTTTTGAGTTATAACTAACAGGATGTGTTGATGGATGTACTGGATCATGTGCTGAGGCAGGAAACCCTGGAGGTCAAGGTGGCAAGCACAGCCCAGCTTTGCAGTGCAGTCTGTGTGTCCCTGGGCAAATCCACAAACAGACATCGCCTGATGCTCAAGCCTAAAAAGCCCATCTTTAAATGAATCTTGAATACAAGGTGGCCAAATGGGTCTCACAACTTTTCTTCCAGTTTAGGATTTTTGATACTTGATATTTTTCACTCCTTTCTGTGAAAATTTGTTCAAGTCTGAATTAGTGGTCATGGTAGGGATTACTTCATTATTGGTTTACTGGCTGATAAAGACAGAAAATATAACTGGATCATGTAGTTATTACTAATTAGTTTAAAAAGATTTTGGAGGGATATTACATAAGCCTGAAGATCTAATTGCACCACTTTGGGAATCTCTTTTTATGCAATTGTTGAACTAAAAGCTAACAAAGGTAATTTCTTAAGAAAATACCATTATTTTTCCTAACTATGAAATCAAAAGTCCTTGTCCAAAAATGAATTTTACTAGTTATGAGAATCTACCTATTCTTCTGGGTTAGTCCTTGTCCTTTCCTGTAATAAACTTGAATTTTTATCAGCAGTCCTCACATGATTTCTTTGCGAAAAATATTTCTCTGCATAGAAGAAAGTTTATCATTTGGAATGTTAAATGCAATTATATTGACATATGGTGATAATGGGATAAAGCATACGGGTTAAAGGTTGCGGGAACCATGGCTTGGCAATTAGCGATGTAAATGAAACATTCATTATCCATCATGCTGAGAAGTTGATGAACTGTACAGTAAATCTGAGCCCACAGTCAGGACTGAGATAAGTCATTTCAGACAATACAGTGAGTATTTATGAGCACCAGGGACAATGTTTCAGATTCCTGTCATAGAGATTTCTTTACCTATTTGTTTATGTTGAATAAAGACCTTACGAAGTCCAAACCACAGCCCTTTCCTTCCACAAGAATATATATGAAAATCCAAAACCTTCTCTTAAGATGAAGCATTTTGAGAGCTAAAGTGACTAGATGTTGACAATATTTTCCATAAAAGTCCATTCCAGAAAAAAGATGTACAGTAGATTACTTGTCTTGAAGAAGGGCCTTGGCATATTTCACAATAGAACCTTGATTTTGGAAGGAAACTATACATTTAAAGATCTCAGTCTTTCCCCAAAGAACATTAATCCTGCAGGTTGGATTATGCAGAAGTAACTGCTATTTTTTAATTCTCTACCAAATAACTAAGGGAACAGTAAGATACTTCAAAAAAAAATAATGTCTAAGCTTTTTACTTTACCTATTGACCATTTAATTATCTTGTACATACATTCTAAAGTATTTCCTGTGAACATGAGTATTGTCCAGAAAATTTTAATCTAACATTGATTTTATATTTTATTGAAACCTATACTTCTCAAGCTCTTCAAAATTTTAGCCATACAAAATAGTGCCTTCAAAAGTGAGAAGGAATCATTGAGGAAATGTTAAGATTTCTTTTATTTAAGATAACTTGTGATTTAGCTAGAAAGCTCAAGACATCAACCAGTAAGGAGATGGTGATGGCCGTGGTGCTCAGTCTTTGCCCAGAATGAGCAATGCCTTTGTTAACAGCTTAATTTGTGTTGAGGCTCAAGTAAGGTCAAATCAGGGCATGTCAAAACGGTGAAAGCTAATAATAATAATAGTAACATCTGACATTTCTTTAAGTTGACTTTATGCCATTTCTCAGTTCTCCACTACATGTGCTAAACCAGGCATTGTTCTAAGCACATAAAATAAACAACTCAATCCATCTTTCTAATAATCCAAAGAAGCAAATCATATTATCATCCCACTTCACAGATGAGGACCCTGAGGCTCAGAGGTGAGAAATGATCATCCAGTGATCCAAGTTCACACAGCTAGTAAACAACTGGGCTGAGCCTCAGATCCCACCCTCTGCAACCCCAAAGTCCTCATCAAACCACTTCGCTACTGAGTGTAGTGAATTAAAAACCTTCTTAGGGTGTCTCTAAGAAGTTGGGAGTTGGGAAGTTGGGAACTTCCCAACTTCCCAACTGGGAACCCCCAGATACAAGTACATGCTCTGGTTCCCTCTAACCTCATCTACTAGGACTTCCTCCCAACCCTCTCCACCTCCCGTTATAGACGTGCTGACTTCTTTGCTGTTCCTGGAACATGACAAGCATGTGTTTTTGCCTCATGGGCTTTGCATCTGCTGTTCCCCTTTGACTGAAACACTGTTCCCCCAGATATCTGCATAGCTAGCTCAGTGAACTTACTCTAGTTCTCTGCTCAAATGTCATCTGAACAGTGAGTGCTTCCCTGACCACCTTTTATAAGATAATAACTCCTCCTCCTCCTCCTGATCGTCTCTATTTATAGATTTTGATAATCTATAATGTATCAATCTATAGATTATAATCTATCAACTACTTTGATCATTCTTTGTCTGCAATGCCCCGTCACAGCTGGCATAGGACATACTAACTGCTATTGTGTCTCTCTAACGTTGAAATATAAGCTTCACGAGGGCAGGGAGTTTTGTCTGTTTGGCTCACTGCTGTATCATCAGTGTCTAAAAGAATGCCTTGCACAGAGAAGGGGCTCAACAAATATTTATTGAACTGAATCAATGAGTAAGTTTGGGAAGGAGCGAAGGAGTCCCTGAACCTGAAATTGATTTCTTTAGTCAGCAAACTGTATTGAGTGCCTTCCGTGGGCCAGGCTCAGAGCTCTGCATTGTGGACACCATTGCACAGTGCCTGGTGTGCAAGGCTCAGGGGCAGGGGCTGGGGGATGCTCTTGCCTGCTTCAGCAGCCCTCTACATTTTTCTGCCTTCCTGTTATTTCTGTGCTCATCACACTATCCCTCAGTAGACACGTCCTTTCCGCACTGTTGGAGCAAGGTGGTATGGAAAGGCCTCTCTACTAAAAATGAGGTTGCCATCCTCTCCCACTTCACTGAGGGAGTCCCTGAATACATTCCCTAGCCCTTTGTCCGTAGCAGTTCCAGATGCTCTGGTCATTGCGTTTCTCCCCATTTGTTCTCTGCCCACCTCCCACCTGTTTCCTCCTCCCACCCTCATCTCTCAGCAATATTCAACTTCAGGGACCATGGGCCATGGGAGAAAGGGAAGGGCCCTACAGGAAGTTAGCTGGATGGCAGTGTAGTGGCAGATGTGGGAACCTGACCCAAGAGGAAGAGTCTAGAAGTCACAAGAATCTCAGCGGAGTGGAAGAAAGATTCAGTCCCTTTTTCCATGTGTGTGTTATGACAATGAGAAAGGGAATTCAAGGGAAGGCTTGATAATTCTTGAAACGTACAAAAAACTGCTTCATAGAAATGGAAAGGTTTGCTCCAGGAGAGAAAACTAGACCCAGCACAAAGACTTTGTGTACAGATTCCCAGAATCACAAGTTTTGACTCAGTTTTTGGAAGTCCTTTTACACCGCTAGAACCACCTAACAATATAATGAATTGTGCTGGTCTCTGTTACTGGGGACGTTCAAAGAAAGGATAGATGGCCCTCATGTAGATGTGCTGTGTAATATATTCCAGTGTTAGCTGAGAGATAATCCAGTGTGTCACTGAAGTCTTTCCATCATTTGAATGTTGTTAATCATTGATTAACAGGAGAATGAGAAATATGAGAATTTTATATGAGAAAATAATCTACGAACCATATGGAAATTATAGATGCTTGTTGAGAATAGAGGAAAAATAAAAATTTGACTTACTGGCTAAAATTAGTATCATTTTTTTTAAACTGTTTAACATTTCTTGTTAACTCCTGGGTGCTAGCCTTATAATTTTATATTTCAATAACTGTGAGTCGTATTTGATTACAGCAGGGAGTTACATTAGTCATCATAGTGTGTTGCTTATTGAGGGGGTCCTCAGTCTATCACTTAAAAAAAATCAGAACAATGACCAGGAAAACAAAGATCCTAGTAATTTTGGCCAGTAACCAGGACTAAACTTCTGAAAGTCTGGAAAGGAGTACTTATGAGTCCATTCTGATTATTTATACCACTGTGTTCCTTGTAAAACAACCCTAGATATTTGACTGAATCCAAATTTCATTTGTATTTACTGAATTATTAATTTTTTCTCATGAGTTGATTACTCTGGAAAACTGGAAATTGGTTTTCATAGTTATGAAGAATGGATATTTAAAAGTAAAGTCGGTATTCTTAAACTTGTCTCTTCTAAAATCTGGTACCTGGAAAACGGATTTGAATTCATTGAAAGGAAATAAGAGACTGTATAACTAGGAATCTTCCTCAGGAATGGAGATCATAGGATTGGGAGAGTGATGACAGTTACAATAGAAAGGGTAGGACCTGGTGTCGGACTGAGCCATAGAGCTAGAGGATTTGGGTCGGAAATGTAGTTGTGTCACTGGCCTGAAGACCAGGTGAGCAGTCCCTGTGCATTTTCCAGAAGATGTTAAGACCTAGAAGGATTTGACTGAAATGAGATGATGTAAAACCAAGTTTACACTCAAGAAAACTTCAGGAGTTCTAGGACAAATGTAAAGAGATAACAGTCCTTGCGTACCTGAAATATGGGTAGAGGAAGAAAATGCTTTTTAAAATGACAAAGTATAACGATTGTGTTGTTCCCCTTTGTCATTTCTAAGAGATGCGCGCTGGCTGTTTTCATCCATAGCCCCAACATCATAAGATTTTTCTTTTTTGTCTTTCAGTCTTTCACACAGGTGTTTAGTGAACAAGGGTGTTTTTTTCCCACGTGTACTTGATTTTCTGTCTAATCGTACTCAGCTCAGTTTGGCAAGTGACAGGGAGACTTTTTTTCCTCTTTGGGACTGAAGTATTGTTTTATAATTCACTTAGTGATCACAGCGTGCTAAGAACTTGACGTAAATTATCTCTGTTTTTTTACAACCTCTCTGTGGAGTCGACATTAGCGTTCCCATTTTACAGATGAGGAAATTGAAGCTCAGGGACAAAAAGTTATTCACAGCTGGTAATAGAATTTGAACTAATGTTTTTCTGTCCCTAAAATCTGCAGCCTCTTCACTACCCAATGGCTCTAGATCCCACCTGGTCCCTCCATTTTTAACTTAAAAAAAAAAAAATCTTAATTTCTCTCTGATTTAGAGAAGTGAGCCTATTCCTTTTCCTCTACTCTGCCCAAGTTTTCAAATAGATAATCTAGTTGTTATTTGAAACCATCCAGTTAAGTTTAAAAATACCTGTCCTTTCCTAGCCCTGCAGACTTAAAATAGGTCTGCTGTCTCCTACACAGTCACTTCGTTTCATTTTCGCTTGCTCCTTCTCTTTTTAATTCCCATTTCTCTACTTGCTTTATTCCATCAATTACTTTCCACCTTCTTTTTGCGGGGTTATTTCTACCAAAATTAATTAACACGTGAGGTCTCCTAAGTAAGTTTCTTTGTTGTTAAATTCCCTTTACCAACAGTTGTAACATAGGAACAGGCAAGAAAAGATTCCGACATGATTATTGCACACATTTATTTAAGATATATTAGTTTGTATGTGATGTGACTGCAGGGTCAACGTATGACAATTAGAAAGCCAGATAACATGAACAGCGGATAGATCGTCCAACATAGATCAACTTTTCTTTCCATTTGTTCATTCCGGTATCCTCCCAGGGTTTAAAAAGCTTGCTGTTTCTTCAATAAAAAGGTTTGGGGGCACTGTGGCTTGTCTCTTTCATTCCTGTTCAACCAGTGCATATACTGATTCCAAGTTTTTCCTTGAGCTGGATGAATTCCAGTGGTGACAGCAAAGTCCACTTTGGTAAAGTAAAAATAACTTGGGGAAAATAAGTGCGTATAAAGTAATAGAAAGTAGGGGAAGTGGTGGAATCTTAGGTAACAAATTCCAGTGTAAGAAATCGTATAGTGTATTTGCTTTGATTTGGTTTTTATTTCTTAATATAAATTGTTCCTTTTCCCAGATGGGAAAGTTCTGGAGCAAATATGAACTTTTCCAGTTCACAGAAAAGAGCGCGAAGTGACCTGGTTGTGCTTCTCACCTTTTGTTAGACCACTTAGTTTTTGTTTGTTTTTGTTTTATAATTGGAGTATAATTGATTTACAATGTTGTGTTAGTTTCAGGTGTACAGCAAAGTGATTCAGTTAGACATATATGTATATATGTGTGTGTATATATAAGAATATATATAAGAATATGTATATATATTTTCAGATTCTTTTCCATTACAGGTTATAACAAGATATTGAATATAGTTCTCTGTGCTGTACAGTAGGCCCTTGTTGTTTATCTATTTTATGTATAGTAGTGTGTATCTGTTAATCCCAAACTTCTAATTTATCCCTTCCCCCTCTTTCTCTTTTGGTCACCATAATTTTGTTTTCTATGTCTGTGAGTCTATTTCTGTTTTGTAAATAAGTTCATTTGTATCTTTTTTTTAGATTCCACATATAAGTGATATCATATCATATTTTTCTTTCTCTGACTTACTTCACTTAGTATGATAATCTCTAGGTCCATCCATGTTGCTGCAAATGGCATTATTTCATCCTTTTTTATGGCTGAGTAATATTCCAGTGTGTGTGTGTGTGTGTGTGTGTGTGTGTGTGTGTGTGTGTGTGTATCTCACATCTTTATCCATTCATCTGTTGAAGGCCACTTAGTTTTTGAAATACATGTGTGTGGCTGCCTATCAATAATTTACATTGCCAAAAGTTGCCATTAGCCTTCCCCAGGGAAGAAGACGTTTGCAAAGTCACAGAGGCTGTCTTTGGTTTTGCTAGAGCTTGGAGACAAATAGTTCCCAGAGTTTCAAGACATATGTATGAACTATAACAAGTGATTGGTTAGGCTCAAATTATGTCTTGCTATGGTTGAAGTGGCCCAAAATGACTATAGTAAGTTTTTTAAACAACTAAATAAATATTTTTGAGAAAATGATTGTGAGTATTGAACTGAAGAATCCATCTCTCAGAGAGCCTCTCCATATCAATACTGAAAAGCCATGGCAACTTTGTAACTTCTGTCTGTAGTGGGCACTGGTGTCTGCAAGGGAGAAGCACTGCATTTTGGCCCTAGAATAGGTTAAAAACAAACAACAAACAAAAACCTCTTTTCCTTTAGCAGCCAGGGAGCAGAAGCTGTTTTGGTTTTCCTTTGTCTTTGGAGGGCTTTCCCAGTTGACTCCCTGGTCTAAAGCCTAAAGTGAAGTTCAAGTATTTGTGGGTTAAAAGGCAGTTTGTGTGGGACCAAGTATTCTGTTCTCTGACTTCTTGTCTGGCCAATTTGCTGCAATGTGGCTTTGTATCTGGCATCAATATAGTGGAAGCATCTTAATGAACCCACTGAGTGGCATACTGTTCATGTTGTCCTTATCACAAAGTGAGCATTCGTGCTGCCATTTAATGGAGTAAGCTGGAGTGGCTTTTCCTTCCTCACTCAGCATACCATCTGCAAACTGCACCTGAGTGGTCTGTGGTCTTTGTGGGCAGTAAAAGGAGTATGGTGGCTTCTTCCTGGGGAAATGCTTGGAAATAAAGGCAGAATGCGTTAGCAGATTCTCTGGTCTACCCTTCAGCCAGAATGACATTTAGGTTCAGTTTTCCCCTTTTCTGGTTCTCGCTGAATTTTCTAAAAATCAATGTGCTGAATGAACATTTAGCAAATTTTTAAAAATGTGATTTACCAAAAACTGTTTTTCATGTATACATTTTACAGCCATTTGGGACTCTGTTCAATGTTAGCTGAACACCGTCCTTGAACACTCTGTTTAAAATAGCCATTCCCACTCTGCCACCCAGAAATCCCTCACCCCTGACTCCATCTTACTTTTCTTCATTGCACTTATCCTCATGTGACCTTGTTCTGGTTTGTGTATCTCTCTTGCTAGCACACGAGCTCCTGTGAGCTGGAACTTGGTTCGCTTCTATAGTTTCACTCCTAAAGAATGCCCAGCGCATAATAGGACTCCAAGCAATCTTTATGGAATGCTTGGATAAGTAATGCATATTTAACAGCTTTGGAGGATTTGACTTGTTAAAACAAGCATGTATTATTTCTATAATCAAAATTGTTGACAAAGGAAAATGCTTTTGGTAGTAGGAATTATTCAAAGTAAAGATTTACATGTTCTTTTTTTAAAAGATGTAACATAAAATTCATACAGAGTCTCACACCACATAAATGTCCAATGGTTTATGATTAAATCATAAGGGAATTCAAATTACTTAGGTGATAAGATATTCAAAGGAAGTGGTCAGAGTAGGGTGAGGTGAGTTAAAGTTTCTTTTTCTGAAGTGAGTCTGTCATGAAATGACTTCAACTTCAACTTTCTTTATAAGGCAAAGATAAGAGACCTGAGAGAAAATGAGAAATGCTGGCTGGAGATAGAGACCCTATCTGGAGATAGAGATGCCAGTTCTAGTCTAGAGGGTGAACAGCTTTCTGGGGAAGAAAACCATACCTGAGTGATCCTCGTTTTCAGGCAGCAGTGCTGGGCTGGCCAAAGTGGGGCTAGAGGGGCTGGAAGGAGATGGGACAACTTCTGACCCACTGTGGTGCATGTAGCTGGAGAGCAATTTCCAAATCATGGAAGAAAGAATGCAGAAGGTTGGAAAAATGTGACTGTACAACTCACCACCGCCTCCAGCCCCCCTTGTCCTTTTGGGAGCTTGAGTGAGGATCCAAGAGGACTGGAAAGCCAGGGAAGATAAGAATAGCAAACAGCAGACCTGCGAGGTAAATGGGACAGTGGACTGAATGAATATAGGAGCCAACGTCTATTTCCATTAGCTGAGCTTTTAAACCACTGGTAGAATTGTGCTGGGAAGGCTGGATTCATTTAAAGACTCATGAGAGAGGGTATAATACATACAGAGAGAGCTGATGAGTCTTTTCCACGTTAGGAGAGGAGAAAGAAGAGAAGTCAGCAAAGGAAGCAAGGGAAGAATAACAAGAGGGTTGTTGTCATGCTGTCATAGAAGCCAAGGTTCTGGAAAATTGTTTTTTTAAAAAAGAGGAGATCAATAGGGTCAAGGGCAACTAAGCAATGGAAAACAAGAAGAAAAGCCATTCTGTTTGAGTGGGCCACCAGTGACTATAGTCAATAGTTTCAGTAGAGGGGAGAGCTTATGTATTTGTTCAACAAATATTTATCCATCACTAGGTATGTGTGAGACACCGTCCTAGATACTGGGGAATATTACCATGAACAAGATAGGTGAGACTCTGATTTCATGGAGCTTACCTTCTCCTTGCGGGGATGAGGCAGGTGTGGTGGTGGTGGAGGTAGACGGTAATAAATAAGGAAAATAAGATAATTTTGAATAGTGTGTGTGTGTGTGTGTGTGTGTGTGAACTGACAGTGACAGTGTTAGGGTGGGGGTGGAGGGTAATACTCTAGATTGGATTAGGTAGTACTTTAGAGAGGAAGACCTCACAGAGGAGGTGATAAGAAGAGCCCAACACAAGAAAAGCTCGGAACAGAACATCTTAGGCTGAAAAATGGCAAATCCAAAGATGCAAAAGCAGGAACAAGGTTGACATATTCAAGAACAAGAAGGCCAACGTGATTGGCCCTCAGAGAGTGGGGGGAAGTAGTACAGGATGAAATGAGAGAGGTGCACAGGGCCGTAGCCACGTGAATGAAAGCAAGATTCCCCGAAGAAATGGTGGGAAGGCGCATTGTCTGTGAACGTGACCCAGTTGTCCAAGAAGCTTCATTTGGCAGAATAGAATGTTAATTGGTTCAGATGCAGAATCTAATAACACATGTTTTATTTTAAATAAAGGAAAATTGAGCATGCTTTAAGACAAAAAGGGAAGAATCCTCAAGGAAAGAGGGAGTTGACTCCTTTTCCCTCAGTGACCATTAGTAATATATTCACCCCACAAAGCACACAGCCACCCACTCAATGCTGGCATTCATCTCATACAGATAGGCTTTGCCTGAAGAGTGAACATATGGTATCCGCTGAAACTTTCAACTCTGCTTAGAGCTAATTTGTAAAATCTAAGAATGACACTGTACTTACATTGGTATATTTATTCTGACATTTAAAACTTCTAAAGAATAGGTCCTGGGTTCAGGATTCTAAAGCTGGATCTTAGAGACCATCTAGTCTAACCTCTTCATTTTATAGACAAGGAGACTGAGGCACAGAAAGATATTGGTTTGACCAAGTTCAGAAATCTAGACAGTGATGATGGAGACCTGATTCTGTCTCCTAATTCCTGATACAAATGTCTTCTCACTAGATAAGTCTGTGCCTTCAACATGTGAAGTCTGAAACCCCAGGGATGGATAGATGGATTGATGCATGCATAGGTTATTCATTCATTTATTTATGCAGGAAAGATTGAGCAACCACCCAATCAAACAATGTGCTAATTGCTAGAAATGCAAATATGAGAGCTGTTTATAGTGCCTTTCTCCACTTCATGCCCTTTGTTTACTCAGTCTACTCCAGGCAGGTTTATAATCCCGCCATTCTATTAAGACCTCTCTGGTCAAGGTTATCTAAAACCTGGGCAGGACAGAAATAAAGACGCAGACATAGAGAATGGACTTGAGGACACGGGGAGGGGGAAGGGTAAGCTGGGACAAAGTGAGAGAGTGGCATTGACATATATACACTACCAAATGTAAAATAGATAGCTAGTGGGAAGCAGCTACATAGCACAGGGAGACCAGCTCGGTGCTTTGTGACCACCTAGAGGGGTGGGATAGGGAGGGTGGGAGGGAGACACAAGAGGGAGGAGATGTGGAGATATATGTATACGTATAGCTGATAAACTTTGTTATACAGCAGAAACTAACACAACAATGTAAAGCAATTATACTCCAATAAAGATGTTAAAAAAGAAAAAAAATGTAGATGGAGGAGACTTTCAAGATGGCAGAGGAGTAAGACGTGGAGATCACCTTCCTCCCCACAAATACATCAGAAATATATCTACATGTGGAACAACTCCTACACAGCACCTACTGAACGCTGGCAGAAGACTTCAACTTCCCCAAAAGCAAGAAACTCCCCACGTACCTGGCCGTGTGGCTGACAAGGTCTTGGGGCTCCGGCCGGGTGTCAGGCCTCTGCATCTGAGGTGTGAGAGCTGAGTTCAGGACATTGGTCCACCAGAGACCTCCCAGCTCCACGTAATATCAAACGGCGAAAGCTCTCCCAGAGATCTCCATCTCAATGCTAAGACCCAGCTCCACTCAACGACCAGCAACCTACAGTGCTGGAAACCCTATGCCAAACAACTAGCAAGACAGGAACACAACCCCACCCATTAGCAGAGAGGCTGCCTAAAATCATAATAAGGCCACAGACACCCCAAAACACACCACCGGACGTGGTCCTGCCCACCAGAAAGACAAGATCCAGCCTCATCCACCAGAACACAGGCACCAGTCCCCTCCACCAGGAAGCCTACACAACCCACTCAACCAACCTTAGCCACTGGGGGCAGACACCAAAAACAACGGGAGCTACGAACCTGCAGCCTGCGAAAAGGAGACCCCAAACACGATAAGTTAAGCAAAATGAGAAGACAAAGAAACACACAGCAGATGAAGGAGCAAGGTAAAAACCCACCAGACCAAACAAATGAAGAGGAAATAGGCAGTCTACCTGAAAAAGAATTCAGAGTAATGATAGTAAAGATGATCCAAAATCTTGGAAATAGAATGGAGAAAATACAGGAAACGTTTAATAAGGACCTAGAAGAACTAAAGAGCAAACAAACAGTGATGAACAACACAATAAATGAAATTAAAAATTCTCTAGAAGGAATCAATAGCAGAAAAACTGAGGCAGAAGAATGGACAAGTGACCTGGAAGATAAAATAGTGGAAATAACTACTGTAGAGCAGAATAAAGAAAAAAGAATGAAAAGAATTGAGGACAGTCTTAGAGACTTCTGGGACAACATTAAATGCACCAACATTCAAATTATAGGTGTCCCAGAAGAAGAAGAGAAAAAGAAGGGGATTGAGAAAATATTTGAAGAGATTATAGTTGAAAACTTCCCTAATATGGGAAAGGAAATGGTCAATCAAGTCCAGGAAGCACATAGGGTCCCATATAATATAAATCCAAGGAGAAACATGCCAAGACACATATTAATCAGACTATCAAAAATTAAATACAAAGAAAAAATATTAAAAGCAGCAAGGGAAAACCAACAAATAACATACAACAGAATCCCCGTAAGGTTAACAGCTGATCTTTCAGCAGAAACTCTGCAAGCCAGAAGGGAGTGGCAGGACATATTTAAAGTGATGAAAGGGAAAAACCTACAACCAAGATTACTCTACCCAGCAAGGATCTCATTCAGATTTGACGGAGAAATTCAAACCTTTACAGAAAAGCAAAACCCAAGAGAATTCAGCACCACAAAACCAGCTTTACAACAAATGCTAAAGGAACTTCTCTAGGCAGGAAACACAGGAGAAGGAAAAGACTTACAATAACAAACCCAAGACAATTAAGAAAATGGTAATAGGAACATACATATCAATAATTACCTTAAATGTAAATGGATTAAATGCTCCAACCAAAAGACATAGACTGGCTGAATGGATACAAAAACAAGACCCGTATATATGCTGTCTACAAGAGACCCACTTCAGACCTAGGGACACATACAGACTGAAAGTGATGGGATGGAAAAAGATCGCCCATGCAAATGGAAATCAAAAGAAAGCTGGAGTAGCAATTCTCATATCAGACAAAAGAGACTTTAAAATAAAGACTATTACAAGAGACAAAGAAGGACACTACATAATGATCAAGGGATGAATCCAAGAAGATATAACAATTGTGAATATTTATATACCCAACATAGGAGCACCTCAATACATAAGACAAATGCTAACAGCCATAAGACGGGAAATTGACAGTAACACAATCATAGTAGGGGACTTTAACACCCCACTTTCACCAGTGGACAGATCATCCAAAATGAAAATAAATAAGGAAACACAAGCTTTAAATGATACATTAAACAAGATGGACTTAATTGATATTTATAGGACATTCCATCCAAAAACAACAGAATACACTTTCTTCTCAAGTGCTCATGGAACATTCTCCAGGATAGATCATACCTTGAGTCACAAATCAAGCCTTGGTAAATTTAAGAAAATTGAAATCGTATCAAGTATCTTTTCCGACAACAACGCTATGAGACTAGATATCAACTACAGGAAAAAATCTGTAAAAAATACAAACCATGGAGGCTAAACAATACACTACTTAATAACCAAGAGATCACTGAAGAATGCAAACAGGAAATCAAAAAATACCTAGAAACACATGACAATGAAAACACGATGACCCAAAACCTATGGGATGCAGCAAAAGCAGTTCTAAGAGGGAAGTTTATAGCAATACAATCCTACCTCAAGAAACAAAAAACATCTCAAATAAACAACCTAACCTTACACCTAAAGCAATTAGAGAAAGAAGAACAAAAAAAAGCCAAAGTTAGCAGAAGGAAAGAAATCATAAAGGTCAGATGAGCAATAAAAAAGAAATGAAGGAAACGATTGCAAATATCAATAAAACTAAAAGCTGGTTCTTTGAGAAGATAAACAAAATTGATAAACCATTAGCCAGACTCATCAAGGAAAAAAGGGAGAAGACTCAAATCAATAGAATTAGAAATGAAAAAGGAGAAGTAACAATTGACACTGCAGAAATACAAAGGATCATGAGAGATTACTACAAGCAACTCTGTGCCAATAAAATGGACAACCTGGAAGAAATGGACAAATTCTTACAAAAGCACAACCTTCCAAGTCTGAACCAGGAAGAAATAGAAAATAAAAACAGACCAATCACAAGCACTGAAATTGAGACTGTGATTACAAATCTTCGAACAAACAAAAGCCCAGGACCAGATGGCTTCACGGGCGAATTCTATCAAACATTTAGAGAAGAGCAAACACCTATCCTTCTCAAACTCTTCCAAAATATAGCAGAGGGAGGAACACTCCCATACTCATTCTATGAGGCCACCATCACCCTGATACCAAAACCAGACAAAGATGTCACAAAGAAAGAAAACTACAGGCCAATATCACTGATGAACATAGATGCAAAAATCCTCAACAAAATACTAGCAAACAGAATCCAACAGCACATTAAAAGGATCATACACCATGATCAAGTGGGGTTTATCCCAGGAATGCAAGGATTCTTCAATATATGCAAATCAATCAATGTGTTAAACTATATTAACAAACTGAAGGAGAAAAACCATATGATCATCTCAGTAGATGCAGAAAAAGCTTTCGACAAAATTCAACACCCATTTATGATAAAAACCCTCCAGAAAGTAGGCATAGAGGGAACTTATCTCAACATAATAAAGGCCATATATGACAAACCCACAGCCAACATCGTTCTGAATGGTGAAAAACTGAAACCATTTCCTCTAAGATCAGGAACAAGACAAGGTTGTCCACTCTCACCACTATTATTCAACATAGTTTTGGAAGTTTTGGCCACAGCAATCAGAGAAGAAAAAGAAATAAAAGGAATTCAAATCAGAAAAGAAGAAGTAAAGCTGTCACTGTTTGCAGATGACATGATACTATACATAGAGAATCCTAAAGATGCCACCAGAAAACTACTAGAGCTAATCAGTGAATTTGGTAAAGTAGCAGGATACAAAATTAATGCACAGAAAACTCTTGCATTCCTATACACTAATGATGAAAAATCTGAAAGAGAAATTAAGGAAACACTCCCATTTACCACTGCAACAAAAAGAATAAAATACCTAGGAATAAACCTACCTAAGGAGACAAAAGACCTGTGTGCAGAAAACTATAAGACACTGATGAAAGAAATTAAAGGTGATACAAACAGATGGAGAGATATACCATGTTCTTGGCTTGGAAGAATCAACATTGTGAAAATGACTCTACTACCCAAAGCAATCTACAGATTCAATGCAATCCCTATCAAACTACCACTGGCATTTTTCACAGAACTAGAATAAAAAATTTCACAATTTGTATGGAAACACAAAAGACCCCGAATAGCCAAAGCAATCTTGAGAAAGAAAAACGGAGCTGGAGGACTCAGGCTCCTGGACTTCAGACTATACCACAAAGCTACAGTAATCAAGACAGTATGGTAATGGCACAAAAACAGAAATACAGATCAATGGAACAGGATAGAAAGCCCAGAGATAAACCCACGCACATATGGTCACCTTATCTTTGATAATGGAGGCAAGAATATACAATGGAGAAAAGGCAGCCTCTTCAATAAGTGGTGCTGGGAAAACTGGACAGCTACATGTAAAAGAATGAAGTTAGAATACTCCCTAACACCATACACAAAAATAAACTCAAAATGGATTAAAGACCTAAATGTAAAGCCAGACACTATCAAACTCTTAGAGGAAAACATAGGCAGAACACTCTGTGACATAAATCACAGCAAGATCCTTTTTGACCTACCTCCTAGAGAAATGGAAATAAAAACAAAAATAAACAAATGGGACCTAATGAAACTTAAAAGCTCTTGCACAGCAAAGGAAATCCTAAACAAGACGAAAAGACAACCCTCAGAATGGGAGAAAATATTTGCAAATTAAGCAACTGACAAAGGATTAATCTCCAAAATTTACAATCAGCTCATGCAGCTCAATATCAAAAAACAAACAACCCAATCCAAAAATGGGCAGAAGACGTAAATAGACATTTCTCCAAAGAAGATATACAGATTGCCAACAAACACATGAATGGATGCTCAACATCATTAATCATTAGAGAAATGCAAATCAAAACTACAATGAGGTATCACCTCACACCAGTCAGAATGGCCCTCATTAAAAAATCTACAAACAATAAATGTTGGAGAGGGTGTGGAGAAAAGGGAACCCTCTTGCACTGTTGGTGGGAATGTAAATTGATACAGCCACTATGGAGAACAGTATGGAGGTTCCTTAAAAAACTAAAAATAGAACTACCATACGACCCAGCAATCCCAGTACTGGGCAGGCATATATACCCTGAGAAAACCATAATTCAAAAAGAGTCCTGTACCACAATGTTCACTGCAGGTCTATTTACAATAGCCCAGACATGGAAGCAAACTAAGTGTCCATCTACAGATGAATGGATAAAGAAGATGTGGAACATATATACAATGGAATATTACTCAGCCATAAAAAGAAACGAAATTGAGTTATTTGTAGTGAGGTCGATGGACCTAGAGACTGTCATACAGTGTGAGGTAAGTCAGAAAGAGAAAAATACCATATGCTAACACATATATATGGAATCTAAAAAACAAAAAATTGTTCTGAAGAACCTAGGGGCAGGACAGGAGTAAAGATGCAGACGTAGAGAATGTACTTGAGGACCTGGGGAGGGGGAAGGGTAAGCTGGGGCGAAGTGAGAGAGTGGCATGGACTTATATATACTACCAAATGTAAAATAGATAGCTAGTGGGAAGTAGCCGCATAGCACAGGGAGATCAGCTCGGTGCTTTGTGACCACCTAGAGGGGTGGGATAAGGAGGGTGGGAGGGAGATGCAAGAGGGTGGAGATATGGGGATATATGTATATGTATAGGTGATTTACTTCGTTATAAAGCGGAAACTAACACACCATTGTAAAGCAATTATATTCCAATAAAGATGTTAAAAATAAGTAAATAAATAAAGCTAGATATGAAATGTTAAAAAAAAAATTTAAGAGCAATTTATCTGTTCATATCTTTCTTGGCCTCTCAGCAGCATTCAAACCAGTTGACCTGCTTCATGACAACCATTTTATCTTGGCTTATAAGACATAATTTTGTTCCGCATACCTCCCTCCTTTTAAAAGCTCCTTTTCTATCTCTTTTGCTAACTTCTCCTCTTCAGTTTAACTTTTAAGTGTTGAAACTCCCTGCTCGTTTCCAGCTCATCGACTTTTCTGTAACTCCACGCCCACCCTAGGTGATCATTATGTCAGTGATCCCCAAATGTACATCTGCTCCTCAACTCAAAACTTATGTCTCTAACTTGCCTATTTGACATCTCCATCTAAATGTCTAATAAGTATCTCACATTTAACATGTCCTAAACAGAACTTCTGAATTTTTCTTTAACTCTGCCCTGCACCATTCTTGTCCCTCTTGGTGAATTCATTTAACAACATTTAGCAAGTGTCTTCTATATACCAAATTCTATTCTAGATACTGGGGATATAGTAGTGAATGAAACAGACAAAAATCCCTGAGGGCAAGTAGTTTACATGCCAGTGGAGGGAGAAGGATCTCAAGGAAGCCAAGCAAATGACTTGTTCAGTCCAAAAAAAAGTCCCAGTCCCAGTCACCACCTCTTACCTTGACCACTGCAATAATCTAACTGGTCTCCCTATTCCTACCCTTTTGCTGTCCAATCTCTATATAATGACCAGAGTAATTTGTATAAAACTCAAATATAAACAAAAATTTTAAGTTGGACTCCCCCCGCCAACTTTAAACCTCTAGCAGCTTCCCATTGCCCTTTGAATAAAATCCAAACTCATTTCCATGACCCACAAAGCTCTGCATCATCTAGTCCTTCCTGACACTCTGATGCACCCCCTTTGGCAGTTCGCTGCAGTCACGCCAACCTCCCCCCTGTTTTCTAATCCACTGAGTTGATCCCAGGCCCTTTGCACGTGCTATTTCTTCTATCTGGAATACTCTGACCTCAGAATTTGAAGGAGCTGGCCATTTCTTATCATTCAAGAATGTCAACTCAAATATAACCTTATCACTTCCCAGATTTCTCAGTTTAGACCTCCCTTTTCCCTTTATCATGCTCCCTCTCATCACACTATGTTGTATTCTACTTGGCACTTAATCACTATTAGCATTTGTTTATTTATTTACTTATTATTTGACTTCGTGCACTAAAACGCAACTCCATGAGAGCAGTGGTATGGTCTGTCTTGTTGGCTACCTTATCACCAGTGCCTAGAACAGTGCCTGACCCACAGAAATTGTTCATAAATATTTGTTCTGTATATAATATATAATATACATAATATTCTAATGAGTAAATGAATACATTAATGAATGAGGACATTGCCCCTACGCTTGCATAACATGTAATCTTATAAATCTACAAAGTTGAGATCCACAGGTCAGCTCTAGAGGTGTCCTCCTAGTGAAGCCTCGTTTGAACAGGAATTCCCATCTTTGCTAGTATCTCACAAATGGTGTAGTGTGCGCTAAGTGCATAGCCCATGGCAATTAATTGGCGTTTCCTTTGCTCTATTCCGCGACTCATGGACACCTCTCATTACCTAAGCACAGAAGAAGTCTTCCTCTTCCCCGCAGTGTCCCATCCCCTGGTCTTGCCCCATCTTCCCAGTTACCACTCTCTTTTTCCATTCCAGGCCTCCCAGTTCATCCCATCCACTCCATCCACTCTTCTCTGGTGTTCACCCATGTGGCTTTCAATCCCTCACTCTTCAGGGAGAGCCGGGGAGTAGGGAAGCTAATAGACAATACCCAAATGCTCAACTGGGGACGGGGGGTGGGGAATATGAAACCTCACCCGTTCATTATTTTTGTCTCAGCACAGTCCATTGGAGGAACTGGGCAAGTAAACTGTCAACTTCTGGTTGATGTGCTAAGAGTTATGATTGTGTTTCCTCTGAGAGAGTAGAAAGGAGCCACATCTAATTCAGACTTGGGGTGAGCACTTCCAAAAGAACAGCTAACCCGTAAGTTATAGCTCACTTAGCATACTACACTTCCTACATAACTTACCAATACCTACACAGCCTACAGTACAACAGGCGCTACACGAAGTCCTTTTCAGGTAACTTGTTTGAAACCTCACTCTATGAGGTAACTCTATGAGGCTGGTACTCATTATCCCATTTAATGGATGAGGAAACTGAAATTAAGTAACTTGCTCAAGATCTCATAACCAATAAGTGACTTAACTGGACTTCAAACCCAGGTAGCCTTAACTCCAGTGTCTGGGCTCTTTATCATCAAACTATAATACTGCCCCTGACAGAAGACTTCAGTTTTCTCATCACTTGAGATAAACCTTGAAAGAAGAGTAGTTCGTCAGGTGGAGAAGGAAGGGGTCATGGTGTACTGGGTGGAGGGAACACAGGTATGTGACAGCAGAAGGTGTTTCAGAAATGACAAGCATTCACTGGGGCTGGAGCAGAGATGCAGTGGTGAGTGATAGAAGCTGTTTTACCAGTTAAAAAAAATTGTAAATCAGAAAGTGAATGCCCAATGTCTGCTGCTCTCACTTGAAGATTACCCTGTCTGAGATTTACCTTGAATGCAACTAAAAGCACCTTATGTAGTTTGGAGCAAGATTGACAAGTTGCTGGAAAACAAGTGTATCCATTTAGACTCTTCACATGTCAATAACCAAGCTCATGGAGAAGGGCCTTGCTTTGCAGCTCAGTCTGATACTGTCTTCAGTTGCTATGTACCTATACCTACATACAAGAATCAGGAGTAAAGGATGCACAACCAGTCATTCTTCATGGCCTGCCTTTCGAACACGTAAAAGAAATGGGGAAAACTTGGAGAGTTTGGAAAGGGATGGGCAGAGGATGGGAGTAAAATTATAACAAATATCTCACAAGCTCTCTCTGAGTTTGTTAAGAGATGAAATGAACATTTGTGGAATCTGTAGACTGATGCAGGACAACTGGGCAAACTGGCATTAGAAAGTGAATTTTAAAGGTGGGTCTCCTCCAGAAAGCTCAAGCCAAGCAGACAACGTCTAGATTATTCCCAGTCAGAGTCACTCTCTCTCCCTATGTTTCTCCACCCACCACTCTCACCTCCTTTATTAATAGGTTATCCAGAGATAGCTTTGGATGGCTTCTTCCTATATTGACATACTTTGCAACGAGATAATAGAGAGTACTGTCATTAAAGATCTGGAAACACATTAAATCCTTACAGGACTCAGATGCAGCACTTTTTATGGGTGAAGTGGAACATAGTACAGTAAATTACAACGCCAGTATGGCGACTTCCAAATTGGCTAAAAGATCCTTGTTCCAATAATTCTTTTTGTTTAAAGTTATCAACCTAAAAATGATTAAGGAATTTGTTCTAGACCTTCCAGAGGCTGTTAATGTATGGTTAGGAAAGATTTCAAAGCAATTAAAGTTATATGACAATATTTTGAAGTCTTTTTAAAAATATGATAGGCCCAGTTGTTTGACCACACAGATGGTCCTCAACTTACCATGGTTCTACTTACAACTTTTCCACTTTATGGGTGTGAAAGCAATATGCATTCAGTAGACATCATACTTCGAATTTTGAATTTTGATATTTTCCCAACCTAATGATATGTGGTATGATACTCTCTAGTGATGCTAGGCAGTGGCAGCGAGCCATAGCTCCCAGACAGCCATGAGATCATGAGAGTAAAAACCGATACACTTACAACCATTCTGCACCTAAAAAAACATTCTGTTTTTCATTAACTGTAGAGTAGTCAATAAATTACATGAGATAGTCAACACTTAATTATAAAATAGGCTTTGTGTTAGATGATTTTGCCCAACCGTAGGCTAGTGTAAGCGTTCTGAGCACATTTAAGGTAGGCTAGGCTAAGCTGTGATGTTCAGTAGGTTAGGTGTATTGAATGCCTTTTCGCCTTATGATATTTTCAGTGTACGATTGGATTATCAGGGTGTTGAGGAAGATCTGTAACATTATTTGGATCATAGTTTATTAGTCATTTAAAAATTGCCCCTATAACCAATGCAATAGCCATAAATTTCATATAAAGCTATAAATAATATATTCTGAAAGCAATAGATAGGGGAGATGAACTAATATATTGCTATTTGGAGTTTATGGGGTTTTTAAAATTTTGATCAATGTTCTCAAGTCAAAAAATTTTTAAAGAAGTATTTTAAAATTATTCAGTGAAAATTGCATATTTTCATGAGTTTTCTAATGACTTATTTTCCAGTGGAAATTCAGAGCCACCTAGTGACCAAAAATAAAATGTCTAAAATAAACATAACCAAAAACGAACAAAACAAAACAAAAACCCTCCCAGGAAAGAGAAAATCAATTATTTAACCCTGGTCTTTGATGCCCAAGGATAAAATTATATTCAGCTCAAGTCTACAAAATGAGAGTTCCCAAATTCAATAGAATAAGTCTTTGGTTCATTTGGGGGCTATAAAGACTCCAAACATAGACTTGGAATATGTCTGATTAATTTTTGCAGTGTTCAAATACAAATGCCACCTTATCGAATGAGATATATGTGACCTACACAAGTACAGGTTACTCTTCCTCCCAAACTCATACCCCCTTTCTTGATGATGGCTCTACTCTGGAGCGGTTTATGTATTTTCTCTCTGTAGCAAAGAGAAGGTGGGGGGATCTCACAGGAGATAAAACTGATGGCGGAAAGAGTGAGGAAGGTATGGGGCAGTGCTCAGTTGTCCAACTGAGGCTTCTGATTCATAGTCATTTTTGAGCAGAAGTATTCGGGCAATTCTATTCTATTTGCTTTGATTAAATTCAGTGAACCTCTATTGAGTCTTGTTAACTTTCTTGCTAGGCACAGATATGGTAAATCTAAGATGTGTTCAGGGAGCCAGGGTGCTCAGCTTGGTTGACGTAGAGCAAGTCTGAAAAGACATAATAGGAGATGAGGGTGGAAAGGTAAGACATAGCCATGATGTGGAACACTGGGACACTTAAGTATTACTTTTTGAGGACTTTGACTAACATCATGGCAAGATTTAAGGAGATTAATGTGGATATAGCATGCCGGGTAAAGAGATGGCAGGAAGAGCAGTTAGGTTATTCCAGTGGTTCTGGACAGAAGTCATAAGCATACAACCTAGAATTATTAGAGTCAGAAGAGAAGCAGTGGTCAGAGAAAAGATGACTCTTTGGTACTGATATGGGGGGAGGAATGGAGGGTGTTATAAAGGGTCATTCCAAAATTCCTGTCCTAGATCATAAGGAAAGAAAAATGACGCCAGTAATAGAAATAAAGACCCCCAGGGAAGTAGCTGGTGTGTCATGGGGAGAGCATGAGTTTGGTCCATTCATTCATTCAGAAAACTGTATGGCGTGCCTGCTATATGAGGGTGCTGAGGCTACAGTGACAACAGGCTGCAACAGCCAGTGACCCAGGGAAGGGCAAGTCAGCTCCACTTCTACACCAAGGGGTCAGATTAGATGCAAGTGACTAGCTCTTTGCCAAGTACATCATCTTATTTTAATTAATTTATTTAAAATCAGAACAACTCTGAGGGGAAGCTATTATCGTATGTACCAAGGAGGCAAGTGAAGGTCAAAGAAATGTAACAGTGAGTTCACAGTCACACAGGAACTCTGTGACAGAGGCAGGCTTTGTGTGCACTGTTTCCAGGACACCTCCTTAGGTTGTCTCCAGGAAGACACAGACAAAGAGGCGAGCAGGCAGGGCCTCTAGGGTTGAGAATGCTACCTGCACCGCTATCAGTGGCCTCTAGCTAAAGGTCTTGTTTCTTCCAGTCTGGAGTCTGCATCTCCAGCCTTGTCTTGCACTGCAGCATAGCAGGCCTCACAGTTCTTGTTCCATATTGTCACCTTCTCATCTGCCCCTTCCTGAACCTTCTGAGCCCTCACAGGCTTCATTGCCTGAACTGGACCCCTGTTCCTGGATGGCCATGACATAGAGAAGGGTCAGAGACTAGGCTTTGAGTTCTCAGCCACTTGCTATCAGTGATTTTTTTTTTTTTCTGGACCAATCACAGAAACTCCTTTTCTCATCTGTAAAGTGGGAGAAATGCTACCTGCCTATCAGGATGGTGAGGGTTAAATGAAATAACGTAGATGTAAACGCTTTTGTGGATTGTAAAGTTCTACGGAGTGTAAGATGCCTGCATCCTCTCTGATACCCTGACTCAACAGAGCAATCATTTCCTCTTTTTGTTATTCCCACTTGATTCTACGGCAACTCTGCAGCGCTAACCCAGGAGACCCACCAGCACCTGCCTGACTGAGATTTATACATGCAGATGCCTCTAAATCGAAGCCACTAGCGGCTACTAGACAGGACTGAGGGTTCAGTCCTACTTCTTAGTTTCAACAAGCCTGCATTTAAGTAAGTTCTGTAGAGTTTGCCCAAAAGCCTTTAGTGCAGGTTTACCCATTAATAGTGTCAGATGTATAAAAACTATAAACTTGCAAAGAACTTCTTTTGGGAATGTAATTATTTTCCTTTCTTTTACACATATTTAGTTTTGTAAGTTTTGAGCAATTTTGAAACTTTGTTTTCTTTTAATCTCCTGATTGAAGATAGAAAACATTCACCGGAAAGAAAAAATAACTGAAAATTACTTTTTCTAAATTTACAAAACTAAATGAGTGGAAAAAGAATAAAAATAAACTTTCAAAGGATGTTTTATGTACTTTTAAAACCATGTGTACTTCTGGAGTCATTCAAACCTAAAACTGCACTAAGGCTTTTGGGATATATTTATAAACTAATGCCATTTTTCCCGGATTTTCTCAAAGTGTGGTCCATGGATGATGGGCACCAGAATCCCGTGGAGTGCTTGTTAAAATGTGAATTCCTGGGCCCTGCTTCAAATCTCTGGGGTAGGGGCCAGGAATCCACATTTTAAATGCATTCCTTAGGTGATTCCTCGTGAACCCATGAACTAATATTTATTTTCAATGCTATAATCTCTTGACCATTCCACAGGAAACAAAGCTTTGGGTTTCATTAATACATTCTCCCTCACCTTGATATTATCACAGTTATTAATACCAATCAGACCCTTCGCTTTGGCAGTGATTTATTGGCATTCTCTAATATTAGTCATCTCCAACAGAAAAACTCGAATAGTTTATGGATCCTTTTGTTTCAAAAATTTCAGTCTTAATCCTAGTTTAGAGCCATTACTCCTCTATATAACAGTAAAAGGCAGTTTTCAACAACTCACATTGCTCAGAATGTAGCCAAGCAATCAATAAAAGCTTCTCTTTGATTTGGCCAGTTGACAGTGTTTGTTCTGGCAGTAGTTAGTACATCTAAATATTAACTAATTAATCTAGCTTGTAATATTCGCTGTTGGTTTCGTTGAATGAGGTGGGAGTGGGTCAAAGCTGCAGACCATTCACGGTCTCCAAATGCAAATAAAGCAGCATTTGTTTGTAGGTGGAACCAAATGATTATAAATGAACAGGCGGGCCATCTCCTGGGATTGGACAAAAAGGTCCTGTAAACGGAGAATTGTATCAACAAACAGCTGTTGGGAAAATACTATTATGCTGTAATAGCTGCTATTAAAATCCATTAGCAATCTTGATGGCCTGTTTGAATTTGATGCATCATTTGCTCTGAATAGCATTTTTTCCTAAAGTTTTGTGGTAGAATTTATGCAGATTGATAGGCAACAGCAGTGACATTCTGGGAGATTAATACCGATTACACACTTTTGCCTGCACTGGCTAATCCAGCCCTGAGAATGCTGCAAACACTACAGTTTAATTATCACTGGGGAAAAAATACACAGCATTCAAATGCCCCCAGGGTCTTCTCACAGTTAGTGTGAAGCATCCGTTTCGTTTCTATGACAAACGTTTGGTATAAGCGGGTCCCCTGTTTCCCACTTTTTAACAACCCGACTTTTCCTCATTCCAGACCCTAGGGAGTCCTCCAGGGAGGACACAATGCTCTCGGGACGCAAGCTTGGCCGAAAGCATTATGTATCTAATGAGATTTTGAAAAAACGCATGTGTTGGCAAACAGAATGCAGTTGTTGGAAGGTGGAGGAAGCGTCCAAAGGTTAGGATGAAACGCAAGGCATCCGAGCCACCGGGAAGAATGGGGAAGTAGCGCCACCTGGCGGCGAGCGAAGCAAAAAGCTTTCAGGGGTTTTATTAATCCAAAGAGGAGAGCGATCATGGCCCAGTTTATGTCAAATTCGCAGTTCCTGCGTGTCCCTTGGGATCAAGGATATATTTCACGCAGATTAGAAGAGACACCAGGGTAAACATCCTATCCACGTTGGGTGAATTAAATCAAAATGTAATTTTGTATCTAGAAAAAGCAGTTCTTTTTGACAAACACATAAACTTACGAGACCTCTCATCAACTGGGGGATTTTCAGATTTTCACCAAAAAGGGTCTGTGAAGACCTGCATTTTAAGAAGGCTCCAGGTGTTTGAATGCATTTTCAAGTTGAAAAAGCAAGGTCGGAGAGGATGGTGCAGTTATCTGGGTTACCTTTTCTTCAGTGAAGGTGCAAAACCTTAGGTAGGTCCCCTATAACCTTTTTCCTTAAGCAAACTCTCATATAACTCACTTAAATTATATTTATCAATGTTGTATATGAAGATAGGAAAACATTGATTTAAAATGCAGATTTACTTAAAATTCCGCATGATCAATGTTTTAAGTAATTTTAACTAGATCTTACGTGCACCTTGAGTCAGTTGCCTCCCAAATTTTGGACTCTGGGACTTCAAGTTTTAGAATCAAGCTTTTAATTGGTTGAGAGTTTTAGTTTTTTTGAATGAATGCAATAAAGAAAATGGCAATTTTAGAAGTCCTTTCGTTCTGTTCTTAAAAATTGAGTTCTCTTTTTAAAAATCCCTTTTACCCTACAGTCCCGTAATATCTGCTCAAGATATAAGTGAAATAGCAAGCTGGCAGTTGTGGGGGAATGGGGCTGGGGAGAGTGGGATTTCATTGTTTTTAAATTAAATTGCACTATGTATAAAATAGATAACCAATGAGAACATACTGTATGGCACAGGGAACTCTACTTAATGCACTGTGGTGACCTGAATGGGAGGGAAGTCCAAAAGGGAGGGGATATATGTATACGTATGGCTGATTCATTTTGCTGTACAGTAGAAACTAACACAACATTGTAAAGCAACTATGCTCCAATAAAAATTAATTTTAAAAAATCACCAAGTCATGACCTGAAAAAAAACTTTAATTAATTAAATTGCATTTTATATTTAGCCTATTATTCAAAGATACTTTGTTGATTATTTTGGGTTAAGGAACATTGAGTGATAAGAAAAGGACCCAGAAACTCAAAGCATCAGCTAGTTCTGGAATTTCTTATGTTAGGTTGAAAGGCTGCAGAGGGGCAGGGGGGCAGGGAATCTCCCTAAGTTGTTAACTTTGTGCTGTCAGCTGGTCAATACTTAATATTATTGTGCTCTAAATATTTTTGTAACAGCTAGTCTTTATTGAACACTTACAGTCAGTTCTGCTCTAATGCTGGTTTTGAAAATGTGAATTTATTCCAGTACAACTGATATATTAGGGAACAGTGTCAGCATAATGCAAATTTCATGTTTAATTGTGCATGATTTTGTCCTTGAGAAATACCAGGTGAACACAGAAAACAGCACCTAACTGAATGGAGCCTAGGAGGAATATACAAAACGCATGTGAATGTGCACACACACACACATCCCCCTCAAATGTGTACCAGCTACATGTTCACAGCATGTGTTACGAGCCACACCCATCCATGTCTGGTGTTAGAACTTTCAGTCTGATTTCAGATAACCCTCCTTCCACCACTGTCACAGTAACCGCCAAGTTATAACCCTTCCCATGCCCATTTCCAAAAGCAAACTGTAGGTCTTCAAAGTGCTGTATTTATTATAGTATTTATTAGCCACGTACCATGTGTAAAACTGCTACCTTTTTTATTGGGCTCAATGTGTCATCGAAGTTTTTGTGGGTTGTGCCCCATCTTTATTTTTCCAATAACCTCTGTGTTTTTCACTGTGAGATTTTGCATAGGAATTTTTTAGCCAGCATGTGCCACATTCTAGCAGAACTAACTGTAGTGTACAGCTAGTGCTTCATATATATTAATTTATTTATTCCTAACAGTGACTCAGTGAAGTAATTACTTTTTTAAATCCTCATTTTACAGATGAGGAAACTGAGGGTGGAGAAGTTAAGTAAACTGTCCAAGGTCTGTTATTGACATTTAAATCTGGTTTCAGCCACAGTGGGTGTTTCCTACTGTCTTGGCATATACTGGTCACAAAACAGATGAAGTCCCTGTTAAGCATGTCTGTTGATGAACTCTGTTCTGAATGTTATTCTGAAATCTCCACTTCTGTCTATTCCTCATTGCTCAGAGGCCTGCCCTTTGATATCTGTTTCTCCCATTGTAAATGTCAGGCCCTGCTTGACCACTGGGCAAATTCCCCTCCTCCTTTACATCTCAACTCAAATGCCAGCTTCCTTGACTTCTCCAGGCAAGCTTGTAGATTCCTTCCCTTCTGCTTCCAGTTAATGCTCTTTGTTTATACGTCCGTGGGACAACCTAGAATCTTATATGCTTAGCTGCACTAGGATTGCAAACTCCTTTAGGGTAAGAAGCTTAACACATTTTTTATATCCCCAGAGTCTGATACTTGGTATTCACTTCTCCATCCATCCATTCACTCATCCACTTTTTTATTCATTCATCCATTCATTCACTCACTCACCCATTTATTTATTTATTCAATAAATATTTATTGAACATCTACCATGGGCCAGCCAGTGATTTAGGTATCAGCAGCACAGTATGAACATGACAAAGTCCCTGCTGTCATGGACCTAACATTCTGTTGCGGTCAAGGGAGATGGACAATAAAGTAAGCAAGTAAATATACAGTATGATTTCAGGTTCTTCAAAATGCCTTGAAGAAAAAGAAATCAGGGTCAGGGACTACAGAAGGCCTTCAATAAATATCTGTTTAATAAATAGTTGAATGAATAAGAAAGATAAATAAGTAACAAGGTGGAAAAGAGTGAAAAGGAAAGCTATAAATCTCTATCAAAGCTTTAAGAACCAAAGTGATGGACTTTTGAAATGTCCTATATAATTGATCAAATGGAAAGCAAGTGCATGAATTGCCAGGATACCTCTGCAAGCATCTAAAGGAATCAAAAAATAGGAGTTTGGCCTGTAAAATCCAGCAAAAAGTTGAGTTAATGTTAGAACTACTTGAGGATACTTTTTAAAAAATGCTCATCCTTGCCCATGTGAAAAAGTCCATCAGTAGGAGATTCATTAGGATATGATAGAATGTTTTCTGTGGAACTGGTGAGGTTGGGATGTCCTGGAACATTTTTATTCCTGAGTAAGAGAGTAAAAGCAGAAAGGGGCAGTGCTAACTTTTCAGAGACAAACCTGTGACTCTGCTTTTTCTTTGCCAGATCAGCAGATCCTGTGTACTCCCAACCTGAGTTAGTCCTAAAGCCAGCTTTTCTATATGTGCACTCACACATGCATCCTTCCCACTGCAAGGGGCTGGCCTTTTTTTTAAAGGGACTAGGTATAGAGAAGAGAGGCCGGCAAAAATGCATGTTGGAAATAATTCCAGACTGTTGAGTCATGAGACCTGAGTTCTGGTCCTTGGCCTCATAATAGCGATGCGACCTTTTACAAGTTTACAATCTGAAACATGACAGATTTTGACTAGATCCATGGTTATCAACCCTGAGGACACATTGGAATCATTTAGGCAACTTTAAAATTATAGTACTTGGACTCTGGAGTCAGTATGCCTGACTCCTAATCCTGGATCCATCCCTTTTAGAGCATGTGGTCTTGGGAAAGTTATTTAATTCTTCTGTGCCTCAGTCTTCCACCTCTGTAGATTGGGAATGATATTAACATCAGTATTAACCTATCTAAAAGGATTATTTTGAATAATAAATAAATGAATCTATGTCATATGCTCAGAGCAGGGCCTACCATGTTGTGAGCACTCAAATATTCATTGTTATTATCAACATTCTATTCGAGAGAGTCAAAATCAATAGGAAAAAGCTTAAGGAGACAATTTTGCCTCCACATAAGGAAAAAACGTTCTAATGGACCTATCCAAAGATGGAATGAGCCATCTCAGCTGGCCACGACTTTTCTATCTGTGGAAATGTTCAACCTCAGGTTATGTAACCATTTGGCAGAATGAGGTATAAGAAATTTAATATTTAATAATTGGGTGGGTGATTGAACTAAATGGCCTTTACAGCCCATCTCAAACCAGCATTCAATCTTGCTCTCACTTTAATTCTAAAATTATATGATTTTATGAAGAACGCAACTAAGCTGTCTTGAGAAGAAATTTCAAAGGATAACCCCAAATGGTGTCCTGGGTTTTCTTGAGATCCGGATTTGATAGTTCTCTACATTTAAATTGAGTTGGAGAAAAGTCCACTGCTTGGAAAGTCATCACTAGTTTTGTAAAGAATGTGATCTGAATATTCCCTGTTTCCTTTCTGTCACAATAACTAATCAGATCTATTGAGTTATTCATTTTGGCTTGAAGTTGGAGGGATTAGTGAGAATTTCTAGTAATATTTTCTATGAGAAATTTTTTCCATATATGGTGATTTCAACAAACCATTCTGCCACATTCCATTATGGATTTGTCTGGTATGCTTCCCAAGAAGATACACTTTTAGAGTTTTTCTGCTCCCTCTGACAAGGGCAGAGGGGGATCTGAGATATAGAGAACAGTCATTTACTGATCTGATTGTGGCAAAGGATCTCTTACTCTTTAAAAAAGTGAAATATAAAATGGAAAGTGTTTTTGTTCACAGAAACTATCCAAAGTAAAATCTGCTGGCATGGAGCCTGGAAGAAATACTAACTTAAGTGTATTTTTAATTCTAGGCCTTTCTTTAAATCTCTAAATTTCAGTAACTTCATTGATGAGTATCAATGTTATCGACCTTACTGAGGTTCGTGTGTGTGTGTGTGTGTGTGTGTGTGTGTGTGTGTGTGTGTGTGTACCCCAGGGAATTGCTGCCATCTGTCACTGAAGAATATCTAGCATTCTTGCAATGAACAGCTGTTTATATCCATCCAGGCTGCTTAGCAGAGTGTATGAGAAGAGGCGATTTGTGAGGCCAAAGGCAAGTTCCACTTCTTTTGTATTATGTGTATGTTAACGGTTCAGATTTAGGTGGGCTCAAGTGCGGTGCCGGAGAGCTTGGCAAAGTGATACAGCAGGGACCTTCTGTTGAACGTTAATCATTTCTTTTCTTAAACTTTATACTTGTCTCCTAGTACAGCTCAGTAAATAACAGTGCATTTCTATGCCCTTTGCATTTTTCAGCAGAGACTCAATTGTGCTCCACATTCCCACCAACTATCCTTTGGGAATGCGTTAGCAACTTCCAAATGCTGTTTTTAGATCTGACCATCAATTAATTTCTAGATATATAGAGATATCATATAGCTCTCTTGGTTTTCACACAAGCACCTCAAACTCACAAGACATATGTGAACTTGTTCCCTTCTCTCTAATCCCATTGCTACTGCCTTCGTTCAAGACCTCATCTTGTTTTACCCAGGATATAGCAACCAAGACAGCAACTAGCCCATGGGCACCTTTTTGCAAATTACGGCAAGACCCCCTTCCTTCTGTTGATAGTGCCCCACCCCCAGAAGTGGCTTTGTGAGTGGATCATGGCCTGGATCACGGACAGGATTTAAGCCCCACTCTCCCCTCTTGTTGGATACCTGAGCTCTGAGCACAGCCTGCAAGTAGCAGTCCTGCTAGGGAGACTCTTAGGGGGCCAGCTCTTTGTAACTGGCTTTCTGATCTTGAATACAAGTCATCTCCAGTCTGCCCTTCACAATAAAATGTAAATCAAATCACACCCTGCTCCCTTCTTAAAATCTTCATGGCTCTCCAGACCTTCTGGTTCAAGTGGCACTGCCCTACACGGCAGACAAAGGCATTGAACTTCTGATCCTTGTACCAACCTGCACTCCCTCAGATAATATCAGGATTTCTTTGCATTATCTTAGGGGAAGAAGGCCTTCTGAGTGATGGGAAATGTCTGAACTTTGGCCAGAATTCCTAGTAGAACAGAAGTGGAGAGAACAGAGGGAGAAGGGTGGATATTAAGGAAGATAAAAGAGGTGTTTTCAAAGAGAAGAAATGCCCCAAAGGGATTTGTCACCATCCTGAAGCAGTATTGCTTGAGGAATTCCTTCAAGAGTTTATTTCTTAAGGGGGCCAGTCGATTTTCTTCCCTTCGAGTTGTCTTCCCACATCCAGGAAGCAACTGTACAGAAGCGCAGGTAGTGAAGCAGAGGGCAGAACTCCGGGCTTTGAACTGAGGCTCCTCCTGTGACTACCTGTGTGACCTTTGGCAAGTTGCTACCCCCTCGGTGCCACAGTCTCCTCACCACCAAAATGGGGAAGGTAATAGGACTGTTGTGGAAGATAAATGAAAATGAAATAATGTGTTTAAAGACCCTAGTACAATTCCTGGCACATCAAAGAATCAATAAATGTTAACTTTTGCATTAGTTAGGACTCTGGTTTTAGATAGAAAACCAACTTGATTCTAGTTAACCTCCCCTGGCCAAAGGAAAAAAAAAAAAAGGCAAGGGTTTCACTGGCTCATATTACTAAGCCAAGGACTCTCCACCTCTTAGCTTTGCTTCCCTCTGGATCTCCCTCATTCTGCCCTTCGAGGCACGGGGGCTGTCAGCTGCTCTAGACACACTTAGGAAAGTTTCACTGTCAGAGACAAAAAAACTTCTCTCTCTAAGCTCGGGAGGACACTGATTGATGCTTGTAGGGATACCTGCCCCTTCCCTTTACCTGTCCCCAAGGGTAGTGAGAGTAAGGTACTATGATTCGCCCAGCCTGAATCAGCTGCCCAGCCCTCTGGCCAACGAGAAGGTCTGTTAACAGGAGAGTAAAGTGCTGGGCAGACTAAAGCAATAGGCACCTACTACTGTTTTCTTCCTTTTCCAGCAAAGGAAGGTAAACGATTAGCCAAAATCAGGTCCCACTGAAGCAATGGCTGCATGGTCTTAGTAAGGCAATACATGATTAGCCACTCAAGATGGCTGTTCTCTCGCTCTCTGTACATCCCCTGCTTGACCAGTCCCTGCTTCACCTACACCCTACTCACCTGACTGACCTTCTCATAGAGCCTAATCAGTAAAATGCCTACAAACTTGCTCCAGGCCCCAGCTGGTGATTGTTCCAATCTTTAGATCAGAACCTCTCCATTGTGATAGCTTATCAAAGGGGCATGCTTCTCTGCTGGTTTCCTTGGTAACTGATGAGCCAACCTGACGTCAGTTGCCCCTATAACTGGTCACTTCCCTCCCTCTACCCAAGCAAAGACTGCTGCTGCCTTGTGCTGCCCGCTGTCTGCCGTCCACAATGGGGTGTCACTCCAGGACCTTGCTTCAGACATGTAAGCTCCCCCCATCCATTAAACCGTTGATGTCTCTGTGGCTGACTCTGGGCCCTTTCTTCCGTCTTGAGCCTGGGCAAGTACAGGGCTTGCAGGACTCTGGGGTGCAGCCCAACGGGCAGCTTGGTGGGGGAGAGTCTGGGGTTGACCTGAGACATTTTCCTAGAGAACAGCCACTCCTAGGTAAAGCCAACACAGCTGTGAGGAGCCAGCTAAAGACACTCATCAAGGCATAGAATGGTGGGCAGTATCCTTTGATCTGGTCTCCGAAACAAGGTTCAGGGTAGAGCCGTATGGAGCCCTGGCAGATGGGTGAGGCACAGCCATGGTGAATGGAGGTGAGGGCTACGAATTATATTGGCTGGGACTCAGGAGTCAGGGCTTTTTTCCAAGGAGGATTAAACAGGGGGGTTCATGGTAGGGGTAGGAGTGGGGTAGGGAAAGGAAGAGAGAGATTGTCCACCATGTGAGGAACATTGCAGGAACTTGGAAGGGAAGGCTAGGGTATGCCTTTGTAAACCAGACTAGCGAGTTCAGCGAGTTCACGTCAACCCCACGGCCGGTTGTTTTGAGTGGGACGGGTATGCAGGCTGCCTAAGTTTAATGCTGAGTCTGCAGGAGGGCTTGAGGAGGGGCAGCTGTGGAGAAGCGCGGACATGAGGTAGGAGCAGACGGCCCCACCCGTGGGGTAGACGAAGCCCTGATCTGTGTAGTCCTCCCTGGACCCTTTGTCATCCAGCCCCTCACCAGAGACATATCTCCCCACTAAAGGAAGTCTTCTGTGGTCCACCCTTTATTCTATAAATTTATTTATTTATTTATTTTTATTTTTGGCTGTGTTGGGTCTTCGTTTCTGCGCGAGGGCTTTCTCTAGTTGCTGCGAGCGGGGGCCACTCTTCGTTGCAGTGCGCGGGCCTCTCACTGTCGTGGCCTCTCTTGTTGCGGAGCACAGGCTCCAGACGCGCAGGCTCAGTAGTTGTGGCTCACGGGCCTAGTCGCTCCGCGGCATGTGGGATCTTCCCAGACCAGGGCTCGAACCCGTGTCCCCTGCATTGGCAGGCAGATTCTCAACCACTGCGCCACCAGGGAAGCCCCACCCTTTATTCTAGAAGGAATTTTCCCTAATCGCTCATCTAGTGCTCTAACTTCAACCCCCTTTATTGCTTTGACCTCGGAGTGTTTGGTTTGCCTAGTTTAAATCTTATAAGGATATTTGCCAACTGAATAGAGGATTATAATAACACAGACCGTGAACTTGGCATGGGAGACACATCTGCAGAGTTGTTTCTTGTTTGGGTGGGTAATGACTTGCATTTCGTTCAGAAGGAACTGACTGTTTAACAAATGAGTTGCTGAAGGCGCCTCAGTTAACTCTTATAACCACAAGTGCTTAGTCGCGCGCTTAGATGAGCTTGAGCATTTTACCCAGACTCTCCAGCATAAACCGAAAACAAACTCGTGGTTCTTTTTATTATTCTCTCATTTTCTTTTTATTGTATTTTAAAAATTACAGATATACACATGCTTGTTTTATTAAGAAAATGGTATAAAACACATAAAGAAACAGTAGGTAAATTGTCCTACACTCACACACCTTCAATTACCTTCCCCCAAGGTAACTAAACAAATTCTGTTTACACAATTGCGTACAGACATATGTACATATACATGGAACATATATATGGAATTATGGAATATGTAATTATATTTTTGTTAACAATAGGATCATGCTATATACATTATTCTGGAATTTTCTTTTTTCTCTTCACAGTATGTCAAGTAAAGATCTATACCTAACTCAGTCTTTTAATGTCAAATGATCTTCCTTTCCGTGGTTGAATGGGACATGACTGTCCTTTCATGGGGAGAGACTGTCCCCACAGAGGGACAGTCGAACTGTTTCCAACTTTTTGCCACCACAAAACAATGTTGCATTAACTATCCTTATAAATATATCCTTACATCGTATTTCTTTTATTTCATAGAATGGTTTTGCAAAACTATTGCTGATTCATAAACTCTCTATTTTTAATATTAATAATGTCAGATTATTTTCCACAATTTTGTAGTAATCTACACTCTTACAGCTGTATTTGAGAGAACTGCTTTCCTGTATCCTGAGCACCCCTAGACTTTTTTTCCCTTTAAAATGTTAGACAGCTTGATAGAAAAAATGGTATCACATGTGTATTTGATTTGCTTTTTCCTTGGTTACTTGTGAGATCAAACTTTTTGTCATATGTTCATTGACCATTTATTTTTCTTCTCTCAATTGCAAGTTTCTTTTTTTTTTTTAATTGAGTTGTCTGCCTTTTTTCTTACTGGTTTTTTGGAAGGTTTTGTATGTTAGGGATTAATAGTTGTTTTGTCATAAGTGCTACAGATAATTTTCCCAGTCCATTATTTGTCTTTTGACTTTGTTTGTGATGTGTTAAAACACCACTTTAAAATTTTTTAATTTTATAAAGGAAAATATCTTCTTTCCTTCATGGTCATTGAATCGTTGGGTGTTCTTAATAAGCTCTCCCGAGTACAGGATTATATAAATAGTCTCCTTGATTGTTTTCAAATAGTTTATTTTTTAACTTTTTTACATTTACGTCTTTAATCCAGCTGGAATTTAAGTTTAACATTCTTTCTTCAGGTGTGTAACAATTATGTCGATATCATTTATAAGTCAAAATACTCATTTCCCACTGAGTTTGAAACACCAGCCTTGTTATATATTAAATTTCTATATATGCTTCCTGGACTCTGTATTCTGGCTCATGACTCTCTTGCTGGTGCTGTTAGCTGGCATCTATTCCATGATACTCTTTTTGTGATTATACCAAACATACCTTGATAACATCAGGAGAGATCACAACCTAATTTTGTAGTTTAGGGAGGAATCACAGAAAGAAAAACAGTCTTGTGATATTTGAGAACTAACACTGTTAGTGTATTTGATCTAAAAACTGACGGAGAAATGAGTACTACTTACAGCTACCATGCATCTATAGGCCATATTTTTATTGATCAGCAAATGTGTTATACTTAATGGAAACTTTTGGTTCATATGCATAAATGTTACTTTAAAAATGTTTATGAGTATAACCTGAGCCATAAAGGCTTGACTAGAAATCCTCTTTGAAATCTTAATTTGGCCCCAGCTCTGGGAAAGAATTCACCTGGTATGGAGTTCAAACCTTACTAATTTAGATAAATGCAAGAAAAGCCAAAATGAATGTGATATGAGTTAGATTATTTTTTTAAATAAAAAAGTTTTCTTACTTCTGAAAACATATAAAAACTTGAATCAGACAACATAACCTGATAACTAGAGGAAATGCGGGTATCTACCTTGATCACTGAGAGATTTCTACTTAAATATAAAAATTTTAATTTTAATTATTAAAGTGTTTAATTAAAGGTTTTAAAAGTTATCCTTAAGCAAGTAAAACATTCCTCTTGCAGCGTTTGGGAACCACTAAATGTTTTCATTGAGAAAACGAATGTAAATTTTGGACAGTCCACCATTTAAATTAATTAGAGTTTATATTAATGAGATTTTGCTTTAATACCTTCTGTCTCTCTCCTTTGAATTGACTCACATTGGTGGTCAATCAGATGACCTCTCCATACCTAATTCTAAATTTATGTCAGCATATAATTGGAAGAGATTGCTACTCTTTTTCACTGAGCAATGGATATTCAATATTTAACGTCGAATTGAGAATTAGTCCACATCTATAATCCCTCATCTGCAATTCTGAAATCCAAAAAGCTCTGAAAAAAACTACGATTTAAAAAAATCTTTGGAAATGGTACAAATGAACCAGTGTGCAGGGCAGAAATTGAGACACAGATGTAGAGAATAAACGTATGGACACCAAGGGGGGAAAGCAGCGGGTGTTGTGGTGGTGGGGGGATGAATTGGGAGATTGGGATTGACACGTATACACTAATATGTATAAAATAGATAACTAATAAGAACCTGCTGTATAAAAAAATAAATAAAATTCAAAAATTCAAAAAAAATAAAATCTTTGGCAGCAAACTCTGACCTGATATTTACAGTCTTTATCCCACTGTATACATTTTGTTGCATAAATATTTGTGTGTTTTCAGGGGGCTGCCCTAGCATAATTGTCGTTATGTGCAGCATATTACCTTTCTCAAGTAAAAATAAATCCTGAATTACAAATACCTGTATTTTGGAAAGGCTCAGTGGAACTTTTTGTTACCGTTATTAATGAAGGCATTAACAAATATTAATAGCATCATTTATTGAGTACTTACTGAGTATAAAGGCGCTGCTTTAAACTGTGAGCTTGAGGCTGTAACTCTTCACATTGAGACACTTAAAGACAGAGTTGTGTTGGATACAGCCGTTATCCCAACAAGAAACTCTAGCGTTTATTCTCATATCTTCTGTATATTTGCCTATGAGACTTTTCTCTTACCCCCTGTGTCCCTGTTTCAGTTCTGGGATTGGTGTTCTGGGTGGAAAATAGGGTTGTATACATAATCACATCTGACTTTTCTACCCACAAGTATCTTCTTAAAGGCAAAGAGATGGATAACTTTGCTCTTGGCTCCTCAAAGCACTTGAAGCACTTGTTTTTCCCCTGGATGAGAATAATGGACCATCCTAAGGAATCCACTCATAATGTAGTTTGGTCAAGGTCCTTAAACCCTTAGCTCCTCTTTGTTTCAGTTTGCTCACTTATCAAATGAGCTCAAAAGCCAGCTTTACCCATTTCACAGGGTGATTGTGAGGCTCTGATGAGATAATATATGCAAAGGGCTGTGAAAGGTAAAGTGGTCTGTGACACATGATGCCTTTCACTTCATCCCTGTAAAAATATCTTTCCAAAACAAAGTATCTTGAATTCTAAAATATGACAGTCAACAATCCTTAATGTTCAGAGTTCTAAACAGAGGTTACCTAGAGTTGGATCCTCAAAAGAAGGAAAGCAATGAAAGCCAGGAAGACCCTGAGCATGCACGGAAATGCATGTCCCTCAACAACCATAATTTTGAGGCCAAAGTTGTCGCTTAGGAACCTGCCATCTTCAGAGTGTCAGTAAGCCTGCAGACCCGCAGTGGTTAAATCAATAGTTAATGATGTTCGTCATGTAATTTGAGCCTCTAGTTTGTTTATGCTAGACCAACTTTATCCATACTCCAAACAAATTATCTCTTATAATTACCAGCCCGAAGATAAATCTCTAAATGTTTTTCTGATGATAGTGCTGTGGTTGGCAGGTGTTAAAAGTGCCTCCCAGGGACAAAGATTGAAGATGAGCTTGGTTCCGCAAATCCTTCAGGCGAGGATGTTGCGCTTTCTATCCTGCCATGTGCAAAGGAGCCTTGTATGGTGCCCTGTTAATGAAATCTAATAGGCAAAGGTCGTATATCTTTACAAAGAAAAATGCAAAGCTGGTATGTGATAAATGGGCTCCGTGGGGCTCAGTGGACGAGGTTTGGTGAGAAAACCCATGTTTAAACAGTCAGCATGGTTTTCTCTCTAATGTTTATGCCTTAAATATCACCTCATAGTGTTTCTCCTCACCTGGTAGAATGATTAAAATAAATACAAAAATAAGAAATCTATGTGTCTTTAGTGCTTTGAACCACAGTGACTGGTCATCCAGTGTTAACATTAAATATTATCCACCAGAACAAACAGTTTGCCTTAGAGAAAAGCTGTAAAGAAATCCTTTTGTAAACCTAACTATTATCCATGTGTCAATGTCTCTTAAAGGTGGAAGTCTTAGCATTAACCCAAGCATATAGATTCTATTGGAATACTAAATAATGCATGCAGATGTGCAAGGTTGTATCCAAAATTTTGTGCTGTTTGGAAGTAGACTGAAAATCAATATGCTTAGAGCTAAAATGCAAAAATAAGTTAAATCCAGAATTATGAAGAGTTAAATAAATCAGATATTGTTGAATTGAATCACTGCTGGTTTTAGGAGAAGTTACCAGTTCATTTGCTGTAGTTGTACTGCTGAGCTAAGAGACAGTTCAATAAATCAACTCAAGCTTGATGGATTCTTCAATTCATTGAAATGAGTGCGTGGAAGAGAAAAGAAATCTCTTAGTATTCCCTCTTTGACAAAAGGGTATGCAAAGAGCCTGAATGGATGAATGGTTGATTAATTTTGCCAGAAATTTTCTTGACAGCAGGAAATGTGTTTTTGCATTACTCTGTTTGCCTGGGATTTATTTGGTAGAATATGAATTATTGCATGTAAATTTGTACCTGAGGCTATGTTGCTAGAGTAGATAGCTCCTGGTGAGGTTTCTGACTATGGGATCTGTAATATTTCTGTATGGTCTTGCACTCTGCACCCTTACGGGTTGCCCTACAGCAGTTTATATAAGTGTCTGCTCTCACTGATGTTAGTAGTAAAGTCGAGCACTGCCAGTGATTCAATATTGAGCTTGGTTTGCGTGATCATCTGTGCCCCTCTCAAGGAAGGATGGGGCTGGAGGCAACCAACTGATGATGCTTGATAATTCCTAGACTCATCAACCTGGCAGTTTACTTAGAGACTCTTACCTTTTGCCTTCTCTTCCTTATTTAAAGGTATCTCCTTGTGCTTCTGTTTACAGTAAGCCTACAAATAAACACGTTTTCTTAGTTTTATCGCATCAAGAAGGGATACAGCCACACATGAAAAGACATAGGCTGCTGTCAATGACAGTTGAACTTTGTGAGACTAGAATTAGGGATAGCCTCCCTACTTACCACTTCATGCCTTTTCTATAAAGTACGATGCTGTGCTGCACATGGGACCTTTTCTGGATCATTGTGGAGGGTAGGAAGGCTTGTGGTTCTCAGAACCTCTACTGGGGCAGTAGGTGATGCTGTACTTGCTTCCCTTTAGACCTCCTTGGCTGCCATATTCAGAGGCTAGAATACTGGAAAGCCCAAGGACGAAGCCACTCAAATTATTTAGCAACTTCCTGTTCATTTTGTTGTCCTTCTAGAGGTTAACACAGAAGTTCTTACTTTTATGTAGCAGACCAGAAATTATCTACAGCATATGGCACATCATATAACATTTTGCCTAATTTTGTAGTATGTGTATGTTTTATTCACATACCAACACCAAGTTTCCTGAATGCCTACCACCATGGTGCTTATCTGTTTTTGAAAATAAATGTATAGAGAAATTCTTTTTTTAAATTGAAGTATAGTTGATTTAGTGTTGTATTAGTTTCAGGTGTACAGCACAGTGATTCAGTTTATGTATATATATATATATATATGGCAATATATATGGCAGATTCTTTCCCCTATAGGTTATTACAAAATATATATTTTTCAGATTCTTTTCCTTTATAGGTTATTACAAAATATTGAGTATAATTCCCTGTGCTATACTGTAGGTCCTTGCTGGTTATCTATTTTATATATAGTAGTGTGTATACGTTAATCCCAAACTCCTAATTTATTCCCCCCCACCCCGCTTTCCCCTTTGGTAATCATGTTTGCTTTCTATGTCTGTGGGTCTATTTCTGCTTTGTAAATAAGTTCATTTGTATCATTTTTTTTAGATTCCACATATAAGCGATATCATATGATATTTGCCTTTCTCGTCTTACTTCAACTTAGTATGATAATCTCTAGGTCCATCCATGTTGCTGCCAATGGCATTAGCAAAAATCTCTTAAAATAAGTTTTCACACACACACACCCAACTAGACCATGAGGCTGCAAAGTAATTTCATCAGCTATCCAAATTTGGCTTCTGATATTTTCTGCTTAGATTACAATAGGAGAATGAAAAGTGATTAAAAGAAAGACAATGTTAAGTTAAATAAGTTTCCTTTTATGTCCATATCAAATATATCACTCAACCTGAAATGAGGACAGATGGCATATTCAAATGTACTAGAATAAAACTCAGAAAACTTGGGTTCTAGTTGCAGCTCTACCATCAAATAACTGTGTGTGATACTGGGACTGTTCCTCAAGTTTCTTGAGCCTCACTGCTCTCAACCGTTAAGTGAACATCACTAACTTTTTTCTTGCTACTAGCTAGAGAATTGAGAGACATCACCTAAGATTGATCATACATGGAAAAGCCAACATTGCTCTACAAACATAAAATTTTACTTTCTCTTTAAGTGTCATAACACTTTTAGGTTTTGATTCTTTACATTTTAACCTTTGTTCTTCCTGGGCTGGTGCAGCATAACAAGTGATTCTAAAGTCTCCCATGGTCAGCCTTCCAGTTACTTCTGCTACTTTCCTGCCCTTGGCTACCAGGAGTCCAGCTGGTAGGCTCCCCAAATTCTTTTGGTGTCTCTGTGACTTAATTTTCAGCCACCAAGGGGCTAGCCACTAGCTGTGACTAATGAGGAAACAATACCCATCTTCTTTTTCTGTTACTAAAATGTAGAAAGTAATGATTTAGAAGAAGATATTGTCTCTTGAAGTGGCCTCTGCTGCTGAAAATGTCCACGTCTATTATTATAATCATTTAGCAGTTTTTCATAAATTGTAGATTTGTCTCTCTCTTCATAGTTCTTTGGTTGTAAGTGACAGAAACTCAACTCAGATTTGCTTAAGGAAAACAGGGAACTAATTGCTCTAGTAGGTGATAATCCCAGGTAGACCTAGCTTCTGATACTCTTGGACTCAAAGCCAAACTGTATCATCAGAGCTTGTCTCTTTTTCTCTACCTCTTGCCTCTGTGTTGGCTTCCTTCTCAGGTAGCCCTCTCCATGATTCCCCAGGATGGCCACGGGCAGCTTCAAACAAATGTGATCCTTAGATCTCAGGATCTCAGAGGAAGGAAGAAGGAGCGTCACAGAATTCCTGTGAAGGCTCTGATTGGCCCAGATCAGGTCACATATTATTCCTGAAACCATTATGTAGCCAAGGGGGTGGAGTACAGTTTCGCTGGGCCTGAGTGACCTGCCACACCTAGAGCTCAGTTTAGGAATAAGGACAGCCCCACACCAGCCACATGAAGTGAGGAGGGGTCCTCCCCAAAGAAAGGAATGATGGACAGAAAAAAATGCATATGTCTATGGCAAACTAAACTACTCTTAAAACCTAGTATTTATTATTTATAATATTCTAAGCACTGTGCTAGCATTTTATATTAACTATTTCATTTAATCCTCTCTATAAACTATGAAGTAGGTATTATTACTCCCATTTTTGGATGCTGAAATTAAGGCTTAGAGGCTAAGGAAATTACCCAAAGTTGTGTAACTATAAATGGCATAGCTCAGAATCAAATTAGAGTCTGCCTCATTTCACAGGCGGGGTCTTTATTGCTTCACTATATTATTGTATTTTCTCTTGTAGGTTCAATAATTTTAAAATTTAAACCTTTTTTGTGCTTTTATCACCTTCTCCTCTGTCCCTGATAAACCCCTAGCTTCTGAACACCCTTTCATCTTAGATTGTTAAATCACTGAATATCAAAACTTGAAGAGAACTTACAAACACCTACCCCGACCCCCTCATTTCAATGTAAGAAGGAGAGATCACCTGGAAGCAGAAAAACCAACTCGTTTTCTTGATGCCCAGAGTTGATTTGCCATTCCATTCCATAGTACTTAACCTGAATCTCCCACATAAAAGGACTTCAATAAATACTTTTCTTTGCTAATCAAACTAGCTTCTAGCTACAGGATTCTTTAAATAATTAATATTATCTGTACTTCAGAAAGAGAAAACCTAAAACTTTTTACAAGCAGATCACTTTTAAAAATGGTTTCATGGATCACAAAATTAATAGCAAAAACCCTAAAAGAACAAAATGATACTGGCTGTATTTTATGGTGCGTGATAGGAAATCATGTGAAAATAAGGGCAAATCAATGACTTCTCTGACCTCTGATATTGTAAAGAGTTCATAGGATGTCCTGAAACCTTGTAGGTGAGGATTTTAATCACCTCAGACACCACCTTATCCACTTAGACTCTTAAAAATCTAAAGAAAGATCTGTGGTTTTAGGATGATTCCAGAGAAACTGTATAGTCAAGGAATGAAGTCAGAGGCTTCTAGTTTGGAACAAGCTTGTTGGTCAGGAATATCATTTATAAGGATTACTTAAGATGCTGCTGTCTGTCTTTCAGATGTTGGGGCAATGCTATTGTATGTATGTGTTGGGATGGTACTGGGGGAGGTTGAGCCCAATGAGACAAGAGGCGAGAAGCTTGCTTCTTTTCCCCTCCCAAGGACTCACACCCGTGGCAGACTCAGTCAGGTAGCAGAGTGGCCTCTCTCAGCAGGTAGAAAAATGACTAGTATTATTTTTCCAGCTATCCAGCTGCCTAGCTACTTGCAGAATTAAGGTGCTACTGTATAGCACAGGGAACTATATTCAGTATATAGCACAGTAACTATATTCAGTGATAAACCATAATGGAAAAGAATATTGAAAAGAATGTATATATATATATGTATAACTGAATCACTTTGCTGTACAGCAGAAATTAACACAACATAGTAAATCAACTATATTTCATTTTATAAATAAATAAATAACTTAAAATTAATATAAATGGCAGCGATGGAGAAGAGAAGCGGACGAGCAGATCTATCTTGAAATATTTTTATAGATCTCCTCTCCCCTCCTCGCCAGGTGGATAGCTAGGCATAGTGCAGAAAGCTGCCCTGAAGCCTTGTCTTCCTTCTCAACTGGGAGGATCCCGTGGCTGGTAGTTCATATGCTGTGTCACACATCTGCCTTGACATTTTAAGCAGCCTATTTTACCCAGACTTTAAGAAATCCTGGTGGTTTTCAGTTGTTTTCTTTGGACAGTGTATTCTTTTTTTTTGTAATTTGCAATTTTATTACTAATATGTTTTTTTTTTAATTGGGGTATAGTTGTTTTACAATGTTGTGTTAGTTTCTACTGTACAGCAAAGTGGAGTTCCGTGTGCTATACAGCAAGTTTTCATTAGTTATCTATTTTATACATATTACTGTATATATGTCAATCCCAATCTCCCAATTCATCCCACCCCCCTTTCCCCCCTTGGTGTCCATATGCTTGTTCTCTACATCTGTGTCTCTAGTTCTGTCTTGCACACCGGTTCATCTGTACCATTTTTCTAGATTCTACATATATGCGTTTAGTATACGATATTTGTTTTTCTGACTTACTTCACTCTATATGACAGTCTCTAGGTCCACCCACGTCTCTACAAATGACCCAATTTCGTTCCGTCTAATGGCTGAGTAATATTCCACTGTATATATGTGCCACATCTTCTTTATCCATTCGTCTGGACAGTGTATTCTTTCGGTACTTTTAGCATCTTGATAAGAAGATTCTTTAGAGGGCACAGAAGCCATCCTAGCCGTTGTCTCTGCCTACCAACTGGTCTGAGACACAGGGATTATCACACAGAACATGAGTTAGAAACCACTGTTTTAGTGCGTATCTGGGGACGGGGGCAATTGTGGAGCTTAGAGAAATTGGAGTTAAAGGACCTGCTCCCTGAGGAGGAGGAAGGCTGGCATGAGAGGAGCAGGATTTGGAGGGGGAGCGCGTGGAAGGGCAGTGCACTCCTAGCAAGGGCAGCCTCAGCCTGTTCCAGATTCTCCAAATTAGAGGCAGAAAATGCATCTCTGAATTGAAGAATGCTGTCCACCTGTCGAGTGCCCCAACTTGCAAATTCATGTGAGGCATTTCTCTAGGAAGTTTCTGTTCAGTAAGCAGTGCTGGGGAGGAGGTATCAGTGTGTGCAGTGGGGGTCTCTGAATAGGAGAAAATTGGTTTCTGTCCAAACTTCTAGGCCCTGGGTGGGCATATTGGCATTATTGGTGACCTTTTAGGCTGAGAGTGAAAACAGAGTTAAGAATAATAGGGAAAAATCAGGGAGATAAGTAAAGATAGACAGACATGAGCCATGGCCCAGGGACCGGTGGTCACCAGAGGTCCTCTTCTCCCTCATTCAGTCCATCTCAGTAGGATCATCCTGGGAGCAGGAGAGACGATGCTCTTTGAGCCTCACGAATGGACATCTCCAGCCCCAAGAGAAACCAGTCACAGACAAACTGCATATTCTTAAATTAGTTGGGCCTGCTAACCAGAGACTATGGAGAACTGGGTTGCTTGCCTTTGCAGCTGTATAAGAAATAAGGAGCTTTAACAGTGGCCTGATTCTATAGTTAGGGCAAATGAAGACAACAAAATAAGATAATTTAAAACTCAAATATCTGCCGTATTTTAGGGTTACCATAATGGAGATCAAAGATAACTATGCGTATTATTTTCAGGAATCCCAAATATAAAGTTTGGTTTTTAAAATGCCCTATTTACCCATAACTGACCTGAATTAATACAGTTTTTCTAGACTTAAAAAAACTCTGGAAAATACCTAGGAAAACTTCATTTTCCTGGCATAGGAAGTAGGTGTTTTAGTAAAATCCTGGCTCTTTCTTTTAAATCATCCTGCCTTTTAAGAGAATCAAAATGTTGTTTATTTTATAAGCATACCAATATAAACTCAAAGACAATTGATGGAAATTTAAAATTTTTACCAGCCTAGAAAAGGGAAATATTTGGCCAGTTATTACAGAGTATTTGTGTAGAAGTTCCCCATCTCTGATTTTTTTTTAGGTTCCTCCTGCCTCTTAAACCAGACAGAATTAATGATGTGTCTTGCTTTATGCAGTAATATTTCTGAAAGAGTCGAATGTGATTTGAATTAAGTTTGCAAGATTCTCCTACTGTTATTCTCTACTTTTCTCAGTTAGGGCATTTTTGTCCTGCAGTTGACATCTGACAATGTCTGGAGACGTATTTGATTGTCACACCTCGGAGAGAGAGTTAGCTATTGGCATCTAGTGGGTGGAGACCAGGGATGCTGCTAAACATCCAACAATGCACAGGATGGTCCCCACAACAGAGAATGATCCAGCCCCAAAAGTCAGTAATGTCTAGTGAGAAACGCTACTCTAAAGTTATCATTTTTTACCTGTTACGAATTCAGATTTTTTTTGCCAATATTTGGCCTGCTTATAGCCCTTCTATAAATAACTCTTGTATAAACTGATAACATAGAAATACAATTCTTGTCCCACCAGATTTAGCTCAAATACTCTCTGCCTTGTGGGTAGGGCCTGTAGATAATTTCTAATTTGTATTGAAAGCATTTTGATGCCCTACGTGTATGGTGCAAATAGCAATGGAAGTTTGACGGTTATAGGGGAGATTTGAGCAGGGGCCAAAAAGAGAATCCCTCACACCAACCTGAAAGAATAAAGATTAAGGAGGCTTGACCTCTTTTTCCTGGATTGATTAGATAGCATTATATTTTTGATTGATTAAGCATAATTTTCATTTTATAAGCTTAACATTTTATAGATTTTTTTTTATCACTCCTCTTTATAATACCCTTCTTAGTTGGGGTGTAAACGTCCATAAAAATGAAAGTTAACTGACGTTATCTTTCCAGGTATCATGTCTCCCTATGACTTGGGCTTGGTTGGCTGGAAATAAAATAGGGATTTGGGAAATTACTGATGTGTATGTGTGGGTGTTATAGTGTGTATGGATGTGTGTGTGTGTGTGTGAGAGAGAGAGAGAGAGAGAGTGGAGTCCTTTGTGCCTGATAGCTAGGGTGCCCACCTAAAGGTTTAGCTGCTCAGCCCCCCTCTTTGAGGGAATGACTCATACCCATCACTCTTATAACAGGTACCACACCTGTATTTTGTGGTCTTCCAACCCACCTCAATTGCTTGGCACAAGGCTAGGCACCCAACCCGACTGGGAACAACCAGAATTCTTTCTCTAGTGTTTTCAAACTCAAGACCAAGAGGGAGTGAGCCTTGACTAAACCTGGAAGGTCTGCCCTGGAACTGCAGCCACCCATGTTTCCGACCACATGGAGCACGCTAGTTGGTCGCAGGAGAGGAGAATGAAGCCAGGAGAAGAGGATGGAGAAGCTGAGTGGCCCCCCACATCCCTGGTAACCCTTGCCCTCCTCCCAGCTTGTCCTCCAGTTCTTCCTTTGCTTTTTTGAGAACCCTCCCCAGAGCTTTCTGAGTTTTTCTTAAGCCAGTTTGAGTTAAGTTTCTGTGTGTTGGGGCCAAGAGAGTCACAACAATACAGCGTCCTTACCTGGAAATGAATTCCTCAAGCTCCCCACACACAGACATCTCCAATGAAAATGAAACCACAGACCCCAGAGTGTATCTGTTTGCAGGAGGGGGTTTCTAGTAAATAGCTTAGAATTGCAACAAATGGCACACACAGACTGTTGGCTCTGCATGTGTGCTCTAAGATTGGTGTTTACCCTATTATATTCCAATTTAAGAATGTCATAAAGTTTATCACTGAGCAAATGGAAACCAGCAAGAACAGATATGGATGATGAGAGGTGTGTACCTTGATATATAGATATTTTAGACTTCAAAAGAAATTACTTTCATTGGGTTGATAGCAAAGGGGACACAACCGTATTCCCCACTTAAACTTGGTGATGGTTGGGTATTTTTAGCAAATGAGTTGTCAGCAGAAAGACTTCATTAGACCCATCAGGATATCTGCCCATGAAGAACGAATCCCAAACTGTACTGACAGTTTCCTTGAGCCAAAATGATGAAGCACCTCTGACAAGAGCCATATTGTTCTCCCCATGTGAGAAGCAGGAGGAACAAAAGAGACAGTTTGATCTTCATTTGCTCAGGTTAATATTGACACAGCTTAGAGAAATCAAAAAAAAGTGTGTGCAGTGTACACGTACAGCAAGGGCTCTGGAGACCTGACTGGTGGTTTCCATGAATCAGAAAGGGGTACCCAGAGAGGAAGGAAGGTTTCCTGCTTTATTGAAATATTGTTCAAACTAGATGATTTATTTTTACAAAGGAAAATAAATAAAGCCATAATTGTTCAAGCTCATGGTTCAAAACAGGCTGATGGGGATTTTTTTTAAACATCTATACACAATTACGGAAATAATTTATTATTATTTGGTAGCTGGTGTGTTGCCCAGGTTCTACCATTTCAAAAATAAAGCATGACTAGTGAGTGGATTTTCCATTATGCATAGGTCCTGAGTTATTCATTCCCATATAGAAATCCTTATAAACATACACAAACTTTAATAAAGGAGTCCTTAAGTGGAACAACAGTCTAGCCCTTTTCTCACGGAGTCCTTAAATTCATACTGTATTGAAAAGTTTTGATGATTATGGGTCTGTCCTTAAAGAAAATGTAAATTAGGCTGAGCTGGTAAATAAGGTGATGACGTGTTTGTCTTTAATTGGTTGTGAGCCTCCCCACAACCAAGTATTCTATCTACTATTAACTAGTTGTGAGAGGCTACCTAGGACTCCCTTTCATGAAGTACAGTATATAAGCATCTTTTTCTAGGGCAACTCTCTGTTGGCGTAACATTCATTGGTTCTCCTTATGGTGGAGACAGTGAGGATGAGGCAGGATGCCAACTTGCTTAATTTCAGATTGATCTGAAAACAACCCATTTAATTTCAAGAAGTCCTTAACTTACACCTGTGCTTTCAGATGAACCATCTGCCAATCTCCCTCTCATCTTTACCCCTCCCCTCCCCTGCCCCCTTCTCTCTCTTTCTTTCTCTCTTTCCCTCCATTAATGAAATGTTTATAATTATTTGTCCCATGACATGAAAACAGTGGTTTTCAGTACTCGTGCTGTCTCCCTCTATTCTTGAATTCTTCAACCCAAATGATGACCTTACAAGGATGATTGCTTACAAGATTGTTGGTTTCTTCTCTAATACTTAAGACATGCTTGACCTAAATTGAAGCATCTGCAGATTGATACATTAATTAGTCTTTGATAGTTGTGCCTTTACAAGAGGGCTTTGCTTGAAATAATGGTGATATTATAGGCTCTTTGTATTAAGATGCCCACTCCATTGGGGTAAAAAAAATTACCTCTTTTGTCTTTGTACCCCCTTCCTGGAATCCTAATTCCTGGTTTCCCTAGACTTTTGAGCAGAAGGAAAGTAATGTTAGGAGCATCCTTAAATGATGAGATTTTTTTACATACTAAATGGTAAAGTGGGGATTCTTCCATTGTTTGTGTGTCTAAGGTATCAGAGCAAGAAAAACTACATGAGGGTAATTCCGGACAAACCGTGACTATGCCAGTTCATCTGCTTTTTGTGTGTACACATGCATGCCCAACTTTTTAAAAGTACACATTGCTGCCAGAAACTTTATAGCAGTTTCTTTGGGCAAGTTTTCAATTAGGCTCATACATGAGTTAATGGTCAGCCTACACCAATATTTTATAGAGTAAATGAGAAACTGGAAATTGATCATAAAGATCAATGATAATATTGACTCATCAGAAAGCTTAAGCATCACATTATTAGCATTGGTTAAAATCAAGGATGTGGCTTGCTTGTGTATAGTGACAAGGGAGAATTAATAACAAACAGAAGTAAATGGAGTAGCAAAAAACTTTTATGAAATTAAAAATGGAGTTAGTAATATCTTTCAAGAATTATTTCATTTGAGAATAACATATAGGTTAGAACCTGGGCTCTGAAGTCAGACTCACCTGGGACCAAGTCCTGTTTTTACACATGTGAGCTGTGTAACATCAATTACTTAACCTTCTAAACCCTCCATTTTCTCAATGCAAAACAGAAATAACGTTACCAACATCATCTGGACAGCTTAAAGTTTAAATGAGATGATGTAAAGCATTTAACAGAGTGCTTAATGCAGAAGCAGTGTATGATGAAATCATTTTAGGCAATATACTATTGGTTTAAATGAAAATTATATTAATATGTTAATATAATTTAATATAATTAAATATGTTAATATAATTTAATATAATTAAAATTATATTTGTTATACATTTATATATTGTAGTATTTTAATTTTCACAAAATCTTTTCATGAAAGGGCTCTCTTTTTGAATGATAACATGTACTGCTTGGCTCTATTTTCAAAATATGATGCATAATATAGTTAAATAGACCCAGTGAAGTTTTTACTACTAAAATACCTTGGCTAGCTTACAGAAATAAGAACCATAGAGTTTTTTAAAAATAACATGGGGAATATCTTTGCTTACCAATTAAAGTGTACAAAAAACAGAATAAATAAAATCTCTTTAATTTATGCATTTTCTGTTCTCATAAATCACTTTCCTGTCAAAATTATCAGACTTCATTATTGCTGAATATTTTAAACATCATAATGGAATTTTGGTAGCATAAATCATGAAGCTTTCGGTAAGAACATTTGTGTACATACCTCAGCATTTTTCATATATCTTGATAACATAGTCCTCAGTCTGGAAGTAAATCCATGCAGAGTATAAATGTCAAACTATACTCATAAATTTCAGTAACTCAGCAATCCATGCCGACCATTTTGCTTACAAGGTAGTTATGGATTGTCATACTATCTTTCTAAGACTCACTGTTCTCAAAGATGAAGCTGTATGAGCTTGTGTTTTAATCTTGGTCATGATTTTTACACAAGCATCCTACCTACAGATTATATATGCTCACTTGATTTTTCTATTTCCTGGAAGAAGAAAAAAATTTCAGACATAATAAATCTGGGAATAGTTTGTCCATGACATCAGAAAATAATTTATTTTTCTTTTATTTAATAAATGCATTACTCAATATATTTCATTTGTAATTTGTAAGACAGAAAACTGTTTTGGATTATGTATGTAGTCCAGAGTACTGGACCTAAATGGAAAGTACTAGCACGAGGAATAAAATCCACTGAATGTGATACTGACCAGCGTTATTGGTCTTCCCTAATCAACAGAAATTGATAAGAGGCCAGACAAGAAATTCAGGCAAGGCTTTAATGGGGCCCCTGCTGCAGGAGGGGGAGAGGGAAAACAAGTAACAGGTTCCCTTGCTCGCTCCCCGAAGCGGGGGCGGGGGGCGGGGACAAGCTGGTTCCTTACGTGGGGTGAGGGTAGGGGTGTGTCCAGGGGTCGGGCCAGAGGGGCGGCTTAGGTGGTCTGCCCACCCCTTTCGTGGTGTCGAGTGCAGGGGGCATGCACAGTACCCTGCTTTTGCTCCCAACCCCGTTTTTGCTCCCTGCTGTTCAGAAGTGGCTGTTGGGTGTTTGTTTTTTTTTTTTTTTTAGTCTTTTTGTATCTTGTTGTCCATAATTGGGCCCCAACTGCCCATGTACACAATTATTTTTAGTCCCTTATGGTTTCTTTGAATTTGGTTGCTCAAGGAGACGTTTGTCCAGGTGCAAGCACTGCAGCAAAGGGTCCCAGGTCCCAGCCTGTCTCAAAGGTAGTATGGCACTTGGAATGATGCAAAAGGCTCTATCCATGGTGATTTGGCTGAAGGAAAAAAATCACTACACATTTTTCTGTTGCTTTATTTGTGTAGTGGCAAACAGAAGCTCATTCATTGAGTCTAACTTGGAATTAAGGATAAAGGATCCATTAATGAGATAAACACTGCTTGACCCAGAGTTTTTATATCTTATATTACTTTTTAAATGACTTTGCTTCATATGTAACTTCCTCTATCATCTTACATCGAGGAATTTTACATGTGAATCACTTTAATGACTTAAAGATGTGTGTGATTATCATTTGAAAGTTCACAGTATTATAAAGAATATAAGGTAAGAAATTGTAATATGAATATTCAGTTCCCATACCAAGAATTTGTGAAATACTTTCTATGAATCAAATTACTCCCATGAATCCTAAGAACGACCTTTTGATAGTTGAAGAATCAGGAAAGGAAAGGGATTTAACATTTATTGTCTACTATATGCCAAACACTGGGCCTGCTTTTTGATACACATATGTTCTTAATACTCACAACAGTGTTATGAGGTGAGGGTTTACCGATGAGGAACTCTAAGGCTCAGAGAGATGAGAGAAACTCACTCAAGGCACCCAGCTAGTGAATGGCAAAGCCAAAGTTAACCTCCCAAGTCTTTACTACGAACCTTGGAGAGAGTGCCCTAAAATAGTGGAGAGACACAATCACATTTTAGATTAGCAATTTGGCTAAATTATGACAACTTTAATATCAAGGTATCTTCATATCCATCATATGTTAATTTCAATATATATTAGTTGAATACCTATAGAAATGACATTCTAATTTTATATGATTATAGAAATTATTTTCTACTTTACACTATGATCTTTTCTTGTGTCATTAAGTATTCTTTGATAGCATGATTTTTAATAGCAACATAATATTCTTTTATGTTACTGTTCCATAATTTATTGAACCAGTTCTCTATTGTTGGACATTTAGACTGTTTCAAATTTTAGTTATTATAGTAATAATTCAGTGAATACTTTGTCCACAAACCTTTTGTGTGTATATATGATTATTTCTTTAGAATATATTTCTAACAGTGTATGAGAATGCCCATTCAGCCATATTCATCAATTATAGGAAAAGAGAAGATGAAACCTTTTCTTATCAGAGGATTTCTTTGATTGTTAATGATTTCAGGTATTTCAATTGTAAATTGTCTTTTACGTTCACCAACTATTTTTTCTATTGCTATGTCTGCTTTTTCTCATTGATTTATAAGAACTCAGTCTCGAGGACATTAAACCTGTCTCTTCTCTGTTTTAAAACAAATAAAGCAATGTAAATAATAATTATTCCATTGAGAAACTTTTGAGTGGGTTTTAAGCAGAAGAATATCATGGTTCTGGTTACATTTTTTCAAAGCTCTTTCTTGGTCCCGTGTGGAGAACTGATCGTAGGGAGAGGAGACAAGAGCAGCTACAGGGAGACCAGTTGAAGGGCTATCACCCAAGTTCAGGGAAGAGATAATGGCAACTGTGGCTACGACACTAACAGAGATAGAAAGAAGTGAGGGAAGTGTTTGGACTTGAGATATGTTTTAGAGGGAAAGTTAACAGGATTTGCTGATGGATTATGTGAAGAATGTGGGGGGAAAAGGAATCAAGAATAATTCCTAGATGTTTGGCTTGAGTAATTGGGTGGATGGTGGTGCCATTTGATGCTATGGAGGAAACTGGGGTGGAGGTAGGTTGTATTTTATTTGAGATGCTTATTAGACATTGATGTGATGATATCACATGGATAACCAAGGTTAGTGTTCAGGTGGATGTAATTTGGTTGTCACTGGCAGATAGGCGGTTTGAAAGCCATGTGACTGGATGAAATCACTAAGGAGAATGTATAGACAAAGAGAAAGGGGTTAGGGACATTTAGAGGTTGACTGAGGGAGAGGAATAACAAAGGTGACTGAGGAGTAGCCAGTGAGTTGGGAGAAAACCAAGGAGAGTGCAATGACAGGAAAGTGAAGGAGTTAAATATTTCAAGAAGGAGGGAAGATCAACCTCTTGAGATTCTTGGGAGAAGTTAATTAGAGTAAGAACAGGAAACAGATTTTGGGATTTGGTGACCTGGAAATTATTGATACTTTTGAGAAGAGCCGTTTCAGTGGAATGATGGGGGCAGAAACCTGACAGGAGGGATTCAGAAGACAATAGAAATACAAATATATGAGCAATGTAAGGAGAGTGGGTTTTTCTCTTTCAAAGAATATGCACATTTAAGGACTCAGATGTTTATAAGACATTATTTAGATCACTTGTATTTCATGTGATGCACTAAAGCTATCAGTGTATAGAATAAAAACTAAAATTTTCAGAGCAATGGAATAAGAAATATCAATAAAATAGAATTTTGTGAGAGAATGGAATTTTCCACTGCATTTGTCCAAGTACTTTCAACCACTAATGTAGTAAATCTGTGGGACACTATCACTTTCTTGGTTGTCATATTAGTTAAAATAGAGCCCTATCATTTGTTTTCCTGACCTTTGTCCTTATGATCATCAACCTCTTCTTAGGGCCCTTGAGATCTACACCTTGCTTTTGGTCAGGAAATAACAAAGCCTTTTTCTCCCTACATTTTCAGGTCTTCCTACTCATTTCAAAACTAGGAATTACTGAAGCAAAAGAACTCGTGACCTCTAAAAATGTTTAATGATCTAATCTCTGCATCCATGAGTGACAAAAGACTGACAGGGAGCACTTTCCCATTCTTCCTAACTGGTGTGTTGGAATAGTCTGGGTTTTGGCCAGTCATTTCCCAGGTGTAATGATTAGTAAAGTAACTTCCTAAATTCCATGCAGCAATCTCAGGCTGGGGTCATATTTCAAATGTGGACGTTTGGATGGTGGGATTAGGTGGTAAAGGAAGGTAGGATTCCTTTCTTTTCTAAACCTTTGGCAAATTGAGTGGGATATATATATATATATAGTTTTAACTTAAGGTAGGGAAAACATTTTGGAGACGTTTGAGCAGATTAACAAATAGTATTTGTATACTCGTAACTAAAACAGTAATTTATCAGGTAGAAGGCAGATGGGGGGAATAAAATGCCAACCTGTGTCTACAGTTGGGTTGTGTTGATGATGAAGTGGTATTTATTCAGGGCCAGCCTAGCTTGTCAGCAACATAAGAGCTGTTACAGCACATGACTCCCTGCGTAGCTAGAAGACAATAATAAATTATGTCCTATGCAAACAGCACCGGCATAAAAGTAGAACAAACAGACCCTGCCTCCCGGATTCCTGAAGAATCTTACTCATTCCCTTGTTTGATTCTGTTTTAAACATGAAACTCCTGACATTATCCTAAAGCCAGTGAGATCGAATCTGGTTTGGGCAATTTTACTAGGGTGGATAGGACATAGTTGTTGACAGTCTGTTTTGGGGTGACTATAAAATGTAAGTATTTTATTTCTCTAATATGCCTAAATGTTTCACATAAATCTTTGCTTTATCAATACCTCATGTGATCCTGTGGAATTCAGGGCCACCCAGAGGAAAACTGGGGCAGTATTACTCAAAGCAGCTTGATTCTAAGAATCACTTGAGGTATGTAATGAAATTACAGATTCTTGGACCCAATCCTGGGCTGCTAAATGAGAACCTCTAACAAAGCGGCCCAGAAAGACACACCCCAGGGTGATGTTTATGATGAGGCTGGTGTGAGGAGCAAGGAGCTAAGGGCCTGAGTCAGTAAAAGTCCCGTGACAGCATTGAGAGAGCCCGAAGGATTGGTTCATAGGAAAATAGATGAATTAAAAATGGCTCCCTAGAGCAGTGCTCTTCATATTTCCATGTGCATTTGAATTGCCTAGGATTTGTGGGAAATGCAGATTCTGCTTCAGTAGGTCTGGGGTGTGACCTGAGACCCTACATTTCTAACAAGATGCCTGACAGTGCCAGTGCCGCTGGACTTGAGTTTAGCAAGATCCTAGAGCCATAATTTAAATTAATTAATTAATTAATTTTTAAAATTTTTTTATTTTTTGGCCGTGCGCCGTGTGTTTGTTACTGCATGCGGGATCTTCGTTGAGGTATGCGGGATCTTTTGTTGCGGCGTGCGGGCTTCTCTCTAGTTGTGGCGTGCGGGCTCAGTAGTTGTGGCACGCGGGCTCAGTAGTTGTGGCGCATGTTGTCCCCGCAGCATGTGGCATCTTAGTTCCCCAACCAGGGATCAAACCCGCGTCCCCTGTATTGGAAGGCGGATTCTTTACCACTAGACCACCACGGAAGTCCCTAACACAGACAAATCCAAACAGATTGGAGCTCAGCCAACATTTTTGAATAGCAAATGTTCCACAAGTATGGCTCTGAATAATGCTTATTCTACTGAATCTTAATCTTGTGCTGAGGTACCAGTAAAACCAGCCTTCTCTTGTTTGAGTGACCCAGCTCGGAGTGTCGTGATAATTGTTATTGTACGTGAAAATCTCTTAGAAATGGTGTGTCTTCTTTTAAGGGTTTATAAATATGTTGGGGGGAATGAGTTTATGTACATAATGAAAACAATATTTTGAAAGGAAAATTGTAAGTCTTCTTGTGCCAAAGCCTTCAGTCACTGGAGATAAGATGTACGTGGAGTTGTCCATTATTGTTTTCCTTTGGGACCATATCTTCATTTACAATTCTTAATGGCAAAAAGCTCAGCATTGAGGTTCTTGATGGTTAATACCAATGATGATTTGAAATAATTTTATCTATTGAATGCACATTGTGTATAATAGGAGGTCCAATTTTTTTTTAAAAAAAGCTCACTCTAAATATCTACTTCTTTTGTGGGTGAATTAATATTTTTGAAGTACCTATTTAAAGATTATTATTATTATTATGACACTTGGACAATAAATTAAAAGCATGAAAGCTGACCGTGTGCATACTTCCAAAAGCTATTGTATTTGAGCATGATAAATTTCATTACCAAGTCAGTGCGATAGATCCTTTGAATTCATCAGCAATATATCCTGAGATCTTTGTGAATTCCCATGTGCACCTTGTAACTGAAGAGTAGTGGCCTCAGGAGTGGACAACAAGGCTCCTAGAGGCATGGAAGCTGGTGATGGGCTGGGCCCGCCCAACTGCCAGGTTTCTTGTGTGCCCTCTCGGGAACCTCATCGACCTTGAGATTTGGCTCAGCAGAATTACAGAGTACATGTATTATGGCAATTTTAAGTGGCTGGTAAATAGTCTAAGCCACAAATATCAAATCCACAAGTGTCAAAGAGCTACCACATACAAACATTAATCTGGACGTGAAAAAAATCTGCACCTATATGCACTGCACTGTTTAGTTCTTCATAATGGTTATCTGAGGAGGAGGTACGTGGTACTTCCACTTCCTACGGGACACATTTCTGTACTGCTTTAATGTTTTACCAGTGGCATGCATAATTCTGATGACTTTGTAAGCAGAAGAAAATTAGAATTCTTTATATCTCTTGAATGCACATCACGGTGATTTTCACTGAGTAGAGCAGTGGACTGTCAGTTGATGATTATATGATTGTCATTTACATGTGCTATTATATATATATACACTATGATAAAGGATTATGTAGCACAGGTTGATTTTGTATATATGTCTCTCCAGTCATTCAACAAACTTTTCTTGAGCAACTAGTATATGCCATGCATTATGCTAGGGGCTAAGATACGGTCTTCAGTGTATTTTTTTTTTTTAAGAAAGAGAGACAACCATGCTGACAAAGTGGTTCTCATTGTAGTTAATAAAACTGGAAAAGGCCAGAACATTTCCACAGATAATGTGAGCCACAGGTCTGGGTACTCTGCGGTAATGGGTCCCTTTTCCACAGTTATTCATTCCTCCTTAGCTACCACTTAGAGCAAGCAGATCTGACATCACATCCCTAACACAAATCTCCTAGACTTCTACACTGGAATAAAAGGCATTCAGTAGACTCAGCTAAATCCATCTTTAGGGATTCTGCTTGGAGTTAATGATAACCATTAGAAAACAATTATAGAAAAGAACAATAACTTCCTCCTATTTTTCTAGTGGGTAGTATCAATAATAATATTTAGCAGACATTCCTATGTCCTATGAACAATAAAAGGAAAAGTATGTTTTACAAAGTCAGTATTTGAATAAACATTTTAGGAAAAAGATGTTAAGCTATTTGTTCCTCTCTAAACTATTCTTAATAAAAATAGCAAAGATGCCTTCCTTTCCTGGTTTAGGAAAACAAAACAAAAAAAGCAAAAGTATATTTTAAGCCATAGCATGAAAATTTCCAAACTTTCTCAAAGCAAAGTGTTTATTTCATTTGCATCTAATAATAAGTATCAGTGGTAATACATCCTAAGAGTGGACAAATTTATGGCACAACTCCCCAGAGCTGGGCAGTTTGACATTAATATCAAATTGACTGTTGTTTCAGGACTGTACATTTCACAGCAGTATCACCAGTGATTTGAAAGCATTCTCAGACAAGTTCGGTTTTGATGTCCTCATCCTCTTGGCCAACTACCTGTCGGAGGAGCAGCAGCCCAGACGACAGATCGCTGTGTACTCTGAGAACCTAGAGCTGTGCAGTCAGGTAAGGACCTCCTTGACCCAGCACATTTCACTGCATCCCCTCCTGCTGGCTCTCAGAACATGCGGTGGAAGACGGCCATGGACTGGTGACTTAAAGAAATTGGTCCAAGAGATAAGGTCCTAGAGTTTGAGTTTTAAGAAATGTTGGGGGTATTTTGCACATTCTGTTAGTTAGTTAGTTAATTATTTATTTATTTATTTATCAGTGCTTTAATTCAGATTTTTAGTTTTTAGTTTTGATGCTGTATTACCAAAAAATCATCTAAATAGAATTGTCAGTGAGATAAAAGTTGGCCTTTTTTTTAAATTGAGGAATAATTGACAGATAACATTATATTTTGAGTGTACAATATAATGATTCAATGTTTGTATATGTTGTGAAATAATCACCACAATAAGTCCAGTTAACATCCATCACCATACATAATGACAGGTTTTTTCTTGCGATGAGGACTACTCTCTACTCTCTTAGCAGCTTTCAAATCCGCAGTACACTATTATTAACTATAGTCTCCATGCGGTACATGACATCTCCATGACTTGTTTATTTTATAACTGGAAGTTTGTACCTTTTGACTCCCTTCACCCCACATAGGGGCATTTAAAAGAGCCCCATAACCGTTTCTTTTCTAGGCTGAATTCATAAGGAGAAAGATCATATCTTTTTTACCCAATAAGGGCTAGTCCTCCTTTGGATACCGTTCTCCTTGAGGACTACCTGGTGATAACAAAGTTTAGTCCCTGACTAAACATCTGTTTGGTGTCCAGTGTTTAGTAACTGTGATCTGAAGCTTTAATCCAAGTTAGTTTTTTGACCACAACCACCCTGACACCTTGGATATGTCTTGAGAAAAAACATTCATATATGATAAAAAAAAAAAAAAAAAAGGTTTTTCTCCAGGTACTAAAATTCTGATTGGGTAATCAGTCAGATCTTCTTGGTTGAGAACAGAGTCTTTTAACCCAAGGCTTTGGAAATATAAGAAATAGACAAAATTAATGAAAATAGGGCAGTGGGTATGCCAAAGCAGGTGTATTTAATAACTAATATGAGAACATATGTAATTCATTATAATATGGATGACATGGACATAGAACGGTTTCATCACTTATCTTTCCTCACTAATGGATTAGATAACTGGTCTACCCACAGGTGGCTAGAGGTGAAGTCTCAACTCCCTTCTTTGACATCCTCACTTTCTGTCCCCCAAGAGATCCATTTCTTGATATATGACTGAAGTCACTCTCCAGCCTCTCTGGTGCCCTCTCAAGTCCAGATATGAGTGAGCCCCCTTCTCCTGCTGCAGATGCTTTTGGTACCCTTCTGACCCACATACATCTGTGAATTGCATCACCAGCCTGTGGCTTTTTTAGTGCTTTGCTCTGCACTGAGTTTCAAAGCTGAATTTTATCTTTGATCACTGGTTTCCTAGGGACAGGACTTAGGTCTCCTAAGCCTCCAATACAGTGGTTTTCAAATCACTTTTTGTAGCAAATCAATCTCGAAATTGGTTAATCTAAAACAGACAGAAGTAGAAGAGTGGATGATGAGGTTAGAAGCCCTTGAGTTGACTCCACCATGTCTCTCCTCGGCCCCCACCCCAACCCTCCCCACCCATTTGCCCAAGAGACATCTCCTTAAAATCTTGAGCAACACAAAGTCAAGACTGCTCTAGAGGAATCCTTCTTTGGCCATGTGGTCACAGTTGGTTAAGGGTCAGCCTTTGCAGCTTGACTGCCTGAGTTCAAAATGTGGCTCCATCACTTGTTAGCTGTGTGTTGTTGGTCAAGTTATTTAAGCTTCCTGTCTCTCTATTTCCTCACTGGAAAAATGGGGATAAAAAGTTCCTACCTTGTAGAATTATTGTGAGGATTAAAGGAGATGATGCACATAAAACCCTTAGAACTGTGTCTGGCATATGAAAGCATTCAATAAATGTTAATTATTATTATTACTATCTATGTGAGCTCTGTAGTTGTTACTATTATTGTTGTTGTTATTATTATTACCTCCACTAATCCTATGGGGCCATTTCAAATGCCCAGTGTGCAAAATATCTTCAACATTTCCTAAAAAAATCATAGAGCTACAGCCCAGTTTTGGCCTCACACTGACCATCACACATCTCCCTGCCTTCCAAGGCAGCTTTGTCTGTTCTGGGCCCCATGTAGATGTCTCCTGGGGCAGGAAGAGACAGTTGGGGCCTGAGTGCCGTTGAGAAAGCTGTCCCTGGTAGCTGCTTTCTCTTTCCTACTTTCTCCTTTGCCTTCTGAGGCTTTCAGAGGTTAAAGCAGGTCCTGGCTGCCTGCTACCAACAAGAGCCTTCCTTCTGCCCCATTTTCCCTTATTCCAATACTTTTCCCCTAGTTTTGTCAGCAACCAGCATTATCTCTGGCTTTTGCGAAGTTGAATTTTACTCCTGTTGGAAGATGGTATTAAGTTACACTGAGGAGAGGTTTTAAATGATTTTGGGTTCAACAAAAAGCCAATTTGGTAGGATTAAAGAAAGCATTGGTGGTATATTAAGTGGGACTTTCCATGTTTTATGTTATACAGTTCTCAGTCTTCTTTCTAGACAGATGAACACAGATTAATTTTACATTACAAAAAATTAAGAAAGACAAATTGCAAAGAGCTAAGAGAGCCTGAGTGCTCACACAAATCCCTGTGCCTCCCCGACAGATTTGCTGTGAACTGGAAGAGTGCCAGAACCCTCGCCTGGAGCTGGAGACCTTTGAATGTGGCTGTGATGAGATTCTGGTGTATCAGCAGGAGAACCCTTCAGTGACTTGTGATCACGTGGTTCTCCTGGTCAAGGAAGTCATCAATAGGAGGTGTCCAGAGATGGCCTCTAACAGCCGGACATCCTCCACAGAAGCAGTGGCAGGCAGCGCCCCGCTCTCCCAGGGGTCCTCCGGGATTATGGAGTTGTATGGTTCTGACATAGAGCCACAGCCCAGCTCCGCGAATTTCATGGAAAACCCTCCCGATCTCAGCGATTCTAACCAGGCCCAGGTGGATGTCAACGTGGACCTCGTTAGCCCGGATAGCGGATTGGCCACCATTAGGAGCAGCCGCTCATCCAAGGAGAGCTCAGTTTTCCTCAGTGATGACAGTCCAGTGGGAGAAGGTGCTGGGCCTCACCACAGCCTCCTCCCAGGATTTGACTCCTATAGCCCCATCCCTGAAGGGGCAGTAGCGGAGGAGCATGCCCCGTCTGGAGAACACAGTGAATCCTTTGACCTTTTCAACTTTGACCCAGCACCCATGGTTTCTGGGCAGTCCCAACCATCTTCCCATTCTGCAGACTACTCCCCAACAGATGACTTCTTCCCCAACAGCGATTCATCAGAAGGACAGCTCGCCACGGGGCCTAAAAGACTTGATGGGATAGGGATGGACGTGTCGAATTATTCATCCAGTTCTCTTTTGTCAGTGACTGGCAAAGATAGCCTTGTGGAATTTGATGAGGAGTTTGTCCAGAGACAAGAAAGTCCCAGTGATAATTCTGAAAGACATTTGAGCCTGACAGGGTTTGTGGAAGATGAATCTCTTTCACCAGAAAGTCTGAAAAATGTTGGAAGGAGGGTCCCACCAACACCTATGAATAGCTTTGTGGAAAGCTCACCATCCACTGAAGAACCAGCTCTACTCTCTTCAGAAGATATGACCCCAAAAACAGTCAACACGGGTCACACTGGGCCACCTCCAACCCAGGCACGGTGCAGCAGCTGGTGGGGTGGTTTGGAAATTGACTCTAGAAACACTGCAGATGCATGGAGTTCCAGTGAACAGGAATCTGTCTTCCAGAGCCCCGAGTCATGGAAAGATCATAAGCCAAGCCCAGTTGATAGGAGAGCCTCAGATTCTATATTTCAACCCAAGACTCTCAACTTCCCCAAGTCAAGTCCCTGGGAGTCAGAATTTGGTCAGCCTGGGCTGGGCAGCAATAATATTCAAGACCGAAATGAGAAAAACTTGCAGTTTCAGAATATGTCCCCTGAAAACTCGCATTTGCCAAATGCTTTTCCTCAGGGAACAAACCACCTGATAGAAGACTTTGCTGCTTTGTGGCGTTCTGATCGCTCACCCACAGCCATGCCTGAGCCATGGGGAAATCCCACGGATGACGGGGAACCAGCTGCTGCAGCGTCATTCCCAGCCTGGAGAGCATTTGCTAAAGAAGATGACGCCGAAGCTTTGAAAAATACCTGGAATCTGCACCCGATGAGTGGTGAGACACCTTCTGTGAGGGACCCAAACGAGTGGGCCATGGCAAAAAGCGGGTTTTCTTTCCCTTCAGAAGACCTCATAGACATTTCGCACAGTGACGCAAATAGTGAAGCAGTTCCAGAAATCTGGGGCAAGAAGAACCATGACTCCGGGGATGATATTCTTGTATCTGGAAATCCCAGATCTGATCTGGATCATGCATGGAATAGTTCTAAGCCAGTAAAGGATGATCAGAATGGTTTCGTGGATCCAAAAATTAGGGGGAAGGTGTACGAAAATGTAGACTCCTGGAACCTTTTTGAGGAGGGTAACAAGAAAGGAGGGTCAGATGTCCTAGCACCTTGGGAAGATTCCTTCTTATCCTATAAATGTTCCGATTACAGTGCCTCCAACATAGGGGAAGATTCGGTGCCATCCCCCTTAGATACCAACTACTCCACTTCTGACTCTTATACTTCACCAACATTTGCCGGAGACGAAAAAGAAAGCAAAGACGAGCCATTTGCTAAAGAGGCAGGTTTCGAGTCACAAGATGCTAACTGTACCTCAGGGGACGCTGACATGCCTCCTCAGTCCCCAGAGCAGCCACCTAGAGATAGTATTAGTTCAGGTCCTGGGAACCTGAAAATGTGGGCTTCACCTCACGCAGATGGTAGCTCTGAAATAAATGCCACTCACAGCCCAGATAAAGATTTACTCCAGGCAGAGCCCACAGATGATCAGAACACCTCCGTGGAGGATGACATTGGGGAAAGCAGCCAGTCCAGCTACGATGACCCCAGCATGATGCAGCTGTACAATGAAACAAACCGACAACTCACACTTCTGCACAGCAGCGCTAACTCCTGCCAGGCGGCCCCCGACAATCTCGACTTGTGGAACAGAGTGATTCTGGAGGACACGCAGTCTACTGCGACCATCTCGGATATGGACAACGACTTGGACTGGGATGACTGCAGTGCGGCTGTGGCCATCACTGGTGAAGGCCAGGCACAGGGGTACATGGCTGAAGCTTCTGAACCCGAAACCCGATTTGCAGTGAGGCAGGTAGAACCCTGGAGCGTGGAGTATCAGGAAGCAAATCAGACAGATTGGGAACTCCCTGCCTCTTCTGAGCACAGCTTGGACACTGCTCCCAACGAATATCACATGCTGAATGAGAAAAGCGGGCAGCTGATCGCGAATAGTATTTGGGATTCCGTTATGAGAGAGAACGCCATGTCGTCATTAATGTTACCCGGCCCGTCGTATGTTACAGGTCCAGAACAAAGCAAATCACCTCCTGAAACTTCCAGCTCATTAGAAAAAATTCAGGACAGTCACATCCCAGACATGCTGGAAGCCTCTGGAGCCAGTGAGTCAGAAACACTTGATCCTGACAAGCAGGACACATGCAGGAGAACCCCACCCAGTGATATGGCGTATTTGGTGACCAGACTTGAGAATTCAGGGCATTTTGCATGCTCAGATCCCTGGAGGGGTCCCAGTTATGGACAAAAGGAAAGTGAGAAGGAATCCCATGGAGCCACCGATAGGGAGTGCCCCAGTGAGGAGGAGCCAATGGATGGAACCTCAGGGGCTTCTGGAAAAGGGCAAGGTGGCCAGGAATGCCCTTCCCCAGCTGCATCTGATCATCCAGAAATCTCCAATGAATCAGGCAAAATCAGCTCTCTTTCAGTCACTTCCAGTCCTCAAACTGAGGAACCCCAGGAGGTATTAGAGCATGAGAAGGGGTCTTACACTCCAGACCCCTGTGATGTGCAAACAGAGGTGTCCACAGATCACCTGCAGGCAAAAGAGACCTGTGAAGAGCACCTCATGAGTCACAGAAATTCAGGTGAAACTACTGAAATTTCAGGTAGGCTGAATTCCACAATAAGTATATTTCTACCTGAAATGGATGTGGAGGAAGCTGAAGAATGTAACATTCTGGAGCCGGAGAGAATGAACCAAGACCTACCTTATGGATGTCCCCAAGGACTTGACGTTTGGGATGGCCCTAGAGACAGTGATGTGCAGGTCAACTGCACAAGTTCTGAGATAAATAAGAATCTCGAAGTTAAGAATATTGAAAACAGCCCTCCAGGAGCCAATTTATCAGGAAATGATGACAGAGACAGTATTTCTAGTGAGTATACACATTCAAGTGCATCCAGTCCTGACCTAAATGACTCTTCGGCTGCATTGCCTTCCTGGGACCAAGGACCCAATACTGGGCATCAGAAGGAAAACCAAGATGATTGGAATACACAGAATTACCAAGAATCTGAACTAATTACTACTGATGGTCAAGTAGAAGTAATTACCGAAATGAAGGGTTTGGAGAAAAACAGAATGGACAAGTTTGAAAAGAGCTTAGATCACAATGTTCCTAAATATTTAGAGATTTGGAATGACTCAATAGATGGTGATTCCTTTTCCTCTTTGTCTAGCCCTGAAACAGGCAAATATTCTGAATATTTAGATGTATATCAGGAAAGAAATCTAGTGGTTAGCCATCAGGAAAAAAGTGAATGTGATATTCCTGAAACTGTGCAGCAAGAGGATGCCAAGTTCATTTCAACAAGCTCAGGTTCTGATGATGATAGTGTAGGCGATGAAGAGTCAGTGGAGAAAGAGATCCATTCAGCCACTTGCCAGGTTGCTCAGAGTGAACTCAGAGCTTGGGATTCATTGAATGAATCTAATAAGTCCTTGGCCACAGCTGATCCCAAGTCTGAGGAATGTTCCGCCTATATAGGCAGTCCAGAACCAGCAGAGAATGAGAATAAGTCAAACCCATTCTGTGACAATCAACAAAGCAGTCCTGATCATTGGAATTTCTTGCCACTAAAGGAGACTGAAGTACAGGTTACAGCAGTGGAGAAGGAGACGAAGTCTTCTCCAGAAACAGGGAGGACGGGAGATGTCATATGGCAAATATCTCCCAAAGCTGAACTAAAGAATGAAAATTATTCTAATTTGGAAATGGCTGGCTTCTCAGCTGAGAGCACGGAGTGGTGGAACGCCTCGCTACAGGAAGGGCGACCAACTGAGAGGGCATTTGAAGGGGAATTACCTAACTCAAGTGCTGTGCTAGAGATGAATTCCTCACCACGCCAAAACGTGGGTCCCTGGGGAGTACCCCTTCAGGGTGATACTGAATCCCTGGAAACGCACTGTACCAATCCTTTCAGTGATAAACATGAGTCACGCTTTCTGGATAATAATGGGGAGAATGCCTACGAGCAACTTTGGAACATTCAACCAAGGCAGCCAGACCCAGAAGCTGGTCAGCTTAGCCAGCTTGTAATACTGGACCAAATTAAAGACAAGGATTCCAGAGAACAAACCATGTCTTCTGCCAGTGACAAACTCACCTCTGAAATACCTACCCAAGAGCAGTGTCAGAATACAGTGCCGTCTGTCTGGAATCAGCCAGACCCAACATTTACTCACACAGATGAAGATGGATGCATTATATCTAATGTATCAACTCCTGAGTGTCAAGAAACAAATTGGTGGGAAGAAGAAAAATCACACCCCAGTGAAATGACAGATTCAAGCATTGCGTCTGAAGATTTCCCTGCTGTCAGTTCTTCCACCCAGTTGATAAAGAAGTCAGGCTCTGAATGGGACGACTCTACCCCTAGTGAGGGCCCCCAAGGTGCGTTTGTTCCAGATATTTTACACGGCAACTTCCAAGAGGGTGGGCAACTGGCCTCAGCTTCACCCGACTTGTGGATGGATGTGAAACAACCCTTCGGTGTGAAGACAGATGGTGAGAATCCTGATATACTGACTCACTGTGACCACGACAGCAATTCCCAGGCTTCCAACAGCCCTGATGTATGTCATGATTATGAAGCAAAGCCAGAGACTAAGCAGCACATCAGTGCTGGGATGGGACCTGAAGGGGAATCCGGTGAGTTATATCCCACCGAGCCAGAGAGAGACGAAGAACCCAGTCAGGAGCCAGCGCAGGAATTTGTCCCATGTACTTCAGAACTATCTTCTGAAAACGCAATTCCGCTGCCTCGGATCAGCGAGCAGGCAAACACAAATGACTCATCTCAACCTGCCTCTCACAAAGGTTCTCCTGAACCTTCCGAAATAAACGGTGAAAACATTACAAGTTTAAAAGCGTCAGAAAAGGGAGCCAACCCAGATACAGCACCAATTTTGGAACCCACTGACAGAACAATCCCAATGATTGAAAACTTGGGAACTGATATTTGTGTAACTCACCCAGAGCCAACTGTGGATAGCACCAGCTCTTGGATATCAGAAGACTTTTCTCCTGAGAGTCAGACCGATGCAGGGGGCCCGTTGGACCATAAGCAAGCTTTTGCTACTGAGAATCCTGCCACAGTTCCTGATACTTTGCTAGCCTCGGACATTTGTCTGGATGTCAGCGAAGCTGCCTTTGACCACAGTTTCAGCAATGCCTCAGGTCTCAACACATCCACGGGAACAATAGATGATGTGAGTAAACTGACATTATCCGAAGGAAATCCTGAAATGCCATTTGATGGGGAGGCAGGGAAGCAAGATATCTGTTCCTCTGAAGCCTCGTGGGGTGATTTTGAGTATGAAGTCATGGGCCAAAATATTGATGAAGATTTAATGAAAGAGCCTGAACACTTTGTCTATGGCGGTGACCCTCCCTTGGAAGAAGATGCCCCGAAGCAAGAGCTGGCACCTTACACACCTCCATTTGATTTGTCCTATCTCACGGAACCTACTCCTGGTGTCGAAACCACAGAGGAAGCTGGGACTCCAGAGAATGAGCCTCTGGGGGGCGAAGCCGCAGAGATATTGCTTTCTGCCCTTCCTGATGAAAGAAACAAGGAAAACCACGCTGAGGCCACAAACAGACAGCCTGAATGCCAGCCGGTTGCGCTGCATGTTCATGAAGACCCTGAGTCAGTTTCTTTGCCTGTCGGAGTCGACGCCAACATTGAGTTGTCTCCGTCAAACGTTGACTGGGAAGTAGAAACAGGTCATTCAGATTCACCAGCAGGTGGCGACATAGGACCACCAAATGGTAAGAAACCTTTCATTCCTCCACCCTCAAGAAATTGCTGCTTTCATTCAATGAATGCATTTGTAAAACACACTTTTCCTACCAATGTGGCTCTAGAGGAACTAACTACATTTGCAGTGCGTGCTTAACCAAGTTCTGCCTTACCACAGTAATTTCTACCGCTTGTCTAATAAGTATCCTTGAGAGGGTCTGAGAAAATTAAACAGCTCTACAAAATAAAAATGTTTTTTAAACTATCTCTCTTTAGATAGATCATTTGCAAAGATCACAAGTCACACAGTGTGTTAATTAAGCCTTGTTCTCTCCTTCTCACCTTCATCTTCCACTTCTAGGTGCCAGCAAGGGGATATTAGAGTTGGAAGAAGAAAAAATAATTCTGACCAAAGAGCCTGAGCAGGTAAAATCAGAATACGGGGAAGAAAGGTACACTGAGAAGAATGAAGATCATCCTGCACTACACATCGATTACATACTTGTAAAGCACGAAGAAAATTCACCCCCAGAGCCAGAGGCCTGTGAGGCAAGAGAAATCGCATCGGAATTAGAAGAGTTGCACATAGATTCCGAAGAAACGGGGCTGCCAGGAACTCAGTTAGCAAGCTTCCCAGACACACATCAACCTGCTTCCTTAAGTGAAAGAAACCATCTTTCTGCAGAGAGAATGTCTTCCGAAGATGATAAGAGATCATCTTTTGGAAGCCCTAGGCAAGACCAGAGTTGGATGGTCTTGGGCCGTAGTGAGGTTGGTGACCCATCACTGGAGACTAGGGACTCAGGGCCTGGATGGTCCGGCGAGGCTGTGGAGCCAGCCTCTGATCACAGCTTGGGCAAGGGCCCCCAAATGCAGATTCTGGGAGAAATGAAGCCTCTAGAATCTTCAGCACTAGAGGAAGCCTCTGGCCTGGGCAGCCAATCGTGGAAGAACATGAGCCGAGGCAGCGCTGGCCCCGATACAGTTATGTTGCAGGCTGTCACCTATGACAATGAATGGGAAATGCTCTCACCACAGTCTTCTCAGAAAAACATAATCCCTGAAACAGAAATGGAGGAGGAGACAGAGTTTCTTGAGCCCAGGACAAGGAAACCAAGAACAAAAGGGTAAGCAAAAAGCTCAGTTTATTTTTTTCCTGAAAACTATTTTATTGGAAACTGGGGAAATGGTGAGGGATTATGGAATGTGAAGAATACCTAGATGATAGGAGCTTTGCTTATATTTATTTCAAAGCATATCATCCATAAAAGCAGCTGCTGGGTAACCATAATGATGATGATGATTTGTGTACCTTTTCAGCCAAAGAAGTCCCTTCAGTTTCCATCCAAAGTCTTATACTTACTCTCCTGATACTTACACTTACTTCACCTACTCAATACCTATACTACTCTTAAATAGGCAGTTGGTGCTGGAGGGAAGAGGACACACACATTTATTCATAGTGCAAGGCAGTCTGCACACATTATCTTATTTAATCTGTACAGAAACCCTCAAGTAGTAAGTAGTATTATCTTTATTTTACACATACTGGTTGGGGGAGGGGAGTTGAGGCTCAGAAAGTTTCTATAACTTGCCTAGAATTAAGTAAACAGAGTGAACACTCTGGGATTCAAAATTTTCCACCACCAAAGCCTGTACTTTTCCAGCAGACACACTGCCTATAGTACAGAAAAGGTGATTGTGGTTTCATGTAAGCATCTCACTTACTAATAAAGAAAGAAGAGAATCCACAGCAGGCTTAAAATCTTAATGTGAAACATTCATTCCTTAATTGACTGAAAAATTGGCAAATAACCATCAAACCAGAAATTCATTCATTTGTTCATTCACCATTTGGTTTTTGAGAATCTGCTCTGGCCAAGTTTCTGGGTAACCAATGGACATTGTCCCTGCCCTCAAGTTTCCAGGCCCTGCTAAAACTGTTTACAGTGGTTCATTTCTCTTCAGTGGCTCTGATAAAGCCCTCCTGCTTCCAGGGACAAAAGGGCATGTTGTGAAAAGTAACCTAAGTAAAGGAGAAAATCATGTTTCCTCCTTAAAATGTAGTGGAGAAAAGATATCTTCTTCCTACTCATTCCTTAAAATTTAATTTTTATTTTACACTGGAGTATAGTTGATTTACAATGTTGTATTAGTTTCAGGTGTACAGCAAAGTGATTCATTTATTCATATACATATATCCATTCTTTTTCAGATTCTTTTCCCATATTGGTCATTACAGAATACTGAGTAGAGTTCCCTGTGCTATACAGTAGGACCTTGTTGATTATCTATCTCATATATAGTAGTGTGTATATGTTAATCCCAAACTCCTAATTTATCCCCTCCCCCCCTCGACATTTCCCCTTTGGTAACGGTAAGTTTGTTTTCAAAGTCTGTGGGTCTGTTTCTGTTTTGTAAATAAGTTCATTTGTATCATTTTTTTTTAGATTTCACATACAAGTGATATCATATGATATTTGTCTCTCACTTAGTATGGTAATCCCTAGGTCCATCCATGTTGCTGCAAATGGCATTATTTCATTCTTTTTAATGGCTGAGTAGTATTCCATCATTTATATGTACCACATCTTCTTTATCCATTCCTCTGTTGATGGACATTTAGGATATCTTTTTCCTAGTCATTTTAGGAGCGTAAAGGACTATACACACTACATACCCACTGCAAGTCAAGGCAGCTGGATTCCAGCCTGGCTCTACCACTACCAGTTACGTATTTTAGGATTAACCCTAGGCTTAAGTTTCCTCATCCATAAAATCGGTGCATTGGGCTGGAGGATCTCAAGGCTTCCTGCATTATTGAATCCTGCGACCTTAATTTATGTATAAATAGAAAGTGTCCAGGAGAGCTTTGGCATTCACATTTCTCCATGAAAGGGACAGAGAAATTGAAAAGACTAGCAGGGGTATATTGAAGGTTAGCAAAGTGCCATAAAGAGTTAAAATCTGTGCCATATTCAAGTGCAGCTTCATAAATCCAGACATTTTAAGTTGGCCTAATCTTTCTTTCTTCCTGTCAAGCTATTTCCTTCCAGAGGGACCTCAGATCTGTTGTCAAAAAGAGAGTAGCAGATGGGTCCCAGCAGCCCTGCTGGCACTGTTATAGATTGAGCTCAGAACACAGGCAGCCTCGAGTTGGCTGAGCTATTATTTGGCTTCTTGTCTGCATTTTGCACATGCCCCTGAAACCCAACAGATGACAGTGTTCAATTGTGCCACTGGCCCCTTTTCTTTTAATGAGATTTCTTTGCTCATCTCTTTCTGCTCAGCCCCTGAAGTAATGGAAATCTTCTCACAGTTGGGGGAGGGGGCAGATTTTCCCTCTGGATTTTGTGTTACCTTTTGCCTAAATAATTTACTCTGAAGTATTGGAAAGCTTTTCTCTGTGCTAGATTTGGGGAGGGTGCAGAATTATCTAAAACAGTAGTTTTCTAAATGGGGCCCTAAAACCAGCAGGCCTCATCATCACCTGGATACTTGATAGAAAGGCATATTACCTGCCTCACCCCATACCTCCCGAATCAAGAACTCGGGGTGGGACCCAGCCGTCTGTGTTTCAACACTTCCTCCAGGGGATTCTGATGCACAGTAGTTTGAGAACCGCTGGTCTAAAACTTAGTCCCATCCCTCTAGGAGTTTACAGTTTAATAAAGGAGTTAAACATAAGTGAAAAGGTAGATAATAGTGTGATAGTTAAATCAAGATAGTTGATGACCAATGTCAGGTTAAATATAAATAGCTACCAGTTATGGGCATTTGCTCCGGACCAGGTACTAAGCATTGTATATACAGGCTCTCACGTTACCATGGCAACTGTATGAGGTAAGAATTACACAAGGGAGGAAACTGATGTCCAGAAAGTTTGACTCACTTGCTCTGGTTTATAGTTAGAAAGTGAAGAGGCTGGGATTTGAATTTGAGCCTCTCTATGTTAATAAGTTAAGAGAGAGGCATCTGTATAGGATACTTTTATGGGTGAGGAACGAGGATGGCTTATCATCCAGCAGCATCAGGAGGCAGAGTGCCCAGGGCCCATGATATTTTAAAAGGCCCATGAGAAGCTTTGAATTTCTTTCAAAATTAAAAGAAAAAGTGATTATATTCCTACGTGGATTATATTCTGGTGTGGATTATATTTCTTTCTGCCAATGCAGATGTGAAGCAAATTTTTAGGTTTTTGTTTTGTTTTGTTTTGAGTGAGAGAAGGAGCCCGTGAAGGCAAAAGTGCCTAAGGCCCACAAAAGTCATACTGCGGTCCTGAGAACTGCGATTTGAGACAGGCATTAAAGGGAAGCTCATAGTCTGGAAAGGTGGAGAAAGGGGGTGAGAGGCCAGCCAAGTTAACTGAGGAGAGTAGCATAAAGAAAATCCTGGAGACAGGAAGGTGATCACAGAAGCAATATGGTAAGATAGCCATATTCTCCACACCAAAAACCTGGAGACATCTTCTGATGCATAATCTGATCATAGGACCAAAATCAAGACTGTCCTGAAAAAAAAAAAAAAAATTAAAACTTGGCCTTCAAAAATGAAAGTAGGCTGATAGTATATGCACGATGACACACCATCTACAAATTGGCTTCTTGCCCTCACATCAGCCAGCCACACCTCCTCTCAGCTCCCACACTGTTTTGGAGAGCAGTAGGCCATATTCTCAAAATCTGAGGGAGCATTAGGAAGACACCTTTTCTCGTCGTACCTCACCTACTGTCTCTTGTTAACAAAACTTGTTATGAGTGCTGGGAGATAAACAATCTCCCTTGAGATCTTCAGCACTGTGTTCTAGTTCCCTAGGATCAATCTTCCCAGAGGCTTTTGCCAACAGCTTGGTAATCCTCCAGCTGTAGACCCGCCAGCTAAGGATTGTGCGCCAATACCCCATACAGTGATGCATATGCCTGATCTTTCCTGTGTCGTCACAGAGAACATCTACAGACTCATCTGCAGCACACAGACTTTTCTTAAAACAAAGAACCATGTATGTATTTACTTTAAGGGAGGCATGGTTGCAAGAATGTCATGTGAAGAAAGGGTAATTGTGTTTTAGTCAGTGTTCTCCAGAGAAACAGAACCAATAGGAGAAATATGTATGTCTGAGAGAGAGAAAAGGGAGGGAGGGAGGGGAAATTATTTTAAGGAATTGGAATTGGCTCACACAGTTTTAGAGGCTGGCAAGTCTGAATTCTGTAGGACAGGCCAGCAGGCTAGAAACTCAGGCAAGAGTTGTTGCAGTTTTGAGTCAGAATTCTGCAGGGCAGCAGGCTCTGTGTTGCAGGTTTGAGAAGAGTTCCTTTCTTTTCAGGAAATTTCAGACTTTGCTCTTAAGGCCTTCAACTGATTGGACGAGGCCCACCCACATTCCAGAGGGTAATCTGCTTTTCTCAAAGTCTGCTGATTTCAGTGTTAATCACATCTAAAAAATACTTTCACAGCAACATCTAGACTGGTGTTTAACCAAATAACTGGGCATCATAGCCTAGCCAAGTTGCCACATAACATTATCAGAGGTTATATGCAGAAGCCTGAACTACATGCTAAGAGAGCATGGAACCATTAACGTTTGTAAACGCACCATCAGAATTATATAAATACATTGCTATACAAATATATTGGCTTTCTATAGGTGTGGGGCAAGGATATAGCTGTACGGGGTGATGGAAGGAAATAATTTCCAAGAGGACTAAGAAAATTGACAATACTTGTCCAACCTTTGTAGATACATGCAGCAGAGGGCAATGGGGGAGGAAGAAGGGAGAGGGATGGAAAGGAGGGGGAGCTCTTGTCACATGTACGTTTGAAACAGAGTATTTAGAAGTAACCTAATCCTTATATTTGTGGAGCTATAGCTTTTTACAAAATTTTTATTGGAGTACAGTTGATTTACAATGTTGTGTCAGTTTCAGGTGTACAGCAAAGTTAGTCAGTTATACACATACATATATCCACTCTTTTTTAGATTCTTTTCCTATATAGGCCATTACAGGGTATCGAGTAGAGTTCCTTGTGCTAAATAGTAGGTCCTTATTAGTTATCTATTTTATATATAGTAGTGTGTGTATGTCAATCCCATTGTCTGCTACTTCTGCGAGGTGAGTTATTTGGTACTCCCTAAAATGACATTTAAACACAATAGATTTCATATTCCCCATGACCTGCTTCTTATGGTGATCTCTGTGCATTCTTTTTTTCTTTTTAAATTAGTAATTTTTGGCTTTTTTTTTTTCTGTCTGACAAGACTATGGAAAAGAATTTGTCTTTCTCCCTGTGAGTGACACCACTAGAAGATCCTTTTATGTTTTTCATGAGACCTTCTGAAATCAGCTTTTTCTGTCTATGACTTTTGGCTGAGGAGTTAGTACGTTGGGTCTTACACCCATGTGAATGCTGGAAATGAAAAACGGGTAAAGGGATAATCTTTTGACTCCTTCTCTCGAGGCCGGGTAATGATATATTTGGGCTGTCAGAAGAATCAGACTCTTTGAGCACACACTACCCGCCTCTCTCAGTCTTGCTGTTTGAATGGGCTCTATCCCAGTTCCAAACATTTGCCCTTTCTCCAAGGTAAATTGATACTCTGTAAACTACAGTGTTCCCTTGTTTATTCACTGTTTTCTGGCTTTGCCCTGAACCAAACCTGGAAGACCAAACTTGGCACTGACTCTGTGTTCATTTATTTTTGTAACTATATTTTATCATTTGGTGCGTTATATTTGGTGACTAGGTGCTGATAATTAAGTATCATCAAAAGTCCTTTAAATTGTTACTTTAATTCAGGACTTAAATCTGTTTGTTTGTTTTTTTTTTTTTTCAAAAGAGCCTATTTTGGTGTCTCTCCTCACCTCCATCCCACTCCCACCCCAGCTGCCTCTGCGCCTCTGGCCAGCCCTTCCCAGAGCAGGCTTCCAATAAGTGCTGGCAGATAGACAAATATGTATGTTCTTGGGTCCATCCAATTTCCATCTGAGATAGACATGGCAAGTTTTATCATCCCAATTTCATAGGTGAAAAAACTGACTCAATAAGTGAGCTGTTTAATATCATCCAGAAATGAGAAAGTGGTAAAGTTGGGACTTGAACGTAAGTCTTCTCCCTTCTAGCCCAGTGCTTGTCAATTAGATAATTTTTTTGAACTTCTGTAGGTTGATGTGTTTATTCCTATTCTCCCATTGTCCCATGGAAAAGTACATCAAGTTCAATAGCCAAAGTTTCCCAAAGAGAGATTTTGAGAATAACTGAGTCAGAACTCACCTCTGACTTTTCACACTGTCATGTGACCTACTGAGTTCTTTTCACGCTTGAACACGTATTTCCCACCTCAGCAAATCCATGACGGCTACTGCTGTGTCAGTAAGCTGCTCCCCATCTGTGATGTGTGGGACCAGCTCCAGTGGCTGGAGGCCAGAGGGAGGCGAGGGAATCAGGCCTCTCAATGTACATTTAAGTCTTCTGCATATCTATAGATATGGTGTTTGTTTGCGGTGAGGAATTTTATAGTGAGAAAAAGCCACGAGCCGAGACGAGGTGGTACAACTCAGCTGTCCTGTGGGAGGAACACCCACAGAGGAGCCCTTTTGTACTGTGTTGGCTTCTAGCTTGAGGAAAAATCCAAGGTACTTCTCCAGCTGGAATAGCAAAATGTCAAAACTGATGTAAGAAAAAAAAGAACCTTTATGAAAACTGATGGCATTTGAGGAAGATAAGAAGTCATGGCTTTTGAAAGCAAGATGTACTAGCGTATCAGGGACCCAGCAGGAAAGAGCTGACACATTCGAATAAGGGTAATTGGAGAAATATTTAATAAAGGGAGTATTTACAAAGATGGTGGCAACTTGTGAGGCACTCACAAGGAATAGTGTGACAACCCAGGAATAGTAACAGAACAGCTGTTATTCCTAGGCCTCAGGGGGTGAGGGGAGGTGGTGATTCCCAGAACCCAGAATGAGAATTTTGGGTAGAAAGGGCCATCCTACAAGGAGCTGTGACCTACTGTTGAGGGACAAAGCCAGCCTGAGGCCTTCCCACAGGAAGGAAGCCTCCTCCCTTCCTCCTCTGATCTCCCGCCAGGGGCCCTCATTGGTTAAAACGAAGGGGAATTTAGAGGGTGAGGTGAGGGAGCCTCCCAGGGAGGAGAGCAACATGGAAAAAGTAGGAAAGTGGACCTGAGGAAGCAAACAGAAGTTAGGCAGCACAGCTGGCTTAATTGGAGAGTGATGGAAGCTCAGGTTCTGAAAAGTGGACTGAGTTATATAAACATACAGGATTAGTTAAGTACTCCTCCAGTGCATCGGAGGATCTGTTTTCAAGATACATATGAGAGTTCCTTTAGAACAAAGGCTGTCAAAAACTCAGTCTAGGATTGGGTCACCCTTTGTAGAAATCCAAGCTATACCAATGGAGGAAATTAGAATGTCACCTTCCCTCCATTTTAACCGTTGGTTAAAGGATGTGGCTTTTTAAAGTTGTCAACATAAGAGAGTCTGGTTCTAGGTCATGGCTGGGGAGTAAATTTGTTTTTAATTTTTAATTTTTTAATTTATTGAAGTATAGTTGATTTACAATGTTAATTTCTGCTAAACAGCAAAGTGATTCAGTTATACATATATATATATACATGCTCTTTTTAAAAAATATTCTTTTCTATTATGGTTTATCACAGGATATTGAATATAGTTCCCTGTGCGATACAGTAGGGCCTTGTTCATTCATTCTCTATATAATAGTTTGTATCTGCTAATCCCAAACGCCAAATCGATCCCTCCCACACCCTCTCTCCCCCTTGGCAACCGTTAAGTCTGTTCTCTATATCTGTGAGTCCGTTTCTGTTTCATAGATAAGTTCATTTGTGTCATATTTTAGATTCCACATATAAGTGATATCACATGGTATTTGTCTTTCTCTTTCTGACGTACTTCACTTAGTACGATAATCTCTAGGTCCATCCATGTTGCTGTAAATGGCATTATTTCATTGCTTTTTATGGCTGAGTAGTCTTCCATTGTATATATGTACCACATCTTCTTTATCCATTCATTTGTCGATGGACATTTAGGTTGTTTCCATGTCTTGGCTATTGTGAATAATGCTGCTATGAACATAGGGGTGCATGTATCTTTTCGAATTACAGTTTTGTCCAGATATATGTCCAGGAGTGGTACTGCTGGATCATACGGTAACTCTATTTTTAGTTTTCTGAGGAACCTCCATACTGTTTTCCACAGTGGCTGCACCAACTTACATTCCCACCAACAGTGTAGGAGGGTTCCCTTTTCTCCACACCCTCTACAGCATTTATTATTTGTAGACTTTTTAATGATGGCCATTCTGACTGGTGTGAGGTGGTACCTCATTGTAGTTTTGATTTGCATTTCTCTAATAATTAGCGATGATGAGCATCTTTTCATGTGCCTATTGACCATCTGTATGTCTTTGGAAAAATGTCTATTTAGGCCTTCTGTCCATTTTCTGACTGGGTAGTTTGTTTTTTTGTTATTGAGTTGTATGAGTTGTTTGTATATTTTGGAAGTTAAGCCCTTGTCAGGCATATCATGTGCAAATATTTTCTCCCAGTCTGTAGGTTGTCTTTCAATTTTGTCTATGGTTTCCTTTGCTGTGCAAAAGCTTATAAGTTTGATTAGGTCCCATTTGTTTATTTTTGTTTTTATTTCTATTGCCTTGGGAGACTGACCTAAGAAAACACTGGTACGATTTATGTCAGAGAATGTTTTGCTATGTTCTCCTCTAAGAGTTTTATGGTGTCATGTCTTATGTTTAAGTTCTTAAGCCATTTTGAGTTTATTTTTGTGCATGGTGTGAGGGTGTGTTCCAACTCCACTGATTTACATGTGCTGTCCAACTTCCAGGGAGTAAAATTTTTAATTCACTCCCTTAAACTATCTGAAATGTTGATCAACTGAGAATCAGAATTTATGGTAGATTGAGTGAAAAATATGTAATGCAAATGGTCCTTTACATGTTCCAAAATGTGCCCTGGATTAAGCCCAGGCAGCAGAGAACTATGTACCTGTACCATGTTGCAGAGGATCCCACACAGTTTCTTTATTCTGTTTTGTTTTTGTTGTAGGTCATTGGCTTATCTTGATGGAAAACGTTAGGTCAGCCCAGTGAAACTCACCTCTATGCCAAGGATATTACTGATACCATGATTTTCTAATCAGAATATCTGTGCTCTCATGAGCAAATCCAATCCAATCTCCATCTTGACTATTAGTTAAATAATGTGACTTTATTTAATAACATTTATGTAATTGATCATGTTTATCCCTTTGAGTTGACCCCTTGGAAGTTTATGTTTCACAGCCAAGTTTATCACTTACTAGTATCAAATGTATAGAATTCCGGAATATGTATTTTATTGTATTACTCTAAGTCTTAATTTCGTGTTGTGATCCTGTCACTCTTTTTTTTTTTTCCCCAGGTATTTTTAAGTCATATGGTGGTGGTGGGTTTTTATATATCTACCAGCTTTGTCTTAAAGTGGAAGTATAAATAAGCACATATATCCTCTTCATAGAAATGTTCACGTTTCCCCTGAAGAGACTTTTTTTTTCTTGCCTCTTTGCTCTTATCTTGGCACCTCTTTTAATTCCTTGCTCCTCCATCTTGTTTCCTGCATATTGAAATTCCACTCTTCATTTAAGACCCAGACCAAATGTCTCTTCCTTCCTAAAACATTCTCCAGTCTTATCAAACAGAAGGAATCCCTCCATCTCCTGAATCTCATTGTACTTTGAACCTTTTTGTGGCCATCCTCACATTCCGCCTCATGTTATATTTACTAGAGACTCTCTTAACCTATCTGGACGTAAGCCACTTGAGGCTTATACATCTTTATATCCCAGACTACCTTAAACAGCATTTATACTTAAGTTGTAACTTGAAGTCAAATATAAATTGAAAGGGGGATAGTGAAGTCATTTAGATGGGTGAATTTTAGAAACTTCAGTGCAGTATTTAGTTTCCCTCTACCACGGGAAATAATTTAGATTTTCCTAATTGACACTGGCCTATGATTTTCCTTCATCATACAGCTCTTGTCTGGTTTAGGAATCAAAGTTGTGCTGACACCATAAAACAAACTAGGGAGACTTCCTTTTCTTCTGTTCTTCAGAATAACTTGTATAAGCCAGGGGGTTTCTCTAATACGTGAGAATTAGGTAATATTTATAGAATTGTCTGTGCCTATTCCTTATTTGGGGGATAGATATTTTACTAGTAATGTGATTTCTTAATGATTACTGGTCTGTTCAGGTTTTCTAATTCTTTCTGCATCAACTCTGCTATTTAATATTTTTCTAGAAAATTGTTCATCAAAGTTTTCAAAGGTTTTGTAATGAAATTGTTCATATTCTTACTAGTTTTCAATCTCTACTATATCTGTAGTTAGTTATATAATTCTTTTATTCCTAATATTATCTATTTGTATCTTCTCTCTTTTTTCCTTGTTCAATCTTTCTAGAGATGGGTTCATATTATTAGTCTTTTCTAATAACTAGATTTGGTTAATTTTTTCCTTTTGTTTGCTTGTTTTCTACTTTATTAAATTTTGCTTTCATCTCTCTTTTCTCCCTGATATTAATATTGCTATACTGGCTTTCTTCTTGTTCATATGTTTCATGTTCTTTCTATTTATCTCAGAGGTCCCTGCTTTTGCCACTGAGCACCAATCACCATTTACTTCTGCCAACACGTCCATAACTGAACTACAAGTTCATGGAGTGCCATGATACATTTCCCTACTGCTAACTTCCAATTCCAGTTCAAGAGGGAAATTGGAGACTGGAATTGTTTGTCAGACCTGGATCTTTCATCTAACCATATTGGAGGTGGCCTCCTTCTCAACTTTATTATAATGAACTAGCTGAGTATAACTACTTACCTGAGCCCCAGTTTCCTATCTATAAACCATCAACCCAGTACACACACAATCCACCCAACCTTATGTGGCAGCCCTGCCCTGGGCAGCCCACATGGATCCTTCAACCAGACTCCTGTCTCCATCCTGCCAACCTGGTCCTACAGTCCGTTCTCCATTCACTGGCTTGAGTGAGTCTTTCAAATGAGAATATCATTCTTTCGCTACCTATCTTTTTAAAACCCTCCAATGTCTTCTCATTTATTGTGGAATAAAATTCTGATTCTTAACTATAGTCTGTAAGGCCCTGTGTCCCCCAGTTGCTGCTTACGTCTGTGATCACTAAGACCACTCTCTCTACCAGCCCTCCGTCTTGCCCACCAGACTCTTCCAATTTAGTGATTTAGTGCCAGCTGTAAGTCTCTGTCTAGAACTCTCCTGACATGGCTGGCTTATTCTCATGGTTTGGGGTTCCCCAGAGAGACCTCCTATAACTGCTCCATCTACAGTAGCAATAACTGTACCACCAAGTTATTCTAGTTTTCAACTGGGGGCAATTTTGCCCCTCCCACCTAGGGGACGTCTAGCAATACCTGGAGACATTTTTGATTGCCACAACTCGGGTGATGCTACTGTCATCTATGGGTAGAGGTCGCAAATGCTGCTACACATCCAACAATCACAAGAGCGCCCCGCAGGACACAGGATTATCCAGCCCCAAGGGCCAACAGTGCCAAGGCTGAGAACTGTGCTCCATCCCACAGCCCTGCTTCATTTTCTTCCTACCACTTTTTTTTTTTTCCTGTCTGAAAAGATTTTCTGTTTATCTGTTTAATTGATTTTGTCGTGTCTGTCTCCACCCATGAGAATGGACCCTCCAGGAAAGCAGACATTTGGTTTGTCTTGTTTACTGCTGTACCCCTAGTGCTTAGAGCAACCCTTGCCACATGTTGAGGCGCCTCATAAATACAGCTGATTGAAGGAATGGAAAAGAAAGTCAAGTTCGTCCAACATAATTGGCTTTTAATAAAAATGATAATTACTGGTGTTTACTGCTTCCTTTTCCGAGGGAGATGTGCTAGATTTATTTCTCAAAGTCCTGGAGGTTGGAAATTCAAAATCAGGGTGCCAGCATGGTTGGGTTCTGGTTAGAGCCCTCTTCCAGGTTTCAGACTTCCAACTTCTCACTGTATCCTCGAATAGTAGAAAAAGTGAGAGAGCTCTGTGGGGTTTTTTATAAGGGCACTAATTCCACTCATGAGTGCCTCACCCTCCTCACCTCACCTAATCCTAATTACTTCCCAAAGGCCCCACCTCCTAAAACCATCACACAGGGAGAGGCTCAACTGATGAATTGAGGGGAGGGCACAAACATTCAGTTCATAACAGGAATATGCATCTTTTCTAATGTTGCAAAATCCATCTTTCCCCTTGTTTTGAAATTTGAGACCATAGTTATCTATTTTAGTGTTCTTGTATATTTCTTCTTCATTATAGTGCTTCCAAGATTCTTATAGCCTTTCAGTTTGCTTAGAGTGCTGTTACCCACTTCACTCAGCCTCATGGAGAAAAACAGGTGTGCCTGTTCAGTTGTTTTGGTTCTTTTTTTGTTTTTTGTTTTGCCTTTGTTATCCTTTGCCTATACCAGTTTGAATCTCCAGAGAGGAAAAATTATTCTGTTTACTTAATCATCTGTTACATCAACTCAAGTAGTACTTGACCATATATAATCTTCAAAGACTTCTTTTATTTTTGCTTTTTTAAACTTCAATTCATTAAGTGATCATTTGAAAGTATTAGGCTCTCACAGAATAACTAAAAATCCCCTGAATTGATATCTACCATGTCCTTTTCGTCCATGTAATAATCAGGATGCTACTTATTGCATTTAAGTAGGAATTTTTTTTTTTTTTTTTTTTAATAATAATTGTAACTGCTTCAGTGGGATGAATAAGATAGTATATTTCCTCAGGTGCCCAGCTGACACTGAGCTGGGCTATTTTGCCTTGACAAAATATGTCTGAGAGAACATCCTGTAAGACAAGAGGAAATATCATTGGTGATAACAGATGTCCCATATTTCCCCATTTAATGAAGTGCTACTTAAATGTTTTGAAGGTATTCTATGATTGGCCTGATGACAATAACTTAATCACTTTCTCTCTCAACTGTTGACTTTTAAAACATATTAAGGGTAGGTTCAATTACAGTGTCTGTTCTACAGCACGTAACTCCTTTTTCTGTAGCTCCAACTGCTACTTTTTTCCAGCTGAGGAGGGAAACTCCTAATGAGCCACACTTCACAAAGAAGAGACCCCATTTTTAGCCTTCACCCTGGACACCCAGGGTACAACCAGCTCTGAAGCCATCTATTTTCCCCTGCTGATTTCTGGTTCATCTTGGCTTTGGGAACTGTACTAGGTTTTTGCTGAACCCTGAAAAAGTCATGACCCCCTAATGGCCCCACCCCCAATTCCCCATTGCTGAACGATAGAAGGCACATGAGAAATTATTTTCATAACTGCTTATAATTTGGAAGAATTTTGTAGGCTTTTAGTTTAAGTAGAGAGAGAAAAATTCACTTTTTCCTCTTCTCCTTTCCCCACTGCCCCCTCACCAGCCCCAACAGCCATGGAGAAGACAAGGAGTGCCCTTCATTTTAAGAATAGGAGCTAACATTTCTTAAGTATTTACCGCGGCCAGGTCCTCTGCTGAGTAATTCACTTTCCTGTTTTCTTGGAGTTAGCTCAGTCGGAGGTTACCGAAAACTGCCATCTCCCCCTGTTCTACCATAGCGCCCTCCCCAACCCACCTACCCACTACCCTGCCTAAAAGGGAAAAAGATCGTATAATATGGGATTTCTAACAACCTAGTTCTGAGGATGGTGCCTATAGTTACTTTTCACGTTGACATTTTGCCTGATCTTGATCAGAAGTCTTTGTTTGATTTGTCTGACAACATATTCTTTTCCTTTGAAGATCAAATTAATCAATGTATGCTTTTCTAGTATGTAAGCTTTTCATTCACATTTCATTTGACTTAACTCCATCAAATATTTCTGTTGGCATTTTTAGAATTAATAATAGTAGCTAACCTTTACTGTGAGTTATTTTAACCCAGTCTCTCTAAAATCTCTACCTAAATTATCTTGCTTTAAAGTAACATTGTTAGTATTGTCCATTTGTGAGTCAGCAGTCTGAGGCACCAGGCAGTTTAGTAACTGCTCCAAACTCGCTAATAAGTAGTGGAAGTTAGATTCAAACTCAGGCCTTCTGACTCCAGAGTCTAAATGCTTACTGGTCACATGGCTTTATTTCTCAATAGTCAAAGCTGTGTGGATCTTGGGCAAACATCCTAACTTTCTCTAGAATCTCCAACTGGACTTCTTTATGTATCTTGCTATGCTTCCATAGTCCATTTTTATTATGGTCTTAACCACTGTCTATGAAATGAAAATAATTACACTACCATCTCACTGGGTATGCCGTGAAGCTGCAGGATTTTTTTAAAAAAGAGGTTTCAGGGGAACTAAATTCCTTCCAATCTGTGCTTTGAGCCCATTCACATCCAGTCTTACTCAGGAACAGGAGTGACAGCAGTTTTTCTGAGCAGACACAAAAATCAAGGGGCATTTCTGACTCCACAACCTGTGTGAAAGAGCATTTTATATTCCCAAAAGAAACTCTTCACAGCCCCAGCTCCATCCCCCAGCTGGAGCAGAGCAGCAGGGGTGATGGGCTCACTGGGAGATCGGAGGGGCAGGTGATCGTCCTTATTTAGATGTGCCCGTGATCACGTGACCAGAAAATGGAGGCGACTCCGTATTCCCAGTTAACTGCTCCAGACAGGAGATGCTGAGGAGCAGTAACCGAGCATCCTTCTCACTCTCGAGCCTCCTCTGTCCTCAGAAGGTAGGTGGGTCCTGGTGCGGCTTTAGGAGGATGGGCTGTGGGAGGTCAGATTGCAGTGGAGAGTGTTGCTTTCACAGACTGGGCTATTGCAGCTGGGAAGCTGGAGGGGGAGAGGGAAGGGGGTGACAGGATGCAGAGCTCTGCCCAGCCCCTTGAAAGTGACAGCTGGCAGCTGCATTTCACTCTGTATCATCTCTTACTGGAAGGGCTTGTGGTCCTGTACGCTATCTCCTGCCCCTCCCTTGGTGGGCAGGTAATTAGGTAAACAGACTCTGCACGGCTATAAACATTTTTTATTCCTTTATGTCTATGATGAAAATGGAGATAGAAAAGCAAAAGAAATGACAGTTGGGAAACCGTTTAGGACTCTCGTCTGATGGGTATTGAAATGTCTATTTGGATTATTTGACAAGCAGAGTGGCCCTGGTACAGTGGCATTTTAATTTTTTATGTTATTGCTAATAGTCATTGAAGCTAGTAACATACACTTCTCTTTTTTCTGATGAATCTTGTAACATTTAAACCTTACCTAAGTTCTAAGCTGCAGAAATAGGTCATCCTCAAAAATGGGCTTATGTTGTTTTCTATTGCTTTTTCAAAATCAAGACAGAATACGCTACTTAGAGAATATCAGTATTTTACTGAGAAACTAAGTTATGTGAGAAACTAGAAAAAAATTATCACCTGGTTAATTTCAAGCAGGAAAGACATAGGTTATGGAATTCCTCTATGGAAACCAAAAAAAACAAGACTCCCATCTAGAAGAAGTGATTTAAAGTGTGATTCTGCCTGAGATCAGTGTCATGACAAATCACCTGTCATGGTGACTTAAGGGGGAGGGGGGACATAATCTCTATAAACTGCCCCCCTTCTTTCATAGGAACTGTTGATGTGCTGTGGATCTTATGTAAACTGCTATTCGAGCACAGCTTCTGGGCTCATTTCCCACCAGATGGTCCCCCGACCCCCTCCTAGAGAGAAAAATAGAAGCTGCCACTGAATGAGTCCACTTCAAAATGTTCATTTGATGAAAGTTTTCTTAAAATCATAATTGATGATATTCACAGAATGTAAAAACTGGAATTATTAGATTAAACTTCCTGGTAATTAAAAAAAAAGATCCATGACCTTTCTGTTAATTTAAAGAGACAAATTATCTGGGAGAAAGAAAGTGCCTTTCCGGAAGTATCTCTATCAGTAAATTATACTTATGCAGGCTAGTGAAAGCTCTGTACTTTAAAATGGCTTGGACCTTGCTCTGCAACTCAAAGACAAATAAACAAGACGTGGCTGTTGTCATGCACAGTCAGCAGCACCTAAACATCCCCAGGAGATTTCGCTTTGTAATGCAAAGTTACCCTTTATATCCTAAATAAGATCTAAAGCTTCATAGGTGCTTAAGGGTAATGAGCCAGATTCTCCTTCCTATTAACAAGAAGTCAAATTAACTTTTTCCCAATGGTTAGGGCTCTCTTTGGTACTTTCCAGTGAATTTCCATTTGGTTTTTCATTCTTGAATGTCTTTGTACTCAGGGAAGGATTTATCTCTTATTAAATAAAGGATCACGATACTTTTTTGATCTTTAGACTTCATACTTTCTAGCAAGCTAGAAGACAGTGCGGGGTTTGCACATAGGTTCAGGTACTCAATATAGGTTATGACAGGAAAGCTTGAGTTCACCTACAGCAAATAAAAGCTTATTTTTTTCTTCTTCGCTAGCCTGGAATTGCTTTGACATGCCAAGATTTTGCAGACAGTGGCTTTACTCGAATCAACTTCCTGCTAGGGTAGTATTTGAATTTGGGATGGGTTCTCAATTCCTTATCCATTCTAGTCAGTAGGATAGTTGGGGGAGAGGGGAAGGGATGAGAAGGGGCAGAGGGAAAAGTAGTGAAGGACAGATTCTGTCCCTGGTATCCTGTCTGTATCAGAGTTGACAAAGAACATTTGGGTACAGCTTTTTTCTGGATTAATAATGGCAGGAGTCATGGGGTAGTGGTGGATAGGTGTGCAAAAGGGTTGCAGGAGAAGAGGCAGGAATGGATACCCCTGTCTGAACACCATGATCATTTGAAGGCTCTGTTAAGCCATTTGCCTGGGGTTTTGATAGTTGTGTGATTTTCCATATTATTCTTGCATCCTGAGTTTCAATTGCTAAGGTAAGATAAGGTGAAACAAATTGTAGAATTCATTTTGACTCACTTCCTCAGTTTATAAGCAAGCAAATGAGCTCTAGTTAGAGTGAGAGATTGACTCAAGGTCACAGTCAGTGGCTGGGCCACGATCAGAACCCAGGTGGCCAGCTCTTGGTCTCATGCTATTTCCTTTCACCCCAGGCCTTTGAGAAGCCCTTAGCAAAACCTGGCCCGTGCATTTACATTTCTCAGAGCTTAAAAAAAACACACAAAAAACGCTACTACTCTTCTATTTTAAGGGTAAGGTAGCATTTCCTAATTCCTTTACAACCCTTAGAAATTTGGGGGAAATGAAACTGGACTCTATTCTCAGAGCTTGTGCATTTATTATGAACAAGATGCTGTCTACCCCTAAAGACTGCATGTGATACAAAGGCAAAACAAATGGCTTGCAAAAGGCGGAGTAAAGTCAATTCCATAAGAGGTGGAACTGAGGGGCTCTGGGCCCTCCAAGTTGGGAGAGCCTTGCTCCTCCTTTATTGTAGAGGAGTAAATACAGGATTCATGGATGAGGTGGATTCAGTAGTTGGGGGAAGGAACATTTCAGCAGAAGGGAATATACACCAAGAGAGGGAAGAGGACTGTCAACAAGACTTGGGAAACTAGGAGCTCATGTTGTCTGAAAGGTAGAGTATTGGGGGATGCTAGTGGTGGATTGATCTAAATGGTGGAAAGCCCTGAGGGTCAAAGAAATTTGTATGAAATGTGTTGGCAGTGGGAAGCCAGTGTTTTATGAGTTGGGGGTTTGGATTGGCAGTAGACTGGCGATGGTGTGGGAGAGATGGGAGGCAAGATGAGAGGTGGTAGTCCACCTGAAATAGAAGGGACTGACCCTGCCTAGGATGGAAAGAAGAGAGGCGATTACAGAACTGCAGACGTGGAAGAAAGGCATAGTGCTTGAAAACTGAGGGAGATAAGAATCTTCTGAGGAGGTGCCTAGTGAAGAATTGGCACACCCTGTGATAGGGTATCATTTCATTCCTCATGACTGAGAATCTGCAGCCTTGCTGCCCTCGATATAAGTTAATATAAGCAAGGTGACAAAAGCGTGAAGCTCTCTCATCTGAACAAGATAGACTGAGCTTTGGCAGGAGCACTTTCAGAAAGCTAAACCCACATCTGATTAGTCAGCATCAGGTCACGGTCCCAACGCTGGGCCATGGTTTCTATGACGACACTTCCATTGTTAGCAAGAGCGCAGGGCTGCAAGCCTCTAGATCTACTGAGGTGGACCTAACGGAGTGGGATGTAAAGAGGATGGTGACTTTTTCTTCCCGTCATTCCCTTCCTTCCTAGGCAGTGGCAGTTTAAGGACAGGGATCAGGCCGAATGGTGCCCCTGACAAGTGCCAAGAAGATTCTGACTCATAGAGTAGAAATCAGAATGAGTCTTGACAGTGGGCATGGGGGCTGGGGACAAAGAAGGGAGAAGGGGAACAGGGGAGCTCAGATGTCATCTATCCCCACTCCTTCCCCAGCCTATCCACAAGATCCAGCCCCAAAACTGCTACCTGTTGTCTGGAGACTTCCAGGTTTATCCACTCTGCCCACATTTGGAGGAACTACTCCTATCTCTGAAACCCCATGATTATCACTCATGGATTTTACCCTACCGTTTTGTGTAAACTTGTATGTCTTTTCCTCTTTATTCTCCTAGATTTTAAATTCTCAGACACACGCAGAATGTGTGTCTGAACCATTCTCTTAGTAATATACCCTCCCCCAGACTAACACTTTCCACATGGTTCTAGGACTGAACCGTTTGTTAAATTCCTACCTGAAAGAATAATAACCTGGGAAACAAACAGTGAGTACCAGAGAATCTACATCTATCAAGGCTTATGGGAAACTGGTTTGGAAACCCTAGGGGGGATAATCAGAATTGTTTAGGGGTAGTTTTGCCTGGAGACAGATATCTTTCAAAGTCCCTCCAATCCAAAAATTCAGAAAGGAACATAGGCTTCCTATAGTGCCCTCAAAAACAGGATTTACTGTTGTCCAAATCCAATATGGAAACCCCATTCATAAAGCTACCATTGCCCATGAAGCAAGAGAAGAATAAAAATGTTGCCACTTAAGCAATTACATTTTTCTATGTCCAACTCCCAGAAACACCCAGGAAAGGGTTGATGAAGTTGGAAGTTTTAGAAATAGCTCTTTCTAAAACAAAACAGGAGTAAAACCAACATAATGTGATCTCAGGAGAGCAGCTGTGCACAAGATCGGTTAGGAGGGCAGGTAAAATGGAGATGAGAGGATAGCTAGAGATTATTGATCTCTGGAAAGGTATTGATAACTGAAAGAAAGAAAGCTTGGGATGGAGTAAAGCCCCATTCCTGGGCTAGCTGTGGGGAAGTTTTCTTTGTTGATTAGACTAAGTTCAGGGACGATCACAGGTCATGTTCTTGATATAACTGAATCATGTTCTTGATATAACTGAGACTGAAGCTTCTAACCAAAATTTTCATACACTTAACAGTTTATAGACTCAAGGCTTTTTCTAATTTGCTTGGTCGTAGGTGGCTGGTCTTAGGCTGTTAATTTTATTTCCCAATACTAACGTTTATTTACCAGCAGGGACCTGGTAACTAGAAAATGTGAGTCATATACCAGAGTCTTGGAATCCTATATAATGCCATAATTCTGTGAACAACGATTATTTAAAATCATAAGCACATTTTTTCCCTAAATAGCTGTCTACATTTATACAATGAAGGCATACCAATGTAAAAGGAATAGCTAAAAGAATCAGCTCTCCTTGTGAAGTTGGCATAGCTGTATGATTACTGACTATATCCCTGAGGAGAGTACAAAATTAATCAAGTCTCATAAATTAGCTTCATAGAATGTGATTATACTGTACAGTGGGGCATGTGTAAATAAAGGTGATGGCTTCTTTCAGCCATGAGGGACCTGACTTGGGCTTCTCTCCTTCCCTCTAGATTTGTCAGGCAGCAGTAGAAGGGCTTTCTAGTAGGAAGGAAGAACGGAAGGCCTGATATACTCCTTCCATAGCTGAGATTCTCCTCCTTGAAACTGCTGATGAAGGAGATCAGATGCTGTATTCATTTGCTTGAGCTGCCATAACAAAGTACCACAGACTGGGTAGCTTAAATAACAGAAATTCATTTTTTTCACAATTCTGGAGGATAAAATTCCGAGATCAAGGTGTCGGCAGGATTGGCTTCTTCTGAGGCCTCTTTCCTTAGCTCGTAGATGGCTGTCTTCACCCCTTGTCTTCACTTGGTCTTCCTTCTGTGCGTGCCTGTGTCCTAATCTCCTCCTATATAATAGGACACCTGTCATATCAGATTAGGGCCCACCCTAATAACCTCATTTTAACTTAATTACCTCTTTAAAGACCTTATCTCCAAGTACACTCAACATTCTGAGGTACTGGAGGTTAGGATTTCAACACATGAATTTGGGAGGCGGGGGCAGGAATCCAGCCCATAACAGAGAATGTGCTGGGAATTCCTGTCGGCCAGCCCCACACTTCATTTGTCATTCTTCAGTGTTGAGTCTACGGGCACATGCCATCAAGTGAAGTAGTTTTATGGGTGTTGGGTTTTTTCTCCTCCAGTAGGGTGGGTGGAACAAGTTAATTTGGCTAATGCGCAATCTTTAAACTGCTCTGTAAAGTAAATGGCCGCTCAGTGTGATTTGTATGTGTGAAAGGTCCCAACTCAAAATTGTATATCCATAATCAACCCTTTAGCCCTTCCTTGTCCTAAAGAAACCAAAGGGCACTGGTTAGTATGGTAAGGGGGGGGGGAGTATGGTAATTTTTGGAATTTGGAAAGCAGACAACTTTACTTTATAAGGTTGAAACAGCAGCACCATCCATGAAATACAAACCAAAAATTTTACTGTTTCCAAATTTATTGCTGTTAATTTTGGTCTTAAGTTGATAGATTCCATAGAAGGTGATAAGTATCTTTTACCTCTTCCTCCATTAGAAAATTAGGTTAATAATGGATTCCTTGATCGAGAGTATCACCACTTACTAAAACATACATGGAGAGAATAATCAATAAACAGGCTTTCTAGGAAAAAAAAAAAAATGTTGAGTCTAAGGGTCACTTCAGGGGTTCCATGACCACCTTGGAGATTCACGGTGAATATGGCAGGCCTAGTTGAGCCCCAAATCTTCTAATAATAGTAAGAGTAATATTAAATAGTAGAACTTTTGCCAAACACTTTACTCATTATCTTTGAAATCTCACGCTATTCCTCGTATAATACTCATTTTGCAGGTGAAGAAACTAAGTCTTAGGGAGGTCAGCTAACTTTACCGCAGTTCCATGGTTAATAAGAGGCAGAGGGGGGTTGATCCTATTGACCCCACCTTGCCTCCCTATTTGTGAGCGTTGGTTCTTCTTAGTTGTCTGTGGTCTGAAAGTCTAAGGAGAAACTCCTTGCAGGAGAATAAGGTTGGGGATAGAGGTATGAAGGAACTTCTTTTCAGCTTTGAATTGGGGATCTAAGGGAGTCCAGAGTCCCCAAAGAACACTGAAACCTGAAGTGTGATTCAGAATTTTCCCATTGCCAAGACATCAGCTAACCTAGATCTGTTACACCCTAACCACTGGCAAGAGGGAGGAAATAAGAACAAGAGTCAGGAATGGGGATTAGGGACACTGGAGCTGCCCTGGAGTTGAGTATGCAGCCAACTCTGCCTCCAGTTTGATGTAGTCCTGTTTATCTAGTATTGCTTCTCTTGGCTGTGCTTTTGGTGTCACATCCAAGAAATCATTGCCAAATCCAATGTCATGAAGCTTTCCCCACTATGTTTTCTCCTAGGAGTTTTATAATTTTAGGTCTTACTTTTAGGTCTTTAATCCATTTCGAGATAATTTTTGTATATGGTGTAAGGTAAGGATCCACCTTCATTCTTTTGCATGTGGATATCCTGTTTTCCCAGTGTCATTTGTTTTTTGTTTTTTTTTTAATTTTATTTATTTATTTATTTATTTATTTATGGCTGCGTTGAGCCTTCGTTGCTGCACGTGGGCTTTTGCTAGTTGCCGCAAGCGGGGGCTACTCTTCGTTGCAGTGTGCGGGCTTCTCATTGCGGTGGCTTCTCTTGTTGCAGAGCACGGGCTTTAGGCACACGGGCTTCAGTAGTTGTGGCACATGGGCTCAGTAGTTATGGCTCGAGGGCTCTAGAGCACAGGCTCAGTAGCTGTGGTGCCCGGGCTTAGTTGCCCTGCAGCATGTGGGATCTTCCCAGACCAGGGCTCGAACCCGTGTCCCCTGCATTGGCAGGTGGATTCTTAACCACTGCGCCACCAGGGAAGTCCTTCCCAGTGTCATTTGTTGAAGAGACTGTCCTTGCCCCATTGAATGGTCTTGGTATCCTTGTCAGTCATTTGACCATATATGTGTAGGTTTATTTCTGGGTTCTCTATTCTATTCCATTGGTCTTTGTTTCTGTCTTGATGGTGGTACCACTCTGTTTTGATTACTATAGCTTTGTAATAAGTTTTGAAGTGAGGAAGTGTGATACATCCAAATTTGTTCTTCTTTTTCAAGATTGTTTTGGCTATTTGGGACCCCTTGAAATTTCATATGATTTTTAGGATGGAGTTTTCTATTTCTGCAAAAAAAATGCTCTTGTGACCTGAGGTACTGCCTTTGAAAACCACTTTTCTATTCTAATTTTTAGCAGAATTACTGAAACAATAACAGCAGCAATATCTAACCCTCCTGTAGCATCAGCTAAGATGTGCCAGGCAGTACTCTCTACCCTTACTTAAGTCAACTCGTTTAAACCTTGCAACAGCCCCTGAAGTAGGTATTGATAGTTTCCCCATTTACAGATGAGGAAACTGAGACACAGAGGGGAATTCTGCATCTTACCTAAGGTCACACATTTAAAAAGGTCAGAGTAGGATTCAAGTGCAGGTGATCTGACTCCAGAGTCTGAGACTTTAGTTGCTATCCTGTACTCTTTCTGGAAGAGGAGAAAGCATACAGGAATTCAGGCTGCATCTGCTAGACTCTTGGTAGATGTAGGCCAAGATGTGCAGATGTTCAGAGAGGCCCACACATCTCACTGGGTTATATCTCAGAGCTGTGCTTCCCAAATTTTGTTCTGTATTAACATGTTACGAGAGGAAGGAAGGAAGGAGGGAAGGAAGGGAAAAGAAGAAAAAAAGATTCCTTGGTCAAAAACGAGGTAAACAAAATCAAACATTTTTACCTTCTGTAGAACATCTCAGAGTCTATGATGAGTTCACATGCGTTATAAAGTCCCGAAAGGAGGGCAGACTATTCGGTGTTTCCCAAGCTCACTGGGTACAGAGCCCTCCTTCAGGGTCTGTAGACCCTCTCCTCTGGGCACAGGCTTTGGGAAGCACTGGCTGAAACAAATGACCGGAAGCACCCCTTCTGTGTGTCTTTTGCCAGCAGGATGGTTTGGAACCCTCAGGCACAAGTCCTCCTCATGTGTCCGTTTCTGTGTCTGTCCCTGTCAGTCACAGGCCTGAGCTCATGGGGCGCTGATAGCGGGAGTAGATTCCAGAAATCCGCCCGCTTCCTGGGGTCCCTGGGGTCCGAGAGGTGACTCCATTTTCAACCACAGCCAGGGACTGTGTGGGAATGAAAATATAAAGGAACTTTATGCTCAAGGAAAGCAAGGAACAATTGGGCCACCAGGAAGGAAATACAGAAAATAAAAATGGGGTGATGTTACCGAAGGCACAGAATTCTGGAGCTTCCAGCATGTATTTATTCAACAAAAGCTCACTGGGTGCCAGCTGCCAGGCAGTGCTCTCAGCCCCCCAGGGATTCTGTGGGGCACAGGATACCAGCTGACCCTCTAGGAGCCAACCGTTGGCCCATCCAGATGAAAATGTTTTTATTCTCTGCCCCAGTTTCTTCATCTGGCAAACAGAAAACAAAATGATGCCTTAAAAGGATGCTATCAAAAACACAATGTTGGGACTTCCCTGGTGGTGCAGTGGTTAAGAATCCTCCTGCCAATGCAGGGGACACGGGTTCGAGCCCTGGTCCGGGAAGATCCCACATGCCGTGGAGCAACTAAGCCTATGTGCCACAATTACTGAGCCTGCGCTCTAGAGCCCACAAGCCACAACTACTGAGCCCATGCACTGCAACTACTGAAGCCCACGCACCTAGAGCCTGTGCTCCGCAACAAGAGAAGCCACCGCAATGAGAAGCCTGCTCACCACAACTAGAGAAAGCCCGTGCGCAGCAACGAACACCCAAAGCAGCCAAAAATAAAAAATAAATAAATTTATTTAAGAAACAAAACAAAACACACAATGTTATTTCAAACGTATAAAGTATAAAGACAGAGATACTACATAGAATCAAGGAGGGTTTTTTTCTTTAAGGAAAAAAGAACATAAATAAAATGGTAAAATTTTCAGAACCTAGAAAAATATTGTTTTAGGAAACAAAATTCAAAACTGAAACATAGAAAGCAGCAAATCTAAGAAAATAAAGAGAGAATAAAAGGAACCAAAGTGAAAAGAACAGACGACTGGAAAAAGAGAAACTATTAAAAGATAGAGTGCAGATACAGACTGCAAAAGTGTAGAATTAGATAAATTTAAAACAACCTACTGCAAAAGATAAATGAATCAGCAATCGCCATGAGGAGGAGGTAGTGGCTGTGGCTTATTTATTTTAATATACCCACTGGCTTGCAGAGATCAGACCTTCAGAAGATACTGGTGAGGATGAAGGGATATGACAGACATGTGGCCCAAGGGGGTAGCCGCCCCTCTGCCAAGGCCCGCTTATCAAAGGCTAAACTCCTCCCTTTCTTCAGTGATGCTAATATTTCAGCTTTCTATGCCAGCTCCTCCCTACTTTAATTTGGAAAACATCGAAAGCCCTGATAATATGGCAGTGGGACGTGACAGCATACTATTGCTGCTGATAAACAACTGAAATTACTACTGACGAAGCACTTAATTCTTTCTAATGTCAGCTGGAAATTGTCCAAGTGAGGATTTCTAGAAACTCATAGAGAATATTATTATTATTATATTATTAAATATTAAATATTATTATATTTAAATTACCTCTTTATCTTAAACTGTTGCCCATGCTGGTATTTTAAAAATTGAAAAAACACAGAAGAGTAAATAAATAAAAAGTAAAAAATCCCTTTCTCCCTAAACTGCTCCCTATACATAGCCCCTATTAATTAATTAAATTATTAATAGAAATTAATAATTTCTATCCTTCTAGATATTGTCTGTGCCTAAACATATGTATAAATGTGCATAACTTTATACAAATTACATCATTCTAAACATACCACCTTGTAATTTGATTTATTAAGTATACCTTAGATGCCATCCCATGCATGTCAATACATTTAGAAATTTTTTGCATTGATATACAGTGATGAATTTCATGTTGTATTTAATCACTCCCCTGCTGAGCATTTAGATTATCCTTTATACTTTTTCAAAAAAATAATAAATTATTTGGAAAAATTCCTTTAGTGGAATATTAAATTAGACTATATTTCCTTTAGTTTATTCAGTTAAATAGACAACTAGGGTTCAAAGCTGAGGGCAAAATGGTGCAAAGCACTCTTATCTCCCAAAGAGAGAAATGGCAAGAAGCTCTCAAAGATTGGGTTAGATACTTCCCCCAAGGTCTTTGTTTTTTTTTTTTTTAATTGAAGTATAGTTGATTTACAATGTTGTGTTAGTTTCAGGTGTATAGCAAAGTGATTCAGATATACACACACACACAGACAGACACAGACATATATACATAGACATATATATACATATCTGAATATATATATATGTATTCCTTTTCAGATTCTTGTCCATTATAGGTTATTACAAGGTATTGAATATAGTTCCCTGAGCTATACAGTAGGTCCTTGTTGTTTATCTATTTTACACATAGTAGTGTATATCTGTTACTCCCTAATTCCTAATTTATCCCTCCCCCACTTCCCCTTTTGTAACCATAAGTTTGTTTTCTATGTCTGTGAGTCTATTTCTGTTTTGAAAATAAGTTCATTTGTATTATGACATTTGTTTTTCTCTGTGTGCTAATCTCTAGGTCCATCCATGTTGCTGCAAATGGCATTATTTCATTCTTTTTTATGGCTAAGATTCCATTGTATATATATATATATATATATATATATATATATACCACATCTTCTTTATCCATTCATCTGTCATTGGATATTTAAGTTGTTTCCATGTCTTGGCTATTGTAAATAGTGCTGCTGTGAACACTGGGTCGCATGTATCTTTTCGAATTAGAGTTTTTGTCTCTTCTGGATATATACGCAGGAGTGGGATTGCTGGACCATATGGTAACTCTATTTTTAGTTTTTTTTTTTTTAATTGAAGTATAGTTGATTTACAATGTTGTGTTAATTACTACTGTACAGCAAAGTGATTCAGTTATACATACATACATATATATATACACACACACATATACACATTCTTTTTTTATATATTCTTTTCCATTATGGTTTATCACAGGATATTGAATACAGTTCTCTGTGCTATACAGTAGGTAGGTCCTTGTTGTTTATCCATTCTATATATAAAAGCACTGCTAACCCCAACCTCCCACTCCATCCCTCCCCCAAACCCCTCCCCCTTGGCAACCACAAGTCTTTTCTCTATATCTGTGATTCTGTTTCTGTTTCACACATAGGTTCATTTGTGTCATATTTAGATTCCACATATAAAAAATATCACATGGTATTTGTCTTTCTCTTTCTGACTTACTTAGTGTGATAATCTCTAGTTGTATCTATGTTGCTGCAAATGGCAATATGTCGTTCTTTTTATGGCTGAGTAGTATTCCATTGTATATATGTACCACATCTTCTTTATCCATTCCTCTGTCGATGGACATTTAGGTTGTTTCCATGTCTTGGCTATTGTGAATAGTGCTGCTATGAACTATAGGGGTGCATGTATCTTTTTGAATTATAGTTTTGTCCAGATACATGCCCAGGAGTGGGATTGCTGGATCATATGGTAATTCTATTTTTAGTTTTCTGAGGAACCTCCATACCATTTTCCACAGTGGCTGCACCAACTTACATTCCCACCAACAGTGTAGGACGGTTCCCTTTTCTCCACACCTTCTCCAGCATTTGGTATTTGTAGACTTTTTAATGATGGCCATCCTGACTGGTGTGAGGTGGTACCTCATTGTAGTTTTGATTTGCATTACTCTAATAATTAGTGATGTTGAGCATCTTTTCATGTGCCTATTGGCCATCTGTATTTCTTCTTTGGAGAAATGTTACTTTTAGTATTTTAAGGAACTTCCATACTGTTCTCCCTAGTGGGTGCATCAATTTACATTCCCACCAACAGTGTAAGAGCGTTCCCTTTTGAGAAATGAAATTGTATTCAAGTTGTTTTCATCTAGAACAGGGGTCAGCAAACTATGGCCTCCAGGTCAAATCTAGTTAGTTGGCCACCTGTTTTTCTACCCAGTTTTATTGGAACATAGCCACGCCCCTTCATTTACATATCTTATGGCTATTTTTGTGCTACAGCAAAGTTGACTAGTTATGATAAAGACTGTGTGGCCTGCAAAACGTTAACAAATTTAGTATCTGGCCCTTTACAGAAAAACTTTGCTGACCCCAGCTCTAGAGAAGTCAAAGACTTAACTCCCCTGCCATGCCCTAGGGATCAACAAATATAACTGCTTGAGCAGCAGTTGGAAGAGTGTCTCTGTAGGCCCCTGTTGTTTGTATTTCTGGTGCCAGACTGTCCACACTCTTGAGCGACTGAGGGGAAGTAAAACCAAGGCAGTGCAGCCATTGCATTGCACTGCTGGGGAGAGGAATCCTTGTGAGCATATCCCCTCGGGCAGGATGGTAGGGCAGGGAGGCATCTACAGACTCATCTGCACAAAAGAGAAATTCCAGGAGGTGCTGAGCTGCTGAAGTGGGGGGTGGGCAGGGTTGCAGGAGTCTGTGCTGAGACTCTGGTCACTTGGTCATCCTACAGGAGCTGCTGACTCTCGCCCTAAAGACTCTTCATTTCTGAAGACAAACGGTCGTCCATTTCTCTTCCTCCTCATTTCTCGAGAACCTCATCCTTACTTAGCACGCCCATCCCCCTCCCCCCCCCAGGACCCCCATCCCCATCCCCACCCCCACCGGGTCGTTCCTAATAGCATCTGAGAGGCGCTTTTATCATTGTGGAAGAGGGCACTGTAAACTCTACACTGGGTGAACTTCACCTTATTATGTTTAGAGCAATTACTCCTTTGTGGTATGACTTCTGTAAGAGTCACCTCACATTTCTAAATTATGTTTTGAAGAAAACTTAACTTGTTATCAGACGTAATTTGTTGGTAGACAATTTGAGTGGTCAAGTTCCAATATGTGGTGAGACCTTATGAGGAACACTCTACTAGAAAAGCAGGGCATCCTCCCGTCTCTAAATAAGGGTGTCTATTCAGTAGTTAAGTTATTCACCTCCACCACATGCTAGGCCCTCTGCTAAGCACACAGGCTAAGCATTGGGAGTGCCTGCCTTCAAGGACCTCTGTGTGCATGTGTGGAGGGGGGATGAGAGTGGGGAGGAATGGGGAGGGTGGTGGGGCCAGAGAAGTTAGGAATAGACGGTTGTAAATCATGAAAAATACCCATTTGATGTGAGCTCAGGGTACTGTTGGACTTGACCCAACTGTGTGGGGTGGGGATGAGCTCAGTGGCTGAGATGTCTAAGCTGAGTTCTAGAAGACAAGCAAGAACCAAGTGGGGAGTGAGCGATGGGAGAGGAGGCTCGAGTTCAGCCTGGGAGGCCAGACCGTGAAGCCTGGTGAGCCATTACCCTTCCCTTGAGACAGTGGGGACATGAAAGGACTGAAACAAGAAGGTTAGATTGAGATGGTTAGATATTGAGTTAGCAATTTGAAGGGGGTGGGGAGTAAAATCAGAAGCAGGTTTCTGCAAGGAAAAAATGAATTTGAACTAAGGTCTTAGCAGTGAAAATAAAGAGGAGAGGAGGTTGCAAATGTGTAAGACTGGACGGTCAGGATGGTCAACTGGATTGGGAAGGAATGTTAGAAAAAGAAGGAAATTAAGAATGATCGCCAATTTGGGGGTTTGGGAGCTCACAGGTGATTGGTAGGGACATTCACTGGCATGGGGAAGGTATTAGCTGACCATTGCTGTGTAATAAATTATCTCGAAATTTAGCAGCTTAAAACAACATTTTTTCTCTCACAGTTTCTGTGTGGGGAATTTAAGAGCAGATTAGCTAGGTGATTCTGACTCAGGGTCTCTTATGAAGTTGCTGTCGAGACATCAGTCATCTGAAGGCTCGATGGGGGCTGGAGGATCTGCTTCCAAGGTGACCCACCCACATGGCTATTGGCAGGAGGCCTCAGTTCCTTCCTGGATTTTTACAGGAAGCCTTGGTTCCTCACCACCTGGATCTCTCCATAGGGCTGCCTGAGCATCCTTAGGACATGGCAGCAGCAGGCTTCTCCCAGAGTGAGTGATCCAAGAGAGAGCAAAGAGGAAGCCACGTGCTTTTTAGGACCTAGTCTGACAAGCCACACACTGTCACTTCTACCTTACTCTGTTCTTTAAAAGCAAGTCACCAAGTTCCGTCCACACTTAAGGAAAGGGGGGGGGGGTTAGGCTCCAACTTCTGAAAGGAATGTCAAAGAATTTGTGGAAATTTTTTTAAAACTACCACAGAGAATGTAGGATGTAGCAGATCTGTGCAGAGGAAGATGCTGAATTCAGTTTTGTACATGTTGGATTTGAAATGCCTGTGAGTAATCCAAGTTATGAACTGTAGATTTGCTTCAGAAACAAGTGTATGCCCCTTCCCAGTGTGAGATTATGCCATTTAATTGAATCTTCTCAACAACAAATATTGATATGTCATAAGGTTTTAGAAAACATGTGAAAAAGAGAATAATATATACCATGCAGGCAAGAGGTAGAATTCTCCATGCAGCCCTGTTCATAGCCAAGGATTTAATTAATTATTATCTGAAAAGCAAATGTTTTAAATGATATTTAGGCTTTCCTTCTATTCCTGCTGTATTCCTCAAACTTTAGGGCTCATAAGGTTTACTACAAAGGATTTTATACAAAACCACATATGCTATAATTCAAGGGTCATTTGGACAGCAAGTGACTTTTGCTACCTGCAGATTTTGAGAATTCAGCCCTGCGTAAGGAGACTGTATAATGTTTCTCTCCTCTGAGAACATGAGAACAGATGGCTGTGGTTTGTGGGGTTCTGCAAAATCCCTAGAGAAGGTGGTAACTGGGTGAGTGCCCAGTGCTTGTGTTCCTTTAGTTTTTTGTCATCTACCTTCCCTATTCTCACCCCCTTCCTTATCTGCCTCAGCTGGCTGACTTATAGGAGTCACCACACTTATCTTTTCTAGGGTGAGTGAGGCCCAGTGGGGTAGCTAATTGTTGACAAGAGCCTCATTTCATGGGCTCAAACCCAGCTTCCTGTTGTGGGACCTAAGTTCCCATCCTTTCCTGGGTATCAGCTTGATTAAGCTGAGTGTGAACCCCAGTGTCTCTGCCTTGCCTCCCAGTTGAGTAATGTGATAAGAGCTCTGGGGCACACAGGGTGGCATGTACCCTTATCTTAAATTGTGCAGCCTACTTTATCAGACAAGGATCCTGAAATGGCAACTCTCCAACCATTGGTCTTTAAAGGGCTAATTTATGTACTCAACAAAAGCAGGCAAGCACCTCATGAAAGGTTTTGTTTCTTCTTTTTTTTCATTTTATCTCCACTCCTAGAGAAAGTGACTTATGAACTCTGTCACAAAGGAACTTTCTCTTTATGTAATCATTTCCCAAAATTTATCAGCATAACCATATGGTATTTTTCTAAAGAACAATTAACAACCTTAACCTGCTACCCTATTTCTATGGAGCTGTATTTTTTAGTGGTCAGTCTTATAAGAATGATTATTCCCTAAAAGGGCTGCTGCCTGCTGCTGGGTGTGCATGCTTGCCAGGAAACATTAGAATTCAGAAGTGCTGTGTGTGCGCTAAGTCTTGGTTCACTGCTCATTCGCTATTAAAAAGAACCTGATCTCGGACAAGGATAATCCTACAAGAGTTAAATCCCTCCAGATTCATAAATGCTGGAAGGATATACAATGTAGAGTGGGCTTACCTTTGTACCTGGTCTAAACTCAAGAGGGTGCATATAGCCAGGTCCCAGAGTTGTCCTTTTTCGGTCAGTCTTTTACTCTGGTGTCAGGACCGCCGTGCTACTGCGCGCTAATTTCTTTATTAAGAAGCAGAAGTACCAGAAACACAAAATCTACTAATATACATGGGATCCATTCTCAAATTGGAAGATGCTATTTATGTCACTGTTCCCCACTTGGTGGTATTTGTGATTAGAGGGGTGCCCAGATTCAGTATAACTAGCACTGAATCACCTAAGAGCACGGTTCTTCTTCCGACTTCCTGGATTGAGTTGAACCCTTAGCTAATTCATCCATTTTCTTTTCTAATATCTGAGTTCAAGGCTATTTATTTTCCTCTAGGAATTTCTTTAGCTGCTTTCACAAGTTTTGACACGTAGGGCTTTATTGTTCAGTTACTTACAGATGTGTTTTTAAATTTCCAAACAGTCTTTTTATGATTGATTTCTTACATATGGCCCTGAAGTCAGAAAATAAGGTACATGCAATGTTGACTTTTGGTATTTTACAAGACATTCTATATAGTTTTCATGAGTTTGAAAAAATTGTGTATTTTTCTTGAGTGTGGATCTGTCCATTAGACCAAGCTATGCTAGTGCTTTGTTCAGATCTTCTGTATCTTTATGAATTTTTTCAGATTGATTTCTAAATTCTTGAGACATTCAAATTTCCCCCCATGAAGTTAATTTCTCCTTATAATTTATATCCGATTTTTTGGCCTATGTTGTTAAAAGCATATTGGCTCTGGATCAATATATCTTCTGAGAAATTCCTCCTTTTATTGTAAAGTAATAACTTTCTTAAGCCTTAATAATGCTTTTCTGCCTGAAGTCTATTTTGTTTGCTACTAATATTGTGACAATTGCTTTCCTGTGGCTATTGTTTTTCTGATATTTCTTTTTATATCACTTTATCGTCAACACTTCTGCATTATTTTTATTTTTATTTTTTTTATTTTTTATTTTTTTAAATTATTTATTTATTTATTTATTTTTGGCTGTGTTGGGTCTTCGTTTCTGTGCGAGGGCTTCCTCTAGTTGTGGCAAGTGGGGGCCACTCTTCATCGCGGTGCACGGGCCTCTCACTGTTGCGGCCTCTCTTGTTGCAGAGCACAAGCTCCAGATGCACAGGCTCAGTAGCTGTGGCTCACGGGCCCAGTTGCTCCGCGGCATGTGGGATCTTCCCAGACCAGGGCTCGAACCCGTGTCCCCTGCATTGGCAGGCAGATTCTCAACCACTGCACCACCAGGGAAGCCCCTATTATTTTTAGATGTTCCCTTTTTTAACCAGCATGGCTACTCAGGGTAAATGACACTGCCTGCTATGACAAACAACCCCAAATCTCAGTGCTTTAACACCACGAAGGTTTAAAAATTATTCTTTAATTATTATAATCTCTTTCATATTGGTTTTTTTTTTTTTTAAAGATTTATTGCTAGTTCTTCTGTTTACAGCATCTGCTGGCAATCCCCCATAGTGTTTTTCCTTAGTTTAGTTTGTAGTTTGGTGGGTGTGGGTGAGGGTGTTGGTGTGGGTTCACCTTTCAGAGGGTTTTCTCTTTCTCCTAAGTGGATTTCCAGTGAATCCTAGATAGTAAAAGCACTATCAAGTGGTTTCGTATTTGGTTCTTTTGGAACCCTAGGCCTCTAGGCCTTCAATGGTCCTAGGTGAATTTTAATTTTAATCTCTTGACTTGCGTTTCCTACATCATTCAGGTAATATAAATCAAGACATACTTGGCATACAAGCAGTGTCTCTAATTCTCATAGGTTGCTTTTTGTTTTCCACCCAAGATTCCAGGCAGACTGTGCTTTCCAAGGCCAGAGGATAGAGTTTGTTCTCATCCCTCTTTCATTAAGAGGGCCGCTTTTTAAGGGCCACGGCCTTATTTAGAAGTTCAGGTCTAGGCCTTTCTTCCAGCACCTGGAGGTCACTTCTCCTGTGGGGCCCAAAGGCCTATGTCCAGTCCAAAATCCTGCAGGCTACCTTTCATCAGCTTTCTAGAATAACTCTTCATTTCCAGCACCTGGGGATTTCCCTCGGTCTCTTTCAAGTTTGGAAATGTATTAATTACTTTTAGGGTGTTCTGTCTTATATAGCATTTCTTTGGATTTATAATGATAAATGACATTACACCTTGCCAGACACTTTCTGATCTCTTTTTTTTTTTTTTTTAGCAAATAAAAGTCTCAGAGGGAGAGCCCAGGGGTTTCTACCTTGAATTTAATAGCATTGTTTTATTTTGATTATATTTAATTTATGTGACTATTTATTTTAGGTGAGTGATTCTCAGTTTCCTTATATACAGTGATAACAAACCTTCCTTTCAAAACAAACTTAGTTAAGTCAGTTTAAAGAAAAATATTAAGTAAATTGACAAGGGCTAGGTGGCTATGAAAAACCCATAAATGTGGTATATTAATATTCAAGTTTATAGAATGCTTGAAAAGCGTTTGATGCTCTTCTGAGCTTTGTCCTCATTTTAAAGAATGTTCCTAAATGCTAAAGCAAACCTAGACAAGAAGATGTTTACCATCAACCTGAGCCTGGGTTGAGAATGTGGGAAATGGGTTACCCAAATCAGGGCATAGTGCCAGTCAGATATTCCCTTCAAAACAAACAATAAAGATCAGCTGTACTACTCAGAATGGGCTGGATTAGCATGTGGTAACACAGAAACCCAATATCTCAGGGCAAAACAAAAAGATTTCTTTCTTGCTCATATATCCAATGATCTTTATTCAGTAGGGGCTCTGCTCCTCACAGCCCCTGGGCTGAGCTCCTCCATAGGCACCAAGGCGGGGAACAGCATGTGGCACCTACACTTGGTCCTAATTCTTCTGCCCGGAAGTGACACCTGCCACTTCTGCCCTCGTTTCATTGATCAAAGCAAGTCACATGGCCACCCTAATTTCAGAGGAGGACACGTGCGCAAAAGGCGGAGAGCCAGAACTATTTGGTGAAGAGCGATAATGTTTATAAAACCCGCCTAGCAAACAAACAGTTCTGGATCCGTCCTCTAGATGGCGACGTGGAGCCAAGCATCTGTTGGGGAGGTCAGCCATAGTAGAGTCAGACTCAGTGTTTACAACACCCCCAGCCTGTTTGGTAGCTCCCTTCCGTACAGAGAAAATCCCTAATTAGGTAATGACTACGGTTGGGTAAGGTAAAATACTTAACCTTCACTATGAACTGATTTGTTACCTAACAGATCCCAAGAGGCTTCCTTTCCCGTTGGTAAAACTCCATGCTGTTCCATCGCCAACGACTCTAGCCACTTCATTTCTACAAATATTTATAGACCTAATGTATGAATATGGTTGAAGTATTTACAATGGGCATAACTTGGGTTTCTCCCAGGTTTGCCTCTGGGCTGTTCTGGTGCAGCGTTCCTTCTCTGTCCCTGGGGTTTCCTAAAAACTCCCCACGGCCTTCTGTAATATCTGTGGATTTGTGAGTCCCTCTCTTCCCATCACTGCCTGTTCACAGCTTCAGCTTTTCTTTTCCCTCAGGTATGCCGCCTCCGGTTTTCTAGAACTTTCTTAACTGCGTCTCTGTGCCGTAAAGGGGCACTGAGAGACAAAGGCTCTATTTACTAACTTCAGTGAGTCCAGGGCACTTATAGGCTCTATGGAGATTTGTGCAGCACTGAAATTTTCCCTTACCTAGGCTGATACCCCAATTTTAATAACCTTAGTATATGTTTTGTCCAACCATGACAGACTTCAATTAAATCACTGATCCTGCTATTATGTTTAAAATGAGGGAACACAATACCTTAAACTTACTCAATGCTTTATAATTTCCAGAGTATTTTCTTATGTATTCTATTTATTCTGTTTATTCTTCACAGTCACTGTAATATTCGGTATTCATTATCTTAATTTAAAATCACAAAGACGGTCAGCTAATTTTCTCAGGGTTAATAAGCTTGTCAGTACTAATCGTAGAACTGTAACCCAGGACTATAGCCTCATATCTAGGACCCTTTCAATTATTCCATGATGTTGCCTGTAACTCACAAACATCAACAAAACCTACCAAATTTTAAGATGGATACTATCTGTCTATTTTTAAACCCTTCATATTTATTTTGGAGCTAAGGCCAGCACCCTTATGTGCTCTCTGAAGCAAGTAGATATGATGTCATTTAAAAAAAAATTTTTTTTTTTAAGGTTGACTCATAGGCAACTAGAGAAAATAATGTACATGTGCATTTAGGGGATTTCAAGTTCAGTAATTCAATCCAACACATATTTATCGGGTATTTATTTCTACCAGGTGCTGGAGATGTAACAGTAAAGAAGACAGACATGGTTTCTGTCCTCATGAAGCTTCAAGGCTAATGGAGAAGGCAATTATAATAGCAAAAAGAACTACAATAAAGTCGATAACATTTTTTTCTTTCAGTGTTCCTTTCAGGCATTGCACAGTCTCTCTTTTTTATTGGCGAGGAAATGGAGGCACAGAAAGATTAAGTAACTTGCCATATGACACACAGTAAGGGGTAGAGCTAAGATTTGAATCTAGCTGCTCTCAACAGCAGCATTTTGCTACTTTACAGGTACTACAGGGTTGATGTCAAAGAGAACGCACACAGATTACTTCAGATGACAAGGGGTCATTGTAAGGAAATTTGAAAAACTGCAACAGCATGGGAAACCTAGACAGCTAACCCTCTGGGTCCCAGGACTTTCAAACTGCGGCCTAGAGCAGGCCTTCTCTTTGCCTACCACCCCACCTCCATTGCTGGACAGTCTGGTTTGCTGCATCCCATGCGGTGCGTCTCTGGCAAGGGTTATCTTGTTCCTGCCAATAAGTTTATTGCCTTTGACTCACACGCTGACCCCTTGCTCACTGTTTTTCGACTAGGGTGCAGGACTCATTTCAGAGAACATATAGGGCAGAAGCCACAACAAGTGTATGGAGAAAGAAACTCCCTGGGGTTGTGTTTTTGAAGGGGTCTGTGGGGTTGACGGGTAAGGACACAGGCATTTACTTCTCTCAGGGGAGCAGCGCTGAATTGTTGGTGACAGTCCTCATTATTTTAACTCCATCATCCCATCTTCGCCACAAGCACGAGGCTGGTCTGTTTCATTCTTCCACATCCTTAGCACAGAGTAGACACTCGATACATATTTGCTGAATAAATGAAGCAAGTACAGTTATCACTAGAGACACAGGATTTTGTTTACGTCATAGGCTTTGTTAACAATAAGGGGTTTAACTTGAATCCTGAAGAAACTGATCATCCAGGTAAGCAAACTCCAAATGTTTGGTAGACCCAGATTGAGGTGGAGAGGAGTCGCAGTAAGAGAGGGAGGGAGGGATTAAATTTAGAACTTTAACACAAAGGTTTATCATGTTTAAGTTTAGATTAGTGCCTACATCAGAGGTATTCACCCTAGATGAGTGAAATTACATGGAAGCCACCACGAAGAAAAATATATTGTCGTAGGGAGGGTGGTAGGGAGACGCAAGAGGGAGGGGATATGGGGATATATATGTATATGTATAGCTGATTCACTTTGTTATAAAGCAGAAACTAACACACCATTGTAAAGCACTTATACTCCAATAAAGATGTTAAAATATATATATATATATTATCGTGATAAATGGGGATGTACTGAACGGGGGTCAGGAGATAAAAATAAGTCAAGGGGAATTTACTTTGAACAGTGATCAGCTTCCTACAAGAGCATATAGATTTGCCACAGTTTCCTCCAGTATTTGTCTGTTCCCTTCCACTAGTCTTACCAAGTGGGTAAGTCCTGGGTTCAACAGTCCCGGGTTCAACACTGATTAGAGAGAAGAGATGGTAACTCATGACCAGAACCATCTTCACCAACTTATAATTCACAATGAATCTTTAAATATTCAAAGAAGGAAGGAAAATAACATCAGTTGGCACCTTCTCAGGAATGTTAGGCACTTTACATTCATTGCTTAATCTTTCAACAACTCAGGTAGGTGGCCTATCCCTGTTTTACAAATAGAGATCAGCAGAGTATGCTTTCCTCTGCCCACAGCAGTTTAGGTAACATGCTCAAATTTACACAGAGGAAGAGATATATACAAAGTCAGGTCTGTACTTACACCAAAGCACATATATTGTATCCCCTGTTGAAAAAAAAATTAAATGTCCCCTTAAGTATATTTTATTAGTTATTTGCTTCTCCTGTTTCTGAATTTCTTACTTGAGGTGTGTTTACTTGTGAGAACTGGCAGAAGAAGTGACTCGCCCTGTGCACGGAGTAAAATCCGAGTCCGTGGTTCTCATTCACAGTAACTGCAGAAAGTCTGTATTCGAATTTGGGGCCACTTACAATGGATTCAGTACACATACTTGGTTTCTTGAAAATGCCATCCTGGAATCTCTGGGTTTCCTTTTCAAAGAAAATTAAATCCCACACAATTTTTTACACTCTGCTTTGTTTTTGTTTGTTTGTTTTTTCAGACTACTGTCAGAGGATGTGGGAATGGACATCCCCTTTGAGGAGGGAATGCTGAGTCCCAGTGCTGCAGACATGAGGCCTGGTGAGAGAGTGTTCATTCATTTTCTTCAGCAGTGTTCTATATCCAAACGTGTTCATTATTCAGTGAGAGAACCATTTCCTGTGCATCCAACTTGTGATATCAGTGAAAAAAGTGAAGAGAGGAAAAAAATATGTGTGAGGAAGGTGTTAGGCTTGATGTGGTTAATTTCAGAGTTGACTTGAATCATCAACTAGTGTGGGCCGCCCTTTATCTCCTGGGCCATGCCTGGATCTGCCAATGTTTTCAGTTCCTGTGATAACTGGCTGCTGTTTATCATTATACCAAATTCTAACATCTAAGTTCACCAGATTTATACTTAAGTGTGAGAATATTTAAAATTAGCGATTTAATATTAAGGATGCTCAGTATCCTGATTATTAAAAAAGAAAAACAAACAAAAAACCCAAACTACACTTTACAACCCAAGGCATATACAAAAAGGAATTTAAAAATTTCAGTTGCAACCTATATGACTCTCACTCTGTACTAGGTTCACTCCTTTGCACTGTACCAGCTACAGGATCATACCAAGATCCTGAACCCTGACATTATCAGTCAAGCCTAGAATTGAGAAAGAAGGGAGTCAATTTTTTATTTCTGTCCAAGTATTTAAAGTGCATTCTTCAAAGTACTAATCATGTGACATAACTATTCTTAAGTGTTCTATGGCCAAATAAGCATGGTAGCCACTGTACATCTGCTCCACTCTTCAAGGTCCACAATTCACTTTTTATTAAAAAAGGTGAATTGTGGGAATTCCCTGGCAGTCCAGTGGTTAGAAATCTGCGCTTCCGCTGCAGGGGGCCCAGGTTTGATCCCTGGTCAGGGAACTAAGATCCCACAAGCCGTGTGGCATGGCCAAAAAAAAAAAACAAAAGTGTTATATACATAACATTTCTACCATCACAAAAAATTTCTTTTGGACAGCACAGCTCTGAGAATCCCTGTAATAGGGAAACCCAAAGTTTTACAAACTGACGGATCAATAGAAACTTTTTTTCAAGTAATACATAAAAACATTACATGGAACACAGTTCAGGTGTTGTCTATACAGAAAAAAAAAAAAATCTTAATGACAAAGAAACAGTGTCAGCTTCCTTAGGACAAGAGACAAGACTAGAGTTAGAATTCCAGAATTGATGGGTATACCAGATGGCCTTCAAAACATTTTGTGATAGGGAATCCTGAAATTTTTTTGTTAAGGTATCTCTCTAACATTGTTTAGTTGGGATCAACTTGGTTAAAAATGACTTCTCCAGCTCTGCTTCTGTTAAGTGAAAGGCTCTTGAACAGCAAGATGCATATTACAGTGAACGAGTGGGAGCTAATTCCATGAGCCTTACACAAGGAGACTATCACTACGGTACAGGAACCAATGTCAAGCAATATTGGCATAAGAAGTAATGACTGCTTGATCAAGGAATGTAATCTGGGAGGGTACCTCAGTTTTATTGCCAAAAAAAAAAAAAAGCCTAAGAAAGTTCACAACAGAGTTGTCAGGAACTAAAGAGACGTATTTTGGGAGTGTCTGTAATATTACAGATAAAGTTTGTATCCTCCATTTCACAGGAATAAAGTCTACATGAATCATTTTAAGTTATGTGTAAAGCTTAACTGTTTTTCTTAAGTAATATGCATCATAAAAAATTTGATTCAGTATTATATCAATGTCAAGTTCTCAAACCTGAACAGGGCAGTTCTAAAAACTACATCTCTGCCCATTTAGCAATGGCTCCCACTTCCTATTTCTGCGTGGCCAGGGCTGATGTAGCTGGGGCGAGCCAGTACTGAGGCCTGCTGGTCAAGAGTGGGGTCTAAATCCCACATGAGGAGTTTTAGCAGGTGTGCCTTTGCTGAAAGGGCCTCAAAATGGTTTTTCACTGGGGCCCACACCCACTGTTGGCAGCCGTGTGTATGGTCTAATACTTAATGTTGCTCTTTATCTGCTTTAGAACCTCCTAATTCTCTGGATCTTAATGGCAGTCATCCTCAGAGAATCAAACTCACAGCCCCAAATATCAATCTGTCTCTGGATCAAAGTGAAGGGTCTATTCTCTCTGATGATAACTTGGACAGTCCAGATGAAATTGATATCAATGTGGATGAACTCGATACCCCCGATGAAGCAGATTCTTTTGAGTACACTGGGCATGGTAAGTTGCCAAGTTGGCAAGGCCAAAGTTAAGTGAAAAGTGAAAGATTATCTAATCTTATCTAATGCCATCTAAGTGGCTTTAGGAACAAACCTCTCATTGTGTTGCTGGTGGCTCCTTTCTGTGATTTCTAGAAGCTTCTGTTTGTATCTCAGGTCATAGGTGGCCATGATTGACGGTTTAGAGCTTGACAGAACAGGTGTGGCTAACAGAGGTCATACATAGCCATCACTCCTTTGTTAAACCCCTACTTTATGCCAGGCCTTGTGCTTGGCTGGGGTTGTAGGGAAACTGTTACATGCTGTGTTATAAGAAAATTGGGACTGGGTTTGCAGAGAAAGAGAATTTAATCTGGAAGATAAAATTAGAAGTGGAAAAATTAGAGCTTACCAGTTTCTCTGTACAAGCTCCCACTGTCTGGAATGTTCTTTCCCACAGATCCTACATGGGTGGCTCCTTCTCTTTATTCAGATCTTAATCAGATGTCACCTTCGCAGAGGCCTTCCCTGACCTCTGTAATCAAAGGCATTCCCCACCCCACCACCTAGTCACTCTCTATCCCAGTATTCACTTTATTTTCCATGCATCACACTAATTGAAATCATATCATTTAACTATTTGTTTGCATCTCTGTTTTCTTTCTCTTCCCACTAGAATGTCTGCTCCACAAGGTCAGGGACTTTCTTATGTTTAGTGCTATATCCCCAATAAAGCAGGAAGGAAGGAGGGATGGGACAGGGTGTGTGCTGGGGGAAGAATAAAAAGGAAGAAAATTAAAAGCTGCTGGATCAAACACTGGCACTCCTGATATGATTACCAGCCTTATTTTAGTTCTTTCTCTTGCTCAATGAAATTGCGTTTGTTAAGAAATCTATACAAAGCACTTGCTTTAAAAAATGGCATCATGTAGTTTCAGTTTTACAGGGTGGCATTCTCTGACTTTATAGTATTTGAATTTGAAAGTAAGAGAATCCTGGCTACAGCTACTGCTTTGATACACTTTGAAAATGATTAAAAAAGAAATACCACAATTGAATGATTCCCTGACTCATTTAGAGCTATACTGATTCCAGCAGTTTCTTTCATAGAAGAACATAGTTATGAAATTAGGAGAGTCATCATCAAATTACTTAAGTCAACCAATGGTCATTGAGCAACCAGGGCTACAACCACCAGCATAGATTCAGACACTGCCTTCACAGAGTGTAAAGCTTTATTTCCTCAAGCTAAGAAAACAGGAAGTGGCTAAACTACTTGTATTACAGACTATCATGTTTAAGTAGAGATTTTATATTGCACTTTTATCATGTTCTTGGATTTTTAGAGTTATCAGGATATTTGACCCTGTAGGTTGAAATACACAAACAGGAGGTGAAAGGTCTTGAATTCATATTCTTTTCTGCCATCTCAGACACTCTTCCCCAGCTACTCCATCCTTTCCAGCTGACCCCAGCTCTCCCAGCCCTTCTTCTGCTAATAGATCTTCAAGTGTAAAAATCATGCCTTAACTTAAAATCCCAGAGAAGACAGCTGTGGCAGGACCCTGCGAGCCCCTCCCTCTCCTCCCCCTGTACTTCCCTGTTGCCCTGGAGAGCTGTGTCACACCACATCTGAACCTTTTCTTTTTATAAACAGTAAAACTGTCAAGCAAAGTGGCGGTGGCTGAGCAAACTGGTAATTAAAGCTGCCACTTGCTGACACAGTTCTTTTTATTTAGTCGACACAGTTATGTTGAAAGAACCAGATTAACAGCCACAACCCTGCTTTTAGGTCTTAAACTCAAAGGAGAGAATTTTAATGTAAGCTGAATTTTAAGTCCACCTTGATTTTCATATGAAAGATGTATGTTCAGACACTGTTTTAAAAACAACATTAAACATTGAAAACACAAAGTGCATCTGAACAGCTATATTTTATAAACATGCAGATATAGATAACTGACTATAAAGAGAGAATACATTAGCGTCCCAAAGTATGAAATTAATGCTTGGAAAGCTTCATGGTTTTCTTGTTGTTTGTTTGTTTGTTGTGTGAGCATTCTGAACTAGGCATATACATTCTAAACAAAACTGGAGTTTTTAAGGCACAGGCTTTCAAGAGTGTTTGGTCAGTCATTAATTTTATTTAATGAACACTTTTCATAGTGCTTACTGTGTGCCAGGATCTGTGCTAGGTGCATTATAAATATTAACTATATTAATGCTCACGTCAAATCTATGAGTAGGTATTATGTTACCCCCAGAGGTTAAGCAATTCACCTGAGGTCACATAGGCAGTAAATGTCAGAGCCAGCATTCCAAACCTGAGCTGTTGTCCTCGACTCCTGGGCCACGCTCCTTCTCCATAAATATACTGACAGTGAATAGAAGAATCTTTTTACTAGGTTAGGCTAGCACACCTGAAGTCAAGCCTGGTGACCCACCCTCACATTTACATTCCCTTTTATCCAGCCATTTTCCGGTGACTTGAGGGCCCTTAATTTCCCAAGTGCTTAAAGGATGTTTACACCATTTGCCTGTTTTATTCAGTTGATGATCACCAAACATTGCTGCCAGGTTATTTGCCCACAATGTGATTTTGCTTATGGAAAATTTCTGAAGCTCACTATCAAAAGATATTAAATTAGTCTTCCCTTCCAAGCTATTTTCTTTAATAGCTGTGTCCAAATATCATTCAAAGTACCGACATAATTAAGGCTTGACTTCCTTTGATATTTAGAAGTGCCAAAGATATCAGAAATATGTAGATAGTGAAGGATGTAACAGGCCAGTCTCTCATATTAAGGGAGATCTGAGCTTTTTTTTTCTTTTAATACTTTATTATACTAATCCTATAAACTTAAAAATATCCAAAGGTCAGAAAATTGATGATGACCTATTTCTGTTTTCCAAACCAACTGCAGAGTTACTTTTACTGTAATTCAGGTCTCAGCAAAGGCATTTCATAAGGGAAATGGAAAAATGATAGAGAATTTTAGCCTGAATATTTCTGATAAGAACATTATAAGAAACACTCATGTGCGCTTATATTTTTTCTTCCTAGGCTAAGCGATGTTTAGTGACCTCGTTTAAGCTATCTTTTCTAAAACTAACCCCTAATGACAGACAGTTTCCTATGTGAATAAGATGCCCTAACGTTTTTTCCACATAATCAGGTAGTCACTTCACTTAACTTCCTTATCTGCAGTCTTCCATTATTTTCACAGCCTACAGGCAACCAGCTTATAAAATCAATTCCCTGTTTTAACTCTGCATATTAACTAGGCAAGTGTTAGGCTTATTCTGTTTTACCCACGAGCAACCTTATGCCATAATGATGATGTGGTCTGAAAGGATGATTTTTCCTTGTATTTTTGTATGCTGAGTTTTCACATTCAAATTAACTACATACCTGTTGTCACCTGAAGAACTTTAAAGACTTTCTTAGCTGGGTACAGGATGTCTTTCCTCTAGCAAGTAACAGTTCAAACCCGGGGGGCAGAGTGTATGAAAAAATGGAAGTGGGAAGACCACTGAGCAAGTTACTCTTGTCGCCTGGGACTAAGATGTACCTAGGACTCTAGCAATAGCAAAGAAGATGGAGAGAGCCCGTGTTTGAACCCCAGCTATGCTCTTTCCGACTGTACTGAACTACACTTCAACAGGAAAAAAGTGAAGAATTTTCTCAGTTTGTGATACTGGCAAAAGATGAAGCTGAACTTAAGCTTCATTCTGTCAGGAAGGGTCCCTAGAAATATGTTCACATCATTATATGCTTTTGTAGAAGTTGGAAAAAAAAAAAAAAAGAAAAGATTATTTTCCTTAAAAAGCTCCCTCCCCCCAAAACTATATATACTTCAGGCTCAAACAAACCTGAATCCACATTGGATACTAAGTAGCATAAAAGGGAGAGATGAAAGGTATGTTAGGAATGAAAATTAAAAGCTAGTTTATAAATCTCTGGGTATTTAGCATAATACTAAACATGTCTTGAATGATGAGTGTCATTTAGAAAGCACTCCTCCTACAAATTAAATTAGTAACATTCAACCTAATGTTCTCTAAATCAATAGTCTAGATTAATACATAGCATGTTCAGGATTCAATTATGCCTATGTTAGTGATCAAATATGTCATGAATAATACCTAACCTCATTTTCTTCCTGGGAGTGATTTCTAACATTTAATACAAATAAAGAGGCTCTTTGGCTTTAAAAAAAAAAAAAATTAAAGGAAAAAGTTCAAACGTAATGAATGTCTTTTAAGGCATTTTCAGACTGTTCCCATTATCAGTGCAAGATCACAACATAGAAAGCTAGTCCCCTTTACAGATGTATGTCCCTACTGGAGGCCACAGCTGGCCTCATCGCCTCATCTTTTGTTAGTCTGTATGATCACCAACAGTGGACTCCCCACTGTGATCTGTTAGCACAGGATATTCAGGAGCCTGTGTACTAAATCATCTCACCAAAGGCAAAAGAAAATGTTCAAGTTGACTTCTCCCCTGTGTACCAGGGCTTAATTGACTTCAACAGTCGCCAGGGAGAAAAGCCTGTTATTCAGAAAAGGAGACAAAGAAAATCAAGCATTTCTTAGTGAAGAGAGCATGAGACCAAACATTAAATTTGGAGGGCCTGGGGATAGAGAGTTAAATGAGACCAGAAAATTTTGCAAATAGTGAGAAAATGATAGCAATGGGAGGACGGTAATTTATAGTTGTAGCAGAAGAATTATTTTTTTTAAAGTAGTTTTCTCATATTTTTAAAATTTAATTTAATTTAATTTTTTATTTTATTTCTGGCTGTGTTGGGTCTTCATTGCTGCGTGCGGTCTTTCTCTAGTTGCGGCGAGCGGGGGCTGCTCTTCATTGTGGTGGGCGGGCTTCTCATTGCAGTGGCTTCTCTTGTTGTGGAGCTCGGGCTCTAGGCATGTGGGCTCAGCCATTGCGGCACATGGGCTTAATAGTTGCAGTGCGTGGGCTTAGTAGTTGTGGCCCACAGGCTCTAGGGTGCACGGGCTTCAGTGGTTGTGGCATGTGGGCTTCAGTTGTGGCTTGCGGGCTCTAGAGCGCAGGCTCAGTAGTTGTGGCGCACAGGCTTAGGTGCTCCACAGCATGTGGGATCTTCCCGGACCAGGGATTGAACCTGTGTTCCCTGCACTGGCAGGCGGATTCTCAACCACTGCGCCACCAGGGAAGTCCCAGAAGAATTATTAAGTTTGAGAAGATACTATTAATTCAAGGGAGTAAAATAAAGCTACTTTTACTTCCTCCTAGCTTAGATTGTTGACTTCCAGAATTGAACACCTTAAGACAATGTACTGTACCCCTAGCTCTTATATAACTTTATTTCATTTACATCAATCAGAAGAGGTGGGAAAAGGAGGAGCCATACCAACTTGGCCATGCTTTCTCTGAAACATTAGGAATAACATTTGATAAAAAGGTCCAGCCTCAAGCTTTTTTTTATTGAAGTATAGTTGATTTACAATGTTGTGTTAATTACTGCTGTACAGCAAAGTGATTCAGTTATACATATATATACATTCTTTTTTTTATATTCTTTTCCATTATGGTTTATCACAGGATATTGAATATAGTTCTCTGTGCTGTACAGTAGGACCTTGTTGTTGATCCATCCTATATATCATAGTTTGCATCTGCTAATCCCAAACTCCCACTCCATCCCTCCCCCGACCCCTCTCCCCCTTGGCAACCATCAGTCTGTTCTCTATGTCCGTGATTCTGTTTCTGTTTCATAGATAGTTTCATTGTGTCATATTTTAGATTCCACATATAGGTGATATCATATGGTATTTGAATTTCTCTTTCTGACTTACTTCACTTAGTACGAGAATCTTCAGGTACATCCATGTTGCTGCAAATGGTATTATTTCATTCTTTTTTATGGCTGAGTAGTATTCCATTGTATATATGTACCACATCTTCTTTATCCATTCATCTGTTGATGGACGTTTAGGTTATTTCTATGTCTTGGCTATAGTGAATAGTGCTGCTATAAATACAGGGGTGCATGTATCTTTTTGAATTATAGTTTTGTCCAGATATATGCCCAGGAGTGAGATTGCTGGATCATATGGTAATTCTATTTTTAGTTTTCTGAGGAACCTCCATACTGTTTTCCACAGTGGCTGCACCAACTTACATTCCCACCAACAGTGTAGGAGGGTTCCCTTTTCTCCACACCCTCTACAGCAGTCGACTGTTTACTGATGGCCATTCTGACTGGTGTGAGGTGGTACCTCATTGTAGTTTTGATTTGCATTACTCTAATAATTAGCAATGTTGAGCATATTTTCATGTGCCTATTGACCATCTGTATTTCTTCTTTGGAAAAATGTCTATTTCGGTCTTCTGCCTGTTTTTGGATTGGGTTGTTTGTTTTTTGGTTGTTGAGTTGTATGAGCTGTTTGTATATTTTGGAAATTAAGCCCTTGTCGGTTGCATCATTTGCAAATGTCTTCTCTCATTCTATAGGTTGTCTTTTGTTTATGGTTTCCTTTGCTGTGCAAAAGCTTGTAAGTTTGATTAGGCCCCATTTGTTTGCTTTTATTTCTACTGCCATGGGAGACTGACCTAAGAAAACATTGGTATGACTTATGTCAGAGACTGTTTTGCCTATGTTCTCTTCTAGGAGTTTTATGGTGTCATGTCTTATGTTTAAGTCTTTAAGCCATTTTGAGTTTATATTTGTGTATGGTGAGAGGGTGTGTTCTAACTTCACTGATTTACATGTGCTAGCCTCAAACTTCTATGCCAAAATGAATAATGCTGTTTTTAAAAGTAAACTGTAGGAAAATGTTTGTGTACATGTATACATACTTTTAAGGTAGGAGTGTAGTGTCCTTTCTTACTATGATACAACAATCAAAAAGCATACAGACAAAAACTGACAGATTCAACTATATAAAAATATATTTCTATTTGGGAAAAATCACAAATTCAAAAACTAAGCACAAGGCAGGAAAATAATTGCAATATATGACAAAGTTCTGTATAAAGAACTCCAAAAAATCAATAAGGACCACAATAGGCAAAGGATTTATCAGGTACCTCCCTGTCAGTAAGAGAAATATAAATAACCAATAAACACTTAATAATTCTCACCTTCTTTAGTAATTTAATATACATTAAAACAACAAAGAGAGAAGTTTCACCCTAAATTTTCAACAATTAAAAACTTTGATAACCTCCAGTGTTGTTTTTTTTTTAATAAATTTATTGATTTTTAAAAAATTTTTGGCTGCATTGGGTCTTCACTGCTGCACGGGGGCTTTCTCTAGTTGTGGCGAGCGGGGGCTATTCTTCATTGCAGTACATGGGCTTCTCATTGCGGTGGCTTCTCTTGTTGCGGAGCACGGGCTCTAGATGTGCAGGCTTCAGTAGTTGTGGCATGCGGGCTCAGTCGTTGTGGTGCGCGGGCTCAGTAGTTGTGGCGCATGGGCTTAGTTGCTCCGTGCATGTGGGATCTTCCTGGACCAGGGCTCAAACCCATGTCCCCTGCATTGGCAGGCGGATTCTTAACCACTGCGCAACCAGGGAAGTTCCGCCAGTGGTTTTAATAGCGTGAGGAAATAGGTACTCTCAGATATTTTGGTGTGATATATTCAAGGGCAAAAATGCTCATAAAGCCTTTCAGTGCTTAGACCCTCTGACCCAGCATTCCATTGCTAGAAAGGTAACCTGTAGCAATATGTGCACAAAAGAGGTAAGACACCTTTACAGAGATACTTATTGCAGCAAACTCTTTATAAGGAACAACAACCCATAAAATAGAATAAAACTAAATTCCCATCGCTATGGGACTGATAAACTAAAAGACATAAGTAAAATTGAATACTCTAGGGCTATTTTTAATAATGAGCAGGGTTTATATTCACTGAGATGAAAAGAAGCCCATGCTGTGTTATTAGGTGGAAGCACATTGTAGAACAGGACGTACAGAACATGCAGAAGATAGAGATTAATCATACTTTCTGGGAAAAAAAAGTATATTTGTGCACATGAGTACAGAAAGAAAACTACATATCAAACAAAAATGAGTGAGAGTGGCATTGGTGTTTTTTGCTGTTTCTCTGAACAGTTTCTGGAATCTTCTGATCCGTAGTCAGATGCGTTATCCATCACACCACTAGCCCCCACCCAACAATTTCTGTATTGCTTGTACTTTTATTAATGTGTTTTATTTTTATAATAAGCAAAGAGAACAGAGTATACAAAAAAAAATTTTTTTAACAAAGTAGCCTCAATAAAAGCATGCAGAAAACAAAACAACCCCACACAGATCACCAGAGTCAACGTAGAGCAGGCCAGAAAGTCCCAAACAGGGTGAAGAGGGGTTGGTGGATGGTGAGTACATTGCAGAGAAGAGCAGGTGTGTACAAGAACCTCAGAAGACAAACCCGCACCAGAGCCCAGAGGTCTGAGGGAGCAGAGACCGGTGGGAAAACAGGGTCCTGGGAAGGGAGCTGAAAGGAGCATCCGAGGGTCCTAACCCAAGTGGGAAGGGAGAAGCAGGAAGGGATCCCAGAAAGGGAGTCCAGGGCAGATGGATGGATTTGCACAAGTTGACGCAGCGCTTGATCTGAAGCCAAGGTTGCTGCTTTCCCATCCTGAGTAAGCTGCAAGCGCTGGTGGGAATCCAGAGAAAGCCAGAGTGACTGCAAGGCTCTGCAGGTGGTAGTAGCTGTTGGTGTTGGCCTAAAAGGCTAGGATTGCTTCCCGGCTGGACTCCATTTTGCTATTCTAAGTCACAGGTAATTACACACGTTTGAATTTGTCTTGTGGGATCTTACGGAACATAATGGCTCTGTTGTGGCTCCCTTACAGATTACCTGTACTTCCAGGAACTTGTCCAAGTTTTATTTATCCACTCACCCTCCCAAGTTTTACTGAGTGCTCTGTGCAGGGTTTCAAGCTAAGGGTTGAGTGGGTTGGTGGAGGCAGATATTAAAGATGATTCTGGCACAATTTCTTAGCCCAAGGAACTCACTGCCTTATAGTAAAATAAATGAGAATGAGACAGTTACACATTCAAGGTACAATGTGATAGCTTAGAAGAGTAGAAAAGGTAAGGGTCTGATTGTATTTGCTTCCTAACTCTGTGACCTGAGGTAGTTACTTCAGAGTTTTTGCATTGGTATCATGTCTGCTGTAGTATCTACTGTTGTGCCTGATACACGGTAGATGCTTAATAAATACTGCTGTTATTATTATCAAAGTGCCATTAAAAGAATACAAGTGGAGTATAAATCAAAGGTAATTTCTCATGAAATGGAAAATTAAGAATGATAACATCTGACAGAATTATTGTGAAAGCTATAAATAATCCTTTTTTCCAAGTAACTTAAACATACGTAGAATAACCATTGTTAAATTCTACTAGTACTTGAAGTAAAAATGGAAACAATTGTTGCTTATTCTTTTAAGAAAACTAAATATGGTTACTTTTTTCTTGATGCACAAGAGTGGGTAGTAAATTTCTCCCCCAAGAATGCTCAGTGGGCTTTATCATTGCCTTGGGCACCCACAAGTAAGAGTCTTGTGAATTTTTGGCCTTGGAGCACTTCTGGTCTACGAGGTTGTTTCTCACTTACTGTAAAATCTTTGTGTAGCATATTTTGAAAAATGTATAGGAAGTAATATCAAATTAATGTCCAGATGCGCTCCCAGTAGAGAAGGGGATTCAACCCCACTGTAAGAGTCTTAGAGTGGGGGTCTAGGCTGGCGGTATCATCAAGATACTGAGCTGAGGGCCCCCAAAACACTCTGAGCACTCAGGATACACCAAGAAATGTGGCCCAAGGAAAATAAGGCCTGATGAATAGCCTTTCACCCCATCAGAAAGACCTGCAGTCTACAACTTATATGATCAAGGATGAGTTAGCACCAGCCCATGCCCCCTTGGACCACTACAGACACAAGGCAGCTCTAGCTCTTTTCCTATCCCCACCCTCCGCCTGGCCTTCGGAATGGATTGGTTGTTCAGTGAGTCAATCAATAAGACTTCACTGAGTGTCCTTTATGTGATCAGGATGGTGTCAAGCTCTATCAGAGTTGTACAAAACAGGGAGCTCCGTCGGGTTGACTCTGCCAGGAGGTCGCTAGTTGCTGAACTGCCTCACCTGTGGAGGTCTTTCTTCTTTATCCCTGCTCTATGCTTCATTTCCAGAGGATCACACAGCCAACAAAGATTCTGGCCAAGAGTCAGAGTCTATTCCGGAATATACAGCAGAAGAGGAGCGAGAGGACAACCGGCTGTGGAGGACCGTGGTGATTGGAGAACAGGAGCAGCGGATTGACATGAAGGTCATCGAGCCCTACAGGAGAGTCATTTCTCATGGAGGTAGCTGAGCTCTGCAAACCTGGGAAGCAGGGAGCGGGGTGGCCACATAGTTTTTATAAGAAAACAAAACTAGGGTTCTCTGCAGCATGACGTCCCACGACCCTATTAGGCAGTCAACGTTCAGGGCACTGTAGAGCTGAGCGTATAATTTCATACTCAATTCAGTGAACACTGGAAAGCTTACTATGCAAAAGTAACTTTCCAATGTGAAAAATGCCTTTTGCATTTTGCATACCTGATAGCTATCATCTTCAGTGCAAATTTCTTGAAAGCCATAGTTGTCCAATTTAATAGTGTCTGTTTGGAATTCATATGGGTCAGTTGCAGGGTTTAACTGAATTGTTTTCAAGTCTGTTTTCTACATGGCCTGCAGTAAGAGGTGCTTTTAATTCCAGACCAATCTTTGGAATCCTCTTCAGAAGCTTTAGGAAATCTTTTTAGACTTAGCCTGGTCCTTTTTTTCTCCCTAGTTGAAGTTTGCTTTTCTATAAACTCCATTACATCTATGCCTGACAACAGCCCACTCCAGCCAAGATCTCCACCCACTTCATAAGGGACAAGGGAGAGAAAAGGCTCTGTTTTGTATTTTCACTGCTTTCTTGGAGCTCCAGGAGCCTTGATTAATTTGGGACTCACAAAAAATCACATGAGCACAAGCGACACATGGAATGTTGTCAACTTCAGAATCCATAAATGGCTTTTTGGCTTTTTCTGCTGCATGCACAACTTCCCTGCAGTCCTGACGCCCCACCCTAACCACTCAGCTCTTCCAGGAAAAGTGTAAGCTGACAAGGCAATTGTTCTGTCTTCCTTATCGAGCACAGGGAAATAAGTGTCTTGGCGCTGCATTAAACCCGGAGCTTTGGTTTTCTAACAAGCAGAAGAATGTTTTGCCTTTTCCCTCCAACTTCCCTTCACCACAGATTTTCCACTTTCTGCCCCATGCATTGCTACCTCCATGGAAGTTATCAGGACCCCCCAGGGCCCCCACCCATGGTAGTGAAGGAAAATGCCCATAGGTGTCCCCGGCCCTGACCTTCCTTTTTCACCATTTGCCCTGAAATGGTAATACGGCCCAGTGATAGCTCCTCTAAGGGAGACTTTTCCCACAGCCCTTTGGAATGAGAGCAGGCCTAATCTTGCTGAAAATGACAGACAGCTGGCCATAGAGTCAGTCCTGTTGTTCTTCTAATGAAAACCACCATCTGAACATCATCCAGATCTTCCCAGAAGGTCATATCTCCTTTGCACCACCCATCAGGTATTTTTGGTTTGTTTGCTTTTTAGAAAAAAAAAAAAAAAAGACGACTATAAAATATCCTATGCTCATTCTAAAAAGTACAAGATATGTAGAAAAGTCTGTCAAAGTCTGTCATGCAGTGACTGTCCCTGTACATTTTTACCATTCAGGTCATAAATTAGAAGTCCCTTTGTTGTGAAGAAGGCAGGCTCACGGCTTCACTGTTATTATAAGGCCAAGTTATCCCTTATTACCCCAGCAGACTCACCTGCTTATTCTTTCATCCACAGTGAAGTTAGGTGGGTTGGATGGGTGGGTTGAGCCCATCGTTCTGTTGCCTGAATCAGGAGAGAGTGATTTTCATCAGCACACCTGGGTCAAAAAAAGCCACTGCTTCCGCCTGTCACATTCTTTGTGAAAACACCTGATATCTCAGGGATAACCTGGTTTGCTGTGCCCTCCATCCCTACCACCTCCTCCCCTTGGCATCTGCTCCTCTCCTTTCTGTGTTGTCAGCTCATTTTTTGTAACTGTCTGGTTTGTTGGAGAGAGAAGGCCACCTTTCCTCTCCCTGGCTCTGCCTCGGCCTTCTCCAGGTGCTGGCTTGCATGAGTGTGCCTCTGGCTGCACCCACCGGAATGTTAGGGAGATGCCACCTCTTCCTACGCCCTGACCAGCTTTTGTGCTCTGGAGGTAAAGACAGTTCACATGTTACTTCTGAATTTGCCAAAGCTTTGTCTGCTGTCTTAGAAGCTCATACCACTTTCTCAGACCTTAATGATCTGAGAAAGTCACACTCCCTAGTTACCGGTCCATTGAGTTTGTCATCCTGGCTTCTGATGAGCATTTAAAAAAGCAGCACTCCAGAGTGAACAGAGATGTTGTTTTGGTGTCTTGCATTTTGCTGTGAGGAAGTTATCCCACTCAGGCCAGTAGGGAAGTGCCAGCTGTTCAGTGCTCTGGGCAGCACGACTGCAAGATGGGGGTGGTTAAAAGCGCCCCTTAAGTTTGCTGCAAGAGTGTCCACACCAGCTGGGAACATCTGTGTGTGAGAGCAGTATTTGAACAAATATTTCATGTCAGCTTTAGTGACCTCCACATGAGCTATGGCCAGAGGCCCTGTACACAATGTAGAAGGATAGGGTTCAAGACCCGTCTTGGCCACTGATTAGTCTGTGATCTTGGTACATCACTTAACTCCCCTGGGCCTCAGTTACTTCATCAGTCAAGAAAGGATGATCTCAAAGCCATGTCACCTCCTATGAGCCCATGAGTATTATCCCTGCCATCTGCTTAAGTAGAAAAGCAAAGAAAAAGAAGTCTGGGTGGTTTGGTTTAGCCAACAGTGAGGGGTCACTTTGAGGCCAGAACTGGCATTTTTGAGCCTGAAGCAGAGAACACAATTAAATAACCAAGGGCAGTCACGCCAAAGCATTGTAACGAGGCGTTTCCTGTCTTGTGTTTTTACTTCTCTTATTTCATTATAGGAGACTCAGGTAACCTTCTCTGCAGTGTTGCTGGACAAATGATCCTGGAAAGGATGAGAAGAGTTGCAGGCTGGTGTGTGTGTGTGTATGTTTTGGTTGCGACTGTGGTATCTTTCCTTCTCTCTCCATTCCATTTGCTGGCCAGCAAACTTGTGTTACGTCCCTTTCATGCCTCTCTGTTCTGCCTCAGGTAAGGTTTGCATCGTTGCTTCCGAGGGTCTCAGGAGACACCACGGTGGGATAGCTCATGCATCTCAGCACACACACCCTGAATTCACCTCACCGTTACTGAGAAGACAGTCTGATAAAATACATGTGTTAAAAAGTGAAACTTCACGTGAACTCTGCATTTGCTGACAGGCAACTTCACTTGAGTCAGCTGCATATTTAGCGTAGAAATTGGGTTAGCTGACCCCCTTGGAGACACTGGCGAGGAACAAAATGCAAATGGTCCTGTTCATTCACGTTATTACACTTTGCCAGCAATTGCTATCTGGAATAGCTCCAAAGCCTGACAATGACGGCACCTGCTCTTGATTTAGAAGAAAACTTTCACGAGGAAATCTTTTTCTCTTTCCTTCCTTACACGATACATCTCTTCCTCTCCTCCTCTTTCTTTTGCCTCTTCTTCCCTTCCTACAAATCCTCTGCCCCAAAATGCAAAATCCATCATCATTTGTTAATTTCAGTGATTTTTTATAGAAAGAGACAATCCCAGCTTAGTCATTGATCAGGAAGTGGTAAGTTGACCGATGAATATTCCTTTGGTTAAATATACCCAAGCCAACGTGATACTACAACATGCCAGGGACAGACAGCAGTAACACAAACAGCTGAATTGCCATTTAGGATGACTTCTGAAGTACTGTTTATAAACCTCAGTCTTTCCTTTAAAAAACGACAACAACGTATTCTTAGAAATTCTCCAGAAATAGAAAAAGAAATCAAAGTAACTGAGCCTCATGATCTTGCAATTATCCTGACACCCTGGAGTCAGACAGCTACATTTAGAAAGAAGCTTTTGAAAGGATGCTTTTATAAAATTTTTTATTTTTTTAATCTAATTTTTATTAGATATTAGTGTATCGCTGATTTGCAATGTTGTGTTAGTTTCAGGGGTGATGTGTTAGTTTCAGCATGATTCAATTGTACATATACATATATCCATTCTTTTTCAGATTCTTTTCCCATATAGGTTATTACAGAATATTGAGTAGAGTTCCCTGTGCTATACAGTAGGTCCTTGTTGATGACCTATTTTATATATGGTAGTGTGTATGTGTTAACCCCAAACTCCTAATTTTATCGCCCCCCTCCCCATTTCCCCTCTGGAAACCATAAGTTTGTTTTCAAAGTTTGTGATTCTGTTTCTGTTATGTAAATAACTTCATTTGTATCATTTTTTTATATTCCATATATAAGTGATATAATACTTGTCTTTCTCTGTCTCTGTCTTTCTCTTCACTTAGTATGATAATCTCTAGGGCTATCCATGTTGCTGCAAATGGCATTACTTCATTCCTTTTTACGGCTGAGTAACATTCCATTGTATATATGTACCACATCTTCTTTATCCGTTCCTCTGTCGATGGACATTTAGATTGTTTTCGTGTCTTGGCTATTGTAAATACTGCTGCAGTGAACATTGGGATGAATGCATCTTTTCAAATTATGGTTTTCTCTGGACATATGCCCAGGAATGGGATTGCTGGGTCATATGGTAGTTCAATTTTTAGTTTTTTAAGGAACCTGCATACGGTTCTCCATAGTGGCTGTATCAAATTACATTTCCACCAACAGTGTAGAAGGGCTCCCTTTTCTCCACATGCTCTCCAGCATTTATTGTAGACTTTTTGATGATAGCCATTCTGACCAGTGTGAGGTGATACCTCATTGTAGTTTTGATTTGCATTTCTCTAATAATTAGCTTTGTTGAACATCTTTTCATGTGCTTTTTGGCCATCTGTATATCTTCTTTGGAGAAATGTCTATTTAGAGCTTCTGCCCATTTTTTGATTGGATTGTTTGTTTATTTGATATTGAGCTGCATGAGCTGTTTGTATAGTTTGGGGATTAATCCCTTGTCAGTCACTTCATATGCAAATATATTCTCCCATTCTGTGGGTTGTGTTTTCATTTTGTTTATGGTTTCCTTTGCTGTGCAAAAGCTTGTTAAGTTTGATTAGGTCCCATTTGCTTATTTTTGTTTTTATTTTCATTACTCTAGGAGGTGGATCCAAAAAGATACTGCTACGGTTTATGTCAAAGACTGTTCTGCCTATGTTTTCCTCTAAGAGTGTTATAGTATCTGGTCTTACATTTAGGTCTTTAATCCATTTTGTGTATGGTGTTAGAGAATGTTCTAGTTTCATTCTTTTATATGTAGCTGTCTGGTTTTCCCAGCACCACTATTGAAAAGACTGTCTTTTCTCCATTGTATATTCTTGCCTCCTTTGTTGTAGATTAATTGATCATAGGTGTGTGGGTTTATTTCTGGGCTTTCTGTCCTGTTCCATTGCTTTTTATTTCTGTTTTCATGTCAGTACCATACTGTTTTGATTCTGGAGCTCTGTAGTGTAGTCTGAAGCCAGGGAGCCTGATTCCTCCAGCTTCATTTTTCTTTCTCAGGATTGCTTTAGCTATTTGAGGTCTTTTGTGTTTCCATACAAATTAAAAAATTTTTTTCTCTACTTCTGTGAAAAATGCCCTTGGTAATTTCATAGGGATAGCACTGAATCTGTAGATTGCCTTGGGTAGTATAGTCATTTTGACAATATTGATTCTTCCAATCCAAGAACATGGTATATCTTTCCATCTGTTTGTGTCATCTTCAATGTCTTTCATCAGCGTCTTACAGTTTTCAAAGTACAGGTCTTTTGCCTCCGTAGGCAGGTTTATTCCTAGGTATTTTATTATTTTTGATGCGATGGTAAGTGGAATTATTTCTTGAATTTCTCTTTCTGATCTTTCATTGCTAGTGTATAGAAATGTAACAGATTTCTGTGTATTAATTTTGTATCCTGCAACCTTACCAGATTCATTGATGAGCCCTAGTAGTTTTCTGGCAGCATATTTAGGATTTTCTATGTATAGTATCATGTCATCTGCAAACAGTGACCGCTTTACTTCTTCTTTTCCAATTTGGATTCCTCTTATTTCATTTTCTTCTCTGATTGCCATGGCTAGGACTTCCAAAACTATGTTGAGTAAGAGTGGCAAGAGTGGACATCCTTGTCTTGTTCCTGATCTTAGAGGAAATGCTTTCAGTTTTTCACCATTGAGAATGATGTTGACTGTGGTTTTTCATATATAGCCTTTATTATGTTGAGGTGGGTTCCCTCTATGCTCACTTTCTGGAGAGTTTTTATCATAAATGGGTGTTGAATTTTGTCAAAAGCTTTTTCTGCATCTATTGAGAGGATCATATGGTTTTTATTATTCAGTTTGTTAATGTGGTGTATCACACTGATTTACTTGTGTATATTGAAAACTCCTTGCATGCCTGGGATAAATCCCACTCGATCATGGTGTATGATCCTTAATGTATTGCTGGATTCGGTTTGCTAGTATTTGTTGAGGATTTTTGCATCTATGTTCATCAGTGATATTGGCCGGTAATTTTCTTTTTTTCTGGTATCTTTGTGTGGTATGATGGTGGCCTCATAGAATGAGCTTGGGACTGTTCCTTCCTCGTTGACTTTTTTGGAAGAGTTTCAAAAGAATAGGTGTTAACTCTTCTGTAAATGTTTGATAGAATTCGCCTGTGAAGCCTTCTAGTCCTGGACTTTTGTTTGTTGGGCATTTTTAAATCACAGTTTCAATTTCAGTGCTTGTGACTGGTCTGTTCATATTTTCTACTTCTTCCTGATTCAGTCTTGGGAGATAGTACCTTTCTAAGAATTTGTCCATTTCTTCCAGATTGTCCAATTTCTTGGCATACAGTTGCTTGTAGTAGTCTCTTATGTTCCTTTGTATTTCTGTGGTGTCAGTTGTAACTTCTTTTTCATTTCTAATTTTATTGATTTGAGTCCTCTCCCTTTTTTTCCTCATGAGTCTGGCTAAAGGCTTATCAATTTTGTCTTCTCAAAGAACCAGCTTTTAGTTTCATTCATCTTTGCTATTGTTTTCTTCTTCTCTATTTCATTTATTTCTGCACTGATCTTTACGATTTCTTTCCTTCTGCTAACTTTGGGGTTTTTTTGGTTCTTCTTTCTCTAGTTGCTTTAGGTATAAGGTTAGGTTGTTTGAGACTCTTCTTGTTTCCTGAGGTAAGACTATATTGCTATAAACTTCCCTCTTAGAACTGCTTTTGCTGCATCCCATAGGTTTTGGATCATTGTGTTTTCATTTTCATTTGTCACTAGGTTTTTGATTTCCTCTGATTTCTTCAGTCATCCATTGGTCATTTAATAACATATGTTTAGCCACCACGTGTTTGGTTTTTTTTTTTTTTTTTTACAGTTTTTTCCTTGTAGTTTATTTCTAATATCATAGCATTGTGGTCAGAGAAGATGCTTGATAGGATTTCCATTCCCTCAAATTTACTGAGGCTTGATTTGTGACCCAAGATGTGATCTATCCTGGAGAATGTTCCATGTGCACATAAGAAGAATGTGTATCCTGCTGCTTTTGGATGGAATATTCTATAAATGTCAATTAAGTCCATCTGATCTAATGTGTCATTTAAGGCCTGTGTTTCCTTATTGATTTTCTATCTGGATGATCTGTCCATTGATGTAAGAGGGGTGTTAAAGTCCCCCATTATTATTATTATTTTTAACATCTTTATTGGAGTATAATTGCTTTACAGTGGTGTGTTAGTTTCTGCTTTATAAAAAAGTGAATCAGCTATACATATATCCCCATATCTCTTCCCTCTTGCATCTCCCTCCCTCCCACCAAGTCTCCCATTATTATTGTGCTACAGTCGATTTCTCCTTTTAGCAGAAATGGCTGTTAGCATTTGCCTTATATATTAAGGCACTCCTACATTGGATTTGTATATGTGTTTACAATTTTTATATCTTCTTCTTGGATTGATCCCTTGATCATTATGTAGTGTCCTTCTTTCTCTCTTGTAACATTCTTTATTTTAAAGTCTATTTTGTCTGATATCAGTATTGCTGCTCCAGCTTTCTTTCGATTTCCATTTGCATGGAATACCTTTTTCCATCCCCTCACTTTCAGTCTGTATGTGTCCTTAGATCTGAAGTGGGTCTGTTGTAGACAGAATATATACGGGTCTTGTTTTTGTATCCATTCAGCCAGTCTATGTCTTTTGGTTGGAACATTTAATCCATTTACATTTAAGGTAATTATTGATATGTAAGTTCTTATTGCCATCTTGTTAAATTGTTTTGGATTTGCTTTTGTAGGTCTTTTTTCTTCCCTCCCTCTTTTGTTCTCTTCTATTTTGATTTGATGACTATCTTTAGTGTTGTGTTTGGATTGCTTTTTCTTTTTTGTGTGTTAACCTATTGTAGATTTTTGGTTTGCAGTTACCATAAGGTTTCGATATAGCAGTCTATATATATACAAGATTGTTTAAAGTTGCTAGTCTCTTAATTTCAAATGCATTTCCAATATCCTGCATTTGTACTCTCCTCTTCTCACGATTGCTGGTTTTTCATCGTGTGGATGATTTCCTACCTTTACTGTATGTTTGCTTTTTACCGGTGAGCTTTCCTGTTTGTAATTTTCTTGTTTCTAGTTGTGGCCTTTTCTTTTTTGCTGAGAGAAGTTCCTTTAGCATTTGTTGTAAAGCTGGTTTGGTGGTGCTGAATTCTCTTAGCTTTTGGTTGTCTGTAAAGCTTTTGATTTCTCTGTCAGATCTCAGTGAGAGCCTTGCTGGGTAGAGTATTCTTGGTTGTAGGTTTTTCCCTTTCATCACTTTAAGTATATCATGCCACCCCCTTCTAGACTGCAGAGTTTCTGCTGAAAGTTCAGCTGATAACCTTATGGGGATTCCCTTGTATGTTATTTGTTGCTTTTCCCTTGTTGCTTTTAATATTTTTTCTTTGTCTTTAATTTTTGTCAATTTGATTATTATGTGTCTTGGTGTGTTCCTTCTTAGATTTATCCTGTATGGGGCTCTGCACTTCCTGGACTTGAGTGTTTCCTTTTTCATGTTAGGGAAGTTTTTGGCTATTATCTCTTCAAATATTTTCTCAGGCCCTTTCTCTCACTCTTCTCCTTCTGGGATCCCTATAATGCGAATGTTGGTGCGTTTAATGTTGTCCCAGAGGTCTCTTAGACTGTCCTCATTTCCATGGCAGTGATTTTCCACCATTCTGTCTTCCAGCTCACTTATTTGTTCTTCTGCCTCATTTATTCTGCTACTGATTCCTTCTGGCATATTTTTCACCTCACTTATTGTATTGTCCATCTCTGTTTGTTCTTTAAAGCTTCTAGCTCTTTATTAAACATTTCTTGTATCCTCTCAGTCTGTGCCTCCATTCTTTTTCTGAGATCTTGGATCATCTTTACTATCACTACTCTGAATTCTTTTTTGGGTAGATTGCCTATTTCCACTTCACTTAGTTGTTCTTCTGGGGTTTTATCTTGTTCCTTCACCTGGAACATATTTCTTTGCCATCTCATTTTGTCTAACTTTCTGTGTTTGTGGTCTCCGTTCCTCCAGCTGCAGGACTGTAATTCTTCTTGGTTCTGGTGTCTACCCCCGGTGGGTGAGGTTGGTCCAGGGGCTTGTGCACGCTTTCTGATGGGAGGGACTGGTGTCTGCCCACTGGTGGGGGGAGCTGGGTCTTGTCCCTCTCATGGGCAGGGCCAGGTTAAGCGGTATATAAATATAGGCAGCTGTTGGCTCAGGATGACTTTAGGCAGCCTGTCTGCTGATGGGTGGGGCTCTGTTCCCACCCTGTTGGTTGTTTGGCCTGAGGTGTCCCAGCACTGGAGCCTGCAGGTTGTTGGGTGGGGCCAGGTCTCGGTGCCAAACTGGCGACCTCCAGGTGAGCTCACGCCAATGGGTATTCCCTGGGGTGTCCACCACCAGTGTCCTTGCCCCCACAGTGAGCCACAGCCAATCCCCTCTCCCCAGGAGACCCTCCAAGATGCGCAGGTAGGTCTAGCCCAGGCTCCTGTGGAGTCACTGCTCTGCCCTGGGCCCCAGTGCACATTAAACCTTGTGTGTGCCCTCCAAGAGTGGAGTCTCTTTCTGTTTCCCCCAGTCCTGTGGAGCTGCTGTGCTAAAGCCCCACTGGCCTTCAAAGCGCCAAATGCCTGAGGGATCCTCTGCCCAATGCCAGGCCCCCAGGCTGGGGAGCCTGATGTGGGGCTCAGAATTCTCACTCCTGTGGGAGAAGCTCTGTGATATAATTATTTTCCAGTGAGGGATTTGATTATGTTGTGAAAGATCCCCTCCTACCATCTCATTGTGGCTTCCTCTTTGTCTTTGGGTGTATATCTTTTTTTGTTAGGGTCGAGTCTTTTTTGTCAATGGTTGTTCAGCAGTTAGTTGTGATTTTGGTGTTTTCATGTGAGGAGGTGAACTTAAGTCCTTCTACTCTGCCATCTTGTCTCTGCCTTTCCTGGTGTCTCTAACAATACTTTTGTACTTGTTTTTAAGAGGGATTCATTACACCTACTTTTTTCTTTTAATGAACTCTGTCTTTTTCATTGTGCTGAGCCTGAACTGCATATTTTTGTGGTGTTAGGGTGGCTTAGTGACACTAATCCTATCCTTTGCGGATTTCTATTCAGTTATGGCTCTTCCTAAATGAAACTGTTTATGGAACAAACACTTCTTATATTAAAATATATCTCCTTCTGCCGTTCTCCTTCATACCACATTCTAAAAAAAAAGTTAGTAAATACCTACATTTCAGAAAAGATGGGACTAAAGCAAAAAATCCAGAGGGAAGCTACTGCAATCCTGTTTTGCAAATATGTGTTGCATCAGGTATATACTTATGTAGGTAGCATCTTCTAAGATATGTAGCATAAACATTGTCTACAGCAACCTCAAATTAGTAATATACGCAAACCCATAATTTGATGTATTTGTAGTTGGTATCACTTTCTTCCCCCACCTCTTTTGTGGTAGAGTCATACTCTCTATCCTTGTAGAGAACATCTTATTAAACTGCTTTTCAAGAGTTAAGCCCATCCAAATCTATATCCAGCCAGTATTTTACTGCCTTGTAATCACCAGAGGGGTATTTAGAGTTCTGAAAAAATGACACACTGAGTTCTGATCAGGCTTGAGGGTGTGTCCTGTCCTCCTACTCAAAGCTTTGAGGAAATCTCTTTAATGTTTCTAAAGTCCAGAACTACATGACACAAATCACAAATGTTTAAAAATGGATATTAAAAAATAAAAATACAGTACATTGAGATTCCAGAGACAAACCTGTGGAGACCTGACCAACCCTTGCCACGAATTTCGAAGATGGGCTTTCAAGGAACACAGGCTTGCTACAACTAGGATGAACTAAAGAGGATCAAAGAGAACCTCTTTCTTAGCCATTAAAAGAAAGAGTGTTATATAAATTAGTTTTATTATATAAATTAGAAGCCCTTAAGTCAAAAAGTGTTGCCCCACCATCCTTTGATAAGTTGAATACTTCTAACACACTTATGACTATGTACAACACATATAATCATCCATAATACATGGATACCCTATATATGCAAATGTATTCACACTATTTAAGAATTTATATAACTTACATCTTAGCCACTGAAAGATAATTATATGTGTATATACTTATAGAAATATAGTCTATATAATACTCATTTAAAGATGTACCTAATACATCCACATACACATTCTTGCCAAGGCTTCCAGATTTATCCTTTAGGTTAAATATTATCTTGTTAAGAGCTTTCAGTTGGTTACAAATGTCTTTTTGTTTGTCCTCTAGGATACTACGGGGATGGCCTAAATGCCATCATTGTGTTTGCTGCCTGTTTTCTGCCAGACAGCAGTCGGGCAGATTACCACTATGTCATGGAAAATCTTTTCCTGTGAGTGATATTTACAACAAAATGTTTTCAGTTAATGTCTGCGGGCATGCGATGGCAGATAGAGCATCTTTAATAAAAGGAAATAGATGATGTAGACTATTCTAAGCCTTTGATTAAAAGTTGATGAAATCTGTGTCAAGGAAAATTGCTCAAGAGACCAAAAGCTTTAGAGGAGCTGTTTTGTCTGTAGAATGAATTGAAAACAAAATGAACACAGTCTGGTCTGCATTTTAGAATTCTGTAACATTTCCTTTGGGTGAAGTATTATTTTTGTTCTCTGATAACATGTTCTTAGCCAACTGATGATAACCTGACTTCATTTATATCTGCCTTTATTTAATCTGACTTGCCCTTAGTATATAATAGCATTGCTGACATTTTTGAAAGTCAGGTTTCTAACCTACGCATTTTTCAAGTGTACCTGCATTAAAAAAAAAAAAATGAAAAAACGATAACTGCAAATAAATGAGTAATACTCTCAAAGAAGTGATCTTAGGTAACTGCATTCTTCTCAAGCTGAAGAGGGAATATGTGCAACCATTCTTAAATGTCATGCACCCTGTAATTTAAATGTTATATAATTATGGTGAAATAAGATGAACTCTTTCATGTGGGAACTGAAAACACTTATCTTTCTTCCTGTGATCAGATATGTAATAAGTACATTAGAGTTGATGGTAGCTGAAGACTATATGATTGTGTACTTGAATGGTGCAACCCCAAGACGGAAGATGCCAGGGCTAGGCTGGATGAAGAAATGCTACCAGATGATTGACAGACGGTATGTGGCTCCATTATCTAATCACTGTTTTGACTTCCTCAGTGACTCCCATCTTCAGTGACCTTTTAATTTACCAAAGGTGCAATCACAATTTAGGAATATTGAATTAATGCTGATTTGAGATAATAAATTATAAAAATATTAATGTGTCACTTGATGCCCCAAATTTGAAATAAAGCAGATCTTCCCCAGATTTTGTTAAACGCTGTAATCTCAAACTTGGCAACAAGTATTTTAAAGTACTCATATGCTGTTGCCATATGGAGGTGCAATTTGAGCTGATAAGCCAAAGTCCATGATTCTTTACTAGTATCATGTAACCTTGTGGCCATTGTTGTGCACTAGGACTGTTGTGACTTAGGCAACCCTAGTGCTCTTATTTCAACATTCGCTGTTAATTCTGGCCCCTATGGTGCCTTTGTGTGCCCCTTCCTCAAGATACGTCACTTCTATCCATACTGGTTTTATTAGAACCAAACACGTTATTGCCATCTACAGGAAAATTGTCATAATAAGCATACAAATTTATGATGTCTTCCATATGTGTGGCTTCCCCTCAGATGTGGCTCTCTGTAAAGCAACATGTGAGTGTCCTGTTATAGTAACTAAAATCCATTAATCATCTAAGCATACATAAAGTAGCATTGCTAATGCTGAAAAATATGCCTGAATGTACAAAACGTTAAAATGATTATCTGAAGGCCAAACAACCACATGATATACTGTTACCATTTTCACTCTACAGAAGAAGAAACCCAGGCTCAGTAGAACAAATTGGCTAAGTTGCTAGTAGGAGTGTATTCATTTCAAAATAGTAAAAATAATGCTGACAAAAATGAAAAACATTGTTAAACAAAAACATGCCATATGGTTATAGATTTATGCACTCCAAGAATACAAAAATTCTATTTTACATTTATTCTTATGGGAAAATGAGGTTTGAATTATGCATGTTTCAAATTATATCTCAAAAGGCATTCGTTTTATTGATCATGGCATTCTGTACCTTCCTACCAGATAACAGTAACTTACATAGAATTCCCTAATATCATATATATATTCTTATTTAGGGATATACTTTCTGTTTTAACTCCCACTCAAAATAGGTTATGAGTAATTTTTTTTTTTTTTTTTCACAATAGGTTGCGGAAGAACTTAAAATCATTCATCATTGTTCATCCATCTTGGTTCATCAGAACAATCCTTGCAATTACACGACCTTTTATAAGGTACGGTCATTATTGTAGTAAAAGTAAACATACTAGTTTTTAAAAATATGTATTCATTGTCTTCTAAACAAAAATTCATAAACCAGGAGAGTAGGAAAATATGTTTGCCTCTGCCTTTCCTGAAAATATACTTTGGACTACCCAGCAAGAGACTCTAATTAAGAGTGACCATATTTTCACAGTGAATATTTTTCCCCCATAATTATAAAACATGACTTTTATACTGCTTGCTGTAAACATAGAAGATAAAATAGTGAGGTTTCTATGCCATATTACAAAAGGGAACAAATAGTACTTTTAAAGTAATATATGGTATATTGTAGAGAATCAAAGAGGTAGAGTAACATAACAATGGAAAATAAAGACACACCAAGGACAGAAACAGAAGCCAGGTCTTGTCTTAATTGTTCTGTTTCTTCTGAACAAATCCCACGGAGGTTACCAAAGGTAGGTAAAGAGTCTGAGCAGCCATTTTGAGAGCTTTGTTTTGATTATCCATAAGGCTTCTTGGTTTAAATTCACTTCAAATCAGTAAATATTTGTTTATCATCTATTCTGTGTTAGATGCTGTATAACCTTACATTTCAGTGATGAAAAGTAAGATATGCCTCTTATATAGTAAGAATGAGACAGTTAAATGAAAGGGACAGTACAGGTTTTCTAGAGAGCTTTAAAAAATAAAATAGGGAGGGGCACGATAGGGGTATGGAATTAAGAGGTACAAACTACTAGGTGTAAAATAAATAAGCTACAAGCATATATTATACAGCACAGGGAATATAGCCAACATTTTATAATAACTTCAGTGGAATATAGTCTATAAAAATACTGAATCACTGTGTTGTATGCCTGAAACTAATACAATATTGTGAATCAACTATACTTCAGCTAACTAGAACAATGTCTTCCCTAACGTCAGGATACCAATCAGATAAATTGAAATTTTTCCATCTCAAAGTTATTAATGAATCCCTAAGAAAAATTCTGATCACCTCACTTCTGGAGAAAACAATTAAAGGTTAAAATCCTTTATATTTTTTTTACGTAGATTTTACTGTGCCTTTCAGAGTCCACCTTTTTTGTTCCGTGTTCACTTATTTATTTAGCATTCCCATCCCCTACTTCCAAAAACTGAGCAGTAGCAGGATTCAACCTAGTTTTCCTCTGGCAAAGATTTCTTTACCATACCATGTTATATTACTTTAAGAAATAATATGAGCTTTTAAGACGTACAAAAAGCCACTTATTTTAAGATTAGCAGAAAATGCTTTGACAGGGGAGTAGGAAGAGCTTATATAAACTTTAATGGGTAAAAAAGCAAACATTAGAATTGATATTGATTCACTGATGTTTATTTAATAGTTCAGCTCTTATTATAAAACAAATATATTTCTTCCTGATAAATACTTGTTATGGTAAGAGTATTGAAAACAGATTGTAAGTCAACATTTATTGAAGGGCGTTTCAAGATAATAATAATAATTACAACAAAAATAATAAACTTATAGCAAGTAGTGTTGTGGTAAATCACATATAATAATGGCCTACCTTTACTGAGTGCTTATATGCATTATTTTATTTAACCCTAATGACAGTCCTCTGAAGGAGGTGCTGCTTACTATTTTCTGTTATATAGGAAAAAACCCTGAGGTTCAGTGAGGTCAAATAAATTGTCTAAAGCAGGAGCCAGCAAACCCATTCTGTAAAGGATCAGATATTAAATATTTTAAGTGTCATACATACAGTCTCAATCACAACCACTCAGCTCTGCCATGGTAGGGTAAAAGCAGCCATAGACAATATGTAAATAAATAAGTATGGCTGTGTTCCAATAAAACTTGATTTATGAATACTGAAATTGAATTTTCTGAAATCTTTTACATGTCACACAATATTCTTCTTTTTATCATTTTTCAACCATTTAAAAAATGTAAAAACCAGTTGTAGCTCAAGGATGTAAAATAAAAAATCATAAGCTGGCTTTGGCCCACGGGCCATGGTTTGCCAACCCCAGGTCTAAGGTAACACAGCCAAGAAATGAAAGATTCAGGCTTTGAACCCAATGTCTGCATAATTCTAAAGAATTATGTTCATTGTGTTCTACAATTTCATCATGTAAGACCCTCTTTAAATATCCCTCTGTAAATCAGTCTACATCAGTGTCATCAATTTTTTGAACTGAAAAAAAGAGGTCACTAAAATGTATTATAGGTCTTTTCACTGCTAAAGGGTAACACCTATGATAGATGTATATGGCAAGTTCTTTTTTTCTTTTAATTCATGTATTTTTTAAATTGAAGTATAACTGATTTACAATGTTGTGTTAGTTTCTGGTGTACAGTGAGGTGATTCAGTTTTATATATATATATAAAACTGAATATGAAAAAGAATATATATCATATTTCCATTATGGTTTATTGCAGGATATTGAATATAGTTCCCTGTGTTACACAGTAGGACCTTGTTGTTTATCTATTTTATATATATAGTAGTTTGTATCTGCTAATCCCATACTCCTAATTTTTCTCTCCCCCCTCACATTCCTTTTTTTAAAATGAATTGTTTGTCTGTGTCAAGCGTTGGGTTAGGTGCTGGAGGCTGAGAAATTAAATAGCTCAATTGCTGTCCTCAGGGAGTTCACAGCCTGGCAGCTGACATAGGCAGACTAGAAAACAGTTATAATACAGGGTACAAAGGAAGCACGATGGGGGCTGATAACTCACGGTGAGTGTGAGTTTTAAGGTAACAGGTGGAGTGTGAAGGCTGAGAGTCTGCATCGAGAGGCTTTCCAGAAGAATGTGCCCTCAAGTTGAGTTTGGAAGACTAATAGCATTGGCTAGCTAAAGCCAGGTAGAGGAAACAGCAGGTACCAACACACCAAGAAGGAGGTGCCATACACCAGGCATGTCTAGAGAACTGTACATTCCAGTGTGGAGGTGTCCCCCTTGCATAACTAACTTCTTCTGCCTTTTTATTCCACCCCCTCCATCTTTTATCATCAAAACCTGAATTTAGCTTGAAAACCCTGGAGGAAGGAAGTGGCCTAAGGTAGCATATTGTTGGTAGTGTGTGTTCACCCAAGGCTGATCAGGAGGACGAGAAGTGACTTTTTGGAGATGAAGGCTGTTCACAAGTCACAGCCAGTGGCCCAGGGTCAAAACTGCAAGTCAAATGTGAAAGATAGATGTATGGAGAACTGACCTTGAAAAGACTTCCTATTAGAATACACAGCAGTTGAACAGAAGACAGTAGAGTTGGCGGATGGCGCAGCATCCTCCCAGTAGACTGGGGAGGCCCTTTCATTAGAGAACATTCAAGAAAGTTTGATGCTTGATCAAATTCCCTTTCAAGTGGAATGATACATTTTTAGAATTAGCTTGCTATTACACCAATAATACAAAAATGCTTCCTTCTTATAAAACATCCAATCATTATAAAGACCAGGTTCTTCCTTCAGCAACTACCGACTCTTGTACCCAACCCCCTTCCCCAGAGGCAAATTCAGGGGTCTCCTTGCAAGTTGTTTTCTATGCATTTACACACATCTAAAATGACAACATTGAGATGAAAGCCGTCTGTCATTCAAATCCGATTATTGGAACATTGTTTTTTGAGCATTGGTTCATCTGGAATGACCTTCCAAGATTTAAAACTTTAAAAAGTATACATATATTTAAAATAAAAGTAAAACTAAAAAAATAAGAGGAAAACAACTTTATATATACTTTAAAAATATATCAACCGTGGTAGATTCTGAAAGAACTAATGACAAGATTTTTGTTTGCTAAAAACAAACAAGCAAACAAAGGGAAACAAACCATAAACCAGTGACAGTTCAGAGTGGCAGGAACCACCGGGGAGGCCATGCAATGTGTGGACCCTGCAGTCAGGCTGCCCGGGTTTAAATCTAGGCTTTGCCACTTACTGAAGGTGAAATCTGGGCAAACACTTAACTCCCTATGTTTTCAGTTTCCTTATCTTTAAAAAGAGAACAATAATAGTATCTACCTCATTAGGCTATCAATCATAGGAAATAAAAGAGTTAATATATATAAACCAGTTAAAACAGTGTCTGGCACATAGTAACTACTCAAATAATGTAGCCATTCTTCTTAGTAAGAGTGCTGGGGCAAGGTGATAACAATTTTCAAGAAGAGGCAGCAGCCTGAGAAGGGATGGAGGCGCGACTGATATCTTTTTTCTTTTCTTTTTTCTAGTTCAAAGTTCAGCAGTAAAATTAAATACGTCAGTAGCTTATCAGAACTCAGTGGGCTGATCCCAATGGATTGCATCCATATTCCAGAGAGCATCATCAAGTAAGTCCTGATGGTTTTGAAGATTTGGTAAGAAATATTGCATGTCTGGAGAAGGAGATTAGAAAATAACTCATTTATAAAATATGGGGAAATGGCATTACCTTATATTTAAAACGAATATTAAATATTCTCCAATAAATATTTTCCTTTCTTATAACCTAGCGATAACTGTTCTGTTCTTTCAGATCTTCTTTCACATAATCTTCTATTGGTGTTATTGAAATTTCCTCGTTTTTATCTTGAATTTACTACCATTTTGGAGAAAGCATGAATTTAACATTAATCAGCAGATTTGTTACTTGTGTCTTGCATGCCACACAGACCCAGTATGTTTTGTGCATAGCCTGGATTTCTTCACTGCCTTACATAAAGTAATTTATCTGCTTGACCCTAGGAAAAGAGAAAAAAAATTACCCTTTCTCTGTTTTCCTCTCAGTCCTTTTTCTTCATGGTTCCCTTCAGGTGAAAGATAAAGCAGAGTGGTGGGTGGTGCGGTTAGGAATGACCTCCTTACTCAGTACAGGGTAAAGCCTGTGGGAAGAAAGTATGGATACTGAAGGTTGTAGGATTATGCTGCAAAAATAATAAAAATAAAAATAAAAAGTTAACCGAACAACTGCTTGGAGCTGGGACTTAAAAACATGACGCTGGAGAAGGAACCCTCCTAACTGGTTCATTGTTGCAAAAGAGCTATTGTTTACTGTCGATCATGTTTTTCTTTCACTGTGTCTGATTCACTAGCTTTCTGTGTGATTAAAACTGGGAGGAATCTAACCATCAGCTCCAGAGGAAACAGTCAAGGATAACAAGGATAACAATAACAGCCATCTTCCTCCATAAGATGGAGAGCAAAAGTGACCTCCCAATTTGGGCTTCCAAAAAAGAGTCCCCTCACTTTAAAAAAAAAAAAAAAAAAAAAAAGGCACAGAAACTGGAAGGAAGTGTCTCTGCTGTGCTAGGCATAGAAGTGCTCTATTTATATCTTGTATTTAATCCCCACAGTAAACCCCCGTTTACAGATAAGCAAGACAACTTAGGAAGGGGACGTTACTTATGCAAAGTATAAGTAGGAACAAGGAAGAGATGGAACTAGAATTCAAATCCAGGTCAGCCCAGGCCCTTTTCTAGCAGATTTCCTTACCTCCCTTAAAAAACCATCTAAAGTCAAGGCTCAGAAGCAGCTGCATTTGGTTCTCCGGCATCCCAATATCAGGTAAGAACAGAGGGTACCAGCTGGGTTGAGAACCGCCAGTTAGCTCAGCTGAATCAAGCAGAGTGCTCATAAGCGCCGAATGGTGGCTTTAATCCTCACTGGCTTCACAGAGTCCCGAAACCAGCACACCTTCTAGCTCTAGCCTGCTGCCTCAAAAAAGGGACCCCATCTCCAAAACCCACTCCTAGTCTTTAAATGTAAAAGTACTGGAGCACCCACCTCCTATAATGCTGTCTCCCTTTGCAAAAGATAACAAGGACCTTCCCTCGTCAAGTGGAAATGAGCACTGGACATTTTCTAGGTAAATATGGCAGTGCTTCCCCGGTGTGGCAAGTGGAAAAAGAGAAGAGAGTGGGCTTTGGAGGCTTAGCATTAGGTGTGAACCTTCCCACCTGCCTGAGACTTCAGGAAACCTATTTAAAACCCTGAGTCTGGGCTTCCCTGGTGGCGCAGTGGTTGAGAATCTGCCTGCCAATGCAGGGGACACCGGTTCGAGCCCTGGTCCGGGAAGATCCCACACGCGCGGAGCAACTAAGCCCGTGCGCCATAACTACTGAGCCTGCGCTCTAGAGCCCGCGAGCCACACCTACTGAAGCCCGCACACCTAGAGCCCATGCTCCGCAACAAGAGAAGCCACCGCAATGAGAAGCCCACGCACTGCAACAAAGAAAGAGTAGCCCCTGCTCGCTGCAACTAGAGAAAGCCTGTGCACAGCAACAAAGACCCAACGCAGCCAAAAATAAAATAAATAATTAAAAAAAAAAACCCAAAAAACCCTCTGAGTCTCAGCTTCAGCATCTTTAAAATGAGAAAGGAAGGAGCAATGGAAAGGTCCTGAGGATTGAATGAGAACAGTGTACATAAAGCATTGAGGAAGCCTGGCACAAAGCTGGCAGTCCAGAATGTTATTTATTGTAATTGTGTTGCTTTTAGAGACTTGCTACTCATACAGGGAAGTTTAGTTGTTGAGAAGTTAAACATGCCTGAGGAGCTTTTCATTCATCTACACATGTCAGTTTTCAAGGGCTCCATTTGGGAAAAGTTTCTTTGGGAGGAAGGGCTTCATTTGGAAAGAGTTTCTTCTGGAGGAAGAAATTTACAACCATGCACGCCCTCCCCATGTGTCCATGATTGATTTCTCCTGTCTTTTGTAATCCATCTCCTCTGGATGTCCTTTCTCTCATTTCTGTGACTGACCCTCATTGCCTCATTTTCATATTATGCCATTTTCAAATTGATAACAAGCCATAGCTCCTTCCCATTACACAATAGCATTCAGAGGGTCTGATCTCATCCAATCCCAAGACCAATATTCAGCTGGGATGGAGCCTGTCATCAAAGGGCTTAAATGAAAGAAAAACGAGCCCAATCTGGAATCAGATTTATAATCACTGATTACAGGCGATTCTTATTATTTGTGGCAGTGGTGTTCTTACAAGATTTGAATAAAGTACTGAACCACTGTTTCTAGGGGGAATACAGCGCTGAGTTTCTGTGAGTACTCAGTCACAACATTTTCATTTACCGACTAATATATAACCTTGTTTTATTGCGTTTCTGTTTAAAGACACTTTATTTGATCAGTACTGTTGATTCACTAACACTGAACTCAGGGCCAACAGCACTGTAACTTGTGCCTGAATAAAGCGTATCTAACACACATATATTCTTCCCTAAGGCACATCATAGCCTCCCTGTGCTTAGGAATACTAGATGGTACTTAAGCACAATGTTTGGGGAACATTTTTAATAAAGAAAGAGATCGCCAGCAAAAAGCACAAAAATGAGAAAAACATGGCACTTCAGAGACTGTAAAAAGCCTACTTGTTTGCAGCAAGAGAGCTGAGACGAGAAGGCAGAGCCTCGCCTAGTTCCACATCAGCTGGGAACCCACAGGTCAGGTGACTCAAATTTCTGGTCACTCTGTGAACGTCCACAAGTGACCACGAAAGTGCCGTAAGTACTGCTTTAGAGGTTGCAACTATGGTTTAGCAAGTAGGCGAATTTGCAAACACGGACTCTGCAAATCATGAGGATTGGCTGTATATAATCATAAATTCGAAATCATTGACTATATCTAATAAAAATAAGATTTCTCCCCAAAGGCAATTTGATTACTCTTTGGGTAGGCTTTCCCTCTCATGTTTTGACTGTTCTGTAAAACACTGACCTGTCATTTTTTTCCATCTGTCTGCTCGTTTTCCTCACTGCATTCATTTTTTATCCTGTAAGGTACGATGAAGAGAGAGCTTATAAGAGAAGTGTGAGGTAAAAGTCTCCTGATCTACAATTCACGCTGGGCCCTCTGTGTGTGTACACCAGTGTCTTACTTGTGGGTGACCTCAACACGCTATCAGAGCAAGAGGTCCTCGTATCAGTCCCTTGTAGTATATCTTTTCCCGTCTTTGTCTTGTGTGTAAAGAAAGCTGTTGAGGTCAACCTAATTTGCAACTGAAACCTACTAAACCAGATACGTCCCTGACTTGGCCCAGGCTGCAAGCTAACTTTAACTGTCCCCAACAACTGCTATGGCTGTTTCCAGCTTTATTCAGCCAGCATGTTGCCAATTTTCTTGCAACGTTTATATCTATCATCATCTTTATGAAGGACTTTGCAAAAGAAACGTACATAAATGTTGAATTGGAGTTCTTAAAACACCATATTTAATTGAAGGAATGTGTCTCAGTGCTCCAAAGGTTGGTTTTTAAAAGCACATACGCTCCACTTATGTTTGGCTCTGCTTTGCTGGGTGACTCTTCTCACGCTCTGCTTGCTTCTTTTTTGTTTCTTTTCTACACTGCTAATTTTTGCTCATGCAGACTGGATGAAGAACTGAGGGAAGCATCAGAAGCAGCTAAGTAAGACTTGGTTTCCATTCAGCAGCTGGCAGTGATGTTGGCTTGCATTTCAGGAGTGAATTGGGAGAACCTGCATGCCTGGTGTTTTATTCTTGCATCCTAACAATAATGCTGCCCTTTAAAAGTTTCCTTTGTTCCATGATAGATGTAATTTCTGTTCTTTGTACTACAATCTATTTGCCAACACCACCCCCCCCCGCCCCCGCCCCATGATCTTGGTTATCTTGGTCATCTTGTTACTGTTGTTTAATTTCTTTTAAAAATATACATGCAATTTTAGGCACTACAGCAAAAGAAACACATCACAGGCACCTGCCACATACAGTATAACATCCAGATGATTGCTTGGCTATATTGAGGCAATAAACCTCACCAATTCATACTAATGCAGAAAAATGATGGCAAGTTGAATTTTGCAATAGTTTTGTAGAACCAAATTCACGGATTTCCAAGATTTTTTAAAAACACCTTATTTAGTGACTGGCAAATACAGCTCAACTAACAGCTTCTGAGCTATTTGGATGAATAAAAAAATGATTGCTCACTATTATTAAAGTATAGTTTTCAAAACAGCACAATCATAACTTTAATGCAAATATAAAATGAATACATGCCAATGATTTTATTCAACTAATTATTTAATGAAGGAACCAGTAAGCTGTTAAAACTAGTTCAAAGAGCATTTGAAAAGCTAGACGTCTATAGGCAGTTTATAAAGGAACATTAGGATAAAAATGTTGGTTTAGATACAAAACTGATTAATGTTCAACAGGGCAATAAACTGTAACCTTAGGGTTATCTTTTCCACTGGACAGAAATTATTTGCATCTCTGCTCAGTAAAAATCTACAAGTTAACATTTGCCTCTACAGAGGTGTAAGATCAATAGAAAGTCAACTCAGCACTGCTTTTAAAGAACATCCAGTAATTTCCTTTTCTTATTTCCCGGTCACAAATAATTTTTCTGCCACCTTATGTGAAATCTAGACAAGAATATTTGCTGTATTAAGCTTCTCCATTTCAAATGTTGCTTACACTGTTAATTTTTATAACCCGTTCCTGTTTTAATAGATATTGCAAAAGCAGAAAGCCTGGACAATGTCCAAACAGCTACAAATTCTGAATAAGTAAGATCTAAATTAGTGAAGCTTTACCTGCATAGGTGGTAAATGCCAATGCCTCATGAAAACAATCCATTTAGATATGTTTTGCCTACAGCACATTTTTACAGCAGGTAATCTGTAGAATTATTTGCCTATAGTATGGATCTTTTGGGTTTAAAAACTCAAGGAAAGGTTTTTGCTTTAGAAAGTTTAGCGTTAGAGTAGTTTACTGTTAAATATTCCTATCCTCTAGTTTTCTTTCAAGGTAACTGACACCCATTTAGACTAACAATACTCAAAATTACACACATTTTTACTCTAACAGAATCTTCTTAGTCTCTAACTCAACTGTTGAAAACAACAAGTTGTGGAAAGAAGGAAGATATTAGGAATCAAGGAACCGAAAGTTGGTGTAATGTACCCCTTCAGCAGTTATCTGTGCTCAAATTGCACTGTGTCATGAGCTTTCCCTACAAAGAGAACTAGCGATTAGTTTCCCTTTCGTATTCATTTTTTTAGGATAACGTATTTATGAAATTAAGGAGCTGTTTTCAAGACAAAAGATGGGGAAGGAGCATCAATAATTTTCCAGCCAAACCCACTATAGAGTCCTAGTCCTGTGCTATCATTACCATACAATCTTGCCTCCTTCAGTAGATATTTTCCCTCCATATTTCTACTCTTCCTGCTTAGCTACCACAGGAAAACAGTGATCATTTTTGGTTTAGTTGTGTAGCTTTCTCTTTCTTTCTCTCAAATTCTTCATTTTGTTCACTTATCTACTGCCACAGACCCTCTCCCCCGATATCTAAATGGTCTTGGGTGGTCCTGAGATGTCTTGATCTCCTTCCTAAAGGAAGCACCAAGCTCATGCCTAGTACATACTAGATGCTTAGTAAATTTCTGCTGCATGAATTGGCGAACGTGCATAAGACTAAGATCATTGCTGTGGGGCAGTGGTTCTCAATCTTAACTGTCCATCAGAATCACCTGGAGCACTTGTTAAAACACAAGTGTCCTGGGCCTCGCCCTCAAAGTTTCCGATTCGGCAGGCCTGAGAATCTGTATTTCTAACAAGTTCCCAGTAATGCTAATACTGCCAGTCTCGGTACCTTGCTTTGAGAATCACTGTCTTAAAGTAAATGGCTGAATACAAACAAATAGATTTGTCCTAGGAGATCTATGCTCTTGCTTTGGATTCAGTGAGTAAGCCGCCTGTCTGAATTCTCCTCCAAATTGATCCTACTTCTTCTGATGGTGACATTACAGAGATGAGGCAATGAGATATATCTGCGCATCTGAAAACGTGGAAGGATAAAGAATTTTACTCTGTTGACCCCACCGATGATTTGAAATCCCTCAGAATCCTTCCGTTTTGGCACGCTAGCTACATCTTCTTGACTACCTTTCAGCCTCTGAAGTGGTCCCCCAACCCTTGGACAGACTGTAGAGGATGATTTGAGGTTCAGAAAACATAATCACTGCAGATCTATGGTTAGAGTCTAGAAGCCAGAAAAACCAGGTTCCTTTCACGAACAGATGCCCCCTGACTTTCCACACGACCTTAACTAGAACGCTTCAGGCTGGTCCTAACAAAAGCAAACACGTAACCCTGTCAGGGAACAAAGCCTATCTGTCTTTAGTCCCACTAGTGTTTTTAAACATTCACCCTCTCCCCACATACACATACACACACATACCACCTCCACCTCTAATGGACTTTCAGAAAGCAATTTCCTCAGCCTGCCTTATTTTTTCCTTAAACCTTTAGTTTTATATAGGAAAGAAAATACTTTCAAAGGATAAGTTGTATCTATAGAGCCATTCTTATTTTGAAAACGGCGAAGAATCCGTCTGTCGCCTCTGGAGTGACAGTAGTATGTGAACTGCAAATCGCTGTTTGCTCTGGAAGGATTACGCAAAGTTAAAAAGCAGAAAAGCTAGGTTTGGAAGACTGCCCTGCCTGGATTCCATTCCAGCTTTACTAGGTTTTTCTAGAACACTGTCAACACTTGCCTGACTGTCCTTGTTCACTAGAGTTGCCAGGTATCCTCCATAAAAATACCACCACCAGCGAGAAGGGTAGCTGGAGAGGGGCAAAAAGCCCTCTGCCCTTCTCAGGGAGCCAGACTTCTGCCATTTTCAACAAAATACCTAACATTAATAACCGAACCTCTGATGTGCAGACAGATACCCTGGCTTGTGAAATTATTCACATTACAAGAGGAACTCTCGCATGTAAAAAGGATCACAGCATCTCTTTAAATAGTGTTTGTTTGCCAACAATAAAATATTTACCAGAGGGGAACAAGTAACAGTTGAAGTGTTAAGTATTAATTGGAAATTAATATAAAGCAAATTTGAAATTGGCTAACAGAGGAATCACATGGAATATCAAAAGCAGCTAATATTACACAAGAAAGCATAAACACATTCATACACCATAATAAAAGTTTCCTTATTTTATATGGTTACCTTTTTCTTTCTGGACACAATCAGTTTAGGTTAATGTTAGGACTCACTTGTTTGACCTGAATACAGATCAGCTGTAAGGTATTTTTCTGTAACAACACCAAAGAAAGCTGAAATTGGCATTCTACCTTTTAGTGTCTTGGAAAATCTTCGTTGTTGTGAAAACTGAAAGTTAACTGTGTTCCTATATAAATAATATCAGGCTGCTTGAGAGGGATTGTCCTTTGTGTCTAAAATATTATATTATTTGGGTTACAAATAAAAATTTGCAATATAATGTTCCCTGAATAAGATAGATTGAAAAGTCAGGAAAAAGAAAAAACAAACAAACAAACAAACAAACAAAACAAGCACAGAAGAGACCACTGGAGGTGTTTGGAGTTCTCAAACTTCCTTTTGTGTTTCTAAATCAGGAGCAATTACTGTATTTCAAAACTGATGGTAAAAGAATCAGAGCTTAATCTCATCATCTGTTCAGGTGTAGATGTGTTCAGTAGTAGCAATGGGACCACACTAAACAGTTTAAAAAGGCCAAATCTGTCGTGTTTACAAAGTGGTAACAGTGGAGAAAATGTTTACTGCTTCCTTTTTTTTTCCCCCCTTGCACTCAGAACTAGCTGCCTTTACAATGACCCAGAAATGTCTTCTATGGAGAAGGAGTAAGAATTCACCATCAATAACAACTGTGTGGTTACTTATTATGTTGTATGGCTGGGCTCTGAAAGACAAAAATACATTGAGGATTGGGTAAACACCGTTTAGATGTTCAGCTTTCATGTTCTCTATTCCTGAATTTAGAAACTTAAAGAGAAATGTGCCAGCTTAACACCATCTCATTCATGATCACCATTAGATGACTTAAGGACAACCTAAGTCTTCATTTGGCATTCTATTTTTCCAGTCCAAAAGTGAGGAGAAAATGAGTATCTGAGCCAGATGTAAAAGCATTTGGGCAAGAGGAATGCAACTCTGCTTTCTGAATTACATCATTCATATTTTAATTAGTGAAAGTAGGGACTTCCATTTGAACTTATTTTGGTGGATGGAAGAGAAAACGTCCTTGTTTCGAAAATTCAAGAGGCAGCTGAGTCCGGATGGAACTTTAGAAATGATCTATTCCATCTAGTCTCATCCGGTGAGAAATAAAAATTGAGCATGTAATGGGTTCTTACCACGTGCCAGGTTCTATGTAAAAACCTGCATGCACACTCTCTGATTTTTATCCTCAGAATAAGCCAATGAGGTGTGTTTTGTAGATAAGGAAAGAGCAGCATAGAGAGATTAGCTGGCCAGTCCAATTAGTACAGCTGTTAAGAATGGCCCAGAGCTGGGACTGGAGCCTTTGCAGGGCAGTTTCAGAGCCAGTGGTTTTGAAATCAGAGAGAGGTGGTCTTAATGCTGGAATGGGTATTCAACCTCTGATCTAACAGAACACCAGGGAGGACAAAATTTGTCGCCTAAGACAAATAGAGTTCATTACTGTCCCGGTCAGTTTCAGGGAATAAACTGTGGTCACCATCATGCTCTCAGGGAAATTGGCCATCCAATCGGGGGCTCCTAATTGGGTCTGAGTTGTGGAGAATTTAACCTTGTCCTTCTTCACAGGAATCCAGAAGGAGGAGCAAAGATCACATTTAAATGTATCTGCTATTGTCACATTTTGTTCTCTTGTGACCTCCTTTCCCTGGAGGAGGTCTGAAGGGAAACTGGAAAATCTCAGTGCACTTACTCTGCAGTTGCCATGGTGACCTTACAGTTTAAGGAAGTTTATACACAAAAACTTGAAAGAGAAGGTCTTTACTGAAAAGTACACAAAGAACAAAAGCTGTAAAAGAGACCTTTGAAATCGAGCAGCTACTTTTCTGAAGGTTACACTGGTCCCACCTTTTTTGAGATGAAGACAGCAATTGCTTCAAGCAAATTGCCACGCGAAAATTCGGCAAAACAAAAAAACCATAGGCCCTTAGTCCATCTAATTCTTTGTGCAAATCATCCCTCCCTCATCAAAACAGCGCCCCCTAGAGCAGAGTCCTGTGCCCACAGTTAACGAGCTGTGCGGACGGATGTCCCTCACTAGCCTACAGCTGCTACATCTGCGGGCTTACCCACTCCTTTGCCTGCCTTGTGTGTTTTGCTCCTCATCTGTATAAAGGGCTGTTTGGGCTGGGGAGAGGGCAAAACACTGCTTCTGTTGGGGTTCATTCCAGGGCTGGGCATGGGGGCGGGGGGATGCTGCAAATTGTTAACGTTACTTCCCACTTCTTAGAAAATACTCCTCTCCAGGCTTCCGCTTTCTTCAGCCCTCTCTTTCCTAAGCTCTTCTTTACCAGGCACACGCTCACAGTGTGGAGGATGTGAAACGGGAGGAGGGCCAGAGTGGCCGAGATTTTTTTCTGCTGACTTCCAGCCCTGGGTTTCTGGCTTTGTTTAGTATCAGAATACCAGGCTTCGTTTACCTTCTGGTTCCTGAGTGGAAGCATTTTACACCTTCTCTAGCTAGTATTAAATGGATAAACTGCAAAATGGGCAAAGGCTCTTCCAAGGAGCTCAATTAAGGCCGAGAATAAAATGCGATGTGTGCTGATACTGTAATGGCCTCTCATTTTCCTCAGAGAGAGAAGGGAAGGTTAAGCCCATCTCCCTGCTCTTCCTACAGAAAACATGAGAGTTTCCTTTTATCATTAAACAATATTGTCAGACGCTTTGTAAAAAACTTCGTTTAACACACATTAGAAGCCAAAATAGCCTATGGGAAATTAGCAGAAAGCTACTATATGTCTCACTGGAAAATTAGTTCTAGAAAGTGAAGCCCATCTGCCCAATGAGGAATACTCCTTTCATATTTCAAGTCTGATTAAAAGTAAGTTTTTTCCAAAAAGCATACTATTTTTAAAAGTAGCCCCAGGTGCTTGTCTCCTTCACTCTCAGGTTTGGATTTTATTTATTCATTCATCTCCTAAAACCTGCAACATGACTTTTTATATTCTTACACACATAAAAAGTGTACATGATCCAGGAGAAGTGGTTCTATGTGGGGAGACTTAAATTAGTAGCATCATCCATAGCTTCATTAGCTTCACAACACAACTGTTGTCTCGGAAATTAATGTTCAGTGTGGTTTCCTGTATTAACTTAAAAATCATCCACTTTTGACTATCTCTTGCTCCTTCCATAAACTGGGTTATTAAATTTCAACTTTTCAGCTTCTTGTTTACCAAAAGCTGAAGGGTTAAATTAAACCGTAAAAGGTTTACAAAATAAGTCAGTATGAAAAATGAGATGTTTCAAAATGGTGTGTTTTTTTCAGATTTTTATCAGGTGCCTAGGTGATGAAACAAAGTGACCTTGCCCTTTAAACTTTTCAAGATGATTTCAAGTGTTCTGACCCCCATTCACACTTTTCAGATGTTGTGCCCCAAGTGTAATAAATATTTTCTTGGTCTGCGAAAGAAACTGAGCCACCATCATATGAATAAGAATAAAAATCCAATCATCAATCAAACTTAATACATTCTTTTGGGAATAACTGCAGCTGGAAGTCCATTTTTGAAGCAAAAACAAGTCAAGAAGGATCTGTCTTTTGAAAATGCATATTAGAAAAAGATCTAATCTAAAAGATCGAAGGGGTCAGAGTGGATAAAAAGAAGACACCTCCATGGTAAAACCCTGCTGGTAAGAAAACAAGTCAGATCCTTGAGGGCATAAAATAGAGATTAATATCCATGACAACCTGGCCTCTCCTGACAGTCAGCATGGCTGGATTTGAAAACTCCCAAAGGAGACGAGATTATTGTAAGCAGAGAGATGATTTTCCCATTTCAGAAAGACACAGAGCTTCTACTGCTACTCTACTACTAGTACTAATACTACTGCTACTAATAATAGACATTTACTGTGTGCTCGTTATGTGCAACTGAAAACACTTTAGACTTAATCCTTAGCAAGCCGTGAGAGAGATACGATTGTTCTGCTTTACAGATACAGAAATGGAGACTTAGAGAAGATAGGTAACTAGGCCAAGGCCCCAGAGCTAAGAAGTGGTAGAATTGCTGAGGGTATTTCAAAGGAAGGATACCTTAACTACTGTAGACTGGATGGGTTGGCTTTATTTGCAGAGCTGCGAGAATGAACAGGGCTCGGCTGCTGCAGATGCCACAAGCAAAGCACAGTAACCTTTGCAAGATACAGACTTAAGGCTCGGGAGGGAGGGCAGACCTAAGCAAAATCCGCACATACTTCCCAAACTGCCTGTTTCAAACAAAGCGTTTTTCTTTTCTCATGGTGGAAGTTCTTCCTCTGAGTGTTCACTGGCTGTAGCCCTCTTCTTTGGTAGGTGCCGGGAAGTTGTGATATGTTCACATGAGGTGGAAGAGAGGCACAAGTGGCCCGAAGCCATTTTAGGCTTATTCCCTAGATATTTGGGAACTCAGTAGACATTCTTTTTTTTTAATTGAAGTGTAGTTGATTTACAATATTGTGTCACTTTCAGGTGTACAGCAGTGATTCAGTATACATATATACGTCATATATATATCATATATATATATATTCTTTTTCAGATTCTTTTCCCTTGACCTGGAGATTATCATACTAAGTGAAGTAAGCCAGACAAAGGACAAATGTCATGTGATATCACTTATATGTGGAATCCAAAAAAAAAAAAAAACCCCGATACAAATGAACTCATATACAAAACAAATAGACCCACAGACATAGGAAACAAACTTATGGTTACCAAACTCAATAGACATTCTTTACAACAAGCTTTTCTTAGGATATAGGAATCCATCTCATTAAAGTAGTTGGCGCCCTTTTCAGGCAAATCCTTTGACTTTAGAAAATTTTGGAGGGTGAGAGTGAAAGTGGAGTCACAGCCGGTAAGTCCCTCACGCGTCACCTGGAGGGGAAAGAGAGTGCCTCACACCCACGGACACCTCACACACACGGTTCAGAAGCACACAGAACCAAGCACGTGCTGTCACGGAAATGACAGACGATTCAGGAGCGAGGTGGCCTCTACCTGCGGGGAGGGACGTGTGGGCCATAGTAATGCTAGCCCCCCTCGGTTTATCAGTTTTTTCTAAATTATGGTAAAATACACCTAACACAAAATGTATTGAATAGTGTCTTAACCATTTTTAAGTGTACAGTTCAGTGATGTTAAGTACATTCACGTTGTTAGGCAACCGATCTCCAGAACTTCTTCGTCTTGCAAAACTAAAAATCCATCCCCATTAAACCACAGCTCCCGACCCCCCACCCCCCTTCTACTTTCTGTCTGAATTTGACTGCTCTAGGGCCCTCATATAAGTGGAATCACACGATATTTATCTTTCTGTGACTGGTTTATTTCACTTGGCTTAATGTCCTCAAGGTTCATCCATGTTGTAGCAACTGTCAGTTTCCTTCCTTCTTAATATTCATTGTATGTATAGACCACATTTTGTTATCCAGTCATCCATTGACGGACACTTGGGTGGCTTCCACCTCCTAGCTATTGTGAACGATGCTGCTGTGAACATGGTTGTAAAAATATCTGTTTGAGTCCCTGTTTTTAATTATTTTGGATATGTACCTAGAAGTGGAATTGTTGGGTCATATGGTAGTCCTATTTTTAATTTTTTGAGGAACCTCCATACTGTCTCCCATAATGGCTGCAGTAATTTACATTCCCACCAGCAGTGCACAAGGGTTCCCTTTCCTCCAACACTTTTGTTTTCTGTTTTTTCGATAATAGCCATCCCGGTGGGTGTGAGGTGGTATCTCATTGTGGTTTCGACTTGTGCTTTTTTAAATAACAGCTTTACTGAAATAGAATTCATCCATTTAAACTGCACAGTTCAGTGGCTCAGCATTGTCGCTGAGTTGTACAACCAATGCCACAATCAATTTTAGAACATTTTCCTCACCTCAGAAAGTAACCCCATCACTCTCCATTTCCCCTGACCCCAAGTCCCTGGCAATCACCAACCTACTTCCTGACTATATCTGCCTCTTCTGGGCGCTTCCTGTCAATGCAGTCACATGGCACATGGGCTTTGGGTCTGGCTTCTTTCATTTAGCCTCACGTTTCCAAGGTCATACATACGGTAGCAAGTTTATAACTTTTCACATGTTAGAAACATACTCTTGATGAATTTAACATAAAATTTTTAAAACTCCAAGACAAAATATCTGGGGGGAGGAATCAAAGGTGCTATGCATGAAAAAAGGTCACCAGTGGTTTTCTTTGGATGGTGGCCCAAGAGGTGACTTTTAAATTTTATTTTTCTTCATAGTTTTCTGTATTTTTCAAAAACAAAAAACAAACATGCATTTCTTTTATAATGGGAAAAATTTTTTTTAAATATTGGAGGGTTTTTGCCATTGTTGTTTTATTGTTTACCTCTGTCTTAGTATTTAGCGCTTGTCAGATGTTCCTTATTTCAAGCAGACCATTTTTTTGCCCCACAAGGAAAGGCCATTTACTAAAAAATAGGTGGATTTCCAAAATGCAATAATGTTCCTTATCGTAATCCACTTAAAAGGGAGCCTTCACACAAGTCTTTTGCCCTCTAGATCATTTGGAAAGGCGTAAAATGCTTCCAGAAAGTTTGATAAAAGTGAACAGATTGCATACGTTAAAGAGAGCCTTGGCAACTAGGGAAGACTGTGTTTTACCAGATTTGTCTAGTATAAGAAGCGTGCATGATTTATTTTCAGTAAGTCCTTTGAGGAAAAAAAGCAAGCACAGCCCTCCTCAAATCATTACTGTTTCTATTCAGTGTCTCATGTTTCTCATTTCTTTTCTTTTTTTCTTTTTTTCCAAAGTATTAATCTGAAGCTAAAAGAAAAGCCCTAGTTGACCATGGCTGGAAGAAGAGGATGCTTTTCTGCTTTGTGGTTCTGTTGAAACATATCTACCTGGAAGAGACAGGGCTGATGGTACTTTTTTCCCACTTTGCACTACCTGGTGCCATTCTAAATTTCTAAGGGGAAAAACAGTAAGGGAACGTGTTTGCTCTTAACATGTTTTATGAAATTGTGTGTATTTTCCTATTTTGCCAGTTATGTGCCTCCAAGATTTTAGTTGAACCTTAGCAAGAAAGTAGGACCTTCCATTTCAATATTTTCATTAACCCTTGGTGCAGTGGTATTTCATCTCTTAGACTGGTGTTGACCACTAAGATAACTTCAGTCCACTATTCATTGTGAGTAGATTTGTTGCCATAGATTAGCTGGATTTCTCCTTGGTGATCATTTCAGGTTTAAAATACACAGGGCTCAACAGTCCCTAGGAAAGTGGTCCCCACATAACTCTACCTTTAAAATCCTAAGCTTGCTTAAGACAGCCATAAAGTAGACACAGGTGTGACACCACATCAGCTAAGTGCCCACTCGATTCTTGTCCACGTGAATCGTCTCTTCTAGCGTCTCTAAAGGAAGCCAGGCTTTCTAATTCACATCAATTTTATTTTAGTTATCAAATTGGGCATCATGTTTTCTGTGAATTGGTCTTTTTACAAAATCATTTCTCCAGCCTCCACGTTGAGAAACTTAAGGATCAATGTCCCCATTTCTGATAGCTGTCTGTGCTTCAAGCCATAAACTTAGTTCTTAGTTTAACTTAAACTTAGTTACACTTTAAGTGCCAAGTGTTCTATGTAAGGTGGCCCACTCAGAAATTCGTTATTTGGTAACATTCAGTTATCTGAATTTCTTTCTCACATGCATTATAAAAAGTAATCTGCTTTAACACACTCTAATCACAGGTTTCAAATTAAACATGAGTCTACTATCATTTGCAAAATAGTCCTTTATAAGTCTTCATATGCCCTTTAAAACACCAATGTGGTTTAAAACCCGTGGGCCTCTAGCAGAGCGACGGGTTTGTAAATCCAGCGCCCCTACCTGTTGCCCTATGGCCTTCGAGTCAAGAATGGCTTTCACACTTTGGGCTGAGAAAAAAAATGTTCTCAATATTTCATGACACATAAAAACTATTCAAATTTCAGTCCCCATAAATAAAGTTTTACTGAAACACGGCCACACAAATTTGCTTACAGACTCTCTGCAGCTACTTTTGTACTACAGCAGCAGAGTGGAGTAATCGCCATAGACCATGGGCCCACGGAGCCTAAAACACTGACTCTCTTTATAGAAAGCGTTTGCTGAGCCCTGTGTCAGCACATCCATCCTTCCCCCTCCCCATTTGTATTCAGATACTGGTTTCTCTAACAGCATGCACAAACGCACAAACTAATTTACTCTTAAGAAAGAGAATTTTGGCATCCACAAATCAGTGGAACGCATGGCCTGCTGAAAACGGCAAGGAGTCCTAGCCACGAGCCCGTGGCTCAGGTTGTGTTTACACGACCCAAAGTGAAGCCTGCTAAGAAGGCTTTTGGCTGTACAGAGAGGCGTTGCTGAGGTCCTGCCCTTACCCTGGAGACGATTCTCAGTCTCCAGTATCAGCTATTACTAATGAGCTAGCAAAAATTAAAATGTAGTGGAGAACGGGGTTCCACCGTAGTCTGAGGGTGGTAACTGCATCCGGGAGAGCTGTCGGGGACACTCCGAGCCCTGCGTGTCATGAGCTTTGAAATGCTTTGAAGTAGACGTCTTTGCACAGGTGACTGAATTGCCCCGCCCTCATCTGCTTCCCGTCCGCCTCCACCCACCTTCCAGACGCGCTCTCTTACGCACAGGTCAGCTCTCTTTCCTCCATAAGCCCCAGCTATCTATGTCCTCCCCTCGGTCCCTTTCCGCTTGGTATCCTGTTAAACCATTCTTTGGGGTCCTCCTCCCTCACAGCACCTGGCGTGTCTGAGAGGAAAACCCCTGGGGCGCAGCCCCTCCCACAGCTCACCTCCGCCTTTGGCAGCCCAAGTTATGCCTCTCCCAGAACAGAGCAATGACCCAATTTTCCGGTTTGCTCACTGCTGCCCTGGCATAATTAGTCACAATGCTCCCTTTCGCTCAGCCGTATCCCATTTTGGAAGATAAATTACATGGTCCCCCTAGCCACCGGAAGTAATGAAGAATCCGCTGTTCAGCTTAGCGGTGTGAACCCGGGGACATAGAGCTGTCCATAAAGGGCTCTTGTGATGGAGTCAACCGGACAAGACAACAATCTCACCATTCACATTTTCTCTGAACTTGGGCAGCCTGTTCATGGAAGGCTACTCAGGTGGTATTCTGTTTGGAGCTTCATCTTCCTACATGGAAATTATGAGCATCTTGCTCAATCAGTGATTTTGTTTGGGCTGTTCTACGGGCTGCGTAACCATTCTGATAGGCATCTGCTATTTTATTATCTTAAAAAGACAAATTAATTGCATGTGCTAGAGAAAGGCAACCAGGTAAATTCAAACCAAGTACATAGAAGCCTAGAAGAATCCTGAAAAAAATAATCCCTCAGCAGATATGTAGACAGATGTAAACATTCACATCATTAACTATCTAGCTCTTGCATTCTGAGCATTCTTGCTTTGGTTCTGACTTCTGGGAACTGTTTGCACTTTTCCTGTAGATTTGTAGTTAAGGGAACCAAGGGGTCATTGGGGCAAAAGCATTGTTTTCCTAAAGTGGCAACTGCTATTCACTTAGCTCCTTGATTAAGAGAAAGAACAAAAATCTGCACAGAAGATATCATCAGGGAGTAAGAAAGTTTGTTTGAGGGCAATAGCTGGGGGCGGAAGAAAACCCGGAAGTTCCTGTTGAAGCCATACAATGTTTTACGGGGTTATCTTATAAGACATAGGTCCCCAACCGTTTTGGTACCAGGGTCCGGTTTCATGGAAGACGATTTTTCCAGGGACAGGGTGGGGGTGGGGTGGGGTGGGGTGGTTTCGGAGGTAATGAGAGCGATGGGGAGCAGATGAAGCTTCGCCGGCTCGCCCGCCCCTCACCTCCTGCTGTGCGGCCCGGCTCCAAACAGGCCGTGGCTGGGGAGGGGGGGTTGGGGACCCCTGTTCTAAGACATAACTCCGACATGTGTGAGGAAGTCACTACTCCAAGCCTTTGTGTTGTTAAGGTCTTGTTTTAAGTATTCAGTTATGGTACTAAGTTTGCAACCCTCATCTAATTAATCACAATGCCTCTGTAGTTTGTTCCCTTAGAAACATTTAGATGTGCACAAACTAATCTTTTATATATTTAAAGGTTTTTTTTCTACCACGTATTGGATCGCTCAGAATAAAGTATCTACTAGACCTTTGTTTTGGTAAATAAATAAATAAATTCTACCTAAATAGTGCAAATTAATAATATAAAGATATGTAACAACACTATATATATATATATATATATATATATATATATATATATATATATATATATATCCTCTCTGTATAATTCAGAAATAAACATTGATTCCACACATAAGTGATGGCTTTCTTTTTCTGAGTCAGCAAGAATCTATTTCTAGCTTCACTTTGCAGGAGTCTTATCTGGATATCAGTCTGGCTGGGCACTTGGTCCTTGAGGACAGTATAAATTCTGGCTTCCTTGTCACCCAAACTTTAATCCCTTTTCATTTTTGCTTTCCATGCCTCAATGAGCTAAGCTTTCAAAATGTGTTGTTTACCCTCTGGGTAAGCAATTTCTCACTTTGGAAGCATCTCCATGTTTCATGGTTACTTGATTTTGTCAACTTCTCCTTTCTCTGTCTCTTGCCTTTTCATAGCATATGTTTATTTTTTATTTAAAATTCATTAAATGCCATTTTATTTTTAGTTGTTGTTGTTATTGTTTTTTTTTTTTTTTTTTTACTTTTACAGCCATCAAGTGGTGTTGGGAATTACCACTAAGCTTTTTTTTTTTTTTAACCTAATAAACAAATGTGTACCTCTGCTTCTCAGAAAGTTGCTGGAGGAACCAAATGGGAAGTTGCTCTGCAAAAAGTGAGACATTGCATGTCCTCATGATCTAGGAATGAGTCCTGGTGAATACTGTCCTCTACCCAATGAAGGGAAGAAGGACAAGAGAAGACTGAGAAGCAATTACAGGCAAATGAAGGGCATGATACTACAACGTGTACTGTTAACCTTCATTCTGCTCCCTTCACCTAACTGGTCGTGGGAATGGAAGGCAGGCTAGGGGAAAGGATGGGTAAAATGTCGGGGATACACACTATGGTGTATTACACAGCTGTTAGAAGCAACAAATTACACATTGATGGAGCAACACAAATCACAGGGTAGAGTGGAAGAAGGAAGAACTCAGTATTTACAGCATAGTGCCATTTATGTAAATTCTAAGCCTACACACACAAAACAATGCTACATATTATACAAAGTCCATGCATATTGAATGACTTAGCACACTCATTAGAGGGAATACAGGGGTAGGGTGAGGACTGGGGACCCAGAATGAAGCTGGGAGTCTAATTAAAAATCAAAATAAACAATAAACCTTTCATAGGCTGAAGTTAAAAGTAAATAAAATGAAAATACCTTAAACTTTCAGCCACAGATCATGGAAGAGCCGTGTTAAGGTGCTTTGGGTCGTCAGGGGCTATTCCCTTCTACAGCTTCTCCTGTAGTTGTACCATTTCCCTGCATTGGCAGCATCAGTGCTGCGGCAGCTGCCAGAAGCCTGCCCTGGGCTACATCACCCTGAACAGTCACGGAGCTTTTAATGAAACTGGTGCCTTCTGACACATCAATCCTCACACGGCAGTAACCTTTATAGAGCAAGGGGATTGCCCTGTGAAGCTCATTTTCCTAGACTTTCACTTACATCCATTCAAAACAATTCTCTTTAGCCAAACAAAATTATTTCTTCTTGATATGCAACCATTTTAGTGATACTCAGATGACAGACACTAATAATTGCCATCCACTACCTCCCTTGCCTTACTCCCAGTGAGAGACCTGCACCCTTGATGCTTAATCATGCCCTCCTTGTGAAACTCTTCTCCCATAGGTTGGTGAAGTGGATTGTCCTTTTACCCACCCACCCCCATTTTTGTTATCTATTGCTACATAACAAATGACAGTGAATTCTCATTATTTGAGGCAGTTACATCCTACAAAGGCAATGAGAACACTGAATTAGCATGTACTGAACCATTGCTCCTAGAGGAAATACAGGGTTAGGTTCCTGTGAGCCTCTGGTCACATTTCCATCAACTGATCAATACCTAATCTTGTTTTATATGTGTTTCTGTTTAAATACACTTTCTTTAATATATATTGTTGACCCATTAACATTGAACTCACAGCCAAATCCTGAATATAACTCATGCCTGAACAAAGCTTATCTAATACACGAATTTTCTCCGTAAGGCACATCACAGCACTTAGGAACATTAGACAGCACTTCAACTCTATCCTTGGGGACCATTTTAAAGAGTAAAATTACAAACAAAAATCACAAAAATACCAAAAACATGGCACTAAATAGACCATGAAAAGGACGCTTGTTTACGGTATGAGGACTGAGACCAGAAGGCTGAGCCTTGCCTTGTTCAACCTCATCTGGGAGCATGCGCATCAGACAACTCGAACTTTCACCACTCTGTACGTGTCCATAACTGACCATGAAAACAAGATGAGTATGGATCTGGGGTTACAAATAAATTTTAGTGAGTAGGTGAATTTGCAATTATGGAATCCTTGAATAATGAAGATCAACTGTAACCCAAGACTTAGCAGCCTAAAACAACACACATTTATGATCTCAGTTTCTGTGGATTGGAAATCCAGATACATCTCAGCTGGATCCTCCACTTCAAGGTCTCTCACAGGCTACAATAATCACAGTGTTGGCTCAGAGTCCCTCACAAGACTCCATCAAGAGGGGTGACATCACCAAGATGGTGTCATAAGTCATTCCTGACTTTGTTCCCTCTCACAAGAGGTTCAACTGGGACAGAATCTGCCTCCAAGTTCATTCACATGGTTGTTGGCAGGATTCAGTTTCTCGAAGGTTGTTGAACTGAGGGCCTCATTCCTTGCTGGTCATTAGCTGGAGGCTATCCTCAGTTCTCTGCCTCATGGTCCTCTCCAACCTGGCAGCTTGTTTCATTGACATCAACAACAAAGAATTTGCTAGCAAGATGGAGGTTACCATTTTTGTAACCATATCACAGAAGCAACATCCTGCCAATTTTGCTGCATTCTACTGATTAGAAGCAAGTCACTAGATCCAGCCCCCACTCAAGGGGAGAGGATTACACAAGGATATGAATACTAGGAGGTGCGAATCATCGGGTGCCTTCTTAGAAGCTGGCCTACAATGCCCCCTTCGCCTTCTGCAAATCCTCTTTGAGCCCCTCTTGCCTCCTCTCACCTATAAGTGATGGTGTTTCTCAATGTTTCTCTTTTCTTTGCTTTTCTACCATTTCCCCAATGACTTCAGCTAGCACATCTCTTCAAATTATTCAAGACCTGGCTTCAATCCCGACTTCCAAACCCCCACCATCTCACTCAGTCTCTGTGCTCCCTCTAACCTCTGGGGTGAAAAAATTAAATTCTTCCCCTTTCATGACCTGATGAGACCATTCCTCTACTATCCCATTCTCACTGAAACTATACATACTGGGAATTAAATCCTGGTTCTGCTTACCAGCTATATTACTTTGGACTACTCAACTTCTTTGAACCTTAGTTATCCATTTTTAAAATGTGGATAAAACTCCCATTTTACAAGTTTATGTAAGAGTTAAATGGGATTTAAATGTCCAGCCTAGTACTTAATACATAGAAGGCATTCAATAAACATGAGTTCTTTTCCTCATCTCCCCATTCACTCAGCCCTTTGTCTGTTAACTTGCCAACTTCTCCAAATCCATTGCCAACCCCACCTTTACTTTCTGTCAACCATATTAGCATCTCGTTTCCTCTGCTGTCCCCTCTTTTAAATAGACTAATTCTCGTGAATCCTCCTCCTCTTCTCTCAGATATAGCCATTTTATGCCATCCTCTGCCTTACTCCACCTCTAGCTCTTTCCAGGCTTTCCATCTCTTACCTTTCCTCAGTTTACCTCTGGTTTTTAATTTTTAATTTGGAAACAATCTCAAACTTGCAAGAACAGAAGAAGAAATTACTTTTCCTGAAATATCGGAGAGTAAGTTGTCTGCATAATGCCTCCTCACCCCTAGATGTTTAGTATACTTCCGACAAACAAGGACATTCTCCTCATAACCTAATACAGCTATCAAAACCAGGAAATTAACACTGAAACACTACTACCATCTAATCCACAGATGCCATTCAAGTTTCACCTGTTGAAATATATCCTTTAAAGCAAAAGGATCCAGTTCAGAACCACAAGTGGCATTTAGTTGTCACGTCTCTTTAGTTTCCTTCAATCTAGAACAATTCCTCAGTCTTTCCTTGACTTTCATAACCCTGACACTTAGGAAGATCTCTCACAGTATTCAGTAGAATGTCCCTTGATTTGGGTTTCAGGTTATTCATCTTTGGCATCTATAACTCAGAACTGATTTGTGCTTTTCTCACTGCATCCTTGTGATATTCATTTGAACACTTGAAGATGCTGTCTATAGGGCTTTTGATGGGGACATGTCAAAGAACACAGAGACAGATTGAAGGGGCTCCAACTGGCTAGATTTGGGACAATGTGAGGACCAAGATAAATAATCATGCTAACAGATTATAACCTATTGAATAAAGTAAGATTCCATGAGTTCATATCATTCTGATATTAATTAGTTAATTAAAAATTTGACGAACAACAGGATAGTTACATACACTCAAAGCACCCACCCCCAAATACCTATTAATTGCAAAAGGAAAAAAAAAGTACTTTTATGAACAAAGAGACTCATAAAAAGCTTTCCTATTTGAAAACTCAATAGAGGAGGAATTTCCAATGATTTCCAACACAAAAGGCATTCGCACATTTTATGTTTAAAATTATTTCCTCACCAGAAAGACAATTTCCAAAAGTTCATACTAGTTATCCATCATTTTCTTATAAACAGAATGAACAAGTTTTGTATAGTTTCATATAGGTTATATGCCATCATTAGAAGTAATTCGTGATCATTTTGTAAAAATTGGAAAATACAGGAGAATAGGAAGACTAGGAAAGGAAAATGTCTCTCCCTGTTATCACCACCTGAACACGAGCACAAGTAACATTTTGGTAGGAACTTGATGCTTATGTGACATACTCAAGATCACACAGCTGGTGAATCACAGCACTGGGACAAAAAAGCAGACCAATGGTCCTTGCATATCTGAATTTTTCTGATGGTGGTCACTGATATCTCTTGTTCTAATTGATTTTCTCAACATATAAAATAAAATAGCTTCATTTTCTTTTCTGCTTACAGGAAGGATACGTCCTTATTGAAAAATAAACAAAATAGAAAGTATAAAAAAAGAGGGTAAAATCACCCAGTCTTACCACTTAATCACACCACTATTTATTAACACATTATAATACATTTATCTGGAAGATCTTTCCAGATGTATGTTTATAAATTTTATATACATGTAGAGAGAGAGAAAGAGGCAGAGTTTGTGTTCTGATCATCTTTCCATGTCCAAAAATCTTTTTGATAATTTCCTAGAAGTAGTATACTTCAGTTGAAAAAAATTTAAATTGTTGATAAATATTGCTAAACCACCTAAGGAATGATTATACTCATTTAGACTATCACTGCATGAGACTCTGCATTTCTCCACATGCTGTCAAAGATAAATAGAGTCATATATTAGTGAAAATTGTTAAGGACAGATTTTAACAAGTAATACGCTATTGCAATAGAGAAGGAGGTTCAGTGTAAACTGAAGTCAACGTTGACTTATACAGAGGTGACTGGGTGTTTTAAAGGGAAAATGAAAGAGGAGAGGGGAGCGGAGCTGGGGCTCAGTATGAGTCAGGGAAGTGAAAAATCAGGATTAGGACCGCTGTGTCTGCTAGCTGGCAATTACTGAAGCTACAATTCTATCCTCCCACAGAGACTGGGAAACAGGCCCTACCCTTCCTGATGATTACATTTTAATGGAATGGCTTTCAGGTCCTTTAGAAAGACACTCCTGAGTTGTAGGTGACAGTATATATCTCAAAGGGACAGAGGAAGGATTCACAATTGTAAGCCCTTTTTATTAAATGCTCCAAGAAAGGGCGTTCAGGGGCCAATAGTCAGGTGTTGGCTGGAATGAACAGTAAATTCTTTTGGCATCCTTGAGCTTTCTCAGGCAGGCACCTGAAGAGGGGCTAGTGTCATCCTAGGGATGTGGTCTGGAGCTGTTAGAAATTATATCAGTGTTTGTTTAGGTCTTTTAATGTGGGGGCAGAGGAGTCGACAAAATCATTTGTGTGGAGAATTTGTAGTTTTTTATAGGCCAAAGTTGAGGCTTAGTCAAGAAGAGGGCTCAGAGGAGCCTGCCTAGAGTTTGGTCAAGGAGAAAATCTTCGTCAATGCTCGCCAATATTGGGCTTTGATATCTTTTTTAATCTAGACCATTCTGACAGCAAGAAAAAGATACCATTGTTTTTATTTGCATTTCCTTCAAACTAGTAAAACGAACTTTTTTATATATATTTCTCGTCATCTGTATTTCTTCTTTTGTGAATTGACTGTTTATGTCCGTTATCCATTTTTTAAGTGGAGATAGTTATTTTTCACTTACTGATTTGCAAGAGATAATGTTTTAGTTTGAAAATCTGAGAATTTTTCTTAATACATGTGGCATTTAATAACCTGTCCTAGGCCACATTTCCCTGTAGACACTCAAATACCATTCCTGCGTCCCTAAGTATCAAGTCAAAAAATGTTGAAGCAATAAACTCCGTCAATTGCCCTACTCTCTACCCCAATGTTTTTGTCCCTGAGGTTCTCCGAGAAAAGCAGGCCACAACGGGGCCCCTGGCTCCTGAAGGCATGTACATGGATCTGCATAGTAGATCAGACTCATAAGTTCAACTAGCTGTGTTTCTTTGAGCTCTGACCAAGCCTAAAAATTCTGACTGCAAGCCTCTTCCTCTCCCTGCACCTCTCCCTCCTCCCAGGCTAGAGAGGGCAATGAACAATTGATTATGCTGTGATAGAATGCAAGTGCATCTCAAAAACCTGTCAACTTCTCACTGTTCTTCTAGCTGATACTGTAATGGACAGAATGACCTAGAGTCTGGTTTACATATATGTTAGTTCAATGCACTCACAGTCATGGAGAATAAAGAAAGGATATAGTTGAAGGACTGATTTGGCTCACCTCTGTCTCATATCAAAGAGATGAGGAGGTGTCTTCAAGCTCATGAGGAAAGGTTGGCAACACCAAGGGCCAGCCTTCTGAGAATGCAGCTCCCGCTAAGGTCATGAGGAATGTTGATCTCCCCAAGTCACTCCTGAGGAACACTGGAATGACCAATGAGTTCAGAAGAAAAACGAGCCTCACCCCCAGTCCCCACCTTCAATAAGTAGAGATGCCTCATAAATGAAAAATATCGCACAGGAAAAGACTTTCTCCAAACCAAGAATAGGAATCAGCGATTGACCCACTGACCTGAAGTTTAGAGAACATGGTGTGAGTAAAGAAGCACTGATCAAGCTGGAAAGAAAATGATCCATAAATTCAGCACTTGATAGTATTTACTTTCTTTATAATCCATGTATGGCTTCCATCTTTCCTTATCTTTTCTCTCCGGTGTAAGAAGATCTAAGCAGTCAAGAGTTACTGTCATAACAGTGTTCAGTGAAGAAATGCCTTTTGACCCCTAGATGACTTGGAAATTAGAACTCACATAGGATATAAGCAAGGGAAACACAAATAGAAACTCTTGCTATGTTTCTAATTTTAATTTTTCCCCCCAAATTTAAAAATATTTAAATGTAACAGATATTTGTTGTAAAAATTTCAGGCAAAGATATATTTAAAGGAAAGTCCCCCTGTATCATTTATTTCGATATCACAAATGACTTTAACACCGAGTGGCTTAAAACAATAATTTATTCATTTTGCTCATTAATCTACAATTTGGGCAGGACTTTGTAGGGATGGCTCATCTCTGTTCCACACAGCATCTGCCAGAGCAGCTTGGCTCGGGACTTCCCAGTCTGACTAACCTGGATGGCAAGTTGTTTAAAATGTTAGACAAATTTAAAGCTACAACTCTCCTGAGGATATATATTATCCAGGTGGATTTTAAAGGAAAATGAGAACCATATATAAAATGAAAAGAGTAGTCTCCTCCCACTTGCTAAAATACAATATTTTAAAAGTTAAAAACATGACTTTCATAAAACTATGAAGTGAACAGGTGTCAAAGATTTATTCAACTCACTAATTAATTATGTTAATTAAGATGTTAAGACCAGTTAAATGGATAAAAACCAGTGCTATATATAGTATATCAGGAATGATCAAATGAATTTGCTGATAGATGCATAATCAGTTACTATCCGATGAGGCAATAAAATGCAATGTTTGCAGTTATCATTTCTATTAGTGGGAATCAATTGTTATCTCTACTGAATGATATTCATTTCTGGGGAAATGACCTCCATTCTTCAGTCTCAGTTTGTGTATGGAACTGTCCCGCCACAAACCCACTGTCCAAGATGGGCATGTGCCCCAGGCCTAGTCAAAAAGGAGCACTGCATTCCCTCAGTGAGAGATTCAGACACAGATGCATGACCCAACTGGAGGCCAAAAGACACAGCAGGACTTTGCGGGGACTTCTGTGAGAGCCTCTGCATTTTCAGAGGCACTTGAACCTGGAGTGTTTCGGTCTGAACTCGCTGCCAGGTGTCCTGGTATTACATAAAGCCTGAAAAGGCAGAAGTGTAGAAGGATGGCAACAAACAAGAGAGGACAATGGCATCCTGATGACTTGAATTGCGCCCCTGCATCTACCCTGCTTCCCAGACTTCTCAGTTATCGTCAGTGTATTTCCTTTTTTTTGGTTATATTAAGCCGAGTAAATTGATCCCTCACAATATAATAGGGTTCTCCAGCCCTGGCTTCTTCTATGCTAGCCCACTAAACATATATTCACTTTTCTGTGCTCCAATTTCCCTTCTATCAAAGGAACAAACAATACCTATAAAGGGTTGTAAAGATTAAATACATAATAAATCTAAATATAACATAATATACTTTTACAATGCTGAGGCAAAAGAAATATCACATAACTTAATTTTCCTAAATTAAATTCTATCTAATCCTTACCTCCCATTACTAGGATGAGAACCCTCCCAATATCAGTCATCACTGGGTGTTCTTTAACTCTTTAGTGCTACAATCTGTCAAAAAAATTTACCGAGGAAAGACTGTTTGGTCTTTGGTACATCATGGTTGCCACTGGGATGTTTATTGTCCAAGACCACATATTCTATCCAAAGGCAGGTGACTCCACAGCCTCTTTACCATCTGGGGGATCTGGCGACTTCCATGCAGCTCCTGAGACTAAGCTATAGATCACAGAGCCCCAGCAAATACATCAGTTCACCCATCAGAAGTCCTACTGCCTGCTGGGACACCTGCACACAAGACATTGATGCTTGTAGATTCCTCTGCCGACTTTCTCTCAAACCCCTGGAGCGAATCTTTCAACCCAGTGACTCCATCTCTCTCCAGATTATCTCCACCCCCTGAGGAACACCCAGCGAAATTCACTTCCCACACAAGAGCCTGGAAAGCGTTCTACAACAGATGCCCTGTGACTTCTGATCTGGGAAACACACAGAGCAATTAACAGCCTGTAGTAGGCAGCCTCCAAGAGGACTCTCCTTGGTCCCCACCTCCTGGTATTCAAGCCCTTGTGCAATCCTCTCCCCTCGAGTGTGGGCTGGACCTAGTGACTCATTCCTGACCAACAGAATACAGCAAAAGTGATAGAATGACACTTCCAGAATTAGCTTATAAAACAACAGTAACGTCTATCTTGTTCGCTCTCTCTCTCTTTCTCCCTCACCGCTCTGAGGGAAGCCAGAGGCCAAACTGTGAGCTGCCCCACAGAGAATCCCACGTGGCGAGGAACTAATATCCAGGACCACAGCCAGAAAGGACCCAAAGCTTGCCAAAAGCCACGTGAATGAGTCTGGAAGCAGATGGATCCTCCCCAAGATACGCCTTGAGATGACTATAACCGAGGCCAAAAGCTGGAGCTCAGCCTTGTGAGGGACCCTGAGCCAGCTACGCAGCTGACTCCTGATTGGCCAAAACTGTGAGATCATAAATGTTGCTGGCTTTAAGACACTAAGATTTGGAATAATTTGTTACTCAGCATCAAATAATTAATATGCCACCGTTAAGACCAGTAGCCCAGAATTTCTTGGAAAAGAAAGTAAAGTTACCTTTTCCTCCTTTTCAAAATCTATTCTGGCAGGGACTAGGGAACAGCAATAAATAGCTTGGTAACTAACCCCATGACAACCATTACCTGAAGCAATATAATAGGTCTAACGAGAATCTCCATAGAGGAAAATTACCACCTTATGGCACTGACAGTCCCTCCAATGGAAAGAAGGAACAGAGCCTGAGGTTCAGGGTAGGGGTGGGGAGGCAGTGGCTATAAGTCCCCCAACTGCCCACTGGGGTCCCTAAAGAAACCCAGACCTGTTCCTGTGGCTGTGAGAAAATAACAAGTTTCAACTTGGGTGCTCGGGGTTAATGGCATGTTCTAGATGACAGTCTTCAAGGGATGGAACTCCCTTCCCTGTCCTGGAACCCTGCCCTAAACAGGGAGATTCTGGTGCAGTTCCAAACATTAAAGCCTGCCATGAAGACTGCCTCCGGGAACAGGAGGCCCTTGCACAGCTCCGGACACAGAGAGAGTAGCCTGTGGTCCAAGAGGCGGGCTTCTGGGGACTCAATGACCGTCTCTACCACCACGGTGTCAGAACATTCGTGCACAGGGTGCCCCGACCCTAGGTGTGGTCAAGGCCTGGTGTGCAGAATCCCGGGGAGCCCCATTGCCTTTGTGCTCAATGTCAGTGACACCTGCAGAAACCCAAGCCTATACAAGATGAATCACGGAGCCTAGATTAGCACCACACCGTGAGCCCCGGATGTGGACAAAACGCGTTTGAAAGTGTTTTCTGGTCAAGTATGTTCTTATCGTTCCACCGTTATTCAGCAAACAGCTTTCCATGTGGGCAAGAGTCGGGAAAGGGGAGGGAAACCCAGTGCTGGAAGCAGAGCGAGACTGAGGCATCTCTCCTGGATGCTTCTCCCTTGCCACCTGCGACGGGTCTTGTACTATCCCCCTGAGTATGGAAATCCTGTCTGACTGCGGAGAGAAGCAAAGATTGGGATCTGGTAATGACTTCCTAGGGGACCCAGGGCCAGTGTCTGAGGTGTGTTAAGCCACCACCTCACCTTTGGTGAGCATCTGGTACATGAGAAAGATCACTGACATGAGAGTCACATCCCCTTTCTCTAGTCCTGGCTTTTCTACCTAATGGGTGGGTGACTAAACATCTCTGAACTTCAGTTTGGAAAAATCAAATTAAGTGAGGAGATTTCCAGTTTCTGGTCCAGTATGTAAGGAGCTTGGAAGTTGTGTCTCCTGTCCACACAAGAAAAAAGATGAACAAACTGCAAACTAATAACTCTTCTTATCTCCCCCAGAGAACTGAGGTCGCAGGCCAAACACCTGCCTCCAACATTAAAGGGACCAACAGGTGTATACAGAGAATCATAACTTACCAGAGCAGAAGCCCAGGAGCAGAAACCTCCAAGGGAACCAGCACCAGGGTAGGGAAATCTAAACTATAACCGACAAATTGCTGGAGGCTCAGTGTGGACAAGTCTGAGAGTTAGAAGTTCTGAGGGGTGAGCAGTCCTAGGGGGACCCTCCCCTTTTCTGAGTTTTACCTCTAGGAGTATCACTAACTTTTCACAGTGAAGACAGGAGAAAAATTCCCTAGTGCTTCCAGCAGGAGGAAGGGGAAAGGAGCTGTTTTTACTTACGCCCAGAACATTTCATTTTACAAAGGACTGCCTCCAAGGGTTTTACCAGAGCCTGGGAGATGGAAAATATTCAAATCCAGTCCCCTCTAAGCCTTCCTGTTTCACCTAAGAGGGGAAAAACAATGAAACTGAGAAGCACTGGTGAAGGTCAGCCAGGAGCACAGGCTCACTGAAGACTGAGACCTAATCATAGGACTACAGAGCACTTCCTTCCTCCCGGCACCCCCTGCAGCCCCACCGCATCACAGGGCTCCTGTATAACAGGGGAACGTGATGGAAAGAAATGAGCGTCTCAGGAAAGAGTTAAGAAGTCTCTAGGGAAACCCAGGGACAGTAAGGGAGACAAAAACAAGGACACCAGAGGACAGGGAGCCTCTCACACCTATAGCTACAGCAAACAGTAAACACAGCCTAACCCCTGGCCAGATCAACATAAACCCTCACTCAGTTCCTTTTACCCAGTACATCATGCCCAGTTTTCAACCCCAAACTGCAAGGTATCCTCAAAGACAAATGAAACAAGGGGTGTGCAATATTATAGACTAGATTAATAGAGGCAGAAATGAATCTTTCTATACTTTAAGACGGTTTGCTCTCTAAGCCTGCCCCACCTGATAGGAGCCAAAGGTTGCTTTTCTAGGGCCATTATCCAGAAGCCAGAGCAGGTGCACAGCCTGTGGAAGGCAGGACGAGCTGCGCCGCCCTAACCTCTCCAGCCCTCTGAGCATAAAGGACCGCGCTGGCAGATGGCCCCAGCGGTTTGTTCATGGTACATTCAGGCTGTGGACCTGAAGGTTGGCCTTTGGCTTAGCCTGGAGCTTGAGACCTAAGCCCACCTGCCCATGGCCTGGAATCAGGATCCCAGAGTCTAGCCAGCCTGGCTCCAAGAGGGCCTCAGTGGCCCTAGAGAGATGGGCCTGGGATGGGGGTTCATGAGTTGGTACCTAGGCCAGGGTCATCTGCTTCCCCCCCGGGGTCAACAGCTGGACCCTGTTCTTCCTGTGCCAGGAGCCCCTAGGTTTTGGGGACACAAGGCAATAGTGGGGGCTGCCCGGGCTGGGCCCTTCCCCTCACCGCCCTGATGTTCGCTGACTAATAAATAGAACTACGGCTCTTTAAACAAAAACTCTGGGTGGGAGATCCATAACCCGATACGGAGAAGGAAGATGAGGAGGTTAGGTCGGGCACCGAGTTTGGCTGGGTAACAGGATGGAGTGTGTGAGAGTCTGCTCTGCGGCTAGAAAGGAAAGGTCATGTCATCGGAGTAGGCAACAGACCATTAAGAAATCGAGACCCAGTGGCAGAGAGACCCCCTGCAGGGAGAGAGAAGAAAAGGACACTGATGGGGGTTGGTGCAGCGTATGAGAGGGTGGAGGCCAGAGATGAGAAAGTCAAAGTTAGAGAGGACTCTGGCAGGGGAGCTGGGGTGTCCCAGGAGGACCCGTCAGGAGCGGCATCTTCCACCGGCTCCCATGACACAGGAAGTTCAGCTCCCCTGGTTGTCCTGCGGCACCTCTGGCTGCAGCGAGCCTGATGGAACGTCTGCACAAAGCTGCCTGCAACAGGGAATTCCCCAGGTGGCCGCTGGAGCCAGGAGGTACCACCCGTAGCCAGGAGCACTGCAGGGGACAGGACGGCAGCCGAGCTCATATGCTCCCATGTCCCCATGTCATTGTAGCCCTTCACACTCACCCCAAGGCCGTCTTTCACCCTCTCCTCCCTGGGGGTCTCCCTCCTCTGTCCATCCAGGTGGTACTGGATTGTACAGGGGCCCTGGGTGGCACAATCCGTGCTGGGAAGGATACAGGAAGGAAGGGAAAAGATTAACCACCATTTCCACAGAGACAGTGAGTCCTGGTTCAGGTCAGCCCCTTTCAGGCATGTTTCCCAGCTGGGAAATAGGAGCCCAAGTGACATGGGGTAGAAGGCAGAAGCAAAGGGATCCTACAGGAGGCTAAAGAGCCCTTTAGGAAAAGGTTCTCCAACCAACCCCATGGAGAACTGACTCAGCCGACTGTCATCTAAACCCCCCTCCTCGCTGTCTCGGCTTCAGCTCCAACAGCCTCCACTTTAACTCAGACTCAATGGGACTTGATTCCAAACCTCCCCAGACAGCCCCGGGTGGCCTCTTCTGCCCGACAGTCTCAGGCACGATGCTCAGCCTTTCCTGGAGGCGGCGTCTCCTGTGGACGTGGTCCACCCCCTTCTCTCACTGCCTCTTCCTCTGACAGGAGCTTGTCTCTCTCCACTCACCAGAGGCCTCTCTCGGGGGGGGGGGGCCCTGCATGCAGCATGTGGAAGCTGCTAGATTCTTTCCTCCTCCTTGATGTCCAGGAGCACCTGGAGAGAATTTCTGAATGTGGGAGAATGAGATGAGGTCAGGCTGAGGTCAGGCCACCAGGTGAGGTCTGGGAACACCTCAGAGACACTTGTTGACAAGCAGGACACCAGAGTCGTCCAGCAATGAAGGTAAATGAGCATCCCACCAGTGGGCTCCAGGTGCATCAGGCAAGGAGCCAGCTCTTCCAGGGTGTCCTCGTCTGCACGGTGAGTCTGGGTGACAACTGTCCTTGCCTTTGGTGGCTCTTTCCCACTGGGGTCCCCTCTGTCTTACTCAGGGGGACATCTCATGGCCCTTCAGTCCTAACACAAGCTAAGGGATTTCCACGCCTTCCCTGCCCAGAGCCTGTCCAACCCCAAGGTCCCAGAAGTCACTGAAGGCAGAATTGGGAAGAGATGGAAGAGATACACAAGAGAAGTTCTCCAGAGCCAGGCCATAGATGGGTGACAGCTCTGTTATAGACACAGCTAACATGGAGGGAGAAAACTAGATGTGGGGAGACAGAGAGAGAGAAAGTACCCACCATCAAATATGTGACTTCGTTAGTTACACGTTAGAAGCATTGAGAGATTAATACAAACAGTATAAACAATAGGAATTTGTTGAGAAACTGAGAAGTAGGAGGGAAGATTTAGGAAACCCTTTATTGAGGACGTAACCACAGTGTAAATAAAAACAAACAAAAGATATTTCTACATACAAAACTGTAATTACTCTCTTAAGAGGATTGATTATGATAAAAGGAGGTCTCACCCACATGCCATGTTAGGATAGCATAGGTGTGCAGGTTGACAGGGATCTGAGAGAACTGAATTGTTCTGTATAAAAATGAGAGAGGAATGGGGGGAGGGGGGAGGTAAAGAGTTCACAGCACTTAGCCCAAGAGAGAATTTGTAATAAAACAATCATTGAGAGAGGGTTTTAAATTTTGGCTGTAGGGAGGGCTCACACCTCGCTCTGTCTTTGTTACCCTGACAGTTTCTTTAATAAACAGCACTTTGCTCTTTGCAGAAGTGGATTCTTTGGGGCGAATTTGAAAAGGGCCCTGTGTCTAGCTTGATGTAAGGCCAAAAATGATTACATGGGGAAGTTGCCCTTGAGCACAGGGGAGGATATAAATGTAATTTCCTGGGAATTCACAAAAATTCCTGAGTAAACTTCAAACTTGAAGGTTGTGGGATTAGTGGAGATCACCAATGCGTAAAGCTGGACCCTGATATAATCTGGGTTATGTGTGGAATAAATAGAATATTGCACTAAAATAAAATGGATATAACGGTGAAAAGCTGAAAGCCTACCCACTAAAATCTGGAACAAGACGAGGATGCCCACTCTCACCTCTTCTATTCAACACAGTATTGGAAGTCCTAGCCACAGCAGTCAGACAAAAAAAAGAAATAAAAGGAATCCAAATTGGAAGGGAAGAGGTAAAACTGTCATTATATGCAGATGACATGATACTATATATAGAAAACCCTAAAGACTCCACACAAAAGCTTATAGAACTGATAAACGAATTCATCAAGGTAGCAGGATACAAGATTAACATACAGAAATCGGTTGCATTTCTTTACACTAACAATGAAGTATCAGAAAGGGAATGTGAAAAAACAATATCTTTTAAAATTGCACCCCCAAAAATAAAATACCTAGGAATAAACCTGACCAAGGAGGTGAAAGACTTATACTCTGAGAACTATAAAACATTAATAAAGGAAACGGAAGATGATTCAAAGAAATGGAAAGATATCCCATGCTCTTGGATGGGAAGAGTTAATATTGTTAAAATGGCCATACTACCCAAAGCAATCTACAGATGTAATGTGATCCCTATCAAATTACCCATGACATTTTTCCCAGAACTAGAACAAATAATCCTAAAATTCACATGGAACCATAAAAGACCCAGAATTGCCAAAGCAATCCTGAAGAAAAAGAACAAAGCAGGAGGCATAACCTCCCAGACTTCAGACAATACTACAAAGGGACAGTAATCAAAATGACATGGTACTGGCACAAAAATAGACATATGAATCAATGGAACAGAACAGAGAGCCCAGAAATAAACCCACATACCTATGGTCAATTAATCTTTGACAAAAGAGGCAAGAATATACAATGGGAAAAGTCTCTTTAGCAAGCAGTGTTGGGAAATTTGGAGAGCCACATGTAAATCAATGACGTTAGAACACACCCTCGCACCATACACAAAAATAAACTTAAAATGGCTTAAAGACTTAAATATAAAACATGACACCATAAAACTCCCAGATGAGATCATAGGCAAAACATTCTCTGACATAAATCATACCAATGTTTTCTTAGGTCAGTCTCCCAATTCAATAGAAATAAAAACAAAAATAAACAAATGGGACATAATCAAACTTACAAGCTTTTGCACAGCAAAGGAAACCATAAACAAAATTAAAAGACAACCTACAGGATGGGAGAAAATATTTGCAAATGATGTGACTGACAAAGGCTTAAGTTCCAAAATATACAAATAGCTCATACAACTCAACAACAAAAAAACAACCCAATCGAAAAATGGGCAGAAGACCTAAATAAACACTGCTCCAAAAAGACATACAGATGGCCAATAGGCATATGAAAAGATGCTCAACACTGCTAATTATTAGAGAAATGCAAATCAAAACTACAATGAGGTACACATCATACCAGTCAGAATGGCCAGCATTTAAAACTCTACAAGTAACAACAATAAAAAAAAGTGATGAGAGGGTGTGGAGAAAAGGGAACTCTCCTACACTGCTGGTGGGAACATTAAGTTGGTGCAGCCACTGTGGAAATCAGTATGGCGGTTCCTCAGAAAACTAAAAATAGAATTACCATATGATCCAGCAATACCACTCCTGGGCATATATCTGGACAAAACTATAATTCAAAAAGATCGTTCAAAAAAAATAGTTCATAGCAGCACGATTCACAATAGCCAAGACATGGAAACAACCTAAATGTCCATCAACAGATGAATGGATAAAGAAGATGTGGTACATATATACAATGGAATACTGCTCAGCCATAAAAAAGAATGAAATAATGCCATTTGCAGCAACATGGATACAACTAAAGATTCTCATACTAAGTGAAGTAAGTCAGAAAGAGAAAGATAAATACTATATGATATCACTTATATGTGGAATCTAAAATATGACACAAATGAACCTATCTGTAAAACAGAAACAGACTCACGAACACAGAGAACAGACTTGTGGTTGCCAGACTTGTGGTTGCCAGGGGGGTGGGGGAAGGATGGAGTGGGAGGTTGAGGTTAGCAGATGTGAGCTATTATAATATAGAATGCATAAACAAGATCCTACTGTATAGCACAGGGAACTTTATTCAATATCCTATGATAAACCATAATGGAAAAGAATATATAAAAAAGAATGTGTGTACATATGTATATATATATATGTATATATACGTATAACTGAATCACTCTGCTATATAGCAGAAATTAACACAACATTGTAAATCAGCTATACTTCAATTAAAAAAAATAAAATGGATATAATGAAACGATGGAGTTGCTTAATAAAGGGGCAAAAAGAAGTGTGGAGGGATCTCTGAGACCCAGGTTGGGTACAGGTATCTGCTAGGGTTGAGGGGTGGGGGTGGCGACAGAATGTCCACCTTCCCCTTTTGCCCTCCTCCCACGCACAGGAATTCTGGTCCCGACTTTGCATTCTCAGCGCGAAGCAGCAGGCACCTCAGATGGTGGAGAAGAGTTTCTTCTTAAGGAACACTTTCTCAATTAAATTTCATTGTGATATGGGGTTCCTTCTGTTTCTCCACTTGCTGAAGAAGACTCTAACTTCACTAATACTTTGGAAACACAGAGACAACAATTTGGAGCCAGTTCAACCAAATTTCTCAGTTCACAGATAAAACAACTAGATAATATTTAAAAGTTCTATACATTTTGAAGATTACAAGTTCTTTCCTCTTTTAAATACAGGTGATTTCTGAAAGAGGAAACAAAGATAGATGGATGGTAGATAGATAGATGGACAGATAGATAGATATAGGTATACATATAATAAGGGCTATAGTTGATATAAAGAGCTTCTGATATATAGAAATTATTCATAAGTCTGAGAATTTTAGGTTAAATTCTATATCATTCTTACTTAAAGGAAAGGCAAAATATCTCTCTGGTCACATCACAGTAATAACTTATCAATAATAATTGTTTAATTTGTTATTTGACTTTTGCTTGGCACTTTGGTGATAAACACAGTTTTCATTTATTCTGCTAATACTATTGAGTCAACTTAATATGTTTATAGTCCTGAGCTAAGTTTTCATTATAATCCTAAACTAAGTGCTGCAGTGCAGACAGAATACATGGTCTTTAGTCCCTGGAAACTCGGTGTCTAGAAGGAAAGAAAATATCTAAACACAACATCTTTAAATGGCACCAGAAGGCAATAGAGTATATAATTAAGGGCTAACTGAGGTGGAAGCAGTGTGGTCCAGTCTCAGCTTTGCCACTAACTAGATATGAATCTTGAGCAAGCCCCTCCCTTATTCTCTGTGGGGCCTCATTTCCTTACATTTAAAACAAGAGAGCTGAACTATTATCTCAAAGGGCTATGGAGTCCTAGAAGAGGCAATGTTTATTAACAGAGACCATGGATCTGCCAGAGCTGTGATAGGGAGTATGAAGAATATCCAGGTTGTCCTCCAATAGCTAATCTACCACCACCTGCTCCATGGTGTTTTGTTTGGTTGGGATTAACCCCACTACCAACAAGGAGGCATACTAAGGAAGATAAGTAGGACTTCCCTGGTCGCCCAGTGGTTAAGACTCTGAGCTCCCAATACAGGGGGCCCGGGTTCGATCCCTGGTCAGGGAACTAGATCCCACATGCATGCTGAAACTAAGGAGACCGTGAGCCATAACTAAGGAGCCCACCTGCTGCAACTAAAGAGCTAGTGAGCCACAACCAAGGAGCCCAAGAGCCACAACTAAGACCCAGCTCGACCAAATAAATAAACAAATTTTTAAAAAAAGAAAAAGAAAAAGAAGGAAGAGGTTGCAGAATACGCTAAACTTTTGGCCAAGAGAATAAAGGAGGCCAAAGAAAAACGCCAAGAACAGGTTACCAAGAGATGGAGGCTGTCCTCTCTGAGAGCTTCTACCTCTAAGGCTGAGTCCAGCCAAAAACAAGATGCTCTAAGAGTAACAAATAAATAATATCTGACATCAAAAAAAAAAAAAAGATCAACAGAAAGACTTCCCTCATCTAAGTGATTAGTTTAGGTCATCTCAGATTTAAGCTAATCAACCTCTAACATAACTTTACCACTAAAATTGGTTCAGAGGTCAGCCAATCAGAACAAAGCACAGGATCTTTCCTGGGAATTCTAGGATGCAGACGCTCTCCCTACTTCCAGATGGTATGAAAGCCTGAGATGCTGCAGCCATGTACAAGAGGAGCTGAGTAGATGCTAGTGGAGGGCAGAACCAAGAGACTTTGGGAAAACGGAACCAGAGATATTATCAAACCCTCTTATAGCCCAAAGGATCACCCACACTCACGTGGCTGATCCTTGAAGGACAAGTGTGATTTTTTTTAAATTTATTTATTTTTATTTTTGGCTGCGTTGGGTCTTCGTTGCTGCGCACAGGCTTTCTCTAGTTTTGGCGAGCGGGGGCTACTCTTTGTTGCGGTGTGCGGGCTTCTCATTGCGGTGTCTTCTCTTGTTGTGGAGCATGGACTCTAGGCGCGCGGGCTTCAGTAGTTGTGGCTTGCGGGGTCTAGAGTGTAGGCTCAGTAGTTGTGGTGCAAGGGGTTAGTTGCTCCGCGGCATGTGGGATCCTCCCAGACCAGGGCTCGAACCTGTGTCCCCTGCATTGGCAGGAGGATTCCTAACCACTGCACCACCAGGGAAGCCCGACAAGCATGATTTGAATAGGAAAAAGGACAGGGGAGAATATTAATAGTGGGACAAATGGCAAAAATCTAGAGGGAATGTGTCGTATCTCGACCATGGCACTTGTAATTATTTTTAATCTGTTTTCCTTTGCTTTGTTGAAGCAGAGAATTTGTATTCATTCAATATTAAACATCTAGGCTATAATACTATTGATACTGTGGTAGAAGCTGGCTGTGCAGGATGGGTTCCGGATAGAGGCATGACATGACCCAGTTTTCAGGGAGCTTGCATTTGAGCAGGAGGAGCAACAGGTCAACCTCTAACTACAGTAGAGGATGGATGGACCCCTTGTTCAGCTCCAGGGTATGCAGAGGGTGAGAAGGCTTAGAGGACGGGGTTGTCTTTTGAATTCCTACCTGGGAGGAATTACCCTCCACATTGTATAGATAAGGAAACTAAAGTATATGAGCAAAAGTATCACATACCAACTTAGAAAATTATTATTATTATTAAGACATAAAGATAATGCTTCCCTTTCTCTTACATATTCCTTTAAGGAACACCTAAGATCACAGAAACAACTAGCACATGGTAGTGTCTGCAATTGAACTCAGATCTGTCTGGCTTCAAAACTTGGCTCTCAAAATTGGTCTGTTGGCCAGGAACATCAGCATCGCCTAAGGGCAGGGCCAGCTCTATAATTTGTGTGGCCCAGAACAAAATAAAAACGTGAGTCCTTTGTTCAAAAAGCAGGAAGAAAGTTCCATGAAAGGTACTGAAGATAAAGTTCTTCCTTTCCTCCACAGCCCCTCAAAATGTTGTGGTGTTTTACATTTGCCATTTAATGTCATTCTAAGTAAAGACACAGTAAGATTTTAAATTACTAGCATGGATTTCTCATTCATCTTTTTATCATGTAAGGCCAGTTTTAAATGGAAATGTAAATTTAACTCATACGTGGAATCATTGAAATTACACAATTTGTATTTTGTAATTGTACACACAGATGTATTTTGTTCTTCACAGAACAGTGGAAACACTGAATAAAGCAACTCAGTTGTTCTTATTCTACCTCTTAATAAGCAGACATTCTAAGAACAATCTGTACCTTCTGCTTCCTGATAAATAAGGAAAGAGTGAAAGGAAAGGAAACTTTCCCTTTCTTTCTATGGCATCATTTTTAGCATAAGTGGTTGGCTTAATATAGAGAAGCAACATAATAAAAGAATATAATAGGGTTCCTTGGTTATTCATGTGTCTTAGAACATCATTTCCTTCTTTCTGGTTCACAGCAAGTAATGATTCCAAGGCCGTCAGTGCCCCCAACCTTCCTAAGTCTTGACATAACACATTACCCTGTACTCGCTTTAAGACCTACGGAACTCCCAGCAGAATTTTGTAGTCATGGGTCATCTCAAACACTGCATGTGATGGTATAGCAAGAGACAGGGGACACGCATATTCATACTGCACTGCATGCATCTCCACCACTCTCACGCAGGCTACACTGGCCCATCAGGCTTTACCTCCAAAACACAAGTTCAAGTTGAAAATTACTAAGAATTTCAAAAGGGTGACAGTAGACCATTAAACCAAGCTCAGGGTCCCTTCTGAGCACAGGGCCTTGTGAGACTACACAGGTTTCAGCCCAGGACGCTGGCTTCGCCTGGGAGCTTGTTAGAAATGCAGGTTCTCAGGCTTCCCCCAAACCCGTTGACTCCATCTGCACCTTAGTAAGATCCCCAAGTGGTCTGTGGGTGTGCGAGAGTCTAGTCTAGACCACTGAACACTCTGTCTCCCTGGTTCCTTGCTGACCGCACAGCCTGGCTAGGTAAGTGGAAGTGTTTTCTCTGGTGTGCCCCATCCCTCTATCTTCCCTCCTTTGGGCCTACCTGCAGCTTCCCCAGGATGTTACCAACCCGACAGCCAGCTGGCTTTTCTGAAAACCTATTTATGAGGCTTTGCTGAAATCTCTGGTTTCATCTGCCTTCCATCCAAGACCTTTGTATATTCATGAATGCCTGTGGCAAGAAAGAAGCCACAGAGGGAGATTTTAGGGGCTGAGCCAGAGGTGGAGCCCCCAAAAGAGGAAAGTCTTATTAATTTACATCTCAATGTGCAACTGAGATGCCTTTATTATTGAGAATTCAAAAGCAAAAATCTTGCTTTCCTCCGTGGTTGCTATTTAATTCCATTTATTTCCGTACTTTTGCTAGCTTTAAATTTTCCCAGAGTGTATGAGGATTTACTGTACTTCTCTTTTTACTTTTGTTTGAGATTTCTTCATGATCAAAAGCTAGAGAGATAGTAATAACCTTCCAGAAAATCTTTAAAAAGAAGAGGGGAAGAGCTTCAAGATGGTGGAAGAGTAAGACGTGGAGATCACCTTCCTCCCCACTAATACATCAGAAATACATCTACGTGTGGAACAGCTCCTACAGAACACCCACTGAACGCTGGCAGAAGACCTCAGACCTCCCAAAAGGCAAGAAACTCCCCACGTACCTGGGTAGGGCAAAAGAAAAAAGAAAAAACAGAGACAAAAGAATAGGGACGGGACCTGCACCAGTGGGAGGGAGCTGTGAAGGAGGAAAGGTTTCCACACACTAGGAAGCCCCTTCGCGGGCGGAGACTGCGGGTGGCAGACGGGGGAAGCTTCGGAGCCACGGAGGAGAGCGCAGCCACAGGGGTGCAGAGGGCAAAGCGGAGACATTCCCGCACAGAGGAGCGGTGCCGACCGGCACTCACCAGCCCGAGAGGCTTCTCTGCTCAGCCGCCTGAGCGGGCGGGGCTGGGAGCTGAGGCTCGGGCTTCGGTCGGATCGCAGGGAGAGGACTGGGGTTGGCGGCGTGAACACAGCCTGAAGGGGTTAGTGCGCCACAGCTAGCCGGGAGGGAGTCCGGGAAAAAGTCTGGAGCTGCCGAAGAGACAAGAGACTTTTTCTTCCATCTTTGCTTTGGAGTGCGCGAGGAGAGGATTCAGAGCGCCGCTTAAAGGAGCTCCAGAGACGGGCGCGAGCCGCGGCTATCAGCGCGGACCCCAGAGACGGGCATGAGACGCTAAGGCTGCTGCTGCCGCCACCAAGAAGCCTGTGTGCGAGCACAGGTCACTCTCCACACCGCCCCTCCCGGGAGCCGGTGCAGCCCGCCACTGCCAGGGTCCCGTGATCCAGCGACAACTTCCCCGGGAGAACGCACGGCGCGCCTCAGGCTGTTGCAACGTCACGCCGGCCTCTGCCGCCGCAGGCTCACCCCGCATCCGTACCCCTCCCTCCCCTGGCCTGAGTGAGCCAGAGCCCCTTAATCAGCTGCTCCTTTAACCCCGTCCTGTCTGAGTGAAGAACAGATGCCCTCAGGCGACCTACACGCAGAGGCGGGTCCAAATCCAAAGCTGAACCCCAGGAGCTGTGCGAACAAAGAAGAGAAAGGGAAATTTCTCCCAGCAGCCTCAGGAGCAGCGGATTAAATCTCCACAATCAACTTGATGTACCTGCATCTGTGGAATACCTGAATAGACAACGAATCATCCCAAATTGAGGAGGTGGACTTTGGGAGCAACGATATTTTTTTTTTTTTTCCTTTTTTCTCTTTTTGTAAGTGTGTATGTGTATGCTTCTGTATGTGATTTTGTCTGTATAGCTTGGCTTTCACCATTGGTCCTAGGGTTATGTCAGTCTTTTTTTTTTTTTTACTTTAAAAAATTTTTTTCTTAAAAATTACTTTTTATTTTAATAACTTTATTTTATTCTATTTTATTTTATCTTCTTTCTTTCTTTTTTATCCTCCCTTTTATTCTGAGCCATGTGGATGACAGGCTCTTGGTGCTCCAGCCAGGCGTCAGGGCTGTGCCTCTCAGGTGGGAGAGCCAACTTCAGGACACTGCTCCACAAGAGACCTCCCAGCTCCACGTAATACCAAACGGTGAAAATCTCCCAGAGATCTCCATCTCAACGCCAAGACCCAGCTCCACTCAACGACCAGCAAGCTACAGTGCAGGACACCCTATGCCAAACAACTAGCAAGACAGGAACACAAACCTGTCCATTAGCAGAGAGGCTGCTTAAAATCATAATAAGGCCACAAACACCCCAAAACACACCACCAGACGTGGACGTGCCCACCAGAAAGACAAGATCCAGCCTCATCCACCAGAACACAGGCACTAGTCCCCTCCACCAGGAAGCCTACACAACCCACTGAATCAACCTTAGCCACGGGGGACAGACACCAAACACAACGAGAACTACGAACCTGCAGCCTGCAAAAAGGAGACCCCAAACACAGTAAGGTAAGCAAAATGAGAAGACAGAGAAACACACAGCAGATGAAGGAGCAAGGCAAAAACCCACCAGACGTAACAAATGAAGAGGAAATAGGCAGTCTACCTGAAAAAGAATTCAGAATAATGATAGTAAAGATGATCCAAAATCTTGGAAATAGAATGGAGAAAATACAAGAAACGTTTAACAAGGACCTAGAAGAACTACAGGGCAAACAAACAATAATGAACAACACAATAAATGAAATTTAAAATTCTCTAGAAGGGATCAATAGCAGAATAACTGAGGCAGAAGAATGGATAAGTGCCCTGGAAGATAAAATAGTGGAAATAACTACTGCAGAGAAGAATAAAGAAAAAAGAATGAAAAGAATTGAGGACAGTCTCAGAGACCTCCGGGACAACATTAAACGCACCAACCTTCGAATTATAGGGGTCCCAGAAGAAGAAGAGAAAAAGAAAGGGACTGAGAAGATATTTGAAGAGATTATAGTTGAAAACTTCCCTAATATGGGAAAGGAAATAGTTAATCAAGTCCAGGAAGCACAGAGAGTCCCATACAGGATAAATCCAAGGAGAAACATGCCAAGACACTTATTAATCAAACTATCAAAAATTAAATACGAAGAAAAAATATTAAAAGCAGCAAGGGAAAAACAACAAATAACACACAAGGGAATCCCCATAAGGTTAACAGCTGATCGTTCAGCAGAAACTCTGCAAGCCAGAAGGGAGTGGCAGGACATATTTAAAGTGATGAAGGAGAAAAACCTACAACCAAGATTACTCTACCCAGCAAGGATCTCATTCAGATTTGACGGAGAAATTAAAACCTTTACAGACAAGCAAAAGCTAAGAGAATTCAGTGTCACCAAACCAGCTTTACAACAAATACTAAAGGAACTTCTCTAGGCAGGAAACACAAGAGAAGGAAAAGACCCACAAAAACAAACCCCAAACAATTAAGAAAATGGTAATAGGAAGATACATATCGATAATCACCTTAAATGTAAATGGATTAAATGCTCCAAAGAAAAGACATAGATTGGCTGAATGGATACAAAAGCAAGACCCGTGTATATGCTGTCTACAAGAGACCCACTTCAGACCTAGGGACATATACAGACTGAAAGTGAGGGGATGGAAAAAGATATTCCATGCAAATGGAAATCAAAAGAAAGCTGGAGTAGCAATTCTCATATCAGACAAAATAGAGTTTAAAACAAAGACTATTACAAGAGACAAAGAAGGACACTACATAATGATCAAGGGATCAATCCAAGAAGAAGATATAACAATCGTAAATATGTATGAACCCAACATAGGAGCACCTCAATACATAAGGCAAATACTAACAGCCACAAAAGGGGAAATTGACAGGAACACAATCATAATAGGGGACTTTAACACCCCACTTTCACCAATGGACAGATCATCCAAAATGAAAATAAATAAGGAAACACAAGCTTTAAATGATACATTAAACGAGATGGACTTAATTGATATTTATAGGCCATTCCATCCAAAAACAACAGAATACACATTCTTCTCAAGTGCTCATGGAACATTCTCCAGGATAGATCCTATCTTGGGTCACAAATCAAGCCTTGGTAAATTTAAGAAAACTGAAATCGTATCAAGTATCTTTTCCAACCACAACGCTATGAGACTAGATATCAATTACAGGAAAAAATCTGAAAGAAATACACACACATGGAGGCTAAACAACACACTACTTAATAACCAAGAGATCACTGAAGAAATCAAAGACGAAATCAAAAACTACCTAGAAACAAATGACAATGAAAACACAACGACCCAAAACCTATGAGATGCAGCAAAAGCAGTTCTAAGAGGGAAGTTTATAGCAATACAATCCTACCTTAAGACACAAGAAACATCTCAAATAAACAACCTAACCTTACAACTAAAGCAATTAGAGAAAGAAGAACAAAAAAACCCCAAAGTTAGCAGAAGGAAAGAAATCATAAAGATCAGATCAGAGATAAATGAAAAAGAAATGAAGGAAACGATCGCAAAGATCAATAAAACTAAAAACTGGTTCTTTGAGAAGACAAACAAAATTGATAAACCATTAGCCAGACTCATCAAGAAAAAAAGGGAGAAGACTCAAATCACTCAAATCAATAGAATTAGAAATGAAAAAGGAGAAGTAACAACTGACACTGCAGAAATACAAAGGATCATAAGAGATTACGACATGCAACTGTATGCCAATAAAATGCACAACCTGGAAGAAATGGACAAATTCTTAGAAATGCACAACCTTCCAAGACTGAACCAGGAAGAAATAGAAAATATGAACAGACCAATCACAAGCACTGAAATTGAAACTGTGATTAAAAATCTTCCAACAAACAAAAGCCCAGGACCAGATGGCTTCACAGGCGAATTCTATCAAACATTTAGAGAAGAGCTAACACTTACCCTTCTCAAACTCTTCCAAAATATATCAGAGGGAGGAACACTCCCAAACTCATTCTACGAGGCCACCATCACCCTGATACCAAAACCAGACAAAGATGTCACAAAGAAAGAAAACTACAGGCCAATATCACTGATGAACATAGATGCAAAAATCCCCAACAAAATACTAGCAAACAGAATCCAACAGCACATTAAAAGGATCATACACCATGATCAAGTGGGATTTATCCCAGGGATGCAAGGATTCTTCAATATACGCAAATCAATCAATGTGATACACCATATTAACAAATTGAAGGAGAAAAACCATATGATAATCTCAATAGATGCAGATAAAGCTTTCGACAAAATTCAACACCCATTTATGATAAAAACCATCCAGAAAGTAGGCATAGAGGGAACTTTCCTCAACATAATAAAGGCCATATATGACAAACCCACAGCCAACATCGTCCTCAATGGTGAAAAACTGAAACCATTTCAACTAAGATCAGGAATAAGACAAGGTTGCCCACTCTCACCACTATCATTCAACATAGGTTTGGAAGTTTTAGCCACAGCAATCAGAGAAGAAAAAGAAATGAAAGGAATCCAAATCGGAAAAGAAGAAGTAAAGCTGCCACTGTTTGCAGATGACATGATACTATGCATAGAGAATTCTAAAGATGCTACCAGAAAACTACTAGAGCTAATCAATGAATGTGGTAAAGTAGCAGCATACAAAATTAATGCACAGAAATCTCTTGCATTCCTATACATTAATGATGAAAAATCTGAAAGTGAAATTAAGAAAACACTCCCATTTATCATTGCAACAAAAAGAATAAAATATCTAGGAATAAACCTACCTAAGGAGACAAAAGACCTGTATGCAGAAAATTATAGGACACTGATGAAAGAAATTAATGATGATACAAACAGATGGAGAGATATACCATGTTCTTGGATTGGAAGAATCAACATTGTGAAAATGACTCTACTACCCAAAGCAATCTACAGATTCAACGCACTCCCTATCAAACTACCACTGGCCTTTTTCACAGAACTAGAACAAAAAATTTCACAATGTGTATGGAACCACAAAAGACCCCGAATAGCCAAAGCAATCTTGAGAAAGAAAAACAGAGCTGGAGGAATCAGGCTCCCTGACTTCAGACTACAGTACAAAGCTACAGTAATCAAGACAGTATGGTACTGGCACAAAAACAGAAATATAGATCAATGGAACAGGATAGAAAGCCCAGAGATAAACCCACACACATATGGTCACCTTATCTTTGATAAAGGAGGCAAGAATATACAATGGAGAAAAGACAGCCTCTTCAATAAGTGGTGCTGGGGAAACTGGACAGCTACATGTAAAAGAATGAAATTAGAACACTCCCTAACACCATACACAAAAGTAAACTCAAAATGGATTAAAGACCTAAATGTAAGGCCAGACACTATCAAACTCTTAGAGGAAAACATAGGCAGAACACTCTATGACATAAATCACAGCAAGAATCCTTTTTGACCCACCTCCTAGAGAAATGGAAATAAAAACAAAAATAAACAAATGGGACCTAATGAAACTTAAAAGCTTTTGCACAGCAAAGGAAACCATAAACAAGATGAAAAGACAACCCTCAGAATGGGAGAAAATATTTGCAAATGAAGCAACTGACAAAGGATTAATCTCCAAAATTTACAAGCAGCTCATGCAGCTCAATATCAAAAAAACAAACAACCCAATCCAAAAATGGGCAGAAGACCTAAAGAGACATTTCTCTAAAGAAGATATACAGACTGCCAACAAACACATGAAAGACTGCTCAACATCACTAGTCATTAGAGAAATGCAAATCAAAACTACAATGAGGTATCACCTCACACCAGTCAGAATGGCCATCATCAAAAATTCTACAAATAATAAATGCTGCAGAGGGTGTGGAGAAAAGGGAACCCCCTTGCACTGTTGGTGGGAATGTAAGTTGATACAGCCACTGTGGAGAACAGTATGGGGGTTCCTTAAAAAACTAAAAATAGGGGCTTCCCTGGTGGCGCAGTGGTTGAGAATCTGCCTGCCAATGCAGGGGACACGGGTTCGAGCCCTGGTCTGGGAAGATCCCACATGCCGCGGAGCAACTAGGCCCGTGAGCCACAATTAGAGCCTGCACATCTGGAGCCTGTGCTCCGCAACAAGAGAGGCAGCGATAATGAGAGGCCCGTGCACCGCGATGAAGAGTGGCCCCCGCTTGCCGCAACTGGAGAAAGCCCTCGCACAGAAACGAAGACCCAACACAGCCATAAATAAATAAATAAATAAATAAATGGCTAAGGTGGTAAATTATTTAAAAAAAAAAAAAACTAAACTAAAAATAGAACTACCATACGACCCAGCAATCCCACTACTGGCCATATACCCTGAGAAAACCATAATTCAAAAAGAGTCATGTACCAAAATGTTCATTGCAGCTCTATTTACAATAGCCAGGACATGGAAGCAACCTAAGTGTCCATCCACAGATGAATGGATAAAGAAGATGTGGCACATATATAATGGAATATTACTCAGCCATAAAAAGAAACGAAATTGAATTATTTGTAGTGAGGTGGATGGACCTAGAGTCTGTCATACAGAGTGAAGTAAGTCAGAAAGAGAAAAACAAATACCGTATGCTAACAAATATATATGGAATCTAAAAAAAGAAAAAAAAAATGGTCATGAAGAACCTAGGGGCAAGACGGGAATAAAGACGCAGACCTACTAGGGAATGGACTTGAGGGTACGGGGAGGGGGAAGGGTAAGCTGGGACAAAGTGAGAGAGTGGCATGGACATATATACACTACCAAACGTAAAATAGATAGCTAGTGGGAAGCAGCCGCATAGCACAGGGAGATCAGCTCGGTGCTCTGTGACCACCTCGAGGGGTGGGATAGGGAGGGTGGGAGGGAGGGAGACACAGGAGGGAAGAGATACGGGGACATATGTATATGTATAACTGATTCACTTTGTTATAAAGCAGAAAGTAACACACCATTGTGAAGCAATTATACTCCAATAAAGATGTAAAAAAAAAAAAAGAAGAAGAAGAAGAGGGGGAGAGAAGAGGGTGGAAAATGTAATTCTCTTTGACATTGAAGATGTTCCTAAGAATAATAATTTTAAAAAAGAACTTAAGTCAGAATTAGGAAGCTTTATCTTCTTGTTTCACTTTCAACCTCAGAAATAAAATAGAATCACTCTTCAGCGAAAACAGAATCGCCCCTCACCTTGCGAGCAAAGCTTCACTGCACCTCTGTGCTGTTAACCAAAATGGTATTTTCTTACACAACGGTGGCTCCCCTTGTCCGTGTCGGAGAGCATTTTTTAAAAAAGAAAGAAGTTTTGAAAAGGCACCTGTTACTCCTCTGATGGGAATGGCCTCCGTTCCCTGCAAAACTTCAGTCAAGCCCACCAGAAAATATCCTCCCAATGGCCAAGCTTGTCAGGAGCCAATATTGGCTCAGTAGCTGCTGATAATTTTATCGTATCTTTCCGACATCCAGACACCTCAATTTACAAACCAAGCTTGTGTGTTCCCTGACCAAGACTGGAAACAGCGTACAGAAAGGACAGCCTCCCTCAGGCGAGGAGTGAGGAAGCAGCACAGAGGCAGTGGGGAGCATGATCTGGACCCACAGAGAGAGTGGGGAGCAGGCCTTGAACCCCCTGTCTCGGGGGATCTTGGGCTTTTCACCAGTGCCACTCCTCCCCCTCCCCCTACCAAGGCTGGAGCAACATAGAAACAGCTGAATAGTCAGCTCCCTGGGGTTGCGTTTTTACTGCATATCTGTGTGCTATTTCCTTATAAACTGTCCTGCTTGCACAATGATTGCACTCTCTTTTGGATCACCAGCTCAGGACATTTGGTAGCATGAGTGACAGGCACATTTTAAATTCATGGGAAATACAAAACCCCCTTTGTGGGCATTGATTTCAGCTGCTGCCTCAGGTAACAAGAGTTGGGCTAAGTTTTCCTTTGCTTCCTTTCCTTATCCATTGATTCTCTGGCCAAGGTGCTATCGAGTAGCCCACTGACCCATAGACCAAGGGAGGGAGGAGGACATGGAAAGCAAGCTAATTCACCAGATGGAGAGTGGGGTAGCTGCATCAGGAGATAGCTGCATTTCCAAAGCCAGATCAAAGTCAGGTTCAAAAAGTTAAGTCCTGCTTCAAAAGCTGAAGGCATAGAGATCCGCGTGGGTGTGAGCTGGCCTCGGATGTGGGGCACTCTCACGCCCTCTCCTCCATTTTTCCAGGGCCTGGAGCTAGGAGGTTCTAGGCTGGAAAGCCACCACTGCCTGTAGTCAAGGCCTTGCTTGCAGTGAGTCAGACCTTGGTTCAAAGCCTGTTTCTGCTTTTGGGCAAGTTAACTTCTCTGAACTTCAATATCTTCATCCATAAGATGGGGACAATACTATCACCTATCTCACTGGCTTTCTGAGAGGAATCAATGAGAAAATATTCAATATATGCCATGGCCCAACAGAGAACATAGAGCTTAATAACAAATAGCAGCAATGGTAGTGGTAGTTGCTGTTTTAAAGGGGAAGCTGTTGGCCAGAAGCACAGCCTCACATGTTTCCAAAGGACGTAATGGAATGGTCATCATGAGTCGGTGAGGCCCTGAGTGACTCATTCCCCACAGAACCTGACATCTGGTGGGCAAGCTACAGCCCCGGGTCACGAGTGGGCGGATCCACACCAATGCCTTTCCTGAGCAACAGCTTCTCTTCCTTCTTGCCTGGTTTCCCTCTCCCTCTTCCACCCATGTCTATCTCTTTTTCTCTCTTTTCTTCCCCAGAGGCCCCATTAGCCTTCTCTTTCCTGACAGAGCAACTTTGGGAAAGTCACCAAATGGTGCTGAGCCCATGTGCCTCCTCAGGGCAGTGGGCACGATGAAGCAGATGCTCTCAATCCCTTTGGAAGCCAACATTCCACAGTTATCCATTCCTCTTCTTCCCCCTCCCCCCTTCTTTGCCCTTTAGCCCTCAAGCTCCTGGGAGAAAAATTCTAACTGGTTGAGCTGGAGTCAGATGCCGCTATGAGGTACGGTGACGTGAGAGAAAGAATCCCCCAGGGACCTTGGGCTTCCTCAGCAGGAAAGCAGGACCAGGTTTCCCAGTCCTACCACAACTGCATGATTTGTGGAAGAGGGGGAGGTAACTCCTCGAACGAAATCAGAAAGGAAAAAAGGGACATTGGCGCTGGGATGGTGCAAAAAGAAAGAACTACTATAGCCACTGTGCAGACAGAATAAAAGTGGATGCATCTTTCTCTCTTTTCCATTCATATATGTATTCATTCACTTATTCATGTATTCACCTTGGAGTGTCTAGAACATCGGAGAGGCAAAGCCTTACCTGAATCTGGGGCTGTTTAGAAATTGTCATATTAAAAACGTTATTAAAATATTTTGTGGTAAGTGAAATAATACAGCATCCACTCAGGAAGTAGAGTGGATCCCAATAATATAGGATCCACTCAGGAGGTAGAGTGGATCCCAATAATATAGCATCCACTCAGGAAGTAGAGTGGATCCCAAGTACTAATTGAGTCTACCCTCAAGGCTGACCAAGTCCTTGAGGGACTGGTTACATAAGCTCTAACCGGGCATAACATTCAGAGGACCCCCAGGATATGAAGCAGTCCTACAGTTCTCAACCTGGGGTGATTTTTGCCGCCCTCCCCAGGGATATGGGAGGGGGAGGGAGCACTGCTACTAGCATCTACTTGGTAGAGACCAGGATGCTGCTAAACATTCTACAAGACAGCTCCCCACAACAAAGAATTATTCTGCCCCAAATGTCAACAGTGCCAAGGTTGAGAAATCGTACCAGATGAACAAGGGGCCTTTCAGCCCAAGAATCCTTATGCCTTTTGTTGAGTCTGAGAAATTTCTCTTCATAAGAGCTTATTGTGGCCACAATCTAGTTTACTCAACCAGGTGCTGGCTTCCCCACTAAGGAAGTCAATGGGTCCCTGCGGGATCCTGGCCAAGATCCTTCCTCTTTCCTCTCTCATATAGTGAAAGAGAGAGAGAGAACCAAGCTCATTCAATCCGAACTCTCCATGGGACTTTGAATGTTAAGATAAATACTTCAATATAAAAGAAACAAAGACTTCTGGCAAGTCTGATGTGAAATTCCTGCCTCTGAGGCTCCCCTTTAGCTGCCTAATCAGCTCTAAATCTAATTCCCCAGCTTCTCTTGGAGCTTCTGAGCTACACCATACTCTTCCAGTAAATTTTGTTTTTGCTTCAATTAGCCAATCAATTTATTTTGCCTGCAACTAACTGAAAGGAAAATCTTCAGATCCCTTTAGTGACTTCCAAACTTTACACAGCATCCCAAGTATATGCCATCCAAGAAATATGGGACCCCAAAAATATCCTGACTCACACCCTACCTCTCTGGGATCTGCCATCTGATCAATCAACCAAGGGATCAATCAATGAGTATTTACTGATACCCACACATTTTTTTAAATTTTATTTTATTTAATTACTTTTGGCTGCGTTGGGTCTTCGTTGCTGCGCGCAGGCTTTCTCTAGTTGCGGCGAGCTGGGGCTACCCTTCATTGCGGTGCACGGGCTCTGGGCGCGTAGGCTTCAGTAGTTGTGGCACGCACGCTCAGCAGATGTGGCTCGCGGGCTCTAGAGCGCAGGCTCAGTAGTTGTGGCACACGGGCTTAGCTGCTCCGCAGCCTGTGGGATCTTCCCAGACCAGGGCTTGAACCTGTGTCCCCTGCATTGGCAGGCAGATTCTTAACCACTGCGCCACCAGGGAAGTCCCAATACCCACACATTTTAAACAATGCCAGCTTAAGGAAAAGTCAAAGTAGAGAAGAGGGACTAATATTTGTTAGGTGCCTACATGTGCCAGGCATAGTGTTAAGGTCTTTACATTTAGAATCTTAGGCTTGTCACTATACTAGATGTGGGTATTACTATCCCATTTTACATTCAAGAGAAATGAGGATTGGAGAGGTCAACTAACCTTCATAAGACCACACACCTGGTAGATACTGGAGCTAGGATTTGAGTTCACGTCTATGTGTGTCCAAAGCCCATAATTTTTTTTACCTCTATATCAGAGTTGGCAAACTGTGGCCCATAGGCCATATTTAGCCCACAATCACCTATTTTTGTAGATTGTTTTATTCTAACAGCCACACCCATTCTCTTGCTCTATACTGTCAGAAAGCCCTACTGTGCTGCCTGCAGACGGTTTTAAGGGCTGCCTGGCAGACCCTGCTCAGCTCCCTAAAACATCTTCCTTCCTTTGCCTGTTTATGCCTCTCCAGATCCCCTGTGTCTCGGTGATGATTTAGGGGTGTCATGAGGACTTCTACCAGCAGATCTCTTCCCTGTCACCCTGTCAGGAGCCTGACATTCTCCCCTTATCATTCTTAGTGCTTTCTAGAAACTTTTCTCATGTAACTGGTTTAAGATGATCTCGTGTAACTTGGAAAGAATTTTACACTCGCCAGGATCAGAGCATCCAATCCACTGACTCCTCACTCGAAGTGAATGGGTCTCAGCAGGAGGAATGCCTGCCACTCAGCTCCTTGGTGAGAGGCCCTAGGCCTAATGGAGGCGCTGAGTGAGAGGAACAAAAACATGGATATCACTCATGGGGGGAGGGGACACTTAAAGCACAAAAGGCACACTTCACAGCACTGCCAGGCACCTGGCGCCATAGGCGTCAAGAGATACAGATCTCCAAAGAAGATATACAGATGGCCAACAGGCACATGAAAAGATGCTCAGCATCATTAACTATTAGAGAAATGCACATCAAAACTACAATGAGGTACCACCTCACACCAGTCAGAATGGCCATCATTTAAAAAGTCTACAAATAACAAATGCTGGTGAGGGTGCAGAGAAAAGGGAACCCTCCTACACTGTTGGTGGGAATGTAAGTTGCTGCAGCCACTATGGAGAACACTATGGAGGTCCCTTAAAAAACTAAAAATAGGGGCTTCCCTGGTGGCGCAGTGGTTGAGAGTCTGCCTCCCAATGCAGGGGACACGGGTTCGAGCCCTGGTCTGGGAAGATCCCACATGCCGCAGAGCAGCTGGGCCCGTGAGCCACAATTACTGAGCCTGCGCGTCTGGAGCCTGTGCTCCGCAACAAGAGAGGCTGCGATAGTGAGAGGCCCGCGCACCACGATGAAGAGTGGCCCCCGCTTGCCACAACTGGAGAAAGCCCTCGCACAGAAACGAAGATCCAACACAGCCATAAATAAATAAATAAATAAATAAAAATTAAAAAAAAAAAAAAAAACTAAAAAGAGACTTACCCTATGATCCTGCAATCTCACTCCTGGGCATATATCCAGAGAAAACCATAATTCAAAATGATACATGTACCCAATGTTCATAGCAGCACTATTTACAACAGCCAAGACATGGAAGCAAGCTAAATGTCCCTCAACAGATGAATGAATAAAGAAGATGTGATATATATATATATAATATATATGTATATATTTGTGTATATATGTATTATATATATATAATGGAATATTAGTCAGCCATAAAAAAGAATGAAATAATGCCATTTGCAGCAGCATGGATGGACTTAGAGATTACCATATTAAGTGAAGTAAGTCAGACAGAAAAAGATAAATATCATATGATATCACTTATGTGGAATCTAAAATAATGATACAAATGATCTTATTTACAAAACAGAAATAGACTCACAGACATAGAAAACAATCTTATGGTTACCAAAGGGGATAGCAGGGGTGGGGGGGATAAATTAGGAGATTGCAATGAACAGATACACACTACTATATATAAAATAGGTAAACAGCAAAGACCTACTGTATAGCACAGGGAACCATAGTCAGTATCTTATAATAACCTATAATGGAAAAGAATCTGAAAAAGTGTGTGCGTGTGTGTGTGTGTGTATATATATATACACACACACACACACATATATATATACACACAAATATATATGTATATATATATGTAACTGAATCACTTTCCTGTAGACTTGAAACTAACATAACATTGTAAATTAACTATACTTCAAATTTAAAAAAAGATACAGAGGTAGGTAGTGGTTGCTTGCATTTCCTCTACAGGGGCAGGGGGCATCTGGCCACTAAGGAAAGACTGTGGAGGCCACTGGAGACGTTCTCTCTTTAGGTGAAGCTGCTCGGAGCCTTTCAATGATGCCTGGGTTCCTGTAGAAAGTCATTCCACCTCCTTGGCATAATAAGCCAGGCCCGGCTCCCCTCCAGCCCCATTCCTGGACCCTTTCCTGTTCACACCCTTCACTGCGGACATCTCAGGATATTTCAGTTTTCCGCATGTGGTCCCTTCCGTGGTCCTTGCTGGGAATGTCCTTCCTTCTGCTGCATCCTGGTGGCCCTCTGTACATGTCTCCTCGTGCCCTCCCCCAGCCTGTTTGTTTTAGGGCCACTTGGGCACCCTTACCCCATTGTGCAGAGTCTATCCCACTCTTTCCTGTGGCACAATAAGCATCTCCCCTCTTGGCTAACTTCTCTCTTGAACTGTACCTCCTTGAACAGCAGGGACTGACTGTCATCTCTGCATTCCAGCACCTGACTCAGTGAGAGGCACCTGGCATAGGTAGGAGTCAGTCAGCCTAGTAGTTCAGCTTTCTGTTTAGCGAAAGAGGCACAGACACACACACATCCTTTTTATGCATTCAGTCTTATTCTTATGGCACAATATTACTTCCATGCACAAGCGGGGCACAAAAACGAGCCATAAAATAGATTATCATTTAAAAAACAATGTTGTTTTGCTCTCTGAATCATTAGAGGATTCCCTCCAATGTCTGGTGGTTTGGGCTCCCTGCTCATATTTAAAAGTAGGCTCTGGAAGGAGCTGAGAGCATGGGTGAGGCGCATCCGCAGCAGCTCCCCTGCAGAGGAACACGGCTGGGCTCTTTTCCTGAAGAATCTCCACTCTCAGAATGTGTCTTGGTGAGATTCGCTCAAGATGGTGGAGTAGAAGGACATGCTCTCACTCTCTCTTTTGAGAATACCGGAATCACAACTAACTGCTGAACAATCATCAACAGGAAGACACTGGAACTCACCAAAAAAGATACCCCACATGCAAAGACAAAGGAGAAGCCGCAATGAGACTGTAAGAGGGGCACTATCACAATAAAATCAAATCCCGTAACTGCTGGGTGGGTGACTCACAAACTGGAGAACACTTACACCACAGAAGCCCACCCACTGGAGTGCAGGTTCTGAGTCACACGTCAGGCTTCCCAACCTGGGGGTTCAGCAACGGGAGGAGGAATTCCTAGAGAATCAGACTTTGAAGGCTAGTGGGATTTGATTGCAGGACTTCGGCAGGACTGGGGGAAAACAGAGACTACACTCTTTTTTTTTTTTTTTTTTTCAAAATTTCCACCACCACCTCCCCTTCCTAGCTTTTTTTTTTTTTTTAAATTTATTTATTTATTTATTTTTGGCTGTGTTGGGTCTTCGTTTCTGTGGGAGGGCTTTCTCTAGTTGTGGCAAGTGGGGGGCCACTCTTCATCGCGGTGCGCGGGCCTCTCACTGTCGCGGCCTCTCTTGTTGCAGAGCACAGGCTCCAGACGCGCAGGCTCAGTAGTTGTGGCTCATGGGCCCAGTTGCTCCGCGGCATGGGGGATCTTCCCAGACCATGGCTCGAACCCGCATCCCTTGCATTGGCAGGCAGATTCTCAACCACTGCGCCACCAGGGAAGCCCGAAACTCCACTCTTGGAGGGCACACACAAAGTAGTGTGCGCATCGAGACGCAGGGGAAGGAGCAGTGACCCCATAGGAGACTGAACCAGACCTACTTGCTAGTGTTGGAGGGTCTCCTGCAGAGGCGGGGGAGAGCTGTGGCTCACCAAGGGACAAGGACACTGGCAGCAGAAGTTCTGGGAAGTACTCCTTGGCGTGAGCCCTCCCAGAGTCCGCCATTAGCCCCACCAAAGAGCCCGGGTAGGCTCCAGTGTTGGGTCACCTCAGGCCAAACAACCAACAGGGAGGGAACCTAGCCCCACCCATCAGCAGACAAGCGGATTAAAGTTTTACTGAGCTCTGCCCACCAGAGCAACAGCCAGCTCTACCCACCACCAGTCCCTCCCGTCAGGGAACTTCCACAAGCCTCTTAGATAGCCTCATCCACCAGAGGGCAGACAGCAGAAGCAAGAAGAACTACAATCCTGCAGCCTGTGGAACAAAAACCACATTCACAGAAAGACAGACAAGATGAAAAGGCAGAGGGCTATGTACTAGATGAAGGAACAAGATAAAACCCCAGAAAAGTAACTAAACGAAGTGGAGATAGGCAATCTTCCAGAAAAAGAATTCAGAATAATGATAGTGAAGATGATCCAGGACCTCGGAAAAAGGATGGAGGCAAAGATCGAGAAGATGCAAGAAATGTTTAATAAAGACCTAGAATAATTAAAGAACAAACAAACAGAGATGAACAATACAATAACTGAAATGAAAATACACTAGAAGGAATCAATAGCAGAATAACTGAGGCAGAAGAACGGATAAGTGACCTGGAACACAGAATGGTGGAATTCACTGTTGTGGAACGGAATAAAGAAAAAAGAATGAAAAGAAATGAAGACAGCCTAAGAAACCTCTGGGACAACATTCAACGCAACAACATTCGCATCGTAGGGGTCCCAGAAGGAAAAGAGAGAGAGAAAGGACCCGAGAAAATGTTTGAAGAGATTATAGTCAAAAACTTCCCTAATATGGGAAAGGAAATAGTCACCCAAGTCCAGGAAGCACAGAGTCCCATACAGGATAAACCCAAGGAGAAACACGCCGAGACACATAGTAATCAAATTGGCACAAATTAAAGACAAAGAAAATTTATTGAAAGCAGCAAGGGAAAAATGACAAATAACATACAAGGAAACTCCCATAAGGTTAACAGCTGATTTCTCAGCAGAAACTCTACAAGCCAGAAGGGAGTGGCATGATATACTTAAAGAGATGAAAGGGAAGAATCTACAACCAAGATTACTCTACCTGGCAAGGGTCTCATTCAGATTCGATAGAGAAATCAAAAGCTCTACAGACAAGCAAAAGCTAACAAAATTCAGCACCACCAAACCAGCTCTACAACAAATGCTAAAAGAACTTCTCTAAGTGGGAAACACAAGAGAAGAAAAGGACCTACAAAAACAAACCCAAAACAGTTAAGAAAATGGTAATGGGAACATACATATTGATAATTACCTTAAACGTGAATGGATTAAATGCTCCAACCAAAAGACACAGGCTTGCTGAATGGACACAAAAACAAGATCCATATATATGCTGTCTACAAGAAACCCACATCAGACCTAGGGACACATACAGACTGAAAGTGAGGGGATGGAAAAAGATATTCCATGCAAATGGAAATCAAAAGAAAGCTGGAGTAGCAATACTCATATCAGATAAAATAGACTTTAAAATAAAGAATGTTACAAGAGACAAGGAAGGACACTGCATAATGACCAAGGGATCAATCCAAGAAGAAGATATAACAATTATAAATATATATGCACCCAACATAGGAGCACCTCAATACATAAGGCGACTGCTAACAGCTCTAAAAGAGGAAATCGACAGTAGCACAATAATAGTGGGGGACTTTAATGCCTCATTACACCAATGGACAGATCATCCAAACAGAAAATTGATAAGGAAATGCAAGCTTTAAATGACACAATAGACCAGATAGATTTAATTGATATTTATAGGACATTCTATCCAAAAACAGCAGATTACACTTTCTTCTCAAGTGCCAACGGAACATTCTCCAGGATAGATCACATCTTGGGTCACAAACCAAGCCTCAGTAAATTTAAGAAAATTGAAATCATATCAAGCATCTTTTCTGACCACAATGCTATGAGATTAGAAATCAATTACAGGGAAAAAAACGTAAAAAACACAAACACATGGAGGCTAAATAATATGTTACTAAATAACCAAGAGAACACTGAAGAAATCAAAGAGGAAATCAAAAAATACCTAGAGACAAATGACAATGAAAACATGACGATCCAATACCTATGGGATGCAGCAAAAGCAGTTCTAAGAGGGAAGTTTATAGCTATACAAGCTTACCTCAAGGAACAAGAAAAATCTCAAATAAACAATCTAACCTTACACCTAAAGGAACTAGAGAAAGAAGAACAAACAAAACCCAAAGTTAGCAGAAGGAAAGAAATCATAAAGATCAGAGCAGAAATAAATGAAATAGAAACAAAGAAAACAATAGCAAAGGTCAATAAAACTAAAAGCTGATTCCTTGAGAAGATAAACAAAATTGATAAACCATTAGCCAGACTCATCAAGAAAAAGAGGGAGAGGGTTCAAGTCAATAAAATTAGAAATGAAAAAGGAGAAGTTACAACAGACACCACAGAAATACAAAGCATCCTAAGAGACTACTACAAGCAACTGTATGCCAATAAAATGGACAACCTGGAAGAAATGGACAAATTCTTAGAAAGGTATAACCTTCCAAGACTGAACCAGGAAGAAATAGAAAATAGGAACAGACCAATCACAAGTAATGAAATTGAAACTGTGATTAAAAGTCTTCCAACAAACAAAAGTGCAGGACCAGATGGCTTCACAGGTGAATGCTATCAAACATTCAGACAAGAGCTAACACCCATCCTTCTCAAACTCTTCCAAAAAATTGCAGAGGAAGTAAAACTCCCAAACTCATTCTACGAGGCCACCATCACCCTGATACCAAAACCAGACAAAGACACTACAAAAAAAGAAAACTACAGACCAATATCACTGATGAATATAGATGCAAAAATCCTCAACAAAATACTAGCAAACAGAATCCAACAACACATAAAAAGGATCATACACCATGATCAAGTGGGATTTATCCCAGAGATGCAAGGATTCTTCAATATACGCAAATCAATCAATGTGATACACCATATTAACAAATTGAAGAATAAAAACCATATGATCATCTCAATAGAGGCAGAAAAAGCTTTTGACAAAATTCAACACCCATTTATGATAAAAACTCTCCAGAAAGTGGGCATAGAGGGAACCTACCTCAACATAATAAAGGTCATATATGACAAACCCACAGCAAACATCATTCTCAATGGTGAAAAACTGAAAGCATTTCCTCTAAGATCAGGAACAAGGCAAGGATGTCCACTCTCACCACTATTATTCAACATAGTTTTGGAAGTCTTAGCCATGGCAATCAGAGAAGAAAAAGAAATAAAAGGAATCCAAATCGGAAAAGAAGAAGTAAAACTGTCACTGTTTGCAGATGTCATGATACCATACATAGACAATCCTAAAGATGCCACCAGAAAACTACTAGAGCTAATCAATGAATTTGGTAAAGTTGCAGGATACAAAATTAATGCACAGAAATCTCTTGCATTCCTATATACTAATGATGAAAAATCTAAAAGAAAAATTAAGGAAACACTCCCATTTACCACTGCAACAAAAGGAATAAAATACCTAGGAATAAACCTACCTAGGGAGACAAAAGACCTGTATGCAGAAAACTATAAGACACTGATGAAAGAAATTAAAGATGATACCAACATATGAAGAGATACACCATGTTCTTGGATTGGAAGAATCAATATTATGAAAATGACTATACTACCCAAAGCAATCTACAGATTCAATGCAGTCCCTATCAAATTACCAATGGCATTTTTTACAGAACTAGAACAAAAAATCTTAAAATTTGTATGGAGACACAAAAGACCCCGAATAGCCAGAGCAGTCTTGAGGGAAAAAAACGGAGCTGGAGGAATCAGGCTCTCTGGCTTCAGACTATACTACAAAGCAACAATAATCAAGACAATATGGTACTGGCACAAAAACAGAAATATAGATCAATGGAACAGGATAGAAAGCCCAGAGATAAACCCACGCACCTATGGTCAACTAATCTATGACAAAGGAGGCAAGGATATACAGCAGAGAAAAGACAGTCTCTTCAATAAGTGGTGCTGGGAAAACTGGACAGCTACATGTAAAAGAATGAAATTAGAACACTCCCTAACACCATACACAAAAATAAACTCAAAATGGATTAGAGACCTAAATGTAAGACCGGACACTATAAAACTCTTAGAGGCAAACATAGGAAGAACACTCTTTGACATAAATCACACCAGGATATTTTTTGATCCACCTCCTAGAGTAATGGAAATAAAAACAAAAGTAAACAAATGGGACCTAATGAAACTTAAAAGCTTTTGCACAGCAAAGGAAACCATAAACAAGACGAAAAGACAATCCTCAGAATGGGAGAAAATATTTGCAAATGAATCAATGGACAAAGGATTAATTTCTAACATATATAAACAGCTCATGCAGCTCAATATTAAAAAAACAAACAACCCAATCCAAAAATGGGCAGAAGACCTAAAGAGACATTTCTCCAAAGAAGATACACAGATTGCCAACAAACACATGAAAGGATGCTCAACATCACTATTAGAGAAATGCAAATCAAAACTACAATGAAGTATCACCTCACACCAGTTAGAATGGGCATCATCAGAAAATCTACAAACAACAAATGCTGGAGAGGGTGTGGAGAAAAGGGAACCCTCTTGCACTGTTGGTGGGAATGTAAATTGATACAGCTACTATGGAGAACAGTATGGAGGTTCCTTAAAGAACTAAAAATAGAATTACCATATGACCCAGCAATCCCACTACTGGGCATATACCCACAGAAAACCATAATTCAAAAAGACACACGCACCCCAATGTTCATTGCAACACTATTTACAATAGCCAGGTCATGGAAGCAACCTAAATGCCCATCGACAGACGAACGGATAAAGAAGATGTGGTACATATATACAATGGAATATTACTCAGCCATAAAAAGGTATGAAATTGGGTCATTTGTAGAGACGTGGATGCATCTAGAGACTGTCATATAGAGTAAAATAAGTCAGAAAGAGAAAAACAAATATCGTATATTAACGCATATATGTGGAACCTCGAAAATGGTACAGATGGACTGGTTTGCAGAGGAGAAATTGAGACACAGAAGTAGACAAAAAACGCATGGACACCATGGGGGGAAAGCGGCAGAGGGTAGGGGTGGTGGTGGTGGGATGAATTGGGAGATTGGGGTTGACGTGTATACACTGATGTGTATAAAATGCATGACTAATAAGAAAATAAATAAATAAATAAACGTCAGGGAAAAAAAAAGAATGTGTCTTGGTTTAGGTTCTCCCCAAAGCAGACCCAGAGACAAGAAGCCGAGTGCAGGAAATTAATTTCATGGGTCATCTCAGGAAAGCCCGGTGGGGAGGCAGGGGAGGAAGGAGGCTGTCCAGGGCAAGCAAACTCGGCACTTTGCAGAACTCAAGTCCCTGTGGGTCACACAGCTCAGGGTTGTCTACCCAGTGGAAGAGCCAGGGAACTGGGCTCTGTATCCACCAACTGCAGGGACGTTGGCTCTGGCATTTCTGGCTGGGATGTGCAGGCCGAGAAGCACATTCTCCCCAAGACAGTTGCAGGCGTTTTCAGGAACCCATCTTCATGCACAGAAGTGAATGCTGTGGAGATGGCAGGGGCTGCCGGGGTTTGCTTGCAGATCTGCGTAGGTCTTCTCCTAGGCTGTCCTGGGCTAGGTGTTCCCCTCTCCAACCTGAGGTTAGCAGACCAGCTGCCAGCAACCTGGGATCTGAGTAAGGGAAGAGGCTAGGGTCTGACTATTTCATGTTAGCCTTCGCTTGGCCCTCCTGTTTTCAGTATGGAAACCCCTCAGCCGTGCCCTTGCCCCCGCGTCACCCTTGGTTCACACTCTCTAGAGCAGCGCTGTCCAACAGAAACATAATGGGAGCCATGGAAATAATTTTAAATTTTCTCTCAGTCATATTAAAAAAATAAAAAGAGAAGTGAATTTTAATCATGTTTCATGTAACCCGACATATCAAGAGCACTATTGTTTCAACTTGTAATCAATATTTTTTAAAACGTCAAGAGGTATTTCACATTCTTTTTTATTGTACTGTCTTCAAGTCCGGTGTGTATTTCACACTTACAGCACATCTCGATTTGGAAGAGCCACATTTCAAGTGCTCAAAAACCACATGTGCTGAGTGGCCACTGTAAAGGGCAATGTGGCTCTACAGACAAGCCTTCAGTCCTGTGCAAAGGTGGGGAAGGGACCCTCGGCTGCAGGACTTTGAGAAGGGAGTGGGGCTTCTAACTGCTTCCTAAAAGGATTTTCAACCTGTTTTCCCGCATCTTAGAGATATGTGGTGTCACGGATTTCTGAGCATTTCTGGGGTCTGTGGTGTAAAGCGAGTGGATGATTCCTTTTCCACCACAGGCAGCTTAGGGTTTCACTTCTTTGAGTTGGCTACGTCAGTTCCCACTCATCTGTTGGCTCTCCATCTTGCCTTCTTTCCCCCTGTCTCCTCTACTCTCTTTGTCCTTATGCGTTTGTGCTCTGATATAAAATTCATTGTCATTTTAATGGGGTCTTTCAAGAGAACCAAGATAAACACATGTGTACAAGCCACCATCTCTAACTAATAAGTTTTCCATATCACTGGAATTTTAGGTGTTTTTTTTTTTTAACTTGGTCTACACATTTTTATCGTATGTCTGGAATTTTTGGTTTAAACCACCTGACAACCCTATCTATGCAAGGATAGGGTTTCCTAAAGGAATGAATGGATGAATGAAGAGAGATACGTGAAAGTAACTTAATCCTCAGAGGCGGTCCTATCCAGTTGAAGCCACACAGTGGCTTCACACAGTGCCACACAGTGACACCCTCCGGGTCACCCTGTAGACAGCCCGTTCCTCCTCCCATTCATTGGCCCAGCTCAGTTACCTGCGTGGCATCTCCCAGTTACCACTGAGCTAAGAAATCCCTTGCAGTTACAACGTGCCTGCAGAAATAACTAAGAATGTGTATGAGGATATGGGGAGGGGGAAGGGTAAGCTGTGACAAAGTGAGAGAGTGGCATGGACATATATACACTACCAAACGTAAAATAGCTAGCTAGTGGGAAGCAGCTGCATAGCACAGGGAGATCAGCTCGGTGCTTTGTGTCCACCTAGAGGGGTGGGATAGGGAGGGGTGGGATAGGGAGGGAGATGCAAGAGGGAAGAGATATGGGGACATATGGATATGTATAACTGATTCACTTTGTTATAAAGCAGAAACTAACACACCATTGTAAAGCAATTATACTCCAATAAAGATGTTTAAAAAAAAAAAAGAATGTGTAAAGGCACTTGGCAGCCTGCCAAATGCAAGAGGCGGCCATGAGTCAGTGGTTTTCATCTTCTTTCAACCTCATGCTGACCCACTGTCTGCTAGAACTGACCACTTCCTCGCAATGTTCATGCTGTCTCTAGCTTTCTCAAATGTGGGGATTTCTCAACTCTGCCTTCCCTAAACTTTGACCTTATTTCTTCTTTTGAACGGTGCTGAACTTCTCTTGTGGTTTTTCTGGAATCTTTAAAAAATAAAGCCTACGTCCCTCTAACATAGAGCAACATTAGAAGCCAGTCTTTACTTGTAATCCATACAGGGCTGGTGGCCTCAGGGCCCCTTTTTTGGCTTAGCTGTGCTTATTAATTCATTATTCTAGCACTCAAGAATAAGTGAGAAGTAATTTAAATATGTATTAGAATCACTTATAAAAATGCCAGAGAGGAATTTTGTTCATAATATATGGGAAAACTTCTTAAATTCATTCCTTTTGCATAAATGGAAGCTTTGGGACTCAAGGAATTTTCAGATTTAGAGATCCCATTGAGTTGACTTCTTTTGTTGAAATAGGAGATAGTTCAATTACATACCACACATATGTGGATGGTAAACAGTAATGAAAAAGGAAGTCCTAGAAGCAGCTACAACAGTGTCAGTGCACAGAGGAAATTTCCACAGAGGAGACAGAGGAGTAAACTTGGGTATCACTGAAGAAAAAAATCTTGCTCTTAGAAAGTTTATAATAAAGCAATTGATAAATATGCAAACTGTATTAAATTGGAAGTTCTTCAAAGCTCTTCCACGAACTTACAGCGTTCTGGTTTCAGCAGGATCCAGCATGTGCTGCCCAACCCCCCACCCAGGCATCCTGTATTTTATTTCCCCAGCACACATTTTCAGCTCTGTGTACTGGGATATGTTTTAGTCACATCAATTTTCTAAGTCATAAAGAAAATAGGATTGTCCTGCTAAAAGTTTGCATTACATTAATATTTCCTGATGAAATCTTTTTCTAATAAAAATGTCACATATGCATAGGTTTTTATAGTTTTCAAAACATTTCAGAATGCCTTACCTCACTTCACCTTCACAACAACCATCTCTATTTTATATGTGCAGAAAAAGGACTCCTACTGGGCATCTTATCTATTGATCATTTTGTTTATTTATCACCCCATTTATACAAAGGGCTAGAGGTGGAACAGGCTTCATACCCCTGGCAAAGTGCAGGGTCAGGACTAGATGCCAGGCCTCCTAACCTCTAGCCTGGTGCCCTATCTGCTGAAGCTCTTAATCACCCAGATCTTCAACTCTGTGCCCAGAGATGGTCTCCAAAATAAACTTGATCAGAAGCACAGAACCTTAAGAGTCAACTCAGAGTTTGTCATACTGATGATTTAGGGCTGTGAGGTTTCTGCACCTAATTCCAATGTTTGGAGGGATTTTCCCTACACCACCAAGCAATTCACAGACACCAGCTGCGTGTCCTACAATTCAATTCAATTCTGACACTATCTACCCAAAGACAGCATCAAATTCCACAGGATAAGGGCTCAGTCCCACAAGACTGCCCTCCATTCAGATGACAATCACAAGTCCAGGTTGTTACCTGTGCTTCCGAGCCAGTGGCTATAAATAGGAGGTTCCCACCATCCTCTCCTTGGGTTTAATTTGCTACAGAGGCTCATAGGACTCAGGAAACCAGTTTACTCACTAGATTGCTAGTTTATAATAAAAGATATTAAAGGATACAAATCAACAACCAGATGAAGAGATACAGAGGAGGAGATCCCAAACAAAGGAGCGTCTGTCCTTGTATAGTTTGGGGTCTCGCACAGTGGCACATGGAGGTTTCTGGTTCAGCAACCTGGAAGCTCTCTGAACCCTCTCCTTTTGGGTTTTTATGGAGGCTTCATTACATAGGCATGATTGATTAAACCACTGGTCATTGGTGACTGATTCAACCTCTCCCCTCCCCAGAAATCAGGGGGTGGGACTGAAAGATCCAACCCTCTATTCATAGTTGATTCCCCTGCTACCAGCTCCCCCAGCCTTAGGTGCTTTCCGAAAGTTACCTCATTAACAAATAAGCCCAGTTGTGGTGGAAAGGGGTTTGTTATGAATAACAAGACTTCAGGAATTGAGAACAAGAGACCAAATATTATAATAAAAGATGCTCCCATTACTCTAGTTCCTCAGGAAATTACAAGGATTTGGGGAGCTGTGAACCAGGAACCATGAATAAAGACCACATATATATGAGAAATATATTTTGGTCACCAGAATATGTATATATATATCTCACAATATCATAGGCTAAGAAAGACAGTTCCTCTTCTTCTTTTTCCTCTTCATTTCCCCTTTCCCACTAGAACATTTCACCCCTAAAGCCAATTGGTGGGGCACAGAAAGTTGGGGACCAGTGCTGGAGGAGGTGGTGGTAGCCCAGGGCAGGGTGTCCAGCCTGAACAGGGTGAGGAATGTATCCCTTGGGACAGCCAGGCACAGGCTGTATCAGAGCCTAGGTCGCCAAGGAGGTCCTCCTGTAAGAGGGATGCCCATGCCAGGTATGGGATCCTCAGCACAGTGAGGAGGGCACCATGCAAAGACAGCCTGGCATAGATACAGAGTCCGAGCAGGGTGAGAAGGGCTGGGGGGGTGAGGAGGCAGAATTTCTCTCTACCCTTCTAGGTTCTTGGCTGAGACACCTCCTGTACTAAGAGACAGGTTAACAAGGGAAAAACAACAGAAGTCTAATGACATGTATACCTCCTGTATACATGGGAGAGACCCAGGAAAACTGAGTCACTCCCAGCAATGGCCCAAGCCATCACCTTAAATACCATCTCCAGCTAAAGGCAAAAGAAAGATGCTGGGTGAGGGAGCCAGTTATGGGAGATGATCAGACAAAGCACAGTAAACAAGGGTAAGGTTGTTATGCAGATTTAAGTTAGTGCCTTTTCCACTAATAAGAGTTTCTAGAAATTTAGTCCTCCTCCTCCTCCCTCCTCTTCCATGTACAGAGAGGAAGACACTCTTACCAGTGAAGATTTCCCTCATAAATGTAAGTGTCTCTTTCAGAAGGGTAACTTCTGTTGAGTTTTCGGAGCTTCTCCCAGGTCTGCTGTTTCTTTAAAATAACAAGCCTAAATCCTTGTACCTGTTAAAGAGGAAAGCAGAAGCCCAAAATGGTATCACGTATGCTAAAGCCCATGATACCAAACCTAGATTTAATGCCTAACCTAACTGCGGTTTCGACCTTCACCAGAAATGTAATCTTAATCAACCAGTTTAGAATTTTCTGGTCAGCACCAATAAGGTAATATGTCACGTGGGCAAAAGCTCACAGGCAAAAGAAGAGGCAGGAACTTCCCTGGTGGCGCAGTGGTTAAGAATCTGCCTGCCAATGCAGGAGGACACGGCTTCAATCCCTGGTCCAGGAAGATCCCACATGCCGTGGAGTAACTAAGCCCGTGCGCCACAACTACTGAGGCTGCACGTCACAACTACTGAAACCCATGCACCTAGAGCCCGTGCTCTGCAACAAGAGAAGCCACCGCAATGAGAAGTCCGCGCACCACAACAAAGAGTCGCCTCCGCTCGTCGCAACTAGAGAAAGCCCGCCCGCAGCAACGAAGACCCAACGCAGCCAAAAATAAATAAATAAATTTATTTTTTAAAAAAAGAGGCAATCTGCATGATAAAACCCGTGTCATTCCCGTCTTCCCCCAACCCCAAAAGAAGATGAACTGACCTAAAAATAATCTTTTCTTTTCTTCTGTTAATTGCCCCCTCCCCCCCTTCTTCCTATAAAAACCTTTCATTTTGTACAACCCCAAGGAGAACACTTCTATTTACTAGATGAGATGCTGCCCAATTCATGGATTATTTAATAAAGCCAATTATCTGTTCAAATTTACTCAGTTGAATTTTGTTTTAACATGCTAAGGAGATATATTTTAGGGTGGCAAATTGTGCTCCCCTTTAGGGCACACATAAAAAGGGGAACTTAGCATCCCCATGGGGAGTGGGCTGAATGGGTTGAGGAAGGTGCCCTGCAGCTGCTCTGGGGACGTGGAGACCCAGCCGGGTGAGGACAGCATAACACAGCAGGGGGTGCCTCGTGTCAGGAGTCACAGCCCAAGAGGGCACGGAAGGCAAACGCACAGGGCGCTGGTCCTATGTAGGGAATCCACACCTCAGTGGGATGAGGAAGGTGTCCGAGCAGGAGCTGGTGGCAGAGTCTGAGCAGGGTGGGGACGGCTTCCCTTCCACAAGGTGGGGTAGGCAGGTCAGCGTGAGGAGGGAATACACAGCAGCAAGGGGGCAGGGGCCATGACTGGAGAGTCACTAAATACTAGGGGATTGAGCAAATAAGGAGATTTAAGGATATTGGGAGCCAAATTTCTTACTGCTGGAGTTGGGAGTTACCATATGGAAAAGAAGAAAACTAGAATACATTCCATGATGTTGGACAGGAATTGGATGCATCTGGGGTAAACGCATGGTTCTCAACATACACAGATAGTGTTGGGGAGGAAGAAATTTTCCTCTACCCGTCTTGGTTCTTCTGCCTGGCCTGAGAATTAAATTGACAGGAGGCAGATTAACAGGAGAAAATCACATAAAAGTTTAATAACATGTATACATGGGAGAGAGCCAGGAGAACTGAGTAACTCACCAAAATGGCTGAAACCCTCACCTTAAATATCATCTTCAGCTAAAGGCAAAAGAGGATGTTGGAAGTAGTGGTTTGGGACTCCAAAGGGGAGGAGGGCAATTTACATGAAGATGGAAAAGCAAATGTTTGGTAAAGAAATGTTTTCTGGGTCATGTAGAGACCATGGGACCCAGAGAGGAATTTTAACAAACAGATTTTACTTGGTTCCTCCCTGTATAGCACACATAGTTCATACTCTAGTTATCTATGGTGATAGCTCCCTTCTTCTGTTCTGTGCACCTGATAGGATGCAAAGAGAAGAATAAAGTGGCACTTGAGAAATTCCTGCCAAAGATGCATAAACTAAATTTTATATCGGATGAAACCAGATTGAGTGAAGTCTATAAAATAATGGGCCTAGATACATGCACCCCAATGTTCATAGCTGCACTACATACAATAGCCAAGACATGGAAGGAACCTAAATGTCCATCGACGGATGAATGGATGAAGAAGATGTGGTATACATATACAATGGAATACTACTCAGCCATAAAAAAGAATAAGGCCATTTGCAGTAACATGGATGGACCTACAGATTATCATACTAAGTGAAGTAAGTCAGACAGAGAAAGACAAATATCACATAATATCACTTATATGTGGAATCTAAAAAAATGATACAAATGAATTTATTTTCAAAACAGAAATAGACTCAAAGACATAGAAAACAAACTTATGGTTACCAAAAGGGAAAGGAGGGGGGAGGGACAAATTAGGAGTTTGGGATTAACAGATATATAAAATAAACAACAAGGACCTACTATATATAGCACAGGGAACTGTATTCAATATCTTGCAATAACCTATAATGGAAAAGAATCTGGAAAAGAACATATATACATATTCTATATATATATAGAAGAACATACATACACACACACACACACACACACATACACACACACATATAAAAATAACTGAATCGCTTTGCTGTATACCTGAAACTAACACAACATTTTAAATCAGCTATACTTCAATTTTTTAAAAAATGGGCCTGGAGGAGACTAAAGTGACTGACAACTAAATGCAACAAGGCGTTCTGAGGTGGATCCTTTTGCTATAATGGACGCAGGACAATAGATAGCACTTGAATGGGGTCTAGAGTTGTAACAATGTTGATTTGCAGATCTTAATGAGTGTATTGTGCTTTTGTAAAAGGATGTCTTTGTTGTTAGGAAATACCCACTGACATAAGGGGAAAGGGGGAGGATAGTGTATCATGTAGTCAACTTACCGTCAAATGGTTTGAGGGAAAAAAAATTCTTTGTATTGTTCTTGCAGTTTCTGTGAGTTTAAGATTGTTCAAAATAAAATTCATTTTAAAACAAAATTAGCTGTCAGTTTTAAGAAGAACAACAGCAATAGAAAAGAGAAAGAAAAGATTACACCACATCAAGAGATGCAATGTGATGATGACAGGAAAATGTTAAGCTGTAGGATTCCCACGTGGATTCCCTTTCCCAGCAAACAGAATGCCCTTTCCAGTAAGTTACCCACTCAGGTGGAGAACAAGGTAAGGCCACGCCCGTTCCAAACAAGACGACCAAGAAGCCTTTTCTTTTTCCATAGCCACAGACAAGCCCCAGAGAGACTATACAAAAGCAAGTTCCAGGAAAAAGAAAAGGTCACATTCCCCATCCCATTATTATCAAGAAGGTGATTTGTCTTATTTGTTTTTATAAATGCCACATTTTAAATGGTAAAATTAGTCTCCTCCTTTCACTCAAAGAAAAGTGCCATCCCACTGAAAAGGTCTGAAGCAGGAAAAAGTTTCTTCAAGCATAGTTTTAAAAAATAGAAGAAAATATAAGTTGCACCACCTGGACACAATGAGTATTACGCGCTTTGTGTGCTCCTTTGAGTCTTTTTATGTGCCTCCTTTTAAACAGCTGTAATCCTAGCATGCAGTGGTTTTCTGAGTATAGAATAGAGGTTCTGTACAGGCTTTGAAGCTGACTGACCAAGTTCTACATCTGGCCTCTGCTACTCAATCTGACATAAGCCTCAGTTTCCTTCTGTATCAAACAGGGTTAATATTCCCCCTTGTCTTAGGATTTATGAGAGGATTAAAGGTAATAGATGTAAAGCATTTAGTATGGCATATTGCACATTTCATACATTTGGTAGATACCTATTATTGAATTATAAGCACTTTTCCATTTTTTAAATCATCGTCATCATTACAATTATTACCGGCTGATCTTAAAGAGATGCTCAGGGAAAGCTTTGGTAGGTATCTTTTTCACCGCTTGGTGTGGCAGAATCTACTAGCTGTCCAACAGAATAAGTTTTCTTTTCTTCCTGAGCACACAGCTGGATGATATCTCCCAGACACCCCTGCAGTTAGATGTGCCATGTAACTGAGTTCTAGCAGTAAGCTGTGAGTAGAAGTGGTGTGTGCCACTGGTACTCCCTGAGGCAGCAACACCCCATCTCACCAGTGTGGCTTGAGACATAATATTTTGAAAACTGGGCTCCCCTGGTGGCGCAGTGGTTAAGAATCCTCCTGCCAATGCAGGGGGCACGGGTTCGAGCGCTGTTGCGGGAAGATCCCACATGCCAGTGGAGCAACTAAGCCCATGCTCCACAACTACTGAGGCTGTGCTCTAGAGCCCATGAGCCACAACTACTGAAGCCCGCGCACCTAGAGCCCACGCTCCACAACAAGACTGCAATGAGAAGCACACACACGCAACAAAGAGTAGCCCCCGCTCACCGCAACTAAAGAAAGCCCGCGCGCAGCAACGAAGACCCAAAGCAGCCAAAAATAAATAAATTTTTTAAAAGGGAAGGAAAAAAAAAAAAGAAAATGGCAGAGCCACCATTTGATGAAGTCCTACAAGTCTGTGTAGAGCAGAACCTTCCCCTGATGACCAGAATCCCCGTCCTGGACTGTTAATGAATGAGAAGTGAACTTTTATTGTGTTTGAGTTATTAGCCATTCTTGTTTATCTTTGTTACAGGAGCCAGTGTTACTCTAATATGTATTGTTTGGGCATGGTTCCAAAAGAAGACACTGAAGAACTCAAAAACATTTTGACTGTCTCCTCTAAATTCTGGGAAAAGAAGCAACAAAAAGACAGTTCTCCTGTGGCAGTCTAGAAACTATACACTCTTTCTGGAGCAGGTTTCTGCAGTGGTTTACTTACAATGTTAAGCTGTACTGAAGTGATTTTTCTTCATGTAATTTTCAATAGGTTAGTGGAGAAGTGGTGAAGTGGTGGTTAAACTGTGCAACTCGGATTGGGACTTGAACCCACGGTCTTCCAACTGAGATCACACACCTGGTCTCAGGACTTAATGAAGCTCAGGTTCTTGATGTCTCATGGCAGAAAGAATTCAGTGGGAGACAAAGTGATAGGTGAGAAGTGGATTTATTTAGAGAGAAACACACCCCACAGACAGAGTGTGGGCCATCTCAGAAGGTGAGAAAGGCACCAGGGTATGGGGTTGTCAGTTTTTATAGGGGTGGGTAATTTCATAGGCTAATGAGTGGGAGGATTATTCCAATTGTTTCAGGGAAGGGGTGGGGATTTCCAGAAATTGGGCCACCGCCCACTTTTTGATCTTTTATAGTTGGCCTCAGAACTGTCATGGCACTGGTGGATGTGCCATTTAGCTAATGTATTACAATGAGCGTATAATGAGGCTCAAGGTCTACTGGAAGTTGAATCTTCCGCCATCTTGGACCTAGTTGGTTCCAACCAGTTTCTGTCATGTCCTATGGCTATGTCATTCATTTAAAGGTTGTGCCCTGCCCCCTTCCCTCCTGTTTCAGTGGTATCATAGAACAAGGCCAGATCCTAACTCTGCCATTATTTGGAGTTTCATATTCCTAGTGCTGTCTACCTCATAGGACTGTGGTCAAGTAACAGTGAGGTCATGTACATACAACATAAAACAAAGAGTCTGGTCTGGAGTATGGTGTAATACATATATGCTCACCTAGCTTCACCCCGAATGCAACATTTTCCAAAGTTTGTTCCAGGAACAATCGCTCCATGATGTGTTCTGTTAAATATATCTCAAGAAGAGCTTTCATGGTTCAAATAATACTGAGACTGCTGAGAAATGTGACAAGTTGTTGAGTGTTCCCATTAATACTGGAAATTAGAGGAGAGGTCCTGCAGTAACTTCTTTCACTTTTCTTTGAACCAACTAACCATAAATTCAGCTTTCCCATGACACACCTGTTAATATCCTGCATAGCTAATGTTCTGCAGGACATACTTTGAGAAACGGGCACAGTGCTTGACACATGGGGAATAATCAACAAATGTCTACCAAACGTGAAAAGTAAGTAGACCGCCGAAGTGCCTTACAAACGGAATCAGGGAGCTCCCTCTGCCCTATGCTCCCTGCCTCCTGACCCTCCTAAGTGAAATGGCTGCAGGAGCCTATAGGGTACTGGGTGCAAGCAAGGCCCTGGCAACTTTTAAAGGTTGGGAGAAGGAAACTATGCAGGTTTTTCATCACCATAAGTAGGACAACTGCCTGGACCACAGTGCAAGAGCACCAGGTGAGGACCAGAAGAGGGGATCCTGCCGAGAGAGTGGCCGGGGATTTAAACTTGCCCACATAAATGTGCCCATTCTTCCTGAGGCACAAGATGTTGAAAAGTCCGGCAATGGATGGGTTGGGTTTTCTCTGCTCCCAAGTCTGAGCAAATGTAAGAAGATGAAAGGGGGAGAAAAGAACTTTCCTCTGCATTCCTCAGCAGCAACTGGTACCTGCCTGCCTTGAAACAACAGGTAAACAGAGGTCAAGTTTTCTGCATGCTACCCAAGCTTTCTAGTACCCAAGCTACTAGATCTCATCCCCAAGAGGCAATAAAGAAAAATACAACTCATCTCAAGGGACCAACACTAAGAGAGAGGAAGATGGACGTGAACAAACAGAAGACATACCCAGAGAAACAGCACTGCTATAGGAGGAAGATACTATCTTAAATACGAAAATAGTTAAGAGTGCTTAGATTCAAGTGTAGCACACAAAGCACTCTGTTCTCTAAATGAAATAATTTCGGACGAAACAAAATCAGTAAATGAGCGGAAGGTCACTGTTGAGCCCAAACTAGACAAAGAGCAAGAACACACCCCAACCCCGACCTGCACAACCTCCCCGCCTCACTACACTTACATGCTTCCTTTCTTCTGGCTTCTCTGGCTGAAACATGGGTTCCTTATCTTAGGTCAACCCTGCCACTTGTGGCTAGATTCCCACTAGCTACCTTCTCATCTACACAAAGGTGCTGCTCCAGCAATCGGCTCCATCTTGCTGCTGTAGAATCAATTTTTCTCTCTCCACCGCCTATGCGGTAATATTCCCCCCATCTGTAAAAGAGTCTCCATTTACTCCCTCCTGTCACTGCCCCATTTCTCTGCCGCCCTTCACACTAAAACTGCTCGCTTTCCTATACAAATATTCCAAAAGAAATCCCAAAGGATCACAGTATGTCTTGTACTTGGTTCTGTGAAGTGTGTTTGTGGGTGTCTTCAATAGCTGGTTTAGTTAAGTATTTTTTAAAATAATGGGTGTTAAATTTAAATTAGCAGAGATTACCTACCAGAGTATGACTAGGTTTTGGTATTAAGAAATATAACATTTTTATTTGAAGTGCCAATAATAATAATAGAAAAAAATTTTAATCCCTTATTCACTTCTCTCTTGAACCTACTCCAGTCAAACTTCCATCACCACCCCTGCAGCCGAACAGTTTTCATCAACTCCACCAATGACTTCCATATCGTCAAATCCAAAGGTCCCTTCTCCAGCTCAACTTACTCCACCTCTCAGCTGCCTCTGACCAAACCGATCATTCCATCCTTCTTGAGGCACTATCTTCACTAGGCTTTAAGTCATCTGTCTCTCTTGGTTTTCCTTGTATCTCACAGACTGCCTTCTCTTAGCCTCCTCTGCTTTTTCATCGTCATTTTCCAACCTCAAATCTCTTCTCTTCTATACAACACTCATTCCTTAGGTAACCTCATTCAGGATCATGACTTTCTTTTTTTTTCAGTTTTATTGAGGTATAATTGACAAAACTGTAAGATATTTAAAGTGTACATCATGGTGATTTGATTGATATACACATACATTGTGAAAAGATTCCCTCCATTGAGTTAATTAATACACCCATCACCTCATATATTTACTTTTGTGTGTGTGAGAACATTCAACTTCTACTCTCTTAACAAATCTCAATTACACAATATGGTGTTATCAACTATAATCACCATATCACATAGTTCCTCAGAACTTATTCATCTTATAGCTTAAAGTTTCTACCCTTTTACCAACCTCTTCCTATTTCCTCTACCCCAAGCCCCTGAAAAATACTTTTCTACTTTCCGTTTCTATGAGTTCCACCTTTTTTTTTTTTTTTTTAGATTCCATATATAAGTGATACCATATAGCATTTGTCTTTCATTGTCTGGCTTATTTCATTTAGAATAATGCCCTCCAGGTTCATCTCTGTTGTCACAAATGACAAAATTTCCATCTTTTTAAGGCTGAATAATATTCCATTGTGTGTGTGTGTGTGTGTGTGTGTGTACACACACCATATCATGATTTTAAATGCCATCTAACTGTTAATAATTCCCCAATTTTTCTCTTCAGCCAATACTTTTCCTTTGAATTCCAGCAGAGAGATCCAACTGCTTACTCAATATTCCTATTAGGATAGCTAATAGAAATTTCACATTTATCATGTTAAAAATGGAACCCTTAATTTTACTCCTCAAACTGTTTCTCCTACAGTCATCTTAAACCCAGTGAATGATTCCATTCTTCCAGTTTCTCAGAACAATAACCTTAGAGTTTTCCTTGACTCCTCTCTTTCTCTCTTCACCACTGTCAATCTAGTGGCAAATCCTCTTCATTCTACCTGATCACTTATAATCTTCCATTATCCCCACGGCCCAAACACATTCACCATTCACCTAGGTTACTGTAATAGATTCTTAACTGAACAACTCACTTCAAGCTTCACTTCCTTAGAGTCTATGCTATGAAAACCTGGATTCTTTCAAAATGTAAATTCAGAGCTCTGAGAACTTTTTCTTTCTCTCACTGAGCCCCAAATAACTGATTGCCATTCTACATTAAGGTCATAAAGTACCTTTTCCAACTTCTGACGAAACATAAAGAACGTATTCCTTTGGTGAACATCATTAACTATGACCAATGTGGACCTCATTGTTTGCTGATGTGATGTGATCATTGCTGGGCTGATGTGATCACTGATGAAAAAAGAAATCCAGAAAACACTGGGAAGCCATGGGTTCAAATAACTAACACAAACATATAACACACAACTAACAGCCCCAATAAAAAGGCAAATAACCCAATTAAAAAATAAACATACCACTTGAATAAACATTTCTCCAAGGACAGACAAATAGCCAATACACATATGAAGAGATGTTCAACATTGTTAGTCATTAGAGAAATGCAGTACTGGGAGAAAAGACACATATTTAGCCATATTTCAATAAAAGTCTTGAATTCTAAGGATAAGGAGAAGATTTTGTAAACTTCCAGATAGAAGAAACAAGTTATCTACACTGGGAAAATAATCAGACAGGTATCACATCAGACCACAATACTGGAAGCCAGAAAACAGTGAAATATCATTACACAGTACTGAGAGAAATTCCATACCCTGGCATTGTTTCATTAGTCTGTGAGAGTGAAAGAAAATACATATGAGGAGGGACATGCAAGCTTTCAGAGAGCGTGTCAGTCTATCTGTGATGTACTCTATCTGAGGAAAATACTCAGAAAGACAAACCAAACATCAAATAAATCAGAATATAAATCTCAATATGGGAGAAGATAAAAAAAAGAAGAGTGACTGGTAAGCAATGAATCTTTATACATGTATATATATTAAATAGAAAGATTCTGACTAGAGATAGGTAAGTCTAAATGAGGGCTCTTGAAATGAAAGATTTATAAGAATAATTCAAATGACAATATAGAAATAAAATACTAAATTATATCAGAAAAATCTAGGTGTTTAAAGTTGAGTGGGAAAGAGGAGGGAAATACAAATGTTTGAAAATTCACCGGGCATGAATTTCTAGCTGAATTTTATCTAACCTTTAAAGGTCTGACAATATTACTTTTATTTAAATTACTCTCAGCCATAGAAAAGGATAAAAAGACTCCGATTCATTTTATAAAGTCAAAATAAACTTAAAGCTGGACTTCCCTGGTGGTCCAGTGGTTAAGACTCCACACTCCCAATGCAGGGGGCACGGATTCAATCCCTGGTCAGGGAACTAAGATCCCACATGCCGCTGAGTGCGGACGAAACAAACAAACAAAAAAACCTTAAAGCTGATAAATTTAAAATTGAAAATTATAGAAAATTTCAAGTATAGGTTCAAGAACATTAACAAGTAGAATCCAGTCATGTATCAAAAAACAAACAAACAAACAAAAACCAGATCATGACTTCTTCCACGAAGTCAAGGGTGGTTCAGTACCAGGAAGTTTAAACACAATCTACTGCATCAGTCCTTTAAGGGAGGAAAACCATATGATCATATCTTTAGATGTTTAAAATGTATTTAGTAAAGTAGCAGCCATTCCCAATGAGTAAAATAAGAATTAAAGAATTAATATAATAAAGGCTATTTACCAAACTGATGACAGATAATACCCTAACATGCAAAATGCTAAAACCATTTTAATTAAACAGAAACTACCCAAGGGATGCTCACCATCACCATTATGACTAAAAATTGACTTGGAAGAGATCCCAAACTTATTAACACAACAAAATTAAATAACTGACCTAACATTTGAAAATAAGAATAAAGCTCTTTTTGTTTTTGCTGATGATGTGATTGCTTTCCTAAAAATAAAAAAAAATTTTAAAGCAAACTATGACAACAAAACCCAAGAGAATCAAGTACAGGTAACAAGATAAGAGAATTTGGTAACATGGTTGGACAAGCAATAAGTATTTAAAAATCAGTAGCTTTTCTCAAATCCTAACAATAATTACATAAAAGTATTGTAGAAACAGAAAAATGTCTCGTTCACAATAATGGCAAAATATAAAATATTTCAGAATAAGTTTAGTAAAAAAAGAAACAAAATGCCATTTTTCACAAAATCAATATATAAATTTAATGTGATTTCTATTGTAACACTGTATTCGTTTTCTACTGAAATTACCACAAATTCAGTGGCTTAAAACAACACAAAATTATTGTCTTACAGTTCTGGAAGTCAGAAGTGCAAAATCAGTTTCACATCAAGGTGTTGGCAGGGCTGGTTCTATCCGGAGGCTTTGAGAAAAGAATCTACTTCCTTGCTTTTTTCAGCTTCTTGCGGCCACCTATATGCCTTGGTGGCCACCTGTATTCGTTCCTTGGCTTGTGGCCCTTTCCTCCATCTTCAAAGCACACCACTCCTATCTGTGCTTCTATTGTCACACTGCCTTCTCTTCCGACTCTGATTCCTACTGTGTCCCTCATAAGAATTTTTGTGATGACACTGGGCCCATGGGATAATTCAGGATCATTCCCCATGTCAAAATCATTAACTTAATTACATCCAAAAAGTCCCTCTTACTAAGTAAAGTAACATTCACAGGTTCTAGGAATTAGGAGGTGGACATATTTGTTGGGGGAGGCATTATTCAGTCTACCACAAACATGAATACGATTCTCAAAATTGTTATGGAAGAATAAACGCCCTAGAATTGCCAAGAATGTATGAAAAAGAAGAATAGTAAAAAGGTATTATAATAAAATCAATAGAGTACTGTGGAGAAATAATTAGTGGAACAGAACAGAGAAGCCAGAGTTAAAAGAGTTAAAAGAGTCCAGGGACTTCCCTGGCGGTCCAGTGGTTAAGACTCCACACTTCCAGTGCAGGGGGCACAGGTTTGATCCCCCCGTCGGGGAACTAAGATCCCCCATGCTGTGTGGCGCAGCCAAAAAAATTACCAAAAAAATAAAAAATTTAAAAAAGAGTCCAAACAAGAAGAGGACAAAGATTGCTATTCTATTCGTGGCCCTTCAGGGAAGACAGTTGCCGGTAGGGGCCGGGGGGTGGGATGGGGGGGAGGCAGATTTTGTAGAACTGCTGAAAGGACAGCTCCAACCACTGCCTTAATGAAATAATAATGACGGGCATTTGCGAATAGAGTCAGATTTACACAACAATCCTGTCTCTATTTTCTCAGCTGATAAACACCAGCTTCCAGCGGGTGAGATGCTACTCTTTTTTCCCATCTGCCTTTCCAAGATGAGGACGTGAGGCTCCGGGTGGCTCAGTGACTTGCCTCAGTTGGCAGAGTTAGGCCCTGGCTCTGAGCCTTGGGCTGCTCCCCAGGCTGCGCTGTGGCCTCTGCCCATCAGGACAGCCAGGCCCGCCGGTTACCCACAAGGCCCAGACTCTCCAACACTGCGTTTGCAGAAATGGCACAAGCAGCTTGGCTGGTTTTTCTGACGCTTCCTCCATGGGACTAAAGGAATGGCTGTAGCAGGCCTGTCAGCTCTCAATGAGCTCTTTGTGCAAATAAATTCCAGAGTTTTCATGAACGATGATGGCAATGAGGGTTGCTTTTCCCCCAAGTAGTCAGAAAGTTGATGTTTCAGCCATGCTTGGCATTCCTCCAGAAAACTCTTGGATCAGTGAACGTAGGAGACTGGAGAAAAGGAGATATAAAAAGCTTAGGGCAAACCAAGAAGTCCTCATTTTTAATGAGTAAAAAACTGTCCTTCCCTGTCAAAATCCCTGGTGACACAATTTTTTAAATTTCAAAAACGTAAACATGAAAGGCATTAAATCATTAGGGGAAAAGATTGCCTTTTTCTATCATATTTAGACAAAGCACAGTTGTCTGATTTGTACTTATACATTCATATCAGGACTGGCTAATACGAAGGCAGATGTGTAATAAGATCTTGATACATATTTGTTGAATGAGTGAGTGAATGAATGAATATCTCCTTTAATTTGGGGCCAAGAAATTATGATAGCAGAAACAACATAATAACCTCTTCTGGGATTATCTTTCACTATGACTGACTCCCTGGATACACCAGCAAATAACTCGGAAGTTTTTGCTTACTGCATTCAGGGAGATCGTCACGTTGATAGAGTCTTACTGGCATCTCTGGGTCGGGAGAGCCAAGTTAAGATATTTATGAGGTTTTTGAGGTCTGGTTGAAGGCAGGTCTTTCAATGCAAGATTATGACATAATAGTTTAGGACCGGGAGACAGAGAAAGGTGAGGGTTCTGCAGTAAGTTTTGAAGAGTCTTAGAAAACTGGCATTTGATGCTATCCAACAAAAAGTTGAACAGTCGGATGTTCATTCAGTTGGGTTTTTCCAAAGCTATTTGCAACTTTTATTATCTTGAGCAAGAATTTCCTGGAATAGAAAAGTTGTGGTGATGAAGACAGTGGAATAGCAAGTCCACATTAATGCAGATAGCAGAATGGTACAGTCATGGTCATCTAGACCAAATTTGGCCTGTGGCCTGCTATTGTAAATAACGTTTTATTGGAATACAGCCACGTTCATCCCTTTAAGTATTGTCTGTGGCTGTTTCCATACTACAAATGCAGTTCAAATACTGTGATGCAGACTGTATGGCCACAAAGTCTAAAATAGCTACTGTCTGGCTCTTTACAGAAAACGTTTGCGACTCCTGATACAGACAGTAAGCTGTGTGGAAGTAGATGGCTTCATTTCTCGTCACATCTATTCATTCATCAAGTATTTATTAAGCACCTACTGTGTGCACGGCACCTTCATAACGCTGGAAATACGGCACGCAACAAGACAAATCCTGCTTTCGTGGAAATAAATCGATAAATAATATAAATCAGATAGTGACAGCGCTCTAAAGAGGTATAGGGTTGGTAGGGGGGGTTGAAAGGGACTCTTTGCCACGTGGTAGTCAAGGAAGGCTTCTCTTAAGAGGTAACATTTGAGCAAGACTCTAAATGAGGTGGACTAATTATGTGAAGACATGGGATAGGGCTTTGGGGAGAGATGTGCACACAGAGGGTACAGAAATGCGAATATCCAGAGCTGGAACAAGCTTGGTATGTTCATAAGAGCAAGCAGGTCAGTGCAGCTAGAGCAGGTAAGCAAAAGGCAGGGTAGAGAGAGCTGAGATTGGAGAGGTAGCAAGGGCCACGGGAAGTAGTAGAGACTCATGGGAGGTGGCAGGGTTTGAATTTTATTCCAGATATGATAAGCTAATTGGGGGCTTTTCAGCAAGGGAGTGACTGAATATGATTTCTATCATAAAGACTTACTCTGGCTGCTATGCAGAGAACTGACTGCCGAGGGACAGAATGGAGGCAGGGATGACACCACAGGAGAGAAATCACACTTACATTACAGGGCAGGGACTGGAGATGGACGCACATCAGTGTAATTCGGGATGAATTTTAAAAGCATAGCTAATGAGCCCTGCTGATGAGTTGAATGTGGGGTATAAGAGAACGAAAGAGGCAAGAATGCTTCTGATGGTTTAGAATGGAGTGACTGGGTGAATGACGATGCCATGCACTGAGATGGTGGAGGACATGGAGGTAAGCGGGCATGAAATCCAGAGTTCTGTTTTATTCTTGTTAAATTTCACACGCCTGTGATACATCCAAATGAACGTGTCAAGCTGGCTGCTGGATATGAATATGTGCAAATGGGACAGACTGGGCGTAAGATCTAATTTGGGATTCATCAGCATGTGGGTAGTATTTAAAGACACAGAATTTGGTGAGATCACCTAGGAGATAACTACAGAAAAAAAAAAGGTCTGATTAAATTCTAGAGCCAGTGGTGAGCTGGAACAGGCTCTAGCCTGCTGGTGAGAGCTGATTGAGCACATCCCTTCCTAAATCCTCATTCAGTAACATGATGCTAATAGCTAGAAACCAGCCAGAGTGTAAATATTTGCACCATGAAAACTGGAAAACGCCACACGTCAGGGCTTTTTTTCCCCATAGAGTCAGATGTTAAACATTTACCAGCACATCACTGCCTGGGACCCTCACATTTAGAGGTCAAGAAAGGCAGAAAGAGACAATATAAGAGACTGAGAAGGACTGGAACATGAATGAGGTAGGAGGAAGACCAAAAGAGTGTTTTATCCTTGTCCAAAGTTATCACGTAGTTCCATGACTTGTCCAAAAGTCAAGCGACTATTATATGGTCTTTTTCTTCTCTCCCTTTATAGAAGCTTTCAGCTCTTGGTTGCTAGAACATATCAATACAGAATCCAGATCTTTTTGTATTCTTTGCCGAATGAGTTTAACTCATGCTGTAAACCCTGATGCTCTGAGAAGCTACTAAATGAAAAAATAGTTCCATGAACTTTAATGGGAAAAAGTATGATGTGTTCTAGCTCAGCCCAAGCAAGATACCCAAGTGATTTCTACAAATAGAAAAAGACATCATTGGAGGTAAGTTTAAACAACAGAGGATAAGTTGAAAGTAAACATAGACTATCCATAAAATGTAAATTAGTGAAAGTTTACTATAGTCATTGACGGAGGAAAAACAGTCTTGAGAATGGGTGGTGGGTGGTAGTAGAGGTAAACGAGAATTATCCTTTGGGATGTGTATCCTTTTTTTTTTTGAATCATTTTTTCCACACTGTTTTCAACTTCTGTGGCTCATAGTTATCTTACACTCAAAATGCACTTAAGATTATAGCACGGAAAAACACATTTAGACCTAAAGAAAAGCTAAACACAAGACTGCTTTGAAACATATGGTAACAATATACATGCATAACAGGCATGAAGAGTCCTAGAAGGTACTCCCCGGTCATCCTTCTTGCCTGGCTCACACATGCAAAGCTGAACATCTGGGTATGTTCAAACATGGCGCACAGTGCTGTTCTCTGACTAGAAATTGCTGTGTCAAGTGAATTGGTGAGTATGCCTTTGCCCAAAACCATAATGTCAAAATAGCAGTTCTTACAGACTATATAGTTACTGTGTTTGGGGGTGAAAACTTGTTATATGAAAAAAAGCGAATTGTCCAGAAAGCAGTAAAACTTTTCAACACCATTGTACTGAAAAAGTCACTAACAGGACAGTGGTTATGGAAAGCAACCCTGTTTTCGATCGTGCTGTCTAAGAAGAAAGCTCTCTTGGTTATACAGAAAGCAGCAGCACTTGTCCACTCTGTAAGCAGGTTAGTAAGTTCTGCTTTTGAAAGACTTCAGTCTCACAGAACCCCTATTAGAATTATCATCATTATTAGAGCTGTTTATTTAGAACCTAATACATACCAAGCAAGGTAAAGGTTATCCTCCATGATGCAGAAGAAGCTGAGTATCAGAGGAAAATAAGTTATGCAAGAGGGGTGACTAAAGCAGTCAGTGTCTTCTGAGCAACCAAACTTAGAAGGAGAAATATTTTAAATAATAATCGTGCCACTAAAAAACTTGCTCGTATGCTTCTTGTCATCATCCACGTTGCTTCAGCAGCGGGGAAACAAGAGAGCAGAGCATATATTTAGTAAGAGTAACTCTTGAAAATAGGAAGCACCATGAAGGTGCATTATTAGTAAAATCCACCAGCGAGCCACATACAAACGACAACGGCAATTTGTGGGCACTGTTTATACTGTTTTTCTGGAGCACAAAATTGGCAGTTATGGGTTGTGCTCAGGGATGAAGGGACTTACTCTAAAACACAAAACCAGTGCTTGATAAAGCAGGAATTCAAACACAGCTCTCTGGGGCACCAAAGCCTATTGACATTCCACCCCAACAGGCAGCCGCTTGCTTTTTTTACACAACTCACACCCAGATCTTTGATTCTTCCTTTATAGCAGTGATGGCATTGCCCAAGCCAGAATCCCAAGCTCCCTTGGGCTCTGGCACTCTCTCCTTCTCTGCCACACTTTCTCTTCCTCTTCACCTTCGCGTTTTACCTAATTCTAAACAGAGGACTTGGGACTTCCCTGGTGGTCCAGTGGTTAACACTCCGCGCTTCCACTGCAGGGCGTGTGGGTTCCATCCCCGGTCGGGGAACTAAGATCCCACATGCCGTACGGTGCAGCCAAAACAAAAAAACAAAAAACAGAAAACAAAACAAAACAAAACAAAAACCCCCAGAGGACTAGAAAGTTACCTGATTGGGTTCAGAAGTCTTGAACAGGAAGTAGACACCATGTCTCTTTGCCTTCCCCAACCCTATCATCAGCAACACAAATAATATTGTCTCTTCCAACTACAAGGATTACTGTTGTTATTGTTATTATATCTGCCGACTTGGGGCTCCATCTTCTGCTTTGACAAAAGAATAATTCAGCCCACCTGAATGTCAATGTCTTCATTTGCACTGCGTGATGTGCCCTTGTCCTCCCACCCCCTAGTTCTCAGCAAGTGGAGAGGACTGCTGACAAACAGCAGTTGCACAAGAAAAAGGAAACCCGCATGTTCATGCTATTTCAAACGTTTGTGTCAACTGTGGGCTCCCTCGGTTGGGGGCTGAGTCTTCATTTTCTTCTAACTCTCACCACCAACTTGTTTCCCTCTGCTGCAATGCCCAATTTACTGTTTTCTCTGCACTAGAAGACTCAAAGGTGGCAATACAAGGCTTTCCAGGAGGGAATACCCAGGAGATGCCCTAGACAAAGTCAAAGCCAGAGTCAGCAGGCACAAGCTGCTGTCCACTGGCCTCAACAGCCTCACCCATTGGAAGAGGAGCCCACAGGTAGGAGCCTTCAGCACAAAAACCATCATGCTGGAAGGACAGCCATTCCTACCCTGTGAGGATGCTATGGAACGTGGTGGAAATAGAGTAAGAGAACAGATGGCAAGGTCTGAAAGACCCACTTTTTAATCTTACCTTTTTCACTTTGATTAATACCTTCTTTCATTTATTCATGCACTCAATAAATATTTATTGAGGACCTACTACACGCCAAGCATTGTTCTAAATTTCAAACATACAATGAACAACAAAACGTCCCTGCCCTCAAGAAGGCTAAGATGAAGAAAATATACTTGATGTGTGATGTTGGTCAATTTACTTAAATTTTTTGAAGGATAAATAATACTTACCTCACAGGTAAAGATTAAAATGAAATAATATGTATACAATGTTGTACGATGCCGGGGACATGGGAAGCAGGGAACGAACTGTAGCCATTATTACTATGTATGTACCCCGCCCCCGCCCCCATTCCCATAGTTCCCAAGTTCCTCCTTCAGTTAAACCAATACTCCTAAAAATGCGTTTAGCTCTTTGTGATCTGGTGATTTTAAAGGGATAGGCCTTACTCCTCAATCCTGAAGGCAACAAGGTGGGAGGGGGACAAGAAAGGGAATAAAGTTTTAGATAGAGAGATTAATCAGAAACTCAGCAGGGGAACTCGGTTTCCGGGGAACTCAGTTTCAATATCATGAAATTTAACCAGGGTAACACAAAGTTATTCAAATTTCTCAAACATATAGGACAATCTAGAAGAGAGATGCTATATATTTTTACAATATTCTTATGCTGTGTTTTAAGTCATTTGAAATGACAAGACTCTTAGACTTAGTATAAAATCCAGCAAATGCTTAGTTAGCAGCTGTGTCCATCAAAGGTGAAATTTCCCAGTTTCTACTAAGTTGTATCATGACCTTAAGTAACTGCTTAAGTTTCCAAAAATTAGCTGGCATTGAAATTAATCTGGAAGGAGAAAAGGGGGATTTTTATTCTAAGCTAGCTAAAAAATAGATCGTGGAGTTGGTTGTTTTTTGGGGGTTTTACCCCTGCCCCATCACTACTTCACAAAACATCCTTGGTTGTAGTTGTGAAACAAACATGCCTCTACATCTACCAGTTGAGTAATCTGGTCCTCAGCCAAAAAATGTAACTGGCTCCTAATAAGCAGGTATGATGTAAAGGATGTACCTGAAAGGTTATTCTACATATATGTAAGTCAATGGGGTGGTTGTGTGAGTCCCATGAATTTCCCAATAAAGAAAACAACCAAGGAAAAAAGAAGCTTTTGTTGCAGAAACCTCTGACCAAGTTAGAAACAGACCAATTTAATAGTGCATTCATCTGGGGAATGGTCTAGTCAAATCCAGTCTATTCTTATTCCGTGAGGACGTGCGAGGTATATCACTCAGGACATGCCTGCACTAAAGGCAACACCAGGCAGAAGGCAAGACCCTCTTCATGTGTCAAGAGATCACACAACCCCACAGGCCAGGCTCTGTGAATTGACATTTACCTCTATGTTTAGCTGTAAACTTTTTAAAATGCAATTTCTTTAAGGTGTGTGAAATGTCTTCATTTCCTGACATCTAGAAGTGATTCCTGTACCAAAATTATGAATTGTGAGTTGACAGGAACTAAGTCTGTAAATTGTTTTGGAGGTTTAAGAATCTGGTGTAACAGGGCAACTGCCAAGAAACAGCATTTGGCAACAAAATTCCTTTCTTATCTTCAAAGATTCTGACTCCGAGAATCCACCAAACTACATTCAGAGACCTTTGGCTTATGGCTCACATAATGAATTAGCTGGAACCTCATATAGTATGTTTAAAATTTTAAATAGTGTCAGTGTGGTGATATTGCATTGATGAGTATAAACACTCTCTTTGTTTTGTCAGATTAATTACCTATTAATGTCCATCTGAAATACTGAACTGATTTCTTTCTCCAAGGTCAAGTAATTATTGTCAGGGATCGCTGTTCCTATTACCACTATCTCCAAAAGAGAACCAACAGTTTTTCTTTTTTCTTTTAGTTCCTCCTAATTGGACAACAATAGAAGATTTATGTTTGCATGAACATCTGTGTTCCTTCAACTTGGGCAAAACAGCATGTTTTCATTAACTGGAATCTGAAAGTATGGAAAGACAGAGAATTCACTATGAAGGAACAAAATGTTAGGAGATGTATAGCAAGCTCTGCTGCTTGCTGTTTAATAATATTTAGTCTTCCTCCCTTCCTAGCTAAGAGACCCATATTTTGTTCAGGTCTCTATCCATCAGAGAGAGTGGCTCTATCCCCAGCTCAAAATTAAATCTGACACTATAAACTTTTTAGACTGTAACTCAGAGTAAAAAACAAATTTCACATGGCAACCCAGTACACATATGCATTCTATGTAATTTTTACAGAAAATTGAAAAGAAAGCTTAATAAAACAACATCCATTTTTAATAATGTGCATTATGCTTTGATATGATTCTTCTATTATATTTCTTTTTTGAATGATAACTCTGACCCAATGAATTTGATTTCCCAACCCACTAATAAGTCATGAGGCAAATTTCAAAACACTGTTCTAAGCCCGTCATGTCAATCCTATTCCTCTTGACAATGACTGGCTTTGGGCTTAGCGACCCATTCAAGTTCACGAGACATGAGGGAAGTCTTCCAGGGACTTTTCTTGAAAAATTTCCTCACTCTTAGAACTGAAAGGGTGTATTATACTGAGTTCATGGGTTGGAAGAACTCAATATTGTTAAAATGTCAGTTCTCTCCAAATTGATCTACAGTGTATAGATTCAACACGGCCTTAATCAAATCCCAGAAAGAAAGATTTCTTTTTTTTTTTTTGTAAAGGCCGAGAAGCTGACTCTAAAAGATGACAGACTCATACTACCTGACTTCAAGATTTACTATGATGAAGCTACAGTAATCAAGACAATTTGATATTGGTGAGAGAATAGACACTCAGGGGAACAGAACAGAGAGTCCTGAAACTAATCCACACAAATGAAGTCTACCAATTTTGACCAAGGGATAAAGGCAATTCAAAATAGAAAGGATAGTGTTTTCAACAAATGGTTCTGAAAAACTGGACATCCATTTGCAAAAAAAATGAACCTCAATCTGTGCCTCACACTTTGTACAAAAACTGACTTAAAATGGATCCCAAATCTAAATGGGAAACTACAGAACTTTTAGAAGAAAACATAGGAGAAAATCTTTGTAAACTTGGGTTATGCAACGACTTCTTAGATACGACACCAGAAGTATAATCATTGAAAGAGAAAAATGATAAGTTGGACTCCATCACAATTAAAATCTTCTGCTTCACAAAAGATAGCAATAGGAGAACGGAAAGACAATCCACAGGCTTTGGAGGATATACTGGCAAAACACATACATGACAAAGAACTTGTACACAGAATATGTAAAGAGCTCTCAAAACTCAATAGTAAGGGGGACTCCCCTGGTGGTCCAGTGGTTAAGAATCCGCCTTGCAATGCAGGGGACTCTGGTTCGATCCTTGGTCAGGGAACTAAGATCCCACATGCCGCAGGGCAACTAAGCCCGCGTGCCACAACTAGAGAGTCTGAGTGCTCCAACTACAGAGCCCACACACTCTGGACCCTGCATGCCACAACTACAGAGCCCATGCGCCACAACTAGAGAGAAGCCCGCGCACCACAACGAAGAGCCCGCATGCCGCAACGAAATATCCTGTGCGCTGCAACTAAGACCCAACGAAGCCAAAAAAATAAATAAACAAATAAATATTTTTTAAAAAAACTCAGTAGTAAGGATAAAAACACAATAAAAACATGGGCAAAAGATTTGAACAGACTCTTCACTGTAGAGGATATATAGATGGCAAATAAGCACATGAAAAGATTCTAAAATCATTATGTTTTACGGAAATGCAAATTAAAGCCACAATGATACATCACCACACACGTATTAGAATGGCCAGGACAGAAGAAATCAGTGGTTGCCAGATTTAGGGATGGGGAAAGGGTTGCCTACAAAGGGGCAGCACACACAAAAAAAACCCACTGGGGGTTAATGGAAGTCTTCTGTATATTGATTGTGGGAGTGGTTACATGACTATGTATTTGTCAAAACTCAAAGAACTGCACAACAAAAAGTTAATTTTATGTAAATTTAAATTTTTTGAAAGAAACACAAAGGAAGAGACAGTTTCTTTTTTGCTTAGTGATGGGCTAGATGTGACTTGTACAAGTAGGGCAGTCATTTCATCACCATGGTTGAGCTAGAATGAAGACAAAACTAATATAAGCAGGTGGAAGAATGGAAAAGATGAAAGAACTTGGGTATTAAAAATGTTATTGAGCCAACTGTCTATCCAAACCTGAAACCAACCCACCAACCCACCTTGAATCTTATTACATAAAATAATGATAATTTTCTTTCTGCTTAAGCCATTTTGAATTGGGTTCTCTGTTATTTGCAGCCAAATTTATCCTGCACAGAAAGTCTCAATGACTTTGTTCCAAAACTTGCATCATCCCCATCGTTAAAAAGTAGAGTTTTGGAGTCTTTTGAATGTCTTGAGTAATTTGAAACTATGTTCTGGACCAACTTGTATATTACCATTTCTACAAGGAAAAAAATACATGAGCTTTCACAGATATATCCCCTCAACTTATATAAAGAATTTTAAAATCATGTTATTTATTTAGCTTCGTATAAAAGACTATCCTGTGACTTCTGAAATGCAATCTGAGTGAAATATGTGTTGGGATTGGCATGTGTCACAAATTTGAAGGAGGCAGTCAAACCCAACCCACGTTATCTATTTCTCTTCACGAGTACTTCATGCACCTTCTTAACTCTTTTTCACCAAAGTGCATTCATCATAATAAAAAAGAATGATGTCATATATGAACTTAAGGGTGAATAATTTTGGAACCAAAGAGAAAATGAATTTCAAAATATTTCCTTGGCATACACTTAATGTCAGACTCTATGAGTTGCAGTTATCAACACCAGCAGTGTCCTTACTGAGCTAGGTAGGATAATTCCAAATGTGACAAAGTGTTATAAACAAAAGAAAGGACAGGATGTTGTGAGAACATATAACAAAAGAGTATGGAAATCACCTTGAACATCCCAAGGATGCCCCAGGAAGGCACATTCAGGCTGATTTAAGGCCAGGAGTCATCAAGGCCAGGGGTAGGAGTTCATGAGTTCATGAACTTAATTTTAAAATGTAAATACAGTGGGAGGGGGAAAAAAGAGGAAAGGCTATTTTGGTCCAAGTGACCCATAATCCCTGACTAGGCTGAAGCAAGACATCTTGACATGGCTCTTTTCATTAAGGAAATATTTTGAAACTGGAGTTTTGGACAAAGGTATCTTGATTTTAATATTACTCTTTTTATTACCAGATATGTGTGCAGTAGAGCTTCCTTACCCTAACTCTGTGGTTCTCAGTGAGGGAGTTTTGTCCCCCAGGGGACAGGTGGCAAAGTCTGGAGGCATTCTGGCTGTCACAACTGAAATGGGGGTGCTACTGGCATCTGATGGGTAGAGGCCAGGGAGGCCGCTCAACATCCCACAATGCAGAGGGCAGACCCCATCACAAAGAATTATCCAGCCCCAAAGGTCATTAGTGCTGAGGTTGAGAAACCCATCTCTAAGTGCCTTCCCTTGTATAATTTTCTACTTAGGAACTGAAGTGATTATTTTCCACCTTATTATGTTCTGTGTTGTTTGAATTATTTACAAATGAATATATAGTACTTTAAAAGCACAGTTTGAATTTTTGAAAAATCTATTAGACTCTAAAATCAGCTTCTTCTAAAAGTCACTTATTTGTCCCCCAGAACAACCCTTTACAAAAGCTTATAAACAATTTTAATGTATAGACATTACTTAGCTAAAAGAAAAATCATTAGAAATTTAGTTGAACATTCTTTTTTTCTTATCAGAATAAGTTATCATTTTTAGCCAAAACTCTCTTCTCTCCTTTTTACCCTGAAACATTCCTCTCCAGAGCTGAATATATATCTGACATGCATCATAAGGAAGGCTGCAATAAAAAGTATGCATTTTTAAGCTTTACTAATGGAAAGTGAATTGCCATTATTAAGGACACAAATATAATTACAGCATTTAACTGATGTGCAGTTGATGAAGCTAAAGTGAATTCTCAGAGTCATCACTGGGCTTGACAGCACTTTCTGAGCGAGAAAGTGGGGTGACACTGTTCTCCTCTACTTGTGATCTCTCCGTGGGTGTTTAGTGCCCTCCCATCCTTCACCCCAGTCCAGTCACTTCATGTGGGGCGGGGTCAGTGATGGAGAAAGTCTCAGTGAGAGAAGAAGACTGTCTCACCTCCTACATGATAATTAATGTTTGTTTTACTTATTCATTAGACTGTATCCATTCATAACAAAGTCATAACAACCTCATCAACATCATTTTGGACCAGAGAGTAAGTGCTCAAAATGGGACACAGGAGTGAGTGTGAAAGGGCCAAATCTAGGATAATTTGAGCATAAAAATAAGAGTAATAGAACCCATGAGTTCAGAATGATACTTCATTTAAAAATTTAAATGGAGTGGGAGAGGGGAAAGTGAAAGCTATTCTTTACAGAAAAATGCCAGCTAATAAATGTAGATGATATTATTGAATTAGGAAATAACCATATTGCAATAACTGATATAGCCAATAATTATCACTAAGTGTTAAGACTTTTGAGTGAAAAGATTTGCGGAAATTGGATATTCAGAATATCACACAAAATATTACTTGTTAGTTACAAAGGTTAAAATACCTTGACAATGGAGAAACGTGGGAAATATGACCAAATCCGATATCAGCGATGATGGGACAAACTGATATTATGTGCCTCGGGATGTAATAAACTGAGAAGGACACAAAATGACCTACACAGCTGTTATATAATGAAGAATTTGTCTGGTCTTTGTCCCTGGTTCCTGGCACAGAATTTCTAAAATTTCTTGAAATTTTCTGAGTGACAGAAGTACCTTTGTTACTTATGAGCCCCTTGGATCACACTTGAGTTTATGTTAAGAAAGTGACTCATGGTGGGTGCCTAGCTTCAGGATGGGGGCTGGTTACCAGCAAGACCAATCACATGATTAGAGGGTCGGGTCTTTGAGCCAGCCCAGCTTCTGGGGAAGGGGTGGGGCTGCAGACTGAGTTCAATCACATGGCCAATGGCTCAACCAACATACCGACATCATAAAACTCCAATAAAACTCTGGACATGGAAACTCAGTGGAACTTCCTGGTTGGTGAATACATCGATGTCCCAGGAAGGTGATGTGTTCTGATTCCACAAGAACAGGGCACAGAAACTCTGCTTTCCCAGACCTCACCCTATATGTCTCTTCTTTGGCTGTTCCTGGGTTGTATCCTTTACAATAAAATAATAAGTATAGTGAAGGGGAGCAGAACTTGCCACCCCAAAATATGCCACTGTGGCATAAGGATTATCTTGACATGGTCCTTTAAACAAAAAAAAGCAGACATGAGAGAAGCTCTGAAAACCAAGTAGAGGTCACCTTTTTTGTAGGAGACATTTACATTTATGAGGGAAACCTCCCTTGTAAAGGTGTCTCCCTCTCCGTACCAGGAAGAGGATGACTAAAACTCTAGAAACTCTTATCAATGGAGGAGGCATGCACTTAAATCAGCATAACAGCCTTACCCTCGTTTACTGTGCTTTGTCTGGTAACCTCCCATAACTGGCTCCCTCGTGCCCCAAATATCTTCTTTTTTCTTTAGTGGGAGATGGTATTTAAGGTGGTGGCTTGGGCCATTTGGGGGAGTTACTCAGTTTTCCTGGGTATCTCTCATGTATACAGGAGGTATACATGTTATTAAACTTTTGTTTGTTTTTCTCTTGTTAATCTGTCTTTTAGCCAAGAACCTAGAAGGGTAGAGGGGAAATTATTTTTCCTCCTCTACAATAGCATTTTTCTGAATTCTGTGAGTCATTCTAGTGAATTATTGAACTCAAGGGAGTCCTAAGAACCTCTGAATTTGTAGCTAGTTGGTCAGAGTATGAGTGGCCTGGGGATCCCCTGAACTTACAGCTGACATCTGAAGTGAAGGCAGTCTTGTTGGGAACCGTGCCCCCTACTTGTGGGATCCGTGCTAACTCCAGGTGTCAGTGCCAGAAATGAGTTGCAATACCCTTGTTAGTGTTGAAATAATAATCTTTCTACCAATAATGCTTAACTTGAATCCAAACACAAGGAAACAAACAGCCAAATCCAAATCAAGGAACATTCTGCAAAATAACTGTACTGGGCTCTTCGAACGGCAATGTCAAGAAACACACACACCCACACCCCCACACAAAGACTAGGTATGTGTTCTAGATTCAAGAAAAAGAATGTCCTTGTGTTTATGAGGTACATGGAGAAGCATTTAACAGCGACTTGTCATCATGATGTCTGTAGCTTAATCTCAAATGCTTCAGCAAAAAAACAAACTAGTATACACTGAGAGAGGGAGAGGGAGAAATGAAAGAAAATGTTAACAAATGGAAAATCCAGGTGAATGGCGATTCATGTTCTGTTCTTTTGAAATTTTTAAAAATAAAAAAGTTGGGGAAAAATTACGGCATCAAGTGGGCTGTCTCCAAATGTCCCCTGCACCAAAAGGCTGTGTCAAGCACAACACTGTGAATATAGTTAATGCCATTGAATTGTACATACACTTAAAAATGGTTAAAATGGTAAATTTTACGTTACGTATATTTTAATCACAATTTTTAAAAAATCGAAATATCTGCCTCAGGTCTCATCCTCTCCACTCAGAAGAGCAGCGAGGGTGGGCAAAGTCGTCCTGTCTGCCTGACACAGGGGGGGCCGGGAAAGGAGGCCTGAGAGGGAGGCAAGAGACAGGTCAGGCGGGGCCTCTTCAGGGCAGTGTGAAGCTCTTAGAAGTTTCAGGCAGCTGACTATGGGGACAGGGACCCAGCTTTCCTAGATGACTCTGTCCGGCCCGGTCAGCTCCGGCATTCCTCCCCTCAGTGGCCTAGTGTGTGGACCCTGCCGCCCTCCCCTCCCTCCCCTTCACTGGTAAGAGGGGGAGCAACTGGCCAGGAGAGGTTTGCTGGGCCAGTTCTGACGCAGGGAACCCAGGTGTCTGGGATGTTTTCATTTTGTCTCGATTTTTAATGGAAGAGTGAGTGAAATAACAATGTGGGCACAGCTCCAGACAATGCCATGCTGGGAGCTTGGCAGCTTCTGGGAGCAGCCTCCTGAGGTTCAAATCCAGAGATGCTTTTCGTGAAGGTGGGCTCCGCAGTCCCGCTGGGGCTGCCCTTAGCCCGAGCGCGTGGCCAACTTGGAAGCAGGAATGTGACCAAAAATACTGTCACCAAACACTGTTCTTTTCACTGTTTAGGGTTTTTTTTTAAAGCTGTCCAAGTAGCATGCTTTTTCTTTTTAGCACATGTCACATCAAAAATTGAACAAATTCAGGAAAAGGAGAACAATTTTTACACATTTGTTTTTAGTCCTATATTCATCAGTGTAAGATGTCCTTCCCTCTCCTTCCTGCCCCCTCCTTTCCTCTTTCTCTCTCTCTTTCTTTCTTTCCCTTTCTTTCTTTCTTTCTCTTTTCTTTCTTCCTTTCTTTCATGTTAAAATATACATAACATAAAATTTACCTTTCTAACTATTTTTAAGTATACAGTTCAGTGGCATTAACTACCCTTTCCTTTTAAATTTAAACTAGTTTTTAGAATTATTATTACAAAAGTAATTCATGCATATGATAAAAAAAAAAATGTGAACGCTATGGAAGGGGACAAAATGAAAAAAAGAAAGTCTCTACCCCTATCCTCCCACAAAATGCTGTTAACAGTTTTTGTGAAACCCGCCTGAATCATTTTAATGGAGCATCGCTTTTCAGTAACAGATGTATTCATTTGCTCCTCTGGGACAAGGGGCTCAGGTCTTGGAAGCATGACGGCTGCTCTTTCTTCCTGGAAATGTGGGTGAGTTTTCCTTACATACCTATGTGGATACATGCCCACAAGCAGACACACATACACACACACACACACACACACATTTTTATAACTGACTACACATATATACATATACATATTTTATATTTATATAATAAAAGAGTGATATATTCCTACTGCTCCATGCCTTGATTTTTTTCACTTAATAATATATCTGCCCCACAACCACCTAAACTCACAGATGCATTTTGTTCATTCTCTCCTCTAAAGCTTTAGTTAAACACTTTTCACTGCCTGCAAATGCCTCATCATTTCTCTCCACTCCAGTAATTCTACAAAGCCATCAAGATCTATCTCATATTCTGTATTCTCCAAGCATTTATTGTTTCTATATCATAATTTAGTAGATAAGTATAACGATCATAATTCATTGGAAAGGAGGGTAAGCTCTTGAGCTGAGCCTCAACTCCACCACTAACTAGCTGTGGAAGGGGTCTATGGAAGTTCCCTTGGATATCTTCCTAAATTTTTCTGGACCTATTTTCTCATATGGAAGCTTTAACTTTTTTATAAAAAGAAATAATGATATTATTATTTTTATAGATCTCATACATGTGCATTGGGAGCTTGTATTAGTTAGGATTCTCTAGAGAAACAGACCAATAGGATGTTATATAAATAGAGCTGGAGAGAAAGAGAGAGAGAGAAAGGTATTTTAAGGTAATTGGCTCACACAACTGGGGAGCCTGGCAAGTCCAAAATTTACAGGGTATGGCAGCAGGCTGGCGACCCAGGGAAGAGTTGATGTTCAAGTCCAAAGTCAGTCTGCTGGCATAATTCCCTCTTTTTCTGGGGAGGTCAGTCTTTTTATATTAAGGCCTTCAACTGATTGGATGAAGCCCACCCACATTAGGGAGGGTAATCTGCTTTACTCAACATCTACTGATTTAAATGTTAATCTCATCTAAAGAAATAATTTCACAGAGGTATCTAGAATAATGGTTGACCAAATATCTGAGTACTGTAGCCCAGCCAAGCTGACACATAAAATTAACCATCACAGTGTTTTTTAAATTTAAAAATACTGAAAAAGCAGAAAGAAGAATTTTTATCTCCCTCCATCCCAAATCCAAACACCTTGCAACAAGAAATCTCAATATTTAGTGACCACTATGCTCAAAACTTCTATATGGTTAGCTAGGCAAATAAAGAGAGAAATATAGACAAAAGATAAAAAGCATATACAGACATGCCTCCGAGATATTGTGGGTTTGGCTCCAGACCACCACAATAAAGCAAATATTACAATAAAGTGAGTCACATGAACTTTTTGGTTCTCAGTGCATATGCAAGTCATGTTTACACTATATTGTAGTCCATTAAGTGTGTAATACATTATGTCTAAAAAAAACAATGTATATACCTTAATTTTAAAATACTGTTTTGCTAAGAAATGCTAACCATCATCTGAGCCTTCAGCGAGTCATAACCTTTTGGCTGATGGAGGGTCAATGTTGATGGCTGCTGACTGATTAGGCTGGTAAGTGATGAAGGCTGGGGCCGCTGTGGCAATTTCCTAAAATAAGACAACAATGAAGTTTGCCACATCACTGACTCTTCCTTTCATGAACAATGTCTCTGTAGCAGGCAATGCTGTTTGACAGCATTTTATCCATGGTAGAACTTCTTTCCTCTCAAACCTTCAGGTTGCTTTATCAACCTGTCCTTTGAAGCTTTGAAGCCAGGCACTGACTTCTCTTCTCTAGCTATGAAAGTCCTAGATGGCATCTTCTTCCAATAGGAGGCTGTTTCAGCTACATTGACAATCTGTTGTTTTGTGTAGCCACCTTCATTAATATCTTAGTTAGATCTTCTGGATAACTTGCTGCAGCTTCTACATCAACACCTGCTGCTTCACCTTGCACTTTTATGTTATGGAGGTGGCTTCTTTTTTTAACCTCATGAACCAACCTCTGCTAGGTTCAAGCTTTTCTTCTGCAGTTTCCTCACCTCTCTCAACCCTCGTAGAATTGAAGAGAGTTAGGGCCTTCCTCTGGATTAGGCTTTGGTTGAAGGGAATGTTGTGGCTGGTATGACCTTCTATCCAGACCACCAAAACTTTCTCCATATCAGCAATAAGGCTGTTTCACTTCTTTATTATTCATGTGTTCACTGGAGTAGCACTTTTAATTTCCTGCAAGAATGTTTCCTTTGCCTTCACAACAGGGCTAAATGTTTGGGGCAAGAGGCCTAGCTTTCAGCCTGTCTCAGCTTTTGACCTGCCTTCCTCATCAAGCTTAATCATTTCTAGCTTTTGCTTTAAAGTGAGAGACGTGCAACTCTTCCTCTTACTTGAACATTTAGAGGCCATTGTATAGTTACTAATTGGCCTAATTTCAGTGTTGTTGTGTCTCAGGGAACAGGAAGCCCAAGGAGAGGGAGAGAGATGGGGGAAAGGCCAGTCAATAAAGCAGTCAGAACACACACAACGTTTATTAAGTTCACCACCTTATATGGATACAGTTCACTCACCCCAAAACAGTTATAACAGTATCAAAAATTATTGATCACAGATCACCATAACAAATATAATAATAAAGAAAAAGTTTGAAGTATTGCAAGAATTACCAAAATGTGACACAGAGTCACAAAGCGAGCAAATGCTGTTGGAAAAATGGTACCAAGAGACTTGCTCGATGCCAGGTTGCCAGAAACATTCAATTTATTTTAAAAAACGCAATATCTGTGAAGCACAATAAAGCACAATAAAATGAGGTATGCCTGTATTATAAATGCTATTTTTAAGATAAAAGTTTAAAATTTAATATTTCTTTAAAAGGAGAAAAAGGAATTAAAGTGTAACTGCAAATAAATGTTTCCTTACAATAAGGTATGTTCATTCCCAAAAGATCCTTTCGAGGCTCAGTAAAAACATGATGTAAAGCCATTAAGAAGGTGGCGGTCACCATGGGTTTTTTTCTTTTTTTTTTTTTTTCCCTACTTGTTTCAATTTCAAACAGAATCAACTTCCTATTATGAAAGATAAATTAGCACAGTACAGGACCGCCTGACTCCCTCTCTCTCTCTACTTTTCAATATTTGTTATTTGCATGGTTATAGTACTTTGTTAGGGTTTATAAAACTTACAGGAGGTGCTGGCTTACAGCTTCCACAGCAGTTTCATTTTAATTTTACACATAAATATAGTCGATATTTATTACCATTTCTTTCACAAAGCCTTTTATATTTCTGACCTCTTAATTTTGATTCTTCTCTCCGTTGGCTAGATTTTGCCAACAAATCTTCTTTTTTTAAATCCTCAAATCATTTTTTTTTCATGAAAAGTTCATGACTGCTGTGTACACAGTAACTAACCATCCTCATTTATCTGGGACTATCAGGTTTTAGCACTGAAAGTCCTGTGTCCCAGGTAACCCCTCTGTTCCAGGTAAACAGGGAGAGTTGCACACGTACAGCAGCTTGGATTCACGCTTTCCTGAGAACACGTAAACACTGCGTCGCTAGTTTCTGGCACTGAGCGTTGCTGGGCAGACGCATGCAGCAGGCGGAAAGTGTCTTCTGTACACTTGTTTTGTCTGCTTTGATGCCCATCAGATTCTTTCGTTAGTCTTGACATTTAGTAACTTTTCTTCTCTCGGTTTTTTCTAAAGACAAGATGTACTTTCTCATTAGGTAGACTAAACTTTTTCATTTCAAGCAAGTATTCATTCTTGTTTTACATCTTCAAATATTTTTTTCCATTTTGTCCTTTTCTTATCTCCAAGACCTCCAGCTATGTGTATGTTTCCTCTCCTTATCTCTCTGTGCTTCCTTCTGCGTGAATTCCTGAGTCAGATTATGGGCCTCGTGAGAGTCACAATATTAGTAACCATAGTCATCTTCTTCTCCATCACCCGCATTATGAAAACTTACCAAGCACTTGCTATGGGCCAGGCACCATGCAGGTCACTCTATATGCTCTATCTTATTTCATCTTCATAAAAACCCCATGAGATAAGTTCCAGTATGACCCCCATTTTAAAGATAAGGAAACCAAAAAGCGGAGACAGTTACCTACTCAAAGATACGTGGCTAATAAGTGACACAGCTGGCATGCAAACCTTGTTTCTCTAACCCCAGAGTCTGAGATTTAACCCCTACAGCCCAACGCTCTCACATGCGTTATTTCACTATATTTGATTTGCGTCCCTTGAAGCTTTGAACAATAAGGAAAGGTTGAAGTGACTTCATTCAGTTTCTGTTAGTTAAATCATTCATTTGGCCCCTTTATTGAACGCTTACTACATGTTGACTATTATGCCATGTGTTAGAAATACAAAAGACATAAAATAGGGTCACTGCCCTCAAGGCAATTTTAGTTTGGTGCGGTGGGGAAAAAAAGACAGACTTATAAACAGATAAATTGCCATCTTCCTTGGTAGGCGGCGCAATAGAAGAGTGAACTAATTGCCATGGGAGCCCAGAGGCTGGAGAGGCATGCGAGCTGTCTGGAAGGATGAGAAGGAGGTACTCAGATGAGGGAGCAAGTGTCAGGGGAGAGGGCACACGCTAGGCAGAAGCAGGGACACATGTGCTGCTGAGTTGAAAGGGAGTATATTCTTATACTCAGGGAATAATGAAAACTTTGAGGCGGATGGAGCATAAGGTACAGGGAATGACGTGTAAGACATGAAACTAGAGAGGCAAGTGAGAGCCAAACAACCGCCATTCTGTTCTTAATGATCACTTTAACCCTACAAAAGGGATGATGATGAGTTTCAAAGCTCTTGGAAGATTCATACATACTCAGATCAAACTTTCTACATATCACTCTATATTTTATGTCAGTAATTGGTTTTTTTCTGGTTCACCCTTAATATTTCCAGCGGATTATAAGAACATTCTTCTACTTTTGGTTTTCTACATTCAACCTGCCTCAGAACTGGGGGTGGGCTAATGTTACCCCTCTCCTAAAGAAATCAATCTTATCCATTTAACCTCTTGCCAGTATAACGTAAGCAACGCAGAGAGAACAAATACAGAAATCTAAGGAAATAGTTCTTTTCTGAAAGCATCACGGGTTTTTATTTTGTTTCGTTTTTCATCTGAGAGTCAACTTTTTGACAGCACCTTCCCATCAAGGAGTAGCTAGAACAAGGGGTTGTTCGAGGGCAGGTTGGCGGGAAGGTTAAGTACGTTGACTCGGTTGACTGCGGTGTTTCCTGGATGTCAGAGCCCACAGAACTGCACTCCCTGGTTCCTGAACCTACGCAAACAACCTGGGTTTGGAATTCAGGAAAAAAAAAAACTAAAAGTTTTTAGGGTTGATGCACAGGTACCCCATAGAAAACTACAGCTCTCTGCTTTTAAGAAAAACCATTTGGAGCGCATAGCTGGTATATTTTTTCCAAAATAGCAAATCCATTTTAGAAAACAACAAGTTGATAACTTAATGAGTGTGTGTGTTTTTTAAACTGAAATAGCTGGCAAATGATTAAATATAGCCAGCTTACAGGCAACTTTCCAGTGTCAGTGAAAAGGCCGATTTGGATAGAGATCAATGAAGTAGTCAGAAGGGGCCGTAAGAGAGAGAAGAGGAGAAAGCTGCTGGGAAAAAAAAAAAAAACAGAGGAAAGCGGTTACCAGGGACAACGTATCCATTAGTCACAGTCGGCAAAGTGCCTGGGGCACAGGATGATTTTAGAGACCCACAAAAATGATTTAATTTTTATTTCTTTCAAAATCAAAAGAAAAAAAAGTGAACATATTATAATGAACCCGGTCTGGATTATATTCATCTTTATACTCATGCAGTTGTAAAATGTAATTGTTAATATTTTTTTATGGAGGAAGGAACCCACGAAGGCATAAGTGCTGAGGGGCCATGAAAGTCTTAATGCAGCACTGGCGGTTACTAATATGTTGGCTCAAAGCCCTAAGAAAACATAACCCTAATGTCTTCCATTGCATTAACATTGATCATGCTCACATTTCGCTGGCTGGGTGGGCCCCATCCACAGAGACATGGGATCGCAGCACACATACCAAAGTTTCCCCAGCTATTTCTGGAGACCCCTTCCACTTGCTCAGGAACAAGGCTAGACCCCTTTGTGCTGCCCCTTTATTTTTAAATTTTTATTGGAGTATAGTTTCAGGTGTACAGCAAAGTGAAGCAGTTATATATATACATATATCCATTCTTTTTTAGATTCTTTTCCCACATAGGCCTTTACAGTGTACTGAGTAGAGTTGCCTGTGCTATACAGTAGGTCCTTATTAGTTACCTATTTTATACATAGTATATATAGTAGTGTGTATATGTCAATCCCAATCTCCCAATTTATCTCTCATAACCATAAGTTTGTTTTCTACATAAGTTTGTTTCCACACATAAGTGATATCATATGGTACTAGTCTTTCTCTGTCTGACTTACTTCACTCAGTATGACAATCTCTAGGTCCATCTACATCTCTGCAAAGGGCACTATTTTGTTCCTTTTTATGGCTGAGTAATATTCCATTGTATATATGCACCACATCTTTATCCATTCCTCTGTCCATGGACATTTAGGTTGCTACCATGTCCTGGCTACTGTAAATAGTGCTTGTGCTGCCTCTTTATTAACTTCCACTGACAGGAAGCCACCCAGGAGATGCCCCACCAATGTTCCTTTAACGGCATCTACTTCAGCTTTTCTGTCTAGGTGCTGTTCCCAAAATCTCAACCCCTCCTGGTGCCCAACAGCACTGTAGTGCCTTCCACCCTAATCCTGCGTTAAAGCTGTGCTGTGTCCACCCAGGATGGGGAGAATCATGAGTCCATAAATCTTTTAGGTTGTTTCTGCTGGAAAATACTAGCCATTAAAGAAGTCTGAGGAAGTGAGATTTACGTACACCGTCATCATCTATCAGGGTACAGGGAAAGCAACCGCAGGCCAAATTCTGCCACCTACACAGATGTTTGTTACACACAAACATCTTTTGTTAGCTCGATGAGATTTTAGCTCGATGAGATTTTAGCTCTTCTGAACCCTTCAGGTGATCCAACCACACTGCGGGAAACGTTCACAGGTGGCAAACTCTTCAGAAGCAGGAGTCTATGCTTCCTAATTGGCATCATTCAGAAATCCTCCTACACCAATAGCTGGGCAAAGGACCACTCAGGGATCAAGCCAGATTTTAGGTTTCCCTGAAGGCTCACCCACTGTTCACACAAGAGTAAGGAGTCTCTTTAAGGTATTTTTAGCCAGTCCTCATATTTTGAATACCTTTAGCATCACCAATGAGACCTCATTTCTATGAATCATCATGCTAAGTAATTAAGTTTACTAATAAACTAAGTTACTAGTTTCTCCAATAAAATCCCCTTTCTGACATTCACTGTGCTGATTAACCAACAATTGCTTTGACAAAGCCACCTCTGGATGGTAACCTTCTCTGATTTAATCCTAGCTAATCACTCTTTGACTATGCATTCTGGATTACTTCATAGGTTTTGGCTTAACCTAATAAGCAGATACAAAATATCACAAAATTTATGCTGAGTATTTTTAAATAAATTATAGTCACCGTGAGGCAGTGGCATCTGCGTGGGTCCCAACGCTATAATCCACACATGCAGATCTGCCATGACTTACAACACCCTGGGTATCGCACAAATGCCAAGGAAACACTGGGAGCCAAAGGCCAACAGAGGACCGAGAGAGAAAGACCCAGAAGCAAGGGGATTCCTTCCTCACTCTCAATTACTGGCAATGGCATAAGAATCCAGGAATTTAGAACCAATTGAGAGGGAAGGAGATGAGGAAGAAAAACCCTGGAAAAAGGCATCCCCCTAATGGGATAGCTGTTTTTTAACTCTGAAGAATCCAAATATCAAGAGCTTGGGCTCTTCTTCAAGAACAAAGAAATTTATTCACAGAAATAACAAAATTAAATGTTTCTTTGATAGAAATGGGAGCCACGATCTTGTACATAAAACTGACTTATTTCAAATTAAAATTATATTTTTGTACTCCTGAATTTTGTGGAATGATGTGACTAGGAAGTTATATCTGTTACAAAGCGATTGCATATTCATGCATATAGCGTCTATGCAAGGTCAAACCCCCAAAGTAAAAGTCAGAGTCGTGCATGAAGCATGGGCTCATCAATCATGCCTAACATGAGTCCTGCCAATCACTTAGGAGGAAATGCAGCCTTCAGATGTGAAGCTGGGACTGTAGCTTCAGAAGAACTCTGGATGAGGAAGTGTTTACGGAGATATCCTGCTCTGACAGCCACAATATAGAAACATCTCGTGCCAAATATGAAATGGAAAAAGGAGCAGGTAGCTGTGCTAGGATCTGAAATTTATGTTTCTCATATTTCCTGGCTTATTCATCTTCAGTTATCTTTTAGTATGTTTGGCAAGATGTTTTTTTAAATTCCAGCCATACTAAGGAAGTCAAAGCAATTTTGTTTCTGTCTGCTTGAGAGATTTCGAAGGAAATGCTGCTCTCCACGTACCAGTCTGTTGATGGCAGCAGAAATAAAGACATTCCCCAAGTGGAAAGTGAAACTCAGGGGCACAGATGCGTCCCTCTCGTCTGCCAAACCTTTCCAAATGGAGAGTATTTATTTTGCTCTACCTTAATATTACATAAGTAATTTGTATTCACCGTAAAAATGCTTGAAAGTACAAATAAAATGTTTTAAGAAATGAAATCACTTGTAACCTCCCCACCCAGTGATTACCATTGTCAACATTTTAATGTACACCTTTTCATATCTGTTTCTATACATTTCATATATACGTATGAATATTTCAAAACTAGGATCATGCTGTATATACTCCTTTTGTAATCTGCTTTTATATAACTCATTCTATTGTGGCCCTCTTTTCATGTCAGTAAATTTCTGTCTACTGCAGTGGTTCTCACACTGGATCATGCACGTGAAGAGCTCAATACAACACAAGGTATTTGGTCTTCACCCACTCAGTTGCCCAGCCTCCACTTCAGTAGTTGGTGGGAGGGGCAAGAATTTGCACTTCTAACAAGTTGATGCTGATGCAACTGATCTGGGGAGCACAATTTGAAGACTGTGGTCTACACCATCACATGAATGACTGCTGAACATTTCATGATACAGATGAATGAATTTATTTAGCTGTTCCCCTTTATTTGAATATTTGGATTATTTCAAACCCAAATGATGCTGGGAGAAACATCCTTACAGCTAAACCTGCACTTGTTTTTATGAAAGACCAGTTTCCTTGCACTGAGATCCAAGAAAGGTAAAACACTGTAAAGAATTCTCACTACCAGGAAATGAGAGAGGAAGAATGATTAAAAATCCTCCTGGTTTAGGGTTATTTAGAGCCCACAATGGAAGGTCAATTTTATGGAGGTTGCAGGATTAATGGAACTGCAGATAGAGGCACTTGCCCAAAGAACACTTTGGCTAACTTCATTCCATTTCTGATAGTCCCGTTACAAGTAGAACATTGCTACATGAGAGGAAATGCTTTATGTATTACTTAATGTTAAATGTGGCATCAATGAGTTGATGAATAAAAAATTTTAAAAGCCAGAAAAGAGAAGAAAGAAAAGATGAAAAGTGATTTTGACAGTGATTATAGAAAAATGAGTGTCAAAAAATGTAGATGACCTTCATGTGACCAAGAGATTTCTATTACATTAAATTTTTTTTTAAAAAAAAGGAAAAGTGGCTCAAAGTGCATTGTTTTGAGACTTTTCAGATTTTGAACAAGTTTCAATTCTATACCAAATTTAATGAATAGAAATTTAGTACATCTCAAAGCTAGATCTCATAAATAAAAAACTGAGTATGAAGCAACCTAATTTTAAAAGGGTGAGAATTTATAACAGTAGAGTTTACAGAAGTAATATAAAGTAAAAGAAACCTAAGTCACACTCATAAAGAAATACAAATCAGGGACTTCCCTGGTGGTGCAGTGGGTAAGACTCTGTGCTCCCAATGCAGGGGGCCCGGGTTTGATACCTGGTCAGGGAACTAGATCCGACATGCTGCAACTAAGATCCCACATGCCCAACTAAAGATCCAGCATGCTGCAACGAAGATCAAAGATCCCGCATGCTGCAACTAAGACCCAGTGCAGCCAAATAAGTATTAAGAAAAAAAAAAAAAAAATAGAAATCAACACGAGGTTAGCTTCTGATGTACAACATAGTGATTTGATATTTCCATATATTACAAAATGCTCACCATGATAAGTTTAGTTACCATCTGTCACCATACAAAGGTATTATACTATTATTGACTATATTCCCCATGCTGTATATTTCATCCCCATGACTCATTTATTTTGTAACTGAAAGTGTGTACCTCTTAATCTCTCTCACTTATGTGGCTCATTCCCCCACCTCCTCCCCTCTGGCAACCTCCTGTTTGTTCTCTGTATCTATGATTCTGTTTCTGTTTTGTTATCTTTATTTGTTTTGTTTTTTAGATTTCACATATAAATGAAATCATTTAGTATTTGTTTTTCTCTGACTTACTTCACTTAGCATAATACCCTCTAGGTTCATCCATCTGGTTGCAAATGGTAAAATTTCTTTCTTTTTTATGGCTGAGTAATATTCCATTGTATGTGTATGAGTGTGTGTGTATCATATTTTTCTTTTAGTTTGTACCTATATAAGATGATGGATGTTCACTAAACTTATTATGGTAATCGCGCCATGAGGTATGTAAGTCAAAATCACTATGCTGTACACCTTACACTTGTACAGTGCTGTATGTCACTCAATAAAACTGGAAGAAAAAGAATTTTAACTATTATCCTCCCAAAAAATGCAAATTAAGGCATCATTATTTTTTCCTCTAGCAGACAGCAAATATTTTAAAGTTTGATGATGCTCAGGGTTGGCTAGAATACGAGAAATAGGTACTTTTATATTCTTTTGTTAAGAGGTCAAAACAGTACAAATCTTTGGAAAATAATTTGGCAATTTTATCAACATTTAAAAAGTAAATATTATTAAACCTATAATATTATTGCTAGGAATCCTATGGATATGTTTTAAACTGTTTCCCAAAATATACAAAGATATTCACTGAAAAATTATCTATTACAGAAAAAGACTGGAAACAACCTAAATGTCCTTTAACTGGAGAGTCTCCTTAAATAAACTATAATTCATCCATGCTATATAGCCCTTAAAAACAACAATGCTTTATACTGATACCCAAATACATAGAAATTTACCAATAAGTGAAAGCAGCAAGGTATAGAAAACTTTGTAGAGTATAATTCCTTTGTATAAACAAACATAAGCATATATATGTTTACAGAGAAGTATATGCAAAAGTTTTTTCTCAAAGGGAACCCCCAAAATTGTTCATTGTCATTTTCTTTTCTTTTCCAGGTGAGGAGATGGAGGAATACCATACATGGACATGGGAGAGTAGAGGCCCAAATCACTGATAGTCACTGGGGTAGAAGAAGACTTCTTGGTTCAGGGGGGCATATTTGATCCCAATCTTAACAGATGAACCAAATTTCAAAGTCTTCCACAGTGCCTGAGGACATGGTTTCTTTTTTTAACCATCTATTAAAATCTTTTAATGTTTACAAATATGTTCATAACAGGTTTATTCATAATGGCGCCCAAATGGAAACAAGCCAAATGTCCATCAAAGGGAGAATGGATAAAAGGTTGGGTATTCATTCAATGGATACAAAAATACTATGGTATTCATAGTAATTAAAAAAAAAGAAGAAGAAGAAGAAGAAACTACTGCTGCGTGCATCAACATGCATATATTCCACAGACATTGTACTGAGCAAAAGGAAGCAAATACAGAAGAGTTCATACATTTGTATGTTGAAGAACAGGTGAAAACAAAGCTGTAGTGGCTGCCGTTGGAACAGAGGCTACTAAAGTGGGAGGTTACCGACTGGCAAGGGCGTGAGGGAGACTTCAGAGGTGCTAGACTTGTTTGGTATACCGATGTGGGTATGGTTTTACAAACACACACACATATGCAAAAATTAACCCAGCTGTACTGAAGGTAGGTATACTTTATTATACACTATAATTCAAAAAAATTTTTAGCTCTTTAGTGTGGTTTTTTTTCAGGCAACAAAATTTTAACAGAAAAACTGTGGAGCTCAACGAGGAGCACCTGATGGGTTATATGTTTTCAGTAATTTTTCACTAATCTAAAATAAATATCCCTTGTTTCATCAATTCTCCCTTGATTTATATTGTTAATTTAGTAAAAGGGTGTACTAGGATGAATCAAGAATAACAACCCTCAAAGATATCCTCATCCTAATCCCCAGAACCTGAGAATATGTTATCTTCATGGCAAATGACATTGCAGATGTGATTAAATTAAAGGCCTTGGCGTGGGGGATTGTCTCAGATTACCCTGGGTGGGCTTGATGTGCTCATAGGGCCCTTAAGGAGGGACACAGGGGAAATCAGTCAGAGAGAAGCAGATTTGAGGATGCTACTCTGCTGGTTTTGAAGATGGCCGGGAGCCAAAGAATGCAGGGAATACAGCCCAGGCAGAAAAGGGAAGGAAACAAATTCTCCTTTAGAGACACTGAAGGAAACAGCCCTGTGGACACCTTGACCTTAGCTAAGTGAAACTGATTTCAGAATTCTAGCTTCCAGAACCATAAGGGAATACACTTGTGTTATTTTAAGCCACTAAGTTTGTGGTAATTTGTTACAACAGCAATACAATACAAAGGGGAAGCTAATATAGAGGGGAAAAAAGATGAGGTGCAAATATTCTTACTCTTTTGAATTCTTTGGTTTGCTCTTCATTGAGAGACACAGAAGAGCCTTTTGCTGGGTCACTTTTTATGTCAAAGATGATCTCCATATCAACAGAGGTATTATTCCCTCCTACTAAAAATTTCAGTGAAGGAAAAGCTAATACTAACATACCTTACTTTAAATTAATACTAAGCATTTTTTCCAACTATAAAATTTATACATGATCCTTGCATAAAGTAGGTAAAGAAACCAAAACTCTCCTTTAACAACTCAAGATCGAAATTGTCTCTGGCTGTTCTGAGCAATGATTGGCCGAGAATTCTCACGTCATTATCTGGGCTGATAGACCCACGTGGAAACTGGACTAAGCACTTTGTTTCCAGCATGTCACTATTCACCGTATTATTTACTAGTCTGTGAACAAGGAAAGGAAAGTAGGATGGCTTTCTCTCTTCCTTGGCTCTCTTGCATTTGGCACGAGGCCAGGTGAGCTGGGAGATCAGTGTTCCCTGGGATTTTATCATGTTCAGCCTGGGCATCATGTTCAACCCAGGGCATCCAAGTTCCTCAGTGATCACTGCCCCCTCTCTCTTTCCCATGCTGGAGACTGAACAGGCTTGAATGGGCTGTGAGGAAAGGTTGGGGGCTAAATGGTTCAAACGTGAGAACCCTCAATGCCAAAGCAGACAGGCAAAGGCATGTTACTGGCGCCGAGGCTGTGTGCTGTCCAGCAGGTTGACATGCGGGAGTTGGTACTGTGGAATTTTCTCCCTGCTACATTCCTTCTGGGGACCGGGGATGGGGGATGAGGGGGGCGCGTGGAGGGTAAAGTCCGTGCTATCTGGCAATCATCAAGATCACCATCCAGGGTTGGGAGTAAAAAGTTCCCAACTCTAAAATGTGGGTACAGAAGCTCTTCCCATAGTGTCTGCATGGAGTTCTGAAACTGGGAAAGAGCTTGTAAGGGTGCACTCTGTTTGTGTGTGTGTGTGTGTGTGTATGTGTGTGTGTGTGTTCATTTGTCACCAGAGACAAGTTTGTGTTCACAAGCTCCCTAGGTACTTATAGTGACTACTATTTACCCAATGCTAACCTAGGAGCCTGGAAAGAAGCCCTGGGAGGATGGGGTAGCTCTTATCCTTTCTGTCCAGAATTCTTTCCTTTAAGATATCCACCCCTCTGAACACAGGAGTGGACACAGAGCCCAGGGTGAGCCAATGTGACTGGCCCTAGCCACAGTGACTGGCCCAGGAAGGGCAATGGGACATAAGCCCAACCAATCGGGAGGCTTCTCCAGGATGTTTCTGTAGAAGCTGAAGAAGAGTCTTGCCTTTCTCATCTGTCAGGAGCTGTTTGACTGTGATGTGGAAATGGCCTTACTTGGTTCTCCACCAAGTAAGGAAACCTGAAGGCATAAAGTTCCAGGGAAAACCTTGTGAGCTGCCGAACCCTGATTTGTGTACAAGTCACAAGCCATTCCTGGGTTCATTCAGGCATGAGGCCAGCTCCACCCTTCTTGAGGTTTGGAGCTAGAACTTCATCCTTCACTGTTTGAGTTAATTCACTTTGTGTTTCTATCCGTTAGAATGAAAAAAGAAACTGACAAATAGAGATTTATGGAAAAACAAGGCATGTGTGCTGTCCTCAGAGAATTTAGGATTCATATGGAAAGATAGGGACAATTACAGAAGAAAATACAAGTTAAAATATACTTAAGCATTACGTTGTACTATACCTGTACGGTGAATAATTCTATTGTCAAGCGTATGAAGAATGTGCTAGAGCGCACAGCTGAATGGTTTAGAACAATGCCCATTATTCAGTTCCCCTTGGGACTCAGAAGTTTCTGGCCCTTGTTTTGAACGATTTCACTTTCTGAAAGATAGTGGAGTAGAGTGGAAAGCACATAGACTACAGAGCCAGATGTAGGAAAAAATCTGGGCTTGCCACTCCCAGGTACCTGATTATGTCAGTTTGGATGTCTCCATCTGGAAATACCCCCCTGACTCAAAATGCCTGAAACAATATAGAAATTTATTTTCTAATCTGACAAGTCCAGGGGTGGGGTAACTTTGAGGTTAGTTAACTCAGAGCCTTACTCATGTCATCACAGACCCTGGTTCTTCAGCTTCTCCACTTTGCTATTTCCAGTCACAAGATGACTGTATTTATTCCAGGCATCATATCCAGGAAACACCAAATCCAGAGATTCTGCCTTTTTCAATGTCCCCTTAGGAATTCGAAATCTTTTTCAGGATATCCAACCCCCAGCATTAGTTAGAACTGAGTCACATGCCAACCCCCAAATTAATCACTTACAAAGGGAAAAACTTTACCCAGATTGTCTTAAATTCATCAGGACTTACACTTGGAATGTGGGCTAAGAATGCCTTCCTTTAAAGCATGTAAGGGTTAGGGGTAAGGGGATGTGCTATATACTCAGCACAATTGAGGCTCTACCAGCAAGGAAGAAGGGGAGATGGAAGGTAAGCTGGCAACTAGTAATGTCTGATGGAGTGACACAGGTTTCCTACAAAGTGTCTCTGAGCCTTGGTTTTTCTCACCAAAGAACAGGATTCAAAATATCTATCATATAGGTTGTGAGGAAAAAATGGAATAGTAACTTGCTTAGCATACAGTAAGTGTTCAACAAGTATTTATTCACTTTCCCCTTTCCCTTCTCGTTCAAAAACATCTGTTCAACCACATTTTTTTTGAACATTTACTATGCACCTGGCCCTGTACCAGGTATCAGGGACATGGTGGTGAATTAGAAAAACACAATCCCTAATGTGTTTACATTCTGCAGGAGAGACAAATAATACACGATAATTGGCATCGAAAGTAATTGTGATCACGGTAGTGCTGAAAGGAAGTAAAGGGAGATGTCATAGTCAAGGAATCTTTTGATCCTCTGTTTTCAATTTAGGGAGAAAAAAAAATGAGGATAGTATCTCATTTCTCCTGATCATCAACTATAAAGAGAAATATTGACCATACACTGATCTTTGCTCCTTTAGTATCGGTTGATTTTCCAAAAGTGAATTATTCCAGTTGTGCTTCCTTTCCTATCTTAATTCTGCAGCGGTAACCTAATTTTTGTACACTTCCATCACAAAGAAGATTCTTTTTAATCTCTCTGTTTATCTAAGGTCAAAAGAATAAAAATTATTTCCTCAGCAGAAGCTCAACCAATGGTAATAGCCACAGTTGCAGCACAAGGCATAGGCATAGCTTTAAACTTTTCTTTTTTAATTGGGGCAGGACAGTAAACCTAAATGTCTTTAGAAAGTTTTATAATTTTTGCACTGTCACAAATAGAAGCACTACCTCACATTCACAAATTATGTAATTCAGAGTTTCCTCAACTTAGCTGTGTATCACAATACTATAGGGAACTTGTTAAAAATATAGATACCATCAATCCTCATTATTCGTGGATTCTGTATTTGCAAATTCACATACTCACTAAAATGTATTCGTGACTCCAAAAGCATTACTTGTGGCACTTTTACGATCACTCACCAGCATGTACAGAGAGGTGAAAAATCTCAGTCATCCAATATGCACATTCCTAGCTGAGGTGGAAAAAGGCGAGGCTCTGTTTTCTCCTTTCGGCTCTAACACTGTAAACAAGTGTCCTTTTTGCCATGCTTTTTGCAGTTTTGTGCTTTTCTGTTCATCACCACTTCCCCACCTCCCCAGCCCATGCCATCCCCCCAGCAGTGCTGAAGTGCTATCTAATGTTCCTGAGGTGCCAGAAGGCTGGGATGTGCCTTACAGAGAAAACAAGTTAGAGAAGCTTGGTTCAGGCACAAGTTAACAGTGCTGTTGGCCGCGAGTCCGGCGTTAATGAATCAACATCCAGGAAAGGAAGAGAAAATTTGCTGATCTCTGGGTGAGGCCACTTGGGAAAGTGCTAAAGTAACACCTGTAGTGCATGATGAAGCTATGGAAAAGATGGAAATGCAGCTAAATTTGTGGATTCATGAGACGATGACAGATTTTTTTTTAAAAAGCAGAGTGGGTAGCATTATTGTGAGGGTGAAAGCCAAAGAAATTTGTGGTCACGTTATCCAGAGTCAAGAAATGCTAAGCCCTATATAAAATAAATCAGCTACAAGGATATAATGTACAACACAGGAAATGTAGCCAATATTTTATAATTACTATAAATAGAGTATAACCTTTAAATACTGTGAATCACTAAGCTGTATACCTGAAGCTTATGTAATAGACTCTACCTCAATTTTTTATAAAAGAGAACTTTTTTTTTCCCAGGTCATTAGGCTCTGATTGTCGACTACTTGATCTACCTTCACACAAGGATTGCTTTTACCTCCCATGATTGGCTAGAAAGGTAGTAGCTTAGATGACTTTTTTTTAAAACACTGGCTGATTACTAAGAGAAATCACATCTACCTATTGAGACACCCTACATCCACCTACCCATCTTCTCATCCATCAGATTTAAGCATCATATGGGCAGAAACCATGAATATTTGGTCCACCAGAGTGAATCTAATACCTTAGTCAGTGATTTTTCACATAGAAGACACTGTTCCCAGGCACTGTGATGGGAACTGAATTCTTCCTATAAATCAGTGGTTCTCAAGCAACAGCGATTTTGCCTCCCGGGGGACATTTGGCAATACCTAGAGCCATCTTTGGTTGTCACAACCAGGGAGGGCGACTGCTACTGGCGTCTAGTGCATAGGGGCCAGGGGTGCTGCTAAACATCCTAGAATGCACAGAATAGACTCCACCCCCATAAAAAAGAATTATCTGGCCCAAAATGTCAATCATGCCCAGGCTGAGGCAAACCTGCTTACATGGATGGATGTAACAATCACAGTAGGCAATTTCTCACTCTCAGACGCTGCACCCCTGCCATATTCCACTGTTGAAATGACACAGCAGTACCGAATCATGTCACCCCCCCACAGCCCGCCTACCATGCAGGAGGTGTGTGGAAAGATCCCTGGGGAAGGCTTTTCTCTCTCCTGTCCCACTGGTTTGTTGTTACTCATCCTAAGCCAAGAAAGCATGTATTCTTTTCTCCCCAAGTTTTTAGACACCTATCTTTCCTATTTGCATTACCCATCCCTGTTTCCTTCTTTGCAACTCATACAAAGTACAGTCCAGCTTCATAGGAAACAGGTGTACCCTGACCCCCTTTGTGAATTTCTATAAAGGGCTTGGGAAAAAATGCATCCTGGGGCCCATGAACATGCACTGCGCCCTCTGCCTCCCTTCTTTTCCTCTGGGGAACGAAGGGAACCTTGACCTGCCCAAGACCCGAACTCTGTGACAGCACACGCAGGATTGGTTGGACCTGCTCTCCAGTTACCTCGGTCACGTGCTCAGCCAGTGAGCAAAGAATACCAGATTCCTAAAAATCGTAGTTCCTGAACAAATATTTGTGGGCAGGGACAAAATGACAGAATACTTGAATTCAGGTGCAGCATTTCATCTTCAGTAAGGTTTCATTTCACAGTGAATATGAAGACAAGCCAAATTAAACCAAAGGTTAGATGTTGTGAGCAAATCTATTTTTTTTCCCCTTCTACTGTTTCCCCTTCTACTGTTTCCCCTTCTACTGTTTCTATTTGAGAGGAAAAAATATATCTAAAAGAAGATTTTTTTCCCTTAAGAGAGGTTATTCAAGATTAAGCAAATTAGAGACTTCCCCAGTGGTCCAGTGGTTAAGACCCCACACTCCCAATGCAGGGAGCACGGTTTCAATCCCTGGTTGGGAACTAAGATCTCACAAGCTGCACGGTATGGCCAAAAAAAAAAAAAAAAAAAAAATTAAGCAAATTAACTGTCTTTGTTCATTTACCACATATTTAGTGAGAACCAACTGTATGTCACACTCTGCGCTAGGCCTGGAAATACAAAAATGAAGGTACACTGTCCCTGCCCCCGAGAAGCAATATCAGCTATTAATGTAACATTTTAACATGCATTTTTATGTTAAAAAATGCAGTCACAGACCGAGAGAAAATATTTGCAATAGACACAACTGATAAAGGATTGTCATCCCAAATATACCAAGAACTCTTAAAAGTCAACAATAAGAAAATCAACAATCCGATTTTTTAAATGTGCAAAAGACCTGAACAGACAACTCACCAAAGAAGATATACAGATGGCAAATGAGCATATGAAAAGGTGCTCCGCATCATGTATCATTACAGAATTGCAAATTTAAAACAATGAAAAACTACTACATACCTGTAAGAACGGCCAAAATCCAGACCGCTGATAACACCAAATGCTGGTGAGGTTGTGGAGCAACAGGAACTCTCAGTCATTGCTGGTGGGAGTGCAAAAATGGTACAGCCACTTCAGAAAACAGTTTGGAGGTTTCTTGCAAAACTAAACATAGTCTTACCATACAATCCAGCAATCATGCTCCTTGGTGTTTACCCAAAGGAACTGAAAACTTATGTCCACAGAAAACCTGAACACTGATGTTTATAGCAGTTTTATTCAGAATTAACCAAAACTTGGAAGCAACCAAGACGTCCTTCAGTAGGCGAATGGATAAATCAACTGTGGTACACCAGACAATGGAATATGATTCAATGCTAAAAAGAAAAGCTTATCAAGCTATAAAAAGACATGGAGGAAACTTAAAAGCATATGACTAAATGAAAGAAACCAATCTGAAAAGGCTATACCCTGTATGATTCTAACTATATGATGTTCTGGAAAAGGCAAAACTATGGAGACAGTAAAAAGATTAGTGGTTGCTAGGGATGGAGGGGAGGAATGAATAGGCAGAGCACAGAGGATTTTTAGAGCAGTGAAACCATTCTGCATGATACTGAAATGGTGGATACATGTCATTATACACTTGTCAAAACCCAAAGAATGTACAACACTGAGACGGAACCCAAATACAAACTATGGATTTGGGGTGATGGTGATATGTCAGTGCAGGTTCATCTGTTATAACAAATGAACCACTCTGGTTCAGGAAGTTGATAGTGGGGAAGGATGGGGGCAGGGAGAGGGGCCGGGGGATAAAGGGAAACTCTGTCCTTTCCACTCAGTTTTGCTGTGAACCTAAAATTGCTCTAAAAAATAAAGTCTATTTTTTTAAATATACCGAACTACACATACAGGTATATGAGTGAGTTCAATTGTTTATTTTAGATGGTGGCAATAAACTCTGTACAGGGTACTATGGAAGCCAGAGATCACAGTGATCATTTATATAAGCCAGAAGGAAAACAGTGATGGTCAGGAAGGACCTCATCATAGGGGAGATGATGCCTGAGTTGAGTGTTAAGAGATGAGGACGCTCTGGTCTGAAAGCCTGGAGAAGTGTGTTCCAGGAGAGTGTACAGTGTGAAAGAGGACCTTTTCTGATGCAACTGCTTTCAAAAACCCAGCTCGATCTCTCTCAAGCAATAAAAGTCAGAATCTACTGGATCCTATGAGTGAACAATCCTGGGCTCAGGCTGCTCCAGGGCTCAAAGGGCAGCCCTACGACAAAATCTGCAACTCTCCCTTTCTCCACTTGCTTTCTCAACATTGGTGAACCCTCCTGCTTCCTGTAAGTTGGATGTAGAAACCCCAGCACCCTCTTACTCTCAGTCCATTGTAAGTGTGGACAAAGCACACAGGCTGAAAGTGAGAGAAGAGATGGTTCCTTCAGACTACTGTTTAGCAGATGCTTACTGAGATGACAACAGGGGCAAAAACCCCAGATGAGTCCTATTCAAGGAGACATGAAATAGCATCATGTGTTCAGAAAACCACATGTGGTCCAAATGGATAGAGCATCATGTGCAAAACAAAAGGTATGGAGAGGTGGGCAGAGGCCAGACCAGGGAGGGCCTTAGGTGCCATTTGAAGAAATCAGGATTTTATCTTTTAGGCAATAAGGAGTCATTGAAAGGGCTAAGCAAGGGTGTGAAATTACCAAATTTTCCTTTTTTTTTTAAATTAATTAATTAATTTATTATTATTTTTTTTTTTGGCTGTGTTGGGTCTTCGTTTCTGTGCGAGGGCTTTCTCCAGTTGCGGAGAGCAGGGGCCACTCTTCATCGCGGTGCGCGGGCCTCTCACTATCGCAGCCTCTCTTGTTGTGGAGCACAGGCTCCAGACGCGCAGGCTCAGTAGTTGTGGCTCACGGGCCTAGTTGCTCCGCGGCATGTGGGATCCTCCCAGACCAGGGCTCGAACCCGTGTCCCCTACATTGGCAGGCAGATTCTCAACCACTGCGCCACCAGGGAAGCCCCAAATTTTCATTTCTGATAAATCACTCTGACAGTGCCTCCAGTGTCAGAGTGTGTGACTTAGCCAAGTAACTTGACCTCTCTGAACTGCTTTATTCCTACATTAGTAGAATGTGAACAATAGTTGTACATGTCATAAGATTATGGTGAGGATTAAATGTGCTAATATTTGTAAAATGCTTAGGACAGCGCTTGGCACATAGAGTTAAGTATTTCCTGCTACTGTTATTGTTGTTGCTGTTGTCGTTGCTGTTATCAGAAGAGTGAGAGACCTGAGGGAAGGAGGTGAGAAGCAAATTCATCTGAACCCACATGGTCTTCATCAACACCACTTTACTATTTCAGAAAACTCCTGCCCTGGAAGGTAAAGGTTGCAAATAACTTCACTTTTCACTCCAGGAACATCCTCTAAGGCCCAAGAATTTTGCAATAAATAAAAAGCATCAAATGTCAGTTTATACCCCAGGACTGTTTGAGCCCTTTGCCTCAAAATCCTCACCTTTGCTGTTTCCTCCAATCCTACACTATTTTATACTGTCATTATCCAAGATCCCACACTATCAGACCCAACTTAAGCAGAATTCAAAACCTCAGAAATAGCCCGACTTGGTCCTCCTCCCTCTGAGATGCTATGAGGATCCTGGAGATGGAGCTCTCCATCACTGCCGTCAGCAGTAGACTTGGCTCTGTCTTACAACCAGATTGTTTTGGTGACATTTTCAGGAAGCCAGCCTTCAAGAACAGGTGGCTTGGCAAGTGGCAATGCTCCAGGTGAGAGAGGAGGGACTAAACAGGGCTTGATGACAAGAGAGGAGGGTGTGAGTAGAAGCACCGTTAAGAAGAGAGACCGTAGGGACTGGCTGTGGGGAGAGAGGACACTCCAGAATGAACACTAGAGTAACCGGGTAGAACATGGAAGGGTTTTCCAAAGTAGAACCTGCAAAGGTAGGTGGGTGTGATTTGGTACATGAGCTGACATATCATAACTGGAACCAGCTTTGTCTGTCTTATTCTGATTTCTATCCATCCACAAGCCCTGCCTACAAAGAGCCCCTCAGAGGTGGGAAGGCCTGGATGCAAACAGTCTGGGTGAGGCTTTTCAGGTTCCGTAAGTGGATACCTTCTCCAAGCCTTGCTTGATTATAATTCTCTCCTTCATGAGGAACTCCGCTTGTATGTGGCTGGGCCTACTTGTGGGCCCCCTGTTCTTTCTCGTGCTTGCCTACAGGTCAATTTCTGAATTGCTAGTGCCCAGAAAGCATAAAATCCACTGTCAAAAGCACTGATGTAGATTTTCCTGAAGATGTGGGGGGAAAGACAAAGGAAGGGAGACCATCTCCTCCTGGTGTTGGCACTCAGGTCCAGCATCCCAGGATCCTCCTCCTCAGGGCTGGGCAGATCAGGATGGTGGGTCACCTGACATCAAGGAGAAGGTTAAGACTCCCTTCGCAATCTCCCCTTGCCCTCAAATTCTCCTCCATAGACTGCAGGCCCACCCACCGCCCTGCCCCAAACAGTCCTTTCTGGTCTTTCCAGCTGGTATCTCCTCCCCTCACATTCCTTAGCAAAATCCATCAATTTGCATCATTCCCTCAGCAACAAAAAGCAAGCAAATAGGGCTCAGCCAAAGAAAAATTACCTCACATTTCCAGGGCCGCCCTTCTTTGTATGTGTGAAAGTGTATTTATTACATTAGTTAGAGAAACAATGCTCGACTACAGGAAAGTAGTACTCAAAGGGAGACTTGTCCCTGGAAATTGGAGGTTGGCACTTGTCATATATTTTATGCCCAAACATTTCCCTGTCAAACCTCCCATGCTTTCAAGTATTTTAAGACTGATGGCACTTGTTGAAACTATTCCCGTTTGTGGCTTCCAGACTCCTCTCTCCTGCATTTCCTTCTACCTTTAAGACTGTTATGGCTCAGGATTTCTGGCCCATCTCTCCTTTTCAGTGGCCCTCATCAAATTGATGTTCACCACACTTCCAGGTTTTTATCTCCTCTCCCTCCACACACTCTTTTGGGGAAGATTTCAGCAAGACGCAAGGGTTCGTTCTTTTTGTTTCCACCCTTTTTAGTTCTCAATACATTTGCTTATTTGAAAAACAGTGCTACACTCAGAGCAGAGCAGGGTCTGGGGAAGGAGACGGAATGGTTGAAATGGTAGAAAGGAGGTGTACAGATCAGAAGAAAACTTGTCTTTTATTTAAGAGGTGCCATTTGTTACAGATTCACGTACTTCTTTGCCCTCTTTGTAAACTGGGCCAATAGCAGCCTCTGCTCCTAAGGTTGTTGTGAAGTGAGAGGTGATAAGTGCAAAGTGCTTAGAACATGCAGAAAGGAAATGCTCAACAAATATTAGCTGTTGTCATTATTCCCTCAATGAGCTTTAAGGAACATATTTGAAGGGGCATTTTTCTTTGGAAAAGAGAGGTAGGGAAAGCTTCCCAGAGAGAAAACATGTCTCCTTTGAATTAAGTTAAACGAAGGAACTCTGATTGGGCCAGGAACAGTTTACTAGTAAGTCTGACAAAGAAAGTAAATTATAAATATCCTGTAAGTAATGTTTAAGCTAACGATTAGCTCTGTAGAAGTAAATCCTTTCCAAAAAAATATTTATTTATTATTAGTATTTTTTTAAAGAAACCATTGGTTTCACAACTTCCCTGGTGGCGCAGTGGTTAAGACTCCGCAGTCCAATGCAGGGGGGTGCCTGGGTTCAACCTCTGGTCAGGGAACTAGATCCCACATGCGTGCCGCAACTGAGAGGTCACATGCCTCAACTAAGACCCGGCGCAACCAAATAAATAAATAGATAAATATTTTTAAAAAAGAAAGCATTGGTTTCTGTTTCTTAGCTAATCTTAAAGGTAGTGAAGCCTTCACGTGGAATGCAGAAAACTCTGGAGTTAAACAAGATCCGCCTCCTGCACCAAGATTGCTCATCCAAGTGACTCCATACTACCCATCTGAATATTTTCCTGTCCTCTTGCTGAAGAAAAACATCTGTTTTGTATTGGCATGCAGCTGAAAGAACCAGACCATCCTCACCTAGTTAGCAATTAACACTTATCTGGGATCAGAAAATGAAGTTCCATCTGTAGATTCTAAGGAGCTAGAAGCCAAATAGCTGCCAATCTGAGCACCCTAGGATCTTGAAGCCAGGTTGACAGTGCCCTTTAGGATTGGTTCAGTGATTCTTCTGGCTAGTGCTGCAAAAAGTTCTCTCCACCCATGGTATACACCTAGAGTATCTTAGAGGGTTACCCAGAGTATAAGGCCTCAGGACACACTACAAAGCACCAAAGCTTAAATCTAAAAACATTTCTGTGGGTAAAAGAGGAGTGCTCCAGGAAAGCAGGGCTCCTTCCCCCTACAACCCACCAAGTGAAGACTAGGGGTAAGGAGTCTCCGTAATACTCCCTAAGGCAAACCATATGTGGAAAATGCTCCAAATAAATATTTGGCAAGCATCAGTTTTATAGAGCTGGAAGGAACAGTTCTCAAAATATCAAGATGTGATATTTCAGGGAAATTCTGAATGCTCCTTTCTGTTCAGTATCATTTTCTTTTTAACATAATTGAGAGCACATTATATATTCTGTTCCAGTCTGTTTACTTCATTTAACCTACAGTGATTTTCCACGGCATTAGGCATACTATAGGAATATTCTATAATACCCCATCACATATTTTTTAAAGTACATAATTATTCCTCTATTACTGAAGATTTATGTATTTTTACATTTCACCACAAATAAGAAGCTGACAAACACTGGGTTTAAATGTGGATCCAAATCTCTGGTTATTATCCTAGGATATTTTCCAAGAAGTGAATTATTGATCAAAGAATTTTTAAAGACTCTACATGATAGGTTTTAACACTCCTCCCTTCAGTATGAGCATGCATTCCTCAACAGTCAAGTTTACAAAAAAAACAAAAAACCCCCAAAACCCAAAAAAAAAAACACCCTAATTTGGTGTGTAAAAACTGTTTTAATTTGGATTCTTTTTACTGAATTTCAATTTTTCATATTAGCCATTTGTATTCTCCTTATTTCACTTTCTGTGAATTATTACATCTTTTGTTCATTTTACTCTTGGCATCTTAATGCTTTTAAAAAAGATATTAGTATAAGGGGGTTGAGAGGTAATAGGGAGTAACCACTAAAGAGTACAGAGTTTCTTTTGGGAGTGATGGAAATCTTCTAAAACTGACTGTGATGTTATACTAAAAACCACTGAATTGTACATTTTAAATGGGTGAATTGTATGGTATATGAATTATATCTCAAAAAGCTGTTTTTAAAAAAATATTAGTATAAATAACTTCCATTTTTCCCTCGTTCAAATCTGTTGGCAAATTTTCCAATTCTGATTGCCTTTTGCTTTCTCATATTCAGGAAATACACACTTTTAGTTAAATCTATTATCTGTTCCTTAATGAATCCTCCCATTGCTTTTATTTGGAAAATTCCATCACATGCAAAGATAGTCACTGACATGTTCTTTCAGTTTATTTTCATTCTTACTCCATTTGGATTTTGCTGCACATTACAAAGCGATAATTTAATGTTCTCGAAACAGGTACTTATTGGAACTTTTACCACCCCCCTTCCTCACTATGTTCTGATAGTTGCTTTGCAATGTTTTATATATACTAGCATCTATTTCTGGGCTATTACTGTTATCAGTCTGAGAGTTCAAATATAAACTTACAGTACTCTTAACATTTTTTACCTTTAAAGTATGGCTTCATATCTAATATTATATGACTTCATTAATCTCTTTCAAAGCATTCTTCGCTATTCTTGCACATTTTTTCTTTCCGATGAAATTTAGAATAATTTTATCAACCCTTTGAGATTATGACTGGGCTTATATTTGACTGATGGATTGATCTGGGAAGAAGGGAGATATTTAAAATATTTATCAGCTAGGAGCACAAGGTTTTGTTTTGTTTTGAATCTACAGAAGTATTTTATTCATACAAGTCCCACACATACCTTAAGTTTGTCTGCACACTTTACAGAGCTTATTGCCATGATGAAAGGTAACCTATCCCCATTATACCTTAAAACAATTTTTTTGTTTGAATATGGAAAACTAATTTTTGGATGAGTGGCAGTATTTGCAAAAGTCTTACTAATTTCAAGACAAGATTCCTGGGCTTTCAACTTGGACAATCCCATCATCTGCACTAATGAAAACAGTCTTTTCTTTCCCAATAGTTACAACTCAGTTCTAGTTCGGGTTTTATTACACTGAAAAACAGTAAATCAATATTCTGATGACAAGCCCTGAAAACTTTAAGCACATATTAAAAATTAAATCCTTGACAAGCAGGCTTATAAAGGATACATATAGCTCTCAAGCTTTTGAGAAAGACCTGAGGTTAATCAATTCTGCCACTTTACAGAGTCTGTTTCATCGAAAATGCGGCTAAAGAACACCCAGAAGGGTTTACCAGACCAGCTGAGGAGACAGCTGGAGCAGACACTCAATGCTCTGGGGAGGGAGCTTCCCTTTTCCCTCAGGTGTGCCCTCCACATTCATACCACAACAAGTCATGGACCCTATTAGTATTTGTGGCCATTGCTCTTCTGCAGACATAAGCTGAAGCTAGTAATGCCCAGAAAGCAATACTAGCTATTAAATTGCATTCTTCTAAAGTCCCCGGTCTAGCTCTTTTTGCATAACCTGGGTTACACTTTCTGCCATTGCCAAACCCTCTCTCTCAGACATTTCTGCCTAAAGAATTAACCTTTATGTTTTGAATCACTACTTACACAAAACACCTGTTGGTTACGAACTACCAAATCCAAATACTAAATTTAATATTGGGGTGCTGGTAGCTAACAAAATAAGAATAACTTGTGGAGACAAGGCATTGGTTTCTGAATAGCTGATTTTAATGGTGATATGACTAGTTCCAAACGCATCCAGTCATGCCCGTATTCAAAAGAGTAAACCTTACGGTAACCACACTTGCCATGAAAGTGTTGCATTTACTTATTTATGTTTACCATAATGAGAAATGATTTTTATTTTCCTAAGCCAACTGAAAAAGTCCAGGTCAACTGACTCTACAGATGAAATGAAGTAAAACATGGCTTCCTCCTCCCCCAAATGACTACAAAAGAAAATCCACTTCTGTTCTTTAAGTGAATTGTGCTTGATGAATGACACAAATACATGTTTAGAGACAATAGTGTTTCACATTTCCAAGGCTGAATGGCTGTTTACCATGGTCTGGGAAGAACCTAGGTAACTGCCTATAAAGAAAGAACCATTTTTGTTAACTCTTGTCCTTAATAAGTAATATGTGAATCTTGATCAGTACTTCATTAACTAGAACGCTTCCATTAAAAAATTGCAGTTTATGTATATTTAAGGATTTATTTGGGAATACGATTTCTAATAATTCCCTATAAAAAAGACCTTAAATGACAGCAAAAAGAAATTAGTATTTAATAACTGACATACAGGAAGCAATTTAAATAATGTATCTTTCCCAAAGAACTTACAACATTTTTGCCCCTCCTGAATGTAGTAAGGGTTTCCTTTTGAAACCATCTTCTTGATTCTTCCAATTGCTTGTTCCACTACTATGAATTTTATTTGTTTTAAGTTAGGTTGGATAGTATAAAATTGAGTCCTAATGGCTATATAATCCCTGTAAAGCTATTAGCAATAGGGTAATATTCAGACACATTTCAGCAAGTGCCATTCTAGAGAGATGACGTACCACAGCTACATAAAAGATGGTGGGTCCACAGTTGTAGTGTGGGGCTTGTGGAAACGGATTCTAAAATCATATTTTTACATCTATGGTGGAGAAAAAAAACCCCTCAAAGCTGCCAATTTAAATGTCAATCAGATTCAGTCATGCTACAGTAAGAGCACTGCGATGATATTTGTAAATTTTTTTTTAACTTTCAATTTTCAATTTTGCTAAATTCAAAAATCCATAAAACTGAGCAAATGAGCATGATGCTAACAACCAGTGACTCCAGGTGAAAGTTCTATAATGTTCACTGTACTATTACTTTTAACTTTCCCGTAAATTTGCAAATATTCAAAATAAAAAAATGACAAATGTCTATAGTATTCAAGATACAATGAATGAAGTTAAAGAAACACAAGACATAGACACAAAGTATGTCACTGAAAATCACTGGTTTTAGAGTAAAAAAAAAAGGCCCAACTTACAGGTAAAATCTTTCTTCTAAAAGAGAGCATGGGAGAGACATGTGACGTGCATTCAAAGAAAAAATTGGTTTAGAAGCCAATGGAGACAGAACACCATGTATATAATGTCCTCACTGACATCACCTCTTGAATTTTCAAAGTGGGTATGTTTTTCTTGGTCTAACATTGGCTGCCCTGTTAAATCATGCAAACCATAGCAATCCACTGACTTGCACATTTACAAATGATTAAGTTTCCAAAACTGTGAAACTTTCATTCAAGAGGGTCAGTATAACAAACCTCTCCATAAAATAAAAATGTTTCCTAACTCTGAGGAATAAAATGTTTTATCAGTTGAATGCCTGAAAACTGTCTATTATATATTTCCCATATACTATTTAAGTTGTCTAAGTTTTAAAAATAAAGTACATGGATTTGATTCTTGTTTGAAGTCTCAGCTAAATGATAAAGCTTCTCATTTCCTATTAGATCGATGGCTGAATGGTATCAGCTTAGCAAAAGAGCAAGTTGGTTTTTTTTTTAAATCTTCATTTACTTTGAGATTTGAGACAGCACAATAGCAACCGCAAATCTGTCTTTTAGTGAAAAACAGAGTAAAAACCATATGCTGAGAATAATATCAATACTGAGACAATCCGCCCCAAACCTAATGTTCCCTTTAGGATACCCAGGCCTTCAAGCATGGCAGGTGGTACAACAGCACACCTTTCCCCTCCTCATAGGTTCCGGGAGAGAAGGGAACTGAAAATGCAAGAGCTAACGAATAACCAACGGGCAGGTAACATGAAGAAGCAAGAAGACGGGAAGCCAGTTCCTTTCAAAAGGTGTCAGAGGTGACAGTCGGATGCAAGAGCCTGGAAGATGGACACAAGCAGACCCAAAGAGCAACAGGCTTAATTTCTGGGGATAGTACCGATTGCTGCATCATAGGCCTCAGAGATTGTCTACATATGACTCCTCCTCCCCTCTGCCATACTTACACTTCACCCTTTCTGTCTTAGTTCTCCACACCAATTACTGCCAATCGGATCACATAGGAGAACTGAGGCTGTAATATGGGACACTAGGAATATGGAGCACTATGAAAACAAGTTTATATACAGCTTGATAGCAGGGTCTAGGGAGACTGGAGGAGGAGAAGAGAGACATATTTGAAAAAATTGAGTATTACTCTGTAGACATTATAATAATCAAAGACACCTTAACTTTGTAGATAACCTAAGATGATTCATAGAATCAACTAAACTATAAAGTCTTTTTTTTTTGGCAGGGGGTGGCTTTTAAAAACATATGTACATTGTTAAAAGCGTAAATGGGAAATATTCACATTCAGTCAAGCCCGTTTTTACAAGTTCCCTGAGATGGCATATAGAGACACACAACACAATGCAATGTTACAGCAGAAAGTCAATCATTTACAAAGATCATTTAGAATAAAGTCAAATTTCTCTTTCAACAAACGTGGTCTACAAGATAAATTACATCCTGACTGTTGGCTGTTGCTATAAATCTATTCAAATCAGGAAAAACCATCATATTTAAAGCTCTCCAAGCAATTTTGGCACAGGTCAAACCTTCAGGTTTTGTTCAGTCCCTGAGCTCTTTAAACAGGATAACTTGCATTCAACCTCTTCCCCAGCCGCCCCGGACCACTCCCCCGCACAACGCCTTGCAACCTGCCCTACCCTCTCACTGACTCTAAGTCAAGCCTGAAGGCTACAACCTTTCTAACCGAACTGCTAAGCAGAAACCATAGAGCTTCTCTGGCTTGAAGAGTTAGATTCTGTAGGCCGAAGAATCAAATGGGGTACATCTCATGCCTCCTAATTATTTCTAAAACTGCCTCCAAGGGTCAGTGTTTTAATGTCTCCAGGGCCTTATGCCTCAGATGCTCATCCAAACACTGGATGGCAAAGAGGTCGATGTCCGTGTCGAACTTGTTGGCGAACAAGTGGTGCACGCGCAACATCCAGTTCAAGTCACCCGCTCCGAAAACGCACACGGAGCGCACATGGATGCCGCTGCACGGCGGGTAGGGGGCGCCCTTGGAAATGTCACCTTCAAAGTACTGCCACTTGACAAACCTGGCAATCGCGTGCATGTCGGACATGTCGTACTTATGGCTTAAGGACAGTGACCCTGGGACTTCGGGGATCCTCTGAATAGTGGCCCAGAGATACTCGTCCGGGCTGTATGTGTCTTTTGCCCACTCCATAAACTTTTGTATTTTTTCATTCTCGAGCACATACTCCACATACCTCCTACTGACCACAAAATAGGCACTGCCTGAAAACAGAGGTGTTTCAAGAGGAGGATGTATTTTGTCGGTCCCCATGTTTGTCAGCTTTCCATTCACGACTGCATAATGCTTTTTCCACCTTTCTTTTTTATTGGATGGCATTCTCTCTGTTTCTAGGTTGTTCTCGCCCATTAACGACTTGAGCTTCCTGACAATTTCCAGGTTGGTTTTAATAGGAAAATCCATACCGCAGAGATTTATCAAGTACTTCCAGTCTGCGTTCACTCGGTAGAGGTCCTGCATGCAGTTGAGGTCAGCCTGAACCCGGCTCCAAGATGCATACACAACACTCTCCAGCTGACTGGCCACGAAGACATTACTGAAACAGGATGCAATGCCAATCACTGCGGCCAAAAAGGATTCCTCTGATTTTGTATCCACGTGAATGCAATAGAAATTCTGAGGCATATAAATGGCCCTCAGGAGCCTGTCAAGCATTTCAATTTTGTGATGAACCACTACAGAATATGCTATTGGAAACTCTGCCTCTTCTTTACTAAGGGGTTCTACAATATATTTGCGCTTCTTGATGAAAGAAGCACAATCACTGGTCATGTTTATGTAGTCATAGTTTGTCCATCGAGGGCGTTTTCTAAATTTCACTGTTAGAATCTCAAGCTTTACCTTTTGGATTTCATCTACATCACCCTGTAGAACTTTGGTACAATTAATATTACGACTAGGATTCTCTTCAAGCAGCTCCAAATGTCCAACATTTACAAATTCAGGCTTTTGATGAATTCTTAAAACAGAGAAGGTGACCAGGGAAAAAACAAGAAGGAAGAAGTAGTATTTAGTGGGATAAGAAAAAAGTTTCCTCCTCCGCAACTTCCTCAGCATTTCAACAACAATTGGGGACTTGGCTTTATTAAGGGCAGTCTTCCAGGCTTCAAGCAGTAATGATTTCCCCTCTGTCGTGGCCTGGAGATTTGTCAGTTTGCATTTATCAGAAGTGCAAAGGCATCTTGAAATGGAGGGCAGCACTAAAAGAAAAATAGAAAGGATACATACATATATATATATATAAAAAAATAGTGTTTCACGACATCTTCTCAGGTTCAAAAACTGTCCTCTTTGCTATGAGGTCAGATGTTTAAGACAAAAACAAAGTGGGTCAATCAGAGGAAAGGAAGTAGTGTTATAGGATACCCATCATCTCTGGTATCAATGCCAGATTGTCTTTTTAAAAAACCTGAGTACAAGGATATGCTAGAATATCCTACAATCAACATTTTACCTCTCAGGTATATTGAAGTGCAAAACACAGTTGAAGACCTAGGCTATAGTTATTGAATTCTCCATAGTTGGTGAGTTTTTGATCCTGTGCCAGTGCTAATTAGCAACCCTTGCCTTGAAATCATTACTAATCTGGGTTCCTCCTGACACATCCATTAATGTCCATCAGTTGGTGTCAGCAGCCCCAAGTATTTGAAGAGATCAGATCCACTCTGCTCTTTACCAACTTAGGAGTGGGAGTACACTTAAGGAGACATTCAGAAATGGCTGTGGCTTCTAAGAATCTTTGAAGGGAAAGCAGGTCAACTGGATTTTCAAACTGGAACAGAAAGGCTCAGGTGAAACCAGGTCAGATTTGGAACTGTTTTGGGTTGACTTCACTTTGTTCAGTTCCATACCAGGCACCACAGGAAGAGAAGACATACATAATCCAAAACAGAGAAACAGCCTAGCTGAAAAACAACACTTGTATGCAAATTGTAACTTATGAAAGACCCTTTGTCTATATTCAAATTCCAGGAACCTAACCCACTTTTATTATGTAAAATGTTTACAAATATACAGATATTGTTTTGTTTTCAAAAGTCAATTTTATTACTCGGCAATTGGTTCTAACAAAGAAAGTCAAATACTATCAATTGTCTCAAAACCAGATTTATAGAGATTTGAAAAGTTTTTAACACCAGAATTAGCACTAGAACTTTTAAATATTTAATTAGGAAACAAATTGTGAATATTAATAATACAAATAAAAATAAATAACTGACCATCATTTGTACAGAGTAATGTTACAAAAAGTAGTTAGACTTTTTACCATTTAAATCAAGAAAAGTCGGGATCATTTAGTGCTCTGATTCCAGGTAACATCTTCTGCCCACGTAGAGTGCTTCTTATGCAGTCAGGTTTCTTAAATGTGCCAGGCATCCAGCAATGCTGTTATGTCGCTTGAGTCTTTTTTAAAAAAACACGTGAAACAAAAAGAAAAATTTGTGAAGGGATATATATGCCCACGTAAGTATACACACACACTCAGAAAGCATACTGGTAAACTAATTCGACATATTCACTTTTTTCTTCAAAATGATGGCTGGTCATATCCATTTTTTTCTTCAAAATGATGGCTCGTTGATTTCTCTTTTAAAACCTTCTCTCCAGTCTTTTTTTTTTTTAGTCTAAGTTTGTGGACTGCTAAAGGTTTGAAGACATCCTACAATTTAGGTTGAACTTTTTCAGGGAAAACTCTAGGAGCATTTCCCAAAATGTGTGCCAAGGAACAGTTTAATGGTCCTATATGATTGGAAAATCCAACATATCCTATCCGGCTGTGAGGATTCCCAATGCTCACTGGCCCATTAAAGACAATCCTGCAATTGAATTAGCTGCTTATCTCATCTTCCTCCAACTATGTTGTCTACTACCCCATTCCAAACCTCTACTGGAAAGCAAACATTGGGAGATTCTGCTAAAATACTTAAGCATCTGAACTGTTAAGACATCAGATCCCTAAACAAAGTTATACCCTTAAGCAATTTCTGCTTAAGGCATTTAAGAAAATCTCTGACTAATCATTAGTCAGCTTCTAAGCCAACTGAACAGAGACTTAAGTTGCCTCACGCAATAAAGAACACAGATTTACAAAATTAACCCAAGAAGGTCCATAACAACAATAAACCCTGGGCTGGGCAGGGGCAGAGGTATGATTTCTAAAGTTGATGCATTATAAAATGTCCACTTTCAACAACAACAAAAAATTACAGGGCACGTAGAGAAACACAAGTCTGGCCCATACACAGAAAAAGGGGCTTCAATAAAAACTGTCCCGGAGGAAGCCCAAGCACTGGACTTAACTACACAAAGACTTTCAGTCAGGTATTATAAGTATGTTCAAAGAACTAAAGAACTAAATCAAACCATGAGAAAGATATTTAACCAAATTGAGAATTTCAATAAAGAAATAGAAATTATAAAAAAGAACCAATAGAATTGATTGTATTGAAAGTACAATAACTGAATTGAAAAACTGACTAGAGGGGCTCAACAGCAGGTATGCACTGACAGTAGAAGGAATCAATGGAACTGAGGAAAGGTCAAGTGAGAGTATCCAGCCTGAGGTACAAAAGGAAAAAAGAATTAAGAAAGATGACAGAGGCCCAGAGACCTATGAGAAACCATTAAGCACATCAACAAATGCATAACAGGAGTGTCCGAAAGAAAGTGGAGGAAAGGGTGGGAGAGAAGGGTGAAAGAGGGGGCTGCAGTCACAAGCATGGGGGAGGGGGTGAAGAAAAAAATTGAATAATGGCTGAAAACTTCCCAAATTTGACTTTATTTTGTTTACTGAAGTACAGTTGACTTACAATATTAGTTTCAGGTGTACAACATAGTGATTCAATACTTTATATACTATACTCCATTTAAAGTAATTGCCAAATAATGGCTTTATTTCCCTGTGCTGTACAATATATCTTTGTTGCTTATTTTATATATAATAATTTGTGTCTCTTAATCCCATACACCTATTTTGCTCCTCCTCCCCTGCCCTCTCCCAACTGGTAATCACTAGTTTGTTCTCTGTATCTGTGAGGCTTGTTATATATATTCGTTTTATTTTTTAGATTACACATATAACTAATAACAGAGTATTGTCTTTCTCTGTATGACTTATTTCATTAAGCATAATACTCTCTAGGTCCATCCACACTGTTGCAAATGGCAGAATTTCATTTTTTACGGATGAGTAATATTCCAGTGACAGGCAATTTAGTTTGTGTCCATATCTTGGCTATTGTAAATAACATTACTATGAACACTGGGGTACATGTATCTTTTCAAATTAGCGTTTTCATTTTCTTCTGATATATATCCAGCAGTAGAACTGCTGAATCATATGGTAGTTCTATTTTTAGTTTTTTGAGGAACCTCCATACTGTTTTCCATAGTGGCTGCACCAATTTACATTCCCACCAATAGTGTACTAGGGTTCCCTTTTCTCCACATCCTCATCAACATTTGTTACTTGTAGACTTTTGATGACAGCCATTCTGACAGGTGTGAGGTGATATCTCATTGTGGTTTTGATTTGCATTTCCCTGCTGATTAGAGACGAGCATTTTTTTCATATGGCTGTTGGCCATCTGTATATCTACTTTGGAAGAATGTCTAATCATGTCTTGTGTCCATTTTTTGATTGGGTTGTTTGTTTGTTTTTATATTGAGTTGTATGAGCTGTTTACGTATTTTAGATAATAACCCCTTATCGGTCATATCATTTGCAAATATTTTCTCCCATTCAGTAGGTTGTCTTTTTGTCTTGTCCAGTGGTTTCCTTTGCTGTGCAAAGAGCTTTTAAGTTTAAAATTAGGTCCCATTGTTTATTTTTGCTTTTATTTCTTTTGCCTTAGGAGACAGCTCCCAAAGAATGTTGCCATAATTTACGTCAAAGAGCATTCTGCCCATGTTCTCTTCTAGGAGTTTTACGGTTTCAGGACTTATATTTAGGTCTTTAATCTATTTTGAGTTTGTTTTTGTATATGGTGTGAAGAAATGTTCTTCTAATCTTGTTCTTCTACATATAGCTATCCAGTTTTCCCAACAACACTTATTGAAGAGACTGTCTTTTCTCCACTGTAAATTCTTGCCTCCTTTGTCACAGACTAATTAACCATAAGTGTGTAGGTTTATTTCCAGGCTCTCTATTCTGTTCCATTGATCTATGTATCTGTTTTTGTGCCTGTACCACACTGTTTTGATTGCTGTAGCTTTATAGTATGTTCTGAAGTCAGGGAGTGTGATATCTCCAGAAAAAATTTGAATAATGGCTGAAACTTCCCAAATTTGACTTTAAAAAATTAATCTGAATATCCAAGAGACTCAATGAGCTCCAAGTATGCAAAATGGGACAATCACTTTGGTAGACACTTTGGCAGTTTCTTACAAAGCTAAATATAGGCTAATCATTCAACCCAGCAATCACACTCCTAGCTATTTACCCAAACTGAACATGTATGTACACACAAAAACAGGCATATGAATGTTTATAGCAGCTTTATTCATAATTGCCAAAAACTGGAAGCAATCAAGATGTCCTTCAATAGGTGAATGAATAAACAATTTGTGGTACATCTATAAAATGGAATATTATTCAGTGATTTTTTAAAAAATCAGCTACCAAGCTATTAAAAGACATGGAGGAAGCTTAAACGCATACTGCAAAGTGACAGAAGCCAATGTGAAAAGGCTACACACTGTATGAGTCCAAAGATATGATAGTCTGGAAAAGGCAAAACTATAAGGACAATAAAAGTTCAGCATTTACTAGGGATTTGAAGGAAAGAAGGAACAGATGAATAGGTACAGAACAGGGCATTTTTAGGGTGATGAAACTATTCTATAGGATACTGTTACAGTGGTTAAAGGATACTATGCATTTGTCCAAACCCAAAGAATTGTACAACACAAAGACTGACCCCTCTTAGGGGCTTCCCTGGTGGCGCAGTGGTTGAGAATCCGCCTGCCAAGGCAGGGGACACGGGTTCGATCCCTGGTCCGGGAAGATCCCACATGCCGCGGAGCACCTAAGCCAGTGCGCCACAACTACTGAGCCTGTGCTCTAGAGCCCGTGAGCCACAACTACTGAGCCCACGTGCCGCAACTACTGAAGCCCGCGTGCCTAGAGCCCGTGCTCCACAACGAGAGAAGCCACCGCAATGAGAAGCCTGCACACTGCAATGAAGAGTAGCCCCCGCTCACTGCAACTAGAGAAAGCCCGCGTGCAGCAACGAAGACCCAACACAGCCAAAAATAAATAAACAAAATAAATAAATTTATTAAAAAAAAAAAAGACTGACCCCTCTTAATTATAATTAATAATGTATCAATATTGTTTCATCACTTGTAACAAATGTACCACACTTGTGCAAGACACTAATAATAGGGAAAACAACGTGAGCAGGTTTATGAGAACTCTGGACTCTCTGTGTATTTTTTCTGTAAACTTAAAACTGCTCTAAAATATAATCTATTAAAATTGAAAAAAAAAATTAATCTGTACATTCAAGAAGCTCAGTGACTTCCAAGGATGATAAACTCAAATAAATTCACATCTAGATACTTCTTAAACTGTTGAAAGACAACTTGAAAATAACAAGAGAAAAGTGATTATACAAGGGGTCCTCAAAATTAACAGCTTCAAATCAGAAACAATGGAGACCAGAAGGTAATGAATAACATATTCAATGGACAGAAATAAAAAAGATTCAACCAAGAATTCTATGATCAGCAAAATAGTCATTCAAAAACAATGAGAAATTAAGACATTTCTGGATAAATGAAAACTAAGAGAATTCATCACTAGCAGACCTGCCCAAAAGAAATACTAAATGGAGTCCTTCAGGATGAAAAGAAAGGATACTAGACAGTAACTCAAATCCACATGAAGAAATAAAAAGCATCTATAAAAGTATATACACAGGAAATGTAATTTTCTATGAACAGTTTTCCCACCTGATTTAAAAGATAACTACATAAAGTAGTAATTATAACACTGTATTGACAGGATTATAATGTATAAAGATGTGATTTATATAGTAATAATAGTATAAAGGAGGGAAGGGGAACAGAGCTTTATCAGAGCAAAGTTTTTGAATACTATTGAAATTAAGTTGGTATTAATCTAAAGTAGAATATTTTAAGTTAAGAAGGTTCTTTTTTTGTAATTCCAAGGGCAATCACTTTAAAAAAGCTCGAAAACATACAGTAAAGGAAACATCAAGGGAATTAAAATAGTACACTGGAAAATATCTAACACATAAGAATATAGCAATTGAGGAAGAGAGGAACAAAAAAGACATAAGACACACAAAAAACAATTAACAAAATAGCAAATGTAAATCCTACCTTATCTGTAATTATAATAAATATAAATGGACTAAGACCTCCAATCAAAAGGCAGAGATTGGCAAAATAGATTTTTCTTAAAATGATCCAACTATATGATGTCTACAAGAGACATGGTTTAGATTGAGAGACACAACTAGGTTTAAGTAAAAGAATGTAAACAGATATACTACACGAATAAATACAAAAAAAAAAGAGCTAGATTAATCATACTAATCTGATGAAACAGACTTTAAGACAAAAATTATTAGACAAAGAAGCACATTTTATAATTATAAAACGAATAAAAAGGAGAAGGTCAACAAGGAAACAGAAGACTTGACCAACACTATAGACCAACTAGACCTAACAGACATCTATAGAACACCTTCACCGAACAGCAAAACACACATCCTCCTCAAGGACACATGGAACATTCTCCAAGATGGGTCATATGCTAGACTATCAAACAAACCTTATTAAATTTAAAAAGACTGAAATGATGGAACATATGTCCTTCACTACAAAAGAATGAAATTAGAAGTCAACAACAGAAGAAAATTTGAGAAATTCACAAATTTGTGAAAATTAAACTATACACTCCTAAATAACCAATGGGTCAAAGAAGAAATCACTAGGCACATCAGAAACTACTCTGATATAAATGACATGAAAACAAAAACAAAAAAACTTATAGGATGCAGCAAAAGCAGTGTTCAAGAGGAATGTATATCTATAAATACCTATATTTTTAAAATATCAACCTAACATACCAACCTTACATAAATAGAAAGGATTATAAGGGAATACTATGAAAAGTCATCATCCAATAAAATTAGATAATCTGGATAAATGGACAAATTCTTAGACAGAGAAACACAAACTACAGAAAGTGATTCAAGAGGAAATAGAAAATCTGAACAGAGCTGTAACGACAATTACCAAAAACCCTCCCACAAAAAAAAGCCCAGGCCCAGATGACTTCACTGGTGAATTTTACAATGTTTAAAGAAGAATTAAACAAAAATCCTTCCAAAACTTTTATTAAAAAAATGGAATAGGAGTGACCATTTCCCAACTCACTCTATGACGCCAGTAATCGATTACCCTGATAACAAAAGCAGACGATGACATCACAAGAAAACTATAGATCAATATCACTTATAGACACAAAAATTCTCAACACAATACCAGCAAACCAAATCCAGCAACATACAAAGGATTATAGGCCAGGACCACATGGGTTTTAATCCAGGAATGTAAAATTGGTTTAACATGCAAAAGTCAATGTAACCCACCCTATTAATAGAATAAGTGACAATTACTCCGTAATCCAAATAGACACAGAAAAAAGCATTTGACAGAATCAACACCACTTCATGATAGAAACAGTAGAATAAACTAGGAATAAAAAGGAATTTCCTCAACCTGATAAAGCCATCTATGAAAAATGCACAGCTAACAGCACATCTTAATGGTAAAAGACTAGATTCTCCCCTGCTAAGATCAGGAACAAGAAAAGGATGTCCACTCTTGTTACTTTTATTACATTTTACTGGAGGATCTAGGAAAAGCAATTAGGGAAGAAAAAGAAATAAAAGCCATCAAGTTTAAAATGAAAGAAGTAACACTATCTCTATTTGTAGGTGACATAATCTTGTTTATAGAAAACCCTAAGAAAAACACACACAAAATTAGAATGAATTTAACAAGTTTGCAAGATTCAAGATCATTATACAAAAATGCAATTGTATTTCCATATATTAACAATAAACAATCCAAAAATAAAATGAAGAAAGTAATTCAATTTATAATAGCATCCAAAAGAATAAAATAGCTGAAAGAAACAATTCAACAGAAGAAGTATAAGACTTGACTGTTGAAAACATTTCCTTGAAAAAATTTAAGACAATAAATGGAAAGACATTCTACGTTCATAACTTAAGACTCAATATTGTAAAGATGGCAATACACCCAATAATTAACCAATAATTTTCCTATCAAATTTCAGTTGCCTTTTTTAGCAAAAATTGACAAGCTGATCCTAAAATTCATGTGGAAATTCAGGGGACCCAGGATAGACAAAACAGTCTTGAAAAAGACCATAGTTGGAAGACTCACATTTCCCAATTCCAAAATTTACTATAAATGCTATGGTAAGAGAAATGGTATGGTACTGGTACAAGAAGACATACAGAACAATGGAATAGAATCCAAGAAATAAACTCTTACATTTACAGTCAACTGATTTTTGATATGGGTACCAAGAGAATTCAATGAGGAAAGAACAGTGTTTTAAGTAAATGGTGTTGGTACAACTGGATATCCACATCCAAAAGAATGAGGTTGTGTCCCTATCTCACAGCATATACAAAATAGCATATGCCCAAAAAATGGATAAAGTATCTAAATACAAGAGCTAAAACTATAAAACTAAAAAGAAAACAGGGGTAAATCTGCATGACCTGGAATTTGGCAATGGATTCTTATATATGACACCAAAAGCCCAAGCAATAAAAGAAAAAAAAAATTGATTAACTAAACCATCAAAATTTAAAACGTTTGTGGTTCAAAGAACACCATCAAAAAAGTGAAAACACAACCCACAGGATAAAAGAAAATGTTTTCAAATCATTTATTTGATAAATATCCAGAATATATAAAGAACTCTTACAACTCAACCAAAAAACAAAAGACTAGCACCTGTGGAGGTTTTTTTTGTTTAATTTATTTTATTTATTTTTATTTTTGGCCACGTTGGGTCTTTGTTGCTGCACACGGGCTTTTCTCTAGTTGCGGCGAGCGGGGGCTATTCTTCATTGTGGTGCACGGGCTTCTCATTGCAGTGGCTTCTCTTGTTGCAGAGCATGGGCTCTAGGCACGTGGGCTTCAGTAGTTGTGGCCTGAGGGCTCAGTAGTTGTGGAGCACAGGCTTTGTTGCTCCGCAGCATGTGGGATCTTCCTGAACCAGGGCTCGAGCCCGTGTGCCCTGCTTTGGCAGGCGGATTCTTAACCACTGCACCACCAGGGAAGCCCATGTGGAGTTTTTTAAACAAGAAGTAGAAGAACTATCCTAAACAGATTTTTTTAAAGAATGTGAGTTCATAGTCACCCCAAAATTCATACAGAAAATACAAGTTCCTGACCAAAAACTTGGATCTCACCTCAAGAAACTGACCAGAAACTTAGGTCTCACCTCAAAAAAGGCTTGTCTTTACCATTCTCATCCACATCCTAAACATCCATCATGCTTTGAAAAATGCTTTTTAAAATGTAAAATCACTAGTCTCAGGTTTTAACACAATGGATAAGTTTCTGTAAAGTAGGTAAGCGTGTGAGAAAACAAGTCTATTTTATTAATAATGTTTTTGTGTATTTATCACCATGGAGAATAGAGAAGATACATTTCTTCCAATGATGTATCATTCAAAGTATTTAACTAGCCTAACTTCAAGATATAGAACATTCCCTTAAACAAAACTTGGCTAAGAGTTAGGAGAAGGTGAAGGGAGAATAAGATTTCATTAAGAAAGGGATTTCTATGTGGAAAAGTTTTAAGGGAGGCATAAATGTCCACATACTATATTATTTCAATGGAACTTCAGTCATCAAACATTACTTAGTTTAAGCACACACAAAGAATACTGAAAATATTAAAAAACAAATAACAGGGGACTTCCCTGGTGGTGCAGTGGTTAAAAATCCTCCTGCCAATTCAGGGGATGTGGGTTCAAGCCCTGGTCCGGAAAGATCCCACATACGGCAGAGCAACTAAGCCCATGCACCACAACTACTGAGCCTGTGTGCCACAATTACTGAAGCCCACGCGCCTAGAGCCTGTGCTCCGCAACAAGAGAAGCCACGGCAATGAGAAGCCAGCACCCCGCAACAAAGAGTAGCCCCCGCTCGCCACAACTAGAGAAAGCCCATGCTCAGCAATGAAGACCCAATGCAGCCAAAAATAAATAAATAAATTTATAAAATAAAATAATAATAAATAATACAATTAAAAAATAAAAATAAATAACAAAAATAAGGCAGAGGTTCATACTGCTGGGTCCAGTGTTCCTTCACCCTCAGATTTCACAAATCACATAGATTTCTTGAAGGATGTGGAGTGGGAACAGTCAATGAGGCCAATGACTGAACAATAAGAACCACTCTAAATAACCAAAGCTCATGAATTCTGAGATAGCAAGAAAAATAAAAGTCCCAAATACATACCAAGGCTTCCTCACCCAGGACCTACTACAGGACTTGGCAACTGTCATCGTGAGTGTCCTGGAAAAGGTCCTTCACTGGAACACTGATGCCTTTCCTGAAAGAGAAGACAGTCAGACTAAGTGAACCCAAGGACAATAAATATCGACATCTCATCTCCTTCCCTATTTCCAGCTATCAGCTCCCAGAACTTTGGCAGCCAAGCCAATGCAGGAGTTTACTGTCTAGGGAATCCAATCAGGACAAGTGAAAAAGACTTAATCATGCTGCTTACATTGGGAATGCCCCCCAAATGTTCAAGGAGACAGACTATGCACAGGGAAAAGAAAACTACTAATAATATCCTCAGAGAGGTAAAAAAAGATATTGCATACAATTAATCAATATACAAGACAGACTGTATTATCTAAAAACAGGCAAAAAAATACTACCATACCATATGCTCTTCTGATATGTGCTCTTCCCACCCTTCAATCAAAAAGTGGTCAAAACTCCCTTCCCCTTGAATTTGGACAACCTTATGTTTACACTGACCAGTGGAGTTTGGCAGAAGTGATACTACGTGACCACCAAGATTAGGTCATATAAAACCACGTAGCTTCTACCTGGTTGTCTTGGAAAATGTGCTCTCCAGAAGCTCCCCGTCAGAGGGAAAGTTCACTTCTCATGTTGCAAGAAGCCACACAGAGAGGCCACACATTGGTACCCAAGTCAACAGTCCCAGCTGAACCCAGTCTTCAATTCATCCCAGCCCAGGTGCCAGCCATGTGAGTGAAGAAGCCACAGATGACTCCAGCCCCTAGTCACTCAAGTCTTAACTGAATTCCTGACCCACAGAATGTGTGAGCAAAAAATAAAACAGCAATGTTTTATGTTACTATGTTTGGGGTGGTTTGCCTCACAGCAATGATTAGAACAAACAAGAAACCACATAAACAGAACACCTGGCAAATAAAAAGCTCTTAAAACTTAACATGACAGCAAAAACTGAAAAACTCAATAGAAGCACTGGAAAATAAAGTTGAGAAAAACTCTCGGGAGGTTAAGCAAATAGGCAAACTAACTGATGGAAAATTAGAGAAAAAAATATAGTACTTTAGAGAACCAAACCAGGAGATCCACCATCCAAATTGTACCTCCAAAAACAGAAAACAGAAAAAATGGAAGTAAATAATTAAATCAATTAAATAATTCAAGACTGTATCTCAAAACAAAGGGATGGTTTCCAGATTGAAAAGTCCCTTGGAATACCAACATGATGGGTGAAAACAGACCCACACCAAGACATACGTACTAATCATGAAATGTCAGAACACTGGTAAAAAGAGTATCATGTAGGTTTCGGGGGGTGGGGGGTGGATAGTGTAATAATCCACGTGAAAAAGATTCAGAAGCAAAATGTCTTCATACCTCATAAAAACCAACCAAAGAAGCCAGATGATAATGGAGCTATGCCTCCAAAGTACTAAAAGAAACTGAATTCCAGATGAGAATTCTTAGAACCAGATGAACTACTAAGTAAATTAAGGGTAAAATAAAAACATTTTACATGTTAAGAAAGGCAAGGCTTCAAAATATTTACCATTATGCATCCTTTTTCAGGAAGCTACTGGAGGATGAGCTCCATCAAAACTAAAGTATAAACCAAGAAAGAGGAAAACATTAGAATCAGAAACTGTATCACAATACCAGAAGGAAGGAAAGGAAATACCAGCAGGACAGTAAAGGAACACCCCAGGCTGTGTGTGTAATAGGCCACAGACAAATATAGAAGATGGAAGTGGGTCAGAAGGCCCTGGAAGAGATGTCTTCAAGAAGATGAAATGGATGGAATAACTGATGGGAATAAGCATATTGAAAGCCAATGTAAGCAACTGGCAGAGTTTGGGGTGAATTTGTAATAACTACATTGAAGAAAAGCAAATGAAGGGGGTTGAGGAAATAATTATTATTGACTCGAAAGAAATCAGAATCATGAGATGATGACAAAATCAATCATAGTGTAATCCGTGGCTTAGCTTGGAAGAGCATCAGTATTAATAACTTAAACACTGTTTTCCACGAGATTCAATAACACTATAGTAGGAGCACAGAGCAATGGGAGAGATGGGTGTTGAAACACAGGGGTTGTGTACTTTGACCAGCAGCACATAACTGGCCATAGGGGGTGTTTAGAATTACATTGCTCTTCCAAGCAAAAGGCCTCTTTCTCATTTTACTCTTCCACCAAGTGCTCTTTGTATTCAACAGCTCAAATGGTAAGGATCTGATCAAAAACATACAATAGAGGTAAAGAGTACAACTCATGCAGGCTTGTTTGCACAGTGATAAACAGAGGAGGAGATGCACGTAAGAGAAGTCCCAAAACCATTGGTCATCAAATAAGTAAGAAACATCAGAAGACCTTACAACGTAAAAAAAATAAGTGCTATAGTGGCATTTCAAAATTAAAATCTACTAGGTATGACTAGCACGTGCCTCTGTATTTTATTTATTTATTTATTTTTACATCTTTATTGGAGTGTAATTGCTTTACAATGTTGTGTTACTCTCTGCTGTATAACAAAGTCAATGAGCTATATGTATACATAGATCCCCATATCCCCTCCCTCTTGCACCTCCCTCCTACCCTCCCTATCCCACTCCTTTAGGTGGTCACAAAGCACTAAGCTGATCTCCCTGTGCTATGAGGCTGCTTCCAACGAGCTATCTATTTTACATTTGGGAGTGTATATATGTCCATGCCACTCTCTCACTTCATTCCGGCTTAGCCTTCCCCACCCCCCCCCCAACCCCGTGTCTTCAAGTCCATTCTCTACGTCTGTGTCTTTATTCCTGTCCTGCCCCTAGGTTCATCAGAACCATTTTTTTTTAGATTCCATATATATGCATTAGCATACGGTATTTGTTTTTCTCATTCTGACTTACTTCACTCTGTATGACAGACTCTTGGTCCATCCACCTCACTACAACTAACTTGATTTCGTTTCTTTTTGCCTCTGTATTTTAAAATGAACCAATTCCAAAATGATGATATTCATCTCAATCACATACTTACTCTTTAATTTAGAAAACTATCACCATATAAAGAAGAAAATGAAAAAAAATGTTTAAAGAAATGAGCTACATGTGGCTCAGGCTATCTTCTCCTTAATTTCTTTTTTAATAATAGAAAGGCAAAGCAGGAAGAGGGAGGGAGGGAGGGGGAATAATATATATTTTATTATAAATTAATATGACATAACATATTCAGAATTTGGAAGGAAAAGGATTTACCATATTTACATGACTATTCACATACATACGTACACACCTCTAAGAACAATCAGGATTTTCTTGTTCAGCCTCTAATTACACCTGAGACTTCTAGACAAAGAGATAGTGTCCATCAACAGAAGAATGGATGAAGATGGGGGGGGCGGTGTACTACTCAGCCATAAAAAAGAATGAAATCCTGCCATCAGCAACAACATGGATGGACTTGGAGGGCATTATGCTAAGTGAAATAAGTCAGACAAAGAAAGACAAATACTGTATGATATCACTTACATGTGGAATCTAAAAAATACAACAGGGGGTGGGAGGAATTGGGAGATTGGAATTGACATATATACACTATTGATACTATGTATATAAATAACTAATGAGAACCTACTAATTAGCACCGGGAACTCTATTCGATGCTCTATGGTGACCTAAATGGGAAGGAAATCCAAAAATGAGGGGATATATGTATACGTATAGCTGATTCACTTTGCTATACAGTAGAAACTAACACAACACTGTAAAGCAACTATACTCCAATAAAAATTAATTTAAAAAATAAATAAAAAATACAACAAACTAGTGAATGTAACAAAAAAGAAACAAACTCACAGATATAGACAACAAACTAGTGGTTACCAGTGGGGAGAGGGATGAGTGGAGAGGCATTATAGGGGTAGGGATTAAGAGGTACAAACTATTATATAAAAAGTAAGCTACAAGGATACATTGTACAACACAGGGAATATAGTTAATATTTTATAATAACTATAAATGGAGCATAACCTTTAAAAATTGTGAATCACTATATTGTATACCTGTAACTTATGTAACATCACACATCAACTATACTTCAATTAAAAATTAAATTTAAAAAAGTAAAAAAGGGACTTCCCTGTTGGTGCAGTGGTTAAGAATCTGCCTGCCAATGCAAGGGACACAGGTTCAATCCCTGGTCCGGGAAGATCCCACATGCCGCAGAGCAACTAAGCCCACGAGCCACAACTACTGAGCCTGAGCTCTACAGCCTGCGAGCCACAACTACTGAAGCCCCCGTGCCCAGAACCCGTGCTCCGCAACAAGAGAAGCCACCACAATGAGAAGCCCACACACCGCAATGAAGAGTAGCCCCCGCTCACTGCAACTAGAGAAAGCCCACGCACAGCAACGAAAACCCAATGCAGCCAAAAAAATAAATTTAAAAAAAAAAAAAAAGAGAGATAGGAAGGGCTCTGCACTGGTTAGCTTTGTTAACCTTTGTTAAGGTTAAAGCTGACAGATATAACTGTCAACTATAATAAAAGAAAGGAGAAGTTAAAAAGGTAAATTCTTTTCTTCAACAATTTCCACCAAAGTAATTCTGGTTTAAGTCCAAATAAAACTAGATAAGAATAATTCTCTCTACCAATTGCCTATTGTACCATTTTTTAAGTAGTGGAAATATTCTTTCTTAAAAAAGTACACACCGGCCTTCCCTGGTGGTGCAGCGGTTAAGAATCCGCCTGCCAATGCAGGGGACACGGGTTCGAGCCCTGGGCCAGGAAGATCCCACATGCCGTGGAGCAACTAAGCCCGTGCGCCACAACTACTGAGCCTGAGCTCTAGAGCCCGCATGCCACAACTACTGAAGCCTGCACACCTAGAGCCTGTCCTCTGCAACGAGAGAAGCCACTGCAGTGGGAAGCCCATGCACCGCCACGAGGAGCAGCCCCCACTCGCCGCAACTAGAGAAAGCCCGCGCGCAAAAACGAAGATCCAATGCAGCCAAAAATAATAAATAAATAAATACATAAAATAAAAATTATTTTAAAAAAAAGTACACACACACGTGTGTAGACACCATGTATGCGCACACATCTGTGTGCCTGCATAAAAAAATAGCTGGATGGATAAATCAGGGTCCACAACCTATTGCCCTTCTGCAGCAGGAAGCATGGTCTAAGTTCAGTCACTCTCTAGTTTCACTGAATACTCCTCAGGGGCTCAATTTCAGACTCTACAAGGACTACTGTTCTGTCGCCCAGAGGCTGTGACGGGAGGAAAATACTCACTATTATGACTGATGCCAAGGCCATGCAAGTATCTCAGAGGATCGTGACTCCAGCCAGGGTGCCCAAATGCCACCCTGAAGCAGGCCAACGGAAGGAGTGGGAAGCAGGTAAGATGACAAGGCAGAGGCCTTGCCAACCAGGGTGGGGTTCTTTCTGCCACCTGCACCTCCATGGCCTCACATCATCCGAGGGTACCCGGTCTCTGCCTCCTGACAGCTGTGTCCGGCCTGAAGGGTGGTCTCTGCTGCCTGGCTGCTGTCTGTGACTCGCTGCGGTGAACTCCCTAGCTTCTCTGAGGTCTCGTGTTAAAACGAACCCCTGAGACCCCACAATGCCTGCCTCTCCAGACTGGCCAGCAACAGCTCTTGGGGTCCCCATACCTCAGCACCAAACTCCACAGTTTAGGCCGTTATCTCCCAGAATCCATCCCAGAGTTTCCTTGGGCTCCAGCCAAGGAAACATAGGCAACAGGGGACTTTCTATAACCAAACTGGACCACGTTTCCTATGCTCCCTTGGGAAAGGGCGCTTTCTACACCAACTAAAGCCAGATGGTGTGATGGAGGGAGAAGAGGGCCCATGTCTCCCTTCTTCAGACCCCCATGTCCTAGAGCCAGACGCAGAATGCAGCACAGAGAATCGCTTGGTTATGTTTGTTGAAAGAAAGAAAGTCTCTCTCAAGTGAAGCCCACGTTCCTCTGCTAAAAATTGAACATCTATCCTCTCTCCCTTTTGAACGTCAGAGAAGGGTTCTGTCACCAGTTCTCTACACTTGCAGCAAGGCCTATCCTATTTTAGAGAGTCTATCGAAAAGAACATGCTGTTTAAAGATGAAATGATAGTAAATGATTAAACCCCTCAAAGAATTGAGGAAATGGCACCAAACTTTTGAAAGCTAGAGGGGCTGAGCGGTAACTGACTTGGAGATCTCAGAAAGCTGACCCTGAAGTAGGCAGAGGAGAAAGCTGAGAGGCAACTCAACTTACAGCACAACTCCCCCTACCCCTCACCTCCCACCATCAGCCATCCGCCCCTCCTCAGAAGGCTCCAGAACTGGCAACACAACTCCTCTGGAAGCGGCGTGAAGTGGAGTTAAACACCACTGAGTGAAAACCTACTTAAAAGGCTGTTAAGACTCCCAGACCCCTATTCTTCATAACCCAGTAAATACCCTCCTGGCCTCAGTGAAAAACTCTGGAAAATGTGAAACAGAGGGTATCTGACCTGGAGGGTACAAGGCACAGCTGAGGACAGGAGTACCGACCTGAAAACAAGGGAATTAAGTCACAGGTCCTCATTTCCAGAACACTGGCAGGCAGGCATATATATCTCCCAGGCTTCGTCCTCAGATAAGAGAGAACTACCCGATATCCAAGAAAAGCTCATGACACAAAAGAGATCAGAACAAACAGAAAAAACAGAGGAGAGTATCAGTTAACTATTTCTATATAATCAACCACAATTCCTAATGACTGAAAAGAACAACAATTTATTATTTCTCACTACTTTTAGAATTGGTTGGGCAGTCCTTCTGGCTTTACCTGGGCTCACCTAGGCAGCTGCATGCAGATGGAGGACTGTCTGGGTTGGAGGGTTCCATACAGCTCATTCACATCTGCACATGGTACTGGATGCTAGCTGGGATGCCTCTCATCATCTACTAGTCTGGACAAGATTCCTTACTTGGCAGCTGCATGGCAGCATACCAAGAGAACACAGCAGCTCCAAAGCCTCATAAGGCCTAAGCTCCAGAATATACACAACATCACTTCTGTCACGTTCTATTAGTTAGAGAAAGTCACCAGGCCAGCCATGATTCCAGAAGAAGTAAGGTTCTACTTCTGGATGGGAAGAGAAGCAAAATCAATTGCAAGGGGGCACGGATACTGCAATGGGAGGAATCTGTATCCATTAAACATTCTGTCACATGGAGAAATTAAGATCAAGAGATGAAAACTGCAACAACAAAATACTAGTGCTATTATCGGCAAAGACATAAGAGAAACTATTGCAGCCATTAAACAAGAACAAGAGACTATGAAAAAGGAACAGAGAATTAAAAATGAGCTCTTAGGGAGAGGGGCAGAGTCAAGAGGGCAGAGTAGGAGGATGTGGAGTTCACGTCTCCTCATAGGTATGACAGGGGTGCGTCGGAGCACCTGCTGGACACTGGAGGAGGACCTCAGACACTTAGGGGTACAGGAGGGGTCTCGGCACAGCCGGGTGGGACAAGGGAGGGAAGAGGGGGGAGGATGGGTGGAGACGGAATGGGGCTGGTGACCTGGGGTTGGGTTGGGGGAGGAGAGGTTCCCACACTCAGGGGAACCCACTCATGGTGGGGGGATTGGCTGGGACAGGAGGGGACCTTTGGGGGACCACCGCCCCTGACAGAGCCTCCTCCGGCTGTGTCGCACCCCCAAAGCCTCTTCTGGTTGAGCAGGTCCCGGCGGATCCGAGCACCACACCCCCGCCCCCTGCCACAAAGCCTCCTCCAGCTACATCGGCCCCTGTGGACATGCCCATGGAAGCCTCACCCCAGCTGGCCTACACGGGCTCATGTGCTCCAGGCCAGCTTTAGGAGCAGATGCTGGTGAAAGGAAAACATGCAGAGGTGGGGCTGATACAGTGGGTCCAGAGACCTACCTAGAGGTCTTGGAGGCCCTCCTGGGGAGGCAGGGGTTGGATGTAGCTCACGTGGGGGCAAGGACACTGATAGCAGAGGCACCAGTGAGTTTTTTTTTTTAATTTATTTTTTTAAATTCTTTCTTTTTTTTTTGCTCTTGCGCTTTGTTTTATTGTTGTTGTTTAATTTTTATTTTTTCTAATATTTTTTATTTTTCTAATTTTATTTTATTTTTTAATCTTTGTTATTCTTCTGATCTTTTTCATTTGTTGTCTGTTTTCGGGGGGGAGGTTGTCCTTTTTTTCCCCTTTTCTTCTTTTTTGCCACGCTGCGCAGCTTGTGGGGTCTTGGTTCCCAGGCCATGGGTCGGGCCTGAGTCCCTGTGGTGGGAATGCCAAGTCCAAGCCACTGGACTAACAGAGAACTTCAAGCCCTAGGGAATGTTCCCATCTCGGCACCAAGACATGGCTCCACCCAACTGACTGCAAACTCCAGTGCTGGACGCCTCAGGCCAAACAACCAGCAAGAGAGGAACACAGCCCCACCCATCAACAAAATGAGATGGCAGAGAAATATGTTACAGATGAAGGAGCAAGGTAAAACCTACAAGAACAAATAAATGAAGAGGACATAGGCAATCTACCTGAATAAGAATTCAGAGTAATGACAGTAAAGATGATCCAAAATCTTGGAAATAGAATGGAGGCACAGATCGAGAAAATACAAGAAATGTTTAATAAGGACCCAGAAGAACTAAATTAAAAAAAGTGATGAACAACACAGTAAATGAAATGAAAAATACACTATAAGGAATCAACAGCAGAATAATTAAGGAAGAAGAATGAATAACTGAACTGAAAGATAGAATGGTGGAAATACCTGCCAAGGAGCAGAATACAGAAAAAAGAATGAAAAGAACTGAGGAAAATCTCAGAGACCTCTGGGACAACATTAAACACCCAACATTCAAATTATAGGGGTCCCAGAAAAAGAAGAGAAAGAGAAAGGGTCTGAGAAAATACTTGAAGAGATTACAGTTGAAAACTTCCTTAACACGGAAAAGGAAATAGTCACCCAAGTCCAGGAAGCACAGAGAGTCCCACACAGAATAAACCCAAGGAGAAACACGCTGAGACATATTAATCAAACTAACAAAAATTAAACTCAAAGGAAAAGTATTAAAAGCAGCAAGGGAAAAGCAACAAAAAACATACAAGGGAAACCCCATAAGGTTATCAGCTGATTTTTCAGTAGAAACTCTGCAGGCCAGAAGAGAGTGGCAGGATATATTTAAAGTGATGAAAGGAAAAAATCGACAACAAAGATTACTCTACCCAGCAAGGATCTCATTCAGATTTGACAGAGAAATTAAAACCTTTACAGACAAGCAAAAGCTAAGAGAATTCAGCACCACCAACAAATGCTAAAGAAACTTCTCTAGAAGGGAAACACAAGAGAGAAGACCTACAAAAACAAACCCAAAACAATTAAGAAAATGGTAATAGGAACATACATATCAATAATTACCTTAAATGTAAATGGATTAAATGCTCCAACCAAAAGACACAGACTGGCTGAATGGATACAACAAGACCCATACATATGCTGTCTACAAGAGACCCACTTCAGACCTAAGGATACATACAGACTGAAAGTGAGGAGGTGGAAAAAGATATTCCATGCACTACATAATGATCAAGGGATCAATTCAAAAAGAAGATATAACAATTATAAATATTTATGCACCCAATGTAGGAGCACCTCAATACATAAGGCAAATGCTAACAGCCATAAAAGGGGAAATCAACAGTAACACAATAATAGTGGGGAACTTTAACACCCTACTTACAGCAATGGACAGATCATCCAGACAGAAAATTAATAAGGAAACACAAGCTTTAAATGACACATTAGACCAGATAGACTTACATATTTATTATAAATCACAATATCAGTCACATACCTAGTAAGTGGGAGAGCTAAGATTCAAACCTACACAATCTGGCCCCCAAGTTTATACTATACAGTTGGCCCTCCATATCCGTGGGCTCTGTATCTGTGGGTTCTATATCCTTGAATTCAACTAACCTCAAATCAAAAATATTTGGGGGAATTCCCTGGCAATCCAGTGGTTAGGACTCTGCGCTTCCACTGCAGGGGGCACGGGTTTGATCCCTGGTCAGGGAACTAAGATCCCACATGCCACATGGCATGGCCAATAAGTAAATAAATAATGGTCTTAAAAAAAAAAAAAAACTAGCACTACTGCAAAAAGAAATGTAGACTGAGTTGTCCACTGTATCATTAAAAAAAAAAAAAATGGGGGAAAAACATTCTAGAAAGTTGCAAAAGCAAAACTTGCATCTGCCATTCTCCAGCAACTATTTACATTGTACTTACAACTATTTACATAGCGTTTACATTGTACCAGGTAATAGTCTAGAGATGACTGAAAGTATACAGGAGTATATGTGTAGGTTACCTGCAAATACTATATCATTTTATATAAGAGACTGGAGCACTGGCAGGTTTTGGTATCCTCGGGGGTTCTGGAACCAGTCCCCACCACACCCACCCACCACCCGCTGATACCGAGGGACTACTGTACTGCATATCAAGAAAAAGACAAGGGACCTAATAATCAGGGATCCAATATAAAAGAGAGGCAACAGAAATTCCCAGGATTCTGAGGAAAAGCGATCCTAGGATATGCAGGGGTCCTAGGAAAAAACCAGTCTTAACTGCACCAAGTCGAATGGCTACAGAAGATATTTAAAACAAAAGGGAGAAAACACCTGCTGTAAATGAATGTATTTTGAAGAGATTTTGACAACTAAGATAGAGTTCAGAGTTGAATAAGTAAAATGTACATAGTAAAAATACATATATATATGAAAAGAAAGCATTATCTCTAAGGAAAACAAAAAATGCATTTAAAAAAAAAATCCATGGTATGCTGCTTAGCTCAGCTTATGCTACTATAGCTCAGCTATTACATGGTCATAATAATATAAACACTGAGTCATGGTCTGACAAAATTATGATAATATACAGAGAATCTTGAAACTATTTTCATAGTAATACTAGGATATCATTCACCCTTTTTACTCCCATTTTCTTACTACAAGTATACAGTGCAGTTTTCCAGAGGCTATATAATATGTGATTTGTCTTCAGAATGAGTTCAGAGGCAAGTATTTTCTCGTTTCTATTAGGCTGTTTTCTATTAAGGCAAACATTAAAGAGATTTGCAAAAATATAAAATGTCATTACTCTCCTCATGAATTTTTATGAAAGGGTTTTCATTAAAAAAATATTACTTATGATAATATGCAAAGGACTTATCATTGTTTTTTTTACATAAATAATATTTAATTTTTTCTCAGTCTTAATTTCTAACAGGCTAAATGCCAATAAACATATCACACATAAACAAAAGCTCTTTGTGATCTTCAATAACTTTTAAAAGTGTAAAACAAGTTTTCAGAATCACTGATTGGGAGGATGGGAAACAGGGCTGTGAAGTGAACACATAGCAGGAGGGTTTGGAGATAAAAGAGAATTAAATCTTCTTTAACAGTAGAAAGTCAATAGGAAGACTTTACAACTGAAAAATAAAGAAACAGTATAAGCAAGTTATTTAAAGATATGGAAATAAAGACTCAAAGAAATCTGTAAAAAGTTAAAAATGGTTACCTCTAGGGCTATGTTGTCCAATATGGAAGCCACTAGTCACATGTGGCTATTGGGCAACTGAAATGTAGCTAGCCTAACTAAGGAAAAAAATTTATTTTATTTTAATTAATTAAAATTAAATTTTAAAACTTGAAGGAGTGTAAAATGTCTTTACATTAAACATTGTTTCTGGTAGGACTCCATTTAGCTGTGATGGCTGCATTGTGTAAGATATTCCTGTTTTATTGTAGCACATGTATTGGACAAAGGCATCGTTTTAATACCTCATTAGGCATCACACTTCCTGATTTCAAAATATATTACAAAGCAAACAGTTAAACGCCAACAAATTGGACAACCTAGGAGAAACAGACAAATTTCTAGAAACATACAACCTGCTGAGACTGAATCAGGAAGAAAGAGACAATCTGAACAGACCAATCATTAGTAATAAAGTTAAATGTGTGATAAAAATTCTCTCAGCAAACAGAAGTCCGGGATCAATGGCCTCACAGAGGAATGTCAATAGAGTCAATAGTTATATACTATCTTTGTATTCTGACAGATGGTATCTAGACTTATCATGGTGATCATTTTGAAATATATAGAAATATCACTTTGCTGTATTTTAAGAACTAACATAGTGTGGTATGTCAGTTCAAAAGCAAAGAAGCAAAAAATCTCAGAGAAAAAGAGATCATTTTTGTGGTTACAAACACAAACATCAGAGAAAAAGAGGTCACATTTATGGTTATCGGAGGTGGGGGAATTGGATGAAGGCGGTCAAAAGGAACAAACTTCCAGTTACAAGACAAATAAGTCCTGGGGAAGCAGTGCACAACATGATACATATAATGAACACTGCTGCACATCATAGATGAACGCTGTTAAGGAAGGAAATCCTAAGAGTTCTCATCACAAGGAAAATATATTTTTTAATTTCTTTAATTTTCTATCCATATGAGATGATGGATGTTCACTAAACCTATGTATTAATCATGTTGTGATGTATGTAAAGGAAAATCATCAGGCCGTGTACCTTTTTTTTTAATTTATTTTATTTATTTATTTATTTTTGGCTGTGTTGGGTCGACATTGCTGTGCGTGGGCTTTCTCTAGTTGCAGTGAGGAGGGGGTACTCTTCGTTGCAGTGCGCGGGCTTCTTATTGCGGTAGCTTCTCTTGTTGCAGAGCACAGGCTCTAGGCGCACAGGCTTCTGTAGTTGTGGCACGCAGGCTCAGTAGTTGTGGCTCGCGGGCTCTAGAGAGCAGGCTCAGTAGTTGTGGCGCACAGGCTTAGATGCCCTGCGGCATGTGGGATCTTCCCGGACCAGGGCTCGAACCCGTATCACCTGCATTGGCAGGCGGATTCTTAACCACTGCGCCACCAGGGAAGTCCCCAGGCTGTGTATCTTATACAGTGATGTATGTCAACTACATTTCAATAAAACTCAAAGAAAAAAGCTTTTTAAAATACCTCATTAAAACTTTTTTATACTGCTTAACTATTAAAATGATTAAATTTTGGATATACTGGGTCACATATAATATTAAAATTAATTTTATAAGTTTCTTTTTGCTTTTTTTTTAATGCAGCTACTAGAAAATTACATGTGGTTCACATCATATTTCTATTGTACAATGGGGTTCTAGGGAGCAGGAAGTTCTGGGGGGCACTGGTAGAGGACTGCTACCTTTCATAACTACAATTCTTTGTTGGGAGACAATTCTCCATGGGTCCCTCGAATTTCTGCACAGCTTGCGAGTAAGGCACTAACTGCCCTTTTGTTCTGGGCTATTTTTTAAGGCTATTCGTATAGCAAACAGCCTTGAAAGATAGATAGTACTTTGCTCCCTGCCAAAGGGCAAGTGTGCTTACTGTTGAGATAACAAAGATAATATCTCTGGGAACAAAGGGAAGGTAGGCTCACTGCCCACCATAAAAGGTTCAGGTTCCCTAAGCTCAGGGTTCCTTTCCTGTAATGCAACCCACTGCCTGTGCAGGTACCATCTGGCTCCGTTCATATTGCCCTGGGGGAAATGGGGCTCAGGAGCCTACATGAAAAATGCCAATATTCTGCTCTGTTATTGCTATAGGTAGTAAACTGTCCTTTGTCTTTGGCCCAGAAGTCTTATGCCTTCCGCCAGCACCAATGAAAACTATGACCGATTTTAAATCTAAGACCTTTGATAGTTCTAAGAGCTTTTTGATAGTTCCACTCTTGTGGAAATATCTGCTTTTTCAAAAAATGTGCATTTATAATAATTAAAATAAAGGCTACATTTTTCTAGTCCTAAAGGTAGTGATAAAATTAAGAGCTATAAAGATAGTTAATCAGTTTTTAAACATAACTAGCATAAATCAATATTCTCAACTCTCAGTAAGCAGAATAGTTATTAAAATATCTTCCATTTTTACCTTCTTTTTACATTTTCATTAACTGTTTAATCTCACATTAAAGCATATTTAATAATTACATAAAATTTTTTAAAACATAGTAAATATGATTAACGAAAGTCTCAATGACCTGCCCCTAATTTTAAATTAGATGAAACTAAACAAAACTACATTTCATCTGTGTGGTCACCTACAGAAGAAAAATAAATAAATAAAGGTTCTCCATGCCTGAATTAATGGCATGAAAAGTTCTACAGAACTCTCTTTCACTTACTCATTATACTACTGTGGGAGGAAATGTCATTTAAATAACTAACTCTTGGGACTTCCCTGATGGCGCAGTAGTTAAGAATCTGCCTGCCAATGCAGGGGACACGGGTTCGAGCCCTGGTACAGGAGGATCCCACATGCCACGGAGCAACTAAGCCTGTGTGCCACAACTACTGAGCCCACAGGCCACAACTACTGAAGCCCACACACCTAGAGCCCTTGCTCTGCAACAAGAGACGCCACTGCAATGAGAAGCCCTCACACCTCAACAAAGAGTAGCCCCCGCTCGATGCAACTAGAGAAAGCCTGTGCGCAGCAACAAAGACCCAACGTCACCAAAATTAAGTAAATAAAAATTAAAAAAATAAAATAAAATAAATAACTCTTGCATTTCATTCATGACTGGAAATAGTATTCATTCAATTGCCATCACTTTATCCCCTGAGGCACAGCCAGGGACACAGGCAGCTGATGGCCTGAAAGAGGAGCTAAAACCTACCATTTCTGCGCACAGGCTTGGCAGGACCCATGAAATACACCCCAGTCTGCACTACAGAGGGGAAAGCTGTAAGTCCATCTAGAGGAAAAAAAGGACCCAAGAAAGTGTCCTCAGTTACAACCAACCTGAATCCTGAAAAATGGGTAGGATTTAGATATTAGGAAACAGGAGAGAAAAGCATCCCTACTTTCTATGCATGCTGACCGAGTGAAAGCCTGAAGCAAAGGAAGCCGGAAAGGAAGTCGCGATGGTGATGTCTAACAGAAGCAGTTTTAAAAAGAAAAGGAGACCACCAAAAGGCAGACAGCAGAAGCAAGAAGAACTACAATCCTGTAGCCTGTGGAACAAAAACCACATTCACAGAAAGACAGATGAAGGAACAAGATAAAACCCCAGAAAAACAACTAAATGAAGTGGAGATAGGCAACCTTCCAGAAAAAGAGTTCAGAATAATGATAGTGAAGATGATCCAGGACCTCAGAAAAAGAATGGAGGCAAAGATCAAGAAGATGCAAGAAATGTTTAACAAAGACCTAGAAGAATTAAAGAACAACCAGAGATAAACAATACAATAACTAAAATGAAAAATACACTAGAAAGAATCAATAGCACAATAACTGAGGCAGAATAGCACTTATAACGGATAAGTGACCTGGAACACAGAATGGTGGAATTCACTGCTGCAGAACAGAATAAACAACAAAGAATGAAAAGAAATGAAGACAGCCTAAGAGACCTCTGGGACAACATTCAACGCAACAACATTCGCATTACTGGGGTCCCAGAAGGAGAAGAGAGAGAGAAAAGGCCCAAGAAAATATTTGAAGAGATTACAGTTGAAAACTTCCCTAACATGGGAAAGGAAATAGCCACCCAAGTCCAGGAAGCACAGAGAGTCCCATACAGGATGAACCCAAGGAGAAGCACACCAAGACACATAGTAATGAAACTGGAAAAAACTAAAGACAAAGAAAAATTATTGAAAGCAGCAAGAGAAAAACGACAAATAACATACAAGGAAACTCCCATAAGGCTAACAACTGATTTCTCAGCAGAAACTCTACAAGCCAGAAGGGAGTGACATGATATACTTAAAGTGATGAAAGGGAAGAACCTAACCTATAACCAAGATTACTCCACCCAGCAAGGATCTCATTCAGATTTGATGGAGAAATCAAAAGCTTTACAGACAAGCAAAAGCTAAGAGAATTCAGCACCACAAAACCAGCTCTACAACAAATGCTAAAGGAACTTCTCTAAGTGGGAAACACAAAAGACCTACAAAAACAAGCCCCAAACAGTTAAGAAAATGGTAATAGGAACATACATACCAATAATCACCTTAAACGTGAATGGATTAAATGCTCCAACCAAAAGATGCAGGCTTGCTGAAAGGATACAAAAACAAGACCCATATATATGCTGTCTACAAGAGACCCACTTCAGACCTAGGGACACATACAGACTGAAAGTGAGGGGATGGAAAAAGATATTCCATGCAAATGGAAAACAAAAGAAAGCTGGAGTAGCAATACTCATATCAGATAAAATAGACTTTAAAATAAAGAATGTTACAAGAGACAAGGAAGGTCACTGCATAATGATCAAGGGATCAACCCAAGAAAAAGATATAACAACTATAAATATATATGCACCCAACATAGGAGCACCTCAATACATAAGGCGACTGCTAACAGCTCTAAAAGAGGAAATCGACAGTAACACAATAATAGTGGGGGACTTTAACACCTCACTTACACCAATGGACAGATCATCCAAACAGAAAATTAATAAGGACAAGCTTTAAATGACACAATAGACCAGATAGATTTAATTGATATTTATAGGACATTCCATCCAAAAACAGCAGATTACACTTTCTTCTCGAGTGCGCACAGAACATTCTCCAGGATAGATCACATCCTGGATCACAAATCAAGCCTCAGTAAATTTAAGAAAACTGAAATCATATCAAGCATCTTTTCTGACCACAACACTATGAGATTAGAAATCAATTACAGGGAAAAAAACGTGAAAAACACAAACACATGGAGGCTAAACAATACGTTACTAAATAACCAAGAGATCACTGAAGAAATCAAAGAGGAAATCAAAAAATACCTAGAGACAAATGACACTGAAAACACGACGATCCAAAACCCATGGGATGCAGCAAAAGCAGTTCTAAGAGGGAAGTTTATAGCTATACAAGCCTACCTCAAGAAACAAGAAAAATCTCAAATTAACAATCTAACCTTACACCTAAGGGAGCCAGAGAAAGAAGAACAAACAAAACCCAAAGTTAGCAGAAGAAGGAAAGAAATCATAAAGATCAGAGCAGAAATAAATGAAAGAGAAACAAAGAAAACAATAGCAAAGATCAATAAAACTAAAAGCTGGTTCTTTGAGGAGATAAACAAAATTGATAAACCATTAGCCAGACTCATCAAGAAAAAGAGGGAGAGCACTCAAATTAATAAAATTAGAAATGAAAAAGGAGAAGTTACAACAAACACCACAGAAATACAAACCATCCTAAGAGACTACTACAAGCAACTCTATGACAATAAAATGGACAACCTGGAAGAAATGGACAAATTCTTAGAAAGGTATAACCTTCCAAGACTGAACCAGGAAGAAATAGAAACTATCAACAGACCAATCCCAAGAAGTGAAATTGAAACTGTGATTTAAAATCTTCCAACAAACAAAAGTCTAGGACCAGATGGCTTCACAGGTGAATTCTATCAAACATTTAGAGAAGAGCTAACACCCATCCTTCTCAAACTCTTCCAAAAAATTGCAGAGGAAGGAACACTCCCAAACTCATTCTATGAGGCCACCATCACCCTGATACCAAAACCAGACAAAGATACTACTAAAAAAGAAAATTACAGACCAATATCACTGATGAATATAGATGCAAAATTCCTCAACAAAATACTAGCAAACAGAATCCAACAACACATTAAAAGGATCATACACCATGATCAAGTGGGATTTATCCCAGGGATGCAAGGATTCTTCAATACATGCAAATCAATCAATGTGATACACCATATAAACAAATTGAAGAATAAAAAGCATATGATCATCTCAACAGATGCAGAAAAAGCTTTTGACAAAATTCAACACCCATTTATGAGAAATACTCCCCAGAAAGTGGGCATAAAGGCAACCTACCTCAACATAATAAAGGCCATATACGACAAACACACAGCAAACATCATTCTCAATGGTGAAAAACTGAAAGCATTTCCTCTAAGATCAGGAACAAGACAAGGATGTCCACTCTCACCACTATTATTCAACATAGTTTTGGAAGTCCTAGCCACGGCAATCAGAGAAGAAAAAGAAATAAAAGAAATACAAACTGGAAAAGAAGAAGCAAAACTGTCACTGTTTGCAGATGACATGATACTATACATAGAGAATCCTTAAGATGCCACCAGAAAACTACTAGAGCTAATCAATCAATCTGGTAAAGTTGCAGGATACAAAATTAATGCACAGAAGTCTCTTGCATTCCCATACACTAATGAAAAATCTGAAAGAGAAATTAAGGAAACACTCCCATTTACCATTGCAACAAAAAGAATAAAATACCTAGGAATAAACCTACCTAGGGAGACAAAAGACCTGTATGCAGAAAACTATAAGACACTGATGAAAGAAATTAAAGATGATACCAGCAGATGGAGAGATATACCATGTTCCTGGATTGGAAGAATCAATATTGTGAAAATGACTATACTACCCAAAGCAATCTACAGATTCAATGCAATCCCTATCAAATTATCAATGGCATTTTTTACGGAACTAGAACAAAAAAATCTTAAAATTTGTATGGAGACACAAAAGACTCCGAATAGCCAAAGCAGTCTTGAGGGGAAAAAATGGAGCTGGAGGAATCAGACTCCCTGACTTCAGACTATACTGCAAAGCTACAGTAATCAAGACAATATGGTACTGGCACAAAACCAGAAACATAGATCAATGGAACAAGATAGAAAGCCCAGAGATAAACCCACGCACCTATGGTCAACTAATCTATGACAAAGGAGGCAAGGATACACAATGGAGAAAAGACAGCCTCTTCAACAACTGGTGCTGGGAAAACTGGACAGCTACATGTAAAAGAATGAAATTAGAACACTCCCTAACACTATACACCAAAATAAACTCAAAATGGATTAGAGACCTAAATGTAAGACCGGACACTATAAAGCTCTTAGAGGAAAACATAGGAAGAATATTCTTTGACACAAATCACAGCAAGATCCTTTTTGATCCACCTCCTAGAGTAATGGAAATAAAACAAAAATCAACAAATGGGACTAATGAAACTTCAAAGCTTTTGCACAGCAAAGGAAACCATAAACAAGACGAAAAGACAACACTCAGAATGGGAGAAAATATTTGCAAACGAATCAACGGACAAAGGATTAATCTCCAAAATATATAAACAGCTCATTCAGCTCACTAATTAAAAAAAAACCCAATCCAAAAATGGGCAGAAGACCTAAATACACATTTCTCCAAAGAAGACATATAGATGGCCAAAAAGCACATGAAAAACTGCTCAACATCACTAATTATTAGAGAAATGCAAATCAAAACTACAGTGAGGTATCACCTCACACCAGTTAGAATGGGCATCATCAGAAAATCTACAAACAACAAATGCTGGAGAGGGTGTGGAGAAAAGGGAACCCTCTTGCACTGTTGGTGGGAATGTAAATTGATACAGCCACTATGGAGAACAGTATGGAGGTTCCTTTAAAAACTAAAAATAGAATTACCATATGACACAGCAATCCTACTACTGGGCATATACCCAGAGAAAACCATAATTAAAAAAAAGACATATGAACCCCAATGTTCATTGCAGCACTATTTACAACAGCCAGGTCATGGAAGCAACCTAAATGCCCATCAACAGATGAATGGATAAAGAAGATGTGGCACACATATACAATGGAATATTACTTAGCCATAAAAAGGAACGAAATTGGGTCATTTGTAGAGATGTGGATGGATCTAGAGACTGTCATACACAGTGAAGTAAGTCAGAAAGAGAAAAACAAATATCGTATATTAATGCATATATGTGGAACCTAGAAAAATGGTACAGATGAACCGGTTTGCAGGGTAGAAACTGAGACACAGATGTAGAGAACAAACGTATGGACACCAAGGGGGGAAAGTGGCGGGGGTGGGGTGGGGCGGGTGGTGTGATGAATTGGGAGATTGGGATTGATATGTATACACTGATGTGTATAAAAGTGATGACTAATAAGAACCTGCAGTATAAAAAAATAAATTAAAAAGAAAAAAGAAAAGGAAGGTGAACAAGAGATAACAGCTGTTTACCACTCATGTTCCATAACCCTAGAGACCTCCTTTCATATTCTGTTATGACACAAGGTCTGTTTTCTCAGTTACAGTGAACCACAACAATGAATAGATTTTAAAGTACGTCTGTGGAAACTAAGTCAAGATTTCAGTAAAGAAATCAAAAGAGTGATGATAAACAGGGGACACATACATGCCCCAAATGATTACAATTCTCACTCATAATAAAAAGCCCTTCTGAGAAGCAGCACAGAAGGCTGTAGAAAAGTCCTGCACAGAAGCAGTGGTGGTGGCGGCCTCTCTCCAGGGCCAGCTCTGTCCTCCCCTAGGATGGCTCCTCATCCATCAAATGAGCTTTGCTCAGTAATACTGAAAATGCTCAAACCATCCCCTGAAAGGAAGGAAACTTGAGAAGAACCAAAACACTGTTCTGGAAATTTCCTTTGCAAATGTAAGGCAAACAATAAGTACACAGAGACCAGAGAGTAGACTGGTTTGTTCTCTGAATGCCTTCTTTTCCTTATACACCCCTTACACGCGTGCGCACACACACACTCTCACTCCGAATGTCTGAGAATAAAGACCAAAGCTCTTCATCTGCATCTTTCTTTAAATACTCAATGATAGCTTGAAAGGGTGAAAGAAGACTTAATAACTGGCCTAAGTCCTTTTTCCAAGAACCTAGACATATATATTCATGGAGTCAAAAAAGAAAAGTCGGGGAGGGGATGAGGGCACCAGCAGGACCAGACACAATGCATCAGAATAAATGAGCTGAGGGCCTCTCCTTCCCACTATGTTTAGCTGTCTGTGTCCTCTGGCCACCAGAGAGGGGCCCGTGGCTGAAGAAGCAGCAGGGCTTGAAAACACTGGCTCCAGCTCACGAGGAAATAAATGCAGGTGGATAAGGCTGGTCAATTCCAACAGGATTCTACAATTATGTGTCCCTTGAAACTCACTATTTGGGTTTACCCATACAAGTTGCACCCGTTCCCTTAAAAGCCAAAAGAATGCCCATGACTGTACTAAAATATCAGAATTAATGCATTGTATTAGTAATTAGGAAAAGCAAATGATAAAATGGGGTGTGTGTTTGTGTGTGGGGGTGTGTGTGTGTGTGTGTGTGTGTGTATGGAATATTCTTCAGCCTTCAAAAGGAATGAAATTCTGACACATGCTACGTTCATCTACATTAAATGAGTAAGCCAGTCACAAAAACACAAATACCGTATTATTCCACTTACAGGAGGGAGGTACCTAGAGTAATTAAATTCACAGAGATGTAAAATAGAGGTCACCAGGGGCAGTGCAAGGGGGAAAGGAGAAGCTATTGCTTAATGAGTACAGAGTTTCTGTTTGGGATGATGAAAAGGTCTGGAAATGCACAGTGCAGACGGGTGCACAACACTGTGAATATACTTAGTGTCACTGAATTTTTCCTGACTCCATCAGTGATACAGTTTTAAACTTGAGGGTTATTTTTTTTAAGCCATAATGATTTTTAAAAAGATGCTGCTGGCTTACACCTTGACACCTTTAGAGCAGGTGAGTACATTTAGGCAAAAATGTTACTTAGAAGAGGCTTTTTAACTTAAGAGAAATTTATCAGGAGTACAGGCAGTGATGCAGGCTGCCTGAACACACAAAGACAGACCTTTTCAAGTTTCATGCCATGAAAATTTGGAGATAAAGAACAAAGATCATCTGTCTGGCTCCCTCTCAAAAACCAGTGTGTTTCTTACAGCTGTAGTGTTATCCCAATTTCCTTAAAGTACGAGTATCGGCTAAACTAACTTTGAAATGGGAAAAGCCTGTCCTCTAAGGCAGTAAGTTCATTCGCAGAGGCTGACCTTGATAGATCTGAACAGAAATACATCTATTTATGCGCGCACACACACACACACACACACACACACAAACGCAGAGTTTGTTTTTTGAAGAAATCTTCAACCTCATTACTACTACACACCAAAATAAGTATAAAAGATCTCATTGTTCACTTTCAAAATTGCAGACTGAAGAGTAATAAACCTTTTTCTTTCTTTCTTTCCTTATTTTTAAAAATTGAATACTAGGTAGTTTATAATACTGAATAGAGCACCACAGTTTTTTGGAAACAAATTTTAGATTTCAAAGGTACTTCAAGGTTCATTTTGCTCACTCTTAATGTTAAAGATGAGAAAACTAGCACTCAGAGCGTACACGGTTGGCAAGGCCAGCCAGCAAGAATTCTTAAGCAGAGACATCTTAATAGCAGCCCAAGTTTCTGTCCCACCCACTCCTCATGAAGCCCATAGGTCCCAGATTTTTTTGAACAATCCCAATTTTAAATACTCTAGGGTTTAAATGCTTCCTAGGTTCCAAAAATTCTAGTTATAAAATACTAGATTCCCTCTTGCTTTTAGAAGAATTCCCAAAATTCCAGGTCATACCACCTGTCTGGATTTTTGGCTTGCTAAATGTAATTGTCAGAGCAAATAGTCTCAATCCATACAGAAGAATATACAGCTAACTATTAACAAGAATGAGAAGTGCTCTCTTTGCCCAATTTCTTCAACAGGTTAAAACCAGCTCAACCTCTTGCACTTGGTCCCTTTTCTGAACCACAGTGACTGCCCCCTTATCTGAAATCCAACATCATTCACTATCAGAAGCCACAGAGCAAATCAGCAGTGTGAAGTCAAACATAAGCAAGTATAAATCCTAACCATGCGACGTCCTGATGACTGGCTTCAGCAAGCTACCTAACCTCTCTGAGCCTTAGTTTCCTCATCTGAAAAATGAAGCTCGGGCTTCCCTGGTGGTGCAGTGGTTAAGAATCCACCTGCCAATGCAGGGGACACGGGTTCGAGCCCTGGTCCAGGAAAATCCCACATGCTGCGGAGCAACTAAGCCCGTGCGCCACAACTACTGAGCCTGTGCTCTAGAGCCCATGAACCACAACTACTGAGCCTGTGTGACGCAACTACTGAAGCCCGAATGCCTAGAGCCCGTGCTCTGCAACAAAAGAAGCCACCGCAATGAGAAGCCTGCGCACCGCGACTAGAAGAAAGCCCGCGCGCAGCAAAGCAGACCCAACACAGCCAAAAATAAAAATAAATAAATTTTTAAAAATGAAGCTCATAATACCCTCTTTATTTGGTTGGTGATGATTTTTTTAAAAACCTATAAAGCAACTAACAGTGATTAGTATGCATCAGTTCCTCAATAAACAAGGGTTACCACCATCACTGCTCACTTAATTCCACATAACCCCATCTCTGAACTAATCCAGGCACACGCTTGTTCAGCTCCTAGTAGTCAGGGTCCAGCCTCAGCCTTCTTTCCTACCCCCTCTACTCACACTGCTCCCTAGGCCTTGCATAGGCTTATTCAACCAGTAAGGACCCAAAGAATGAAAAAAACAAGCCTAAATATTGCAAAATCCACTCCCTTCCACCCAAAAAAGGTAGGGCGGTATCTTGGATGCTTTTTGTTAAATGTGCCTTCTAACTCAGTCTTTTCCAGATAAAGAAACTAAAGTACAGTACTTAAATGCTCCAAATTATAGTCTGTCGATGAGTGTAACATGAATTCAAAGCACTCTGTGTTGGGTCTCAGAGAATGAATATCTATAAAGAAACCCCAAACGACTGGCCTCATGCTGGGTGGCTCTCATCCCGTCTTCAGGATTGACCTACCTTTCTTAACCTTTCTGCACTTCAGTCTCCTCACCTATGCACAAGAGCAGACGAGTTCAGTTAGGGGACCCCTACTTTTGAGTGATAAAGCACTTTGCTGCTTCTGAGCAGATGTATGATGGACAAGGATGAGGGATGGGAAGGCTGAGCACTGACTGAGCTGAGAGTCGAGAGAGCAGAGGATGACAGGCAAGTCCCAACGCAAGACAAAATCTTAATCGGACTGTATTTCCACAAGTCTGAGAACTTATTTTTTCTCACATTGATAGTTTTGAAATTGATAGGCGTTTGATGCACTTATATACACTATGTGTTCATTACTATGGTGGTTTTTTATAATTTCCTTGAAAATTGATATTAAATTGATGGTGCTCTTACAATTGAAGTTACTGCAGAATTAAGGAAAGTTTTAATGTTAAGAGTTAGCAAGTTCTTTTTACATACATTTTCTCTCTAACAGTTAAAGAAACTGAGACTTTAGCTGCTCTGATGAGCATCTGCTGTTTATCTACTCTAGCTTACCAGCAGGAAAGAGGTGAGGTGAGGCTCAACCCACAACTGACTCTGGGGAGAGAGAAGAGGGAGCAGAACAGTCTCACTTTCCAGCCAAGAACAACACTGGATCTAGTTATTAAAAGCTTCGAATTATACCTCACCCTACCTCCTCACCTTACAAGGAGCCCCAGAACCTTCCAATTCTTCCCTCGGGTATAACTATGACAAACTCTCCTCCTGAAGGCTTCAGACCAAAGATACATCAGAACAACGTCTTCAACCCTCAGAAACCCATTTGTGAGCAGAGCTCTGAACGCTCCCTTTACATAGCTTCATAAACTTGAGGGGCAACCTTTATCCATCATTTTATCTAAATTACATTTAAGCGCAGTTGTTGAATTTGAAATTATTGCCGAAGTCAAGAATGAAGGAGTTCTCTACATAATAACACAGAAAACGGTTTTTGACATGAACTGGCATTCAGAGATGAGTTGCACTTTAGTCTGTACAAAGTAAACCCATTAAAAAAACAAGCCTCCAAACATATAGTAAATGTGCACTGGAAAACTCTGAGAGGCACGTACCCAAAACCATTTAGTGATCATCTTTTAGTCTGGGGAGGCGGGGGAGAGAGGTATTTATTCACTTTTGTAATATGTGAATTTTTAATTTTCACTTCAGGAATTGTTTTTAATTGTAAATTGAGATAAAATGGCCCCAGTGCTCCAACATAAGCTCTGGTTAAATACTGACAGGTTTGCAAAGCATGACGGTAACAATAATCTCTGAACAAACGAAAAGCTGTTTAGAGTCTCAGTCCAGCTACATGTCATTTACATGTTCCTTTCTGATGCCTATCCAGGGGCACGACTGTTTTACATTTGTGCTCAGATGTGACAGCAGCTGGGATTCGGTTTTCTGTTCTGCTTTTTTCATTCAATGGATATCAAAATGTCTTCATTGTTTCTGCCCCAATTAGTGTGTGCCTTGTGGCTGGATACTAAAGGGTATTTCCAAATTATACTGATATAAACATGAGCTACGGACATGTTTGAATATACTCGTATCTTTGCTTTTCCTTGGAATTCCAGGAGGACTCTTGGATCAAAATCTATAAATTTCTATGGCTCTTGATTGCCTTTCAAATGGACTATAGTATTTACTTATACTGAGTAAATATCTGAGTACCCTAATATCTGAGTATCATTTTCTCTATATTTACTCTATAATTATCTTAACTATGTGTTCCCTATTCATATACTGTATAATTATTTTTGACCTACTGTAACTGTAAAATGATACATCAGAGAGGTTTCCTTTTCTATTTCTTTGATTACTAGTGGCTCAATATTTTCTCCAGTATGTTTACATGTGAGAGGAAGGAGAGTCTGGCAGCAATGATTTCAACTCTAAAGCCAGACTACCCAGTTCAAAAACTGGACACCATCATCCACCAACTCATGCTTTCATAACGCCTTAAGCTCTCCAAGTTTCAGCTTCTTTGCTGGTTAAAATAATAATAATTTGGAGACCTTCAAGATGGTGGAGGAGTAAGATGTGGAGATCACCTTCCTCCCCACAAATACATCAGAAATACATCTACATATGGAACAACTCCTACAGAACACCTACTGAACGCTGGCATAAGATCTCAGACTTCCCAAAAGGCAAGAAACTCCCCACGTACCTGGGTAGGGCAAAAGAAAAAAGAACAAACAGAGACAAAAGAATAGGGACGGGACCTGCACCAGCGGGAGGGAGCTGTGAAGGAGGAAAAGTTTCCACACACTAGGAAGCCCCTTCACTGGCAGAGACGGGGCAGGGGGAGGGAAGCTTCAGAGCCACGGAAGAGAGCGCAGAAACAGGGGTGCAAAGGGCAAAGCGGAGAGATTCCCGCACAGAGGATCAGGGCCAACCAGCACTCACGAGCCCGAGAGGCTTGTCTGCTCACCCGCCTGGGTGGGCGGGGGCTGGTAGCTGAGGCTCGGGCTTCGGAGGTCAGATTGCAGGGAGAGGAATGGGGTTGGCGGCGTGAACACAGCCTGAAGGGGGATAGTGCACCACAGCTAGCCGGAAGGGAGTCCGGGAAAAGGTTTGGAGCTCCCTAAGGGGCAAGAGACCATTGTTTCAGGGTGCGCAAGGAGAGGGGATTCAGAGCATCGCCTAAACAAGCTCCAGAGATGGGCGCAAGCCCCGGCTATCAGCGCGGACCCCAGAGACGGGCATGAGATGCTAAGGCTGCTGCTGCCGCCACCAAGAAGCCTGTGTGCAAGCACAGGTCACTATCCATACCTCCCCTCCCAGGAGCCTGTGCAGCCCACCACTGTCAGGGTCCTGTGATCCGGGGACAACTTCCCCGGGAGAACACACGGTGCACGTCAGGCTGTTGCAACGTCACACCGGCCTCTGCCGCCACAGGCTCCCCAGCATCCGTAGCCCTCCCTCCCCCCGGGCTGAGTGAGCCAGAGCCCCTGAAGCAGCTGCTCCTTTAACCCCGTCCTGTCTGAGTGAAGAACAGATGCCCTCAGGCGACCTACACACAGAGGCGGGGCCAAATCCAAAGCTGAAACCCAGGAGCTGTGCGAACAAAGAAGAGAAAGGGAAATTTCTCCCAGCAGCCTCAGGAGCAGCGGATTAAATCTCCACAATCAACTTGATGTACCCTGCATCTGTGGAATATCTGAATAGACAAGGAATCATCCCAAATTGAGGAGGTGGACTTTGGGAGCGACGATATATATATTTTTTTCCCTTTTTCTCTTTTTGTGAGTGTGTATGTGTATGCTTCTGTGTGTGATTTTGTCTGTACAGCTTTGCTTTTACCATTTGTCCTAGGGTTCTGTCTGTCCATTTTTTTTTTTTAGTATAGTTTTTAGTGCTTGTTATCATTGGAGGATTTGTTTTTTGGTTTGGTTGCTATCTTCTTTCTCTCTTTTCTTTCTTTTTTTTATTACATTTTAACTTTTTTATTTTTAATAATTATTTTTTACATTAATTATTTTATTTCACTTTATTTTTCTTTCTTTCTTTTTTTCTCCCTTTTCTTCTCAGCCGTGTGGCTGACAGGGTCTTGGTGCTCCGAACGGATGTCAGGCCTGAGTCGCTGAGGTGGGAGAACCGAGTTCAGGTCACTGGTCCACCAGAGACCTCCCAGCTCCACGTAATACCAAATGGCGAAAGCTCTCCCAGAGATCTCCATCTCAACGCTAAGACCGAGCTCCACTCAATGACCAGCAAGCTATACAGTGTTGGACACCCTATGCCAAACAACTAGCAAGACAGGAACACAACCCCACCCATTAGCAGAGAGGCTGCCTAAAATCATAATAAAGTCACAGACACCCCAAAACACACCACCAGACACGGTCCTGCCCACCAGAAAGACAAGATCCAGCCTCATCCACCAGAACACAGGCACCAGTCCCCTCCACCAGGAAGCCTACACAAGCCACTGAACCAACCTTACCCACTGGGGACAGACACCAAAAACAACGGGAACTATGAACCTGCAGCCTGCGAAAAGGAGACCCCAAACACAGTAAGTAAAGCAAAACATAGCAGATGAAGGAGCTAGGTAAAAACCCAAAAGACCAAACAAATGAAGAGGAAATAGGCAGTCTACCTGAAAAAGAATTCAGAGTAATGCTAGTAAAGATGATCCAAAATCTTGGAAACAGAATGGAGAAAATACAAGAAACGTTTAACAAGGACCTAGAAGTACTAAAGAGTATACAAACAATGATGAACAACACAATAAACGAAATTTAAAATTCTCTAGAAGGAATCAATAGCAGAATAACTGAGGCAGAAGAACAGATAAGTGACCCGGAAGATAAAATAGTGGAAATAACTACTGCAGAGCAGAAGAAAGAAAAAAGAATGAAAAGAATCAAGAACAGTCTCAGAGACCTCCGGGACAACATTAAACGCACCAACATTCGAATTATAGGGGTCCCAGAAGAAGAAGAGAAAAAGAAAGGGACTGAGAAAATATTTGAAGAGATTATAGCTGAAAACTTCGTTAATATGGGAAAGGAAATAGTTAATCAACTCCAGGGAGCGCAGAGAGTCCCATATAGGACAATCTAAGGAGAAACACGCCAAGACACATATTAATCAAACGATCAAAAATTAAATACAAAGAAAAAATATTAAAAGCAGCAAGGGAAAAACAACAAATAGCATATAAGGAAATCCCCATAAGGTTAACAGCTGATCTTTCAGCAGAAACTCTGCAAGCCAGAAGGGAGTGGCAGGACATACTTAAAGTGATGAAAGGGAAAAACCTACAACCAAGATTACTCTACCCAGCAAGGATCTCATTGAGATTCAACAGAGAAATTAAAACCTTTACACACAAGCAAAAGCTAGGTCAGCACCACCAAACCAGCTTTACAACAAATGCTGAAAGAACTTCTCTAGACAGGAAACACAAAAGAAGGAAAAGACCCACAATAACAAACCCAAAACAATTAAGAAAATGGTAATAGGAACATACATATCGATAATTACCTTAAATGTAAATGGATTAAATGCTCCAACCAAAAGACACAGACTGGCTGAATGGATACAAAAACAAGACCAGTATATATGCTGTCTACAAGAGACCCACTTCAGACCTAGGGACACATACAGACCAAAAATGAGAGGATGGGAAAAGACATTCCATGCAAATGGAAATCAAAAAAAAGCTGGAATAGCAATTCTCATATCAGACAAAGTAGACTTTAAAACAAAGACTATTATAAGAGACAAAGAAGGACACTACATAATGATCAAGGGATCAATCCAAGAAGAAGATATAACAATTGTAAGTATTTATGCACCCAACATAGGAGCACCTCAATACATAAGGCAAGTTCTAACAGCCATAAAAGGGGAAATCGACAGGAACACAATCATAGTAGGGGACTTTTAACACCCCATTTTCACCAATGGAAAGATCATCCAAAATGAAAATAAATAAGGAAACACAAGCTTTAAATGATACATTAAACAGGATGGACTTAATTGATATTTATAGGACATTCCAGCCAAAAACAACTGAATTCACTTTCTTCTCAAGTGCTCATGGAACATTCTCCAGGATAGATCATATCTTGGGTCACAAATCAAGCCTTGGTAAATTTAAGAAAACTGAAATCATATAAAGTATCTTTTCCAACCACAATGCTATAAGACTAGATATCGATTACAGGAAAAAATCTGTAAAAAATACAAACACATGGAGGCTAAACAATACACTACTTAAAAACCAAGAGATCACTGAAGAAATCAAAGAGGAAATCAAAAAATACCTAGAAACAAATGACAATGAAAACACGACGACCCAAAACCTATGGGATGCAGCAAAAGCAGTTCTAAGAGGGAACTTTATAGCAATACAATCCTACCTTAAAAAACAAAATATCTCAAATAAACAACCTAACCTTACACCTAAAGCAATTAAAGAAAGAACAAAAAAACCCCAAGTTAGCAGGAGGAAAGAAATCATAAAGATCAGATCAGAGATAAATGAAAAAGAAATGAAGGAAACAGTAGCAAAGATCAATAAAACTAAAAGCTGGTTCTTTGAAAAGATAAACAAAATTGATACACCATTAGCCAGACTCATCAAGAAATAAAAAGGAGAAGACTCAAATCAATAGAATTAGAAATGAAAAAGGAGAAGTAACAACTGACACTGCAGAAATACAAAGGATCATGAGAGATTACCCCATGCAACTATATGCCAATAAAATGGACAACCTGGAAGAAATGGACAAATTCTTAGAAAAGCACAACCTTCCAAGACTGAACCAGGAAGAAATAGAAAATATAAACAGACCAATCACAAGCACTGAAATTGAGACTGTGATTAAAAATCTTCCAACAAACAGAAGCCCAGGACCAGATGGCTTCACAGGCGAATTCTATCAAACATTTAGAGAAGAGCTAACACCTATCCTTCTCAAACTCTTCCAAAATATAGCAGAGGAAGGAACACTCCCAAACTCATTCTACGAGGCCACCATCACCATGATACCAAAACCAGACAAAGATGTCACAAAGAAAGAAAACTACAGGCCAATATCACTGATGAACATAGATGCAAAAATCCTCAACAAAATACTAGCAAACAGAATCCAACAGCACATTAAAAGGATCATACACCATGATCAAGTGGGGTTTATCCTAGGAATGCAAGGATTCTTCAATATACGCAAATCAATCAACGTGATACACCATATTAACAAATTGAAGAATAAAAACCACATGATCATCGCAATAGATGCAGAAAAAGCTTTCAACAAAATTCAACACCCATTTATGATAAAAACCCTCCAGAAAGTAGGCATAAAGGGAACTTACCTCAACATAATATAGGCCATATATGACAAACCCACAGCCAATGGGTATTCTCAATGGTGAAAAACTGAAACCATTTCCTCTAAGATCAGGAACAAGACAAGGTTGCCCACTCTAACCACTATTATTCAACATAGTTTTGGAAGTTTTAGCCACAGCAATCAGAGAAGAAAAAGAAATAAAAGGAATCCAAATCGGAAAAAGAAGAAGTAAAGCTGTCACTGTCTGCGGATGACATGATACTATACATAGAGAATCCTAAAGATGCTACCAGAAAACTACTAGAGCTAATCAATGAATTTGGTAAAGTAGCAGGATACAAAATTAATGCACAGAAATCTCTTGCATTCCTATACACTAATGATGAAGAATCTGAAAGAGAAATTAAGGAAACACTCCCATTTACCACTGCAACAAAAAGAATAAAATACCTAGGAATAAACCTACCTAAGGAGACAAAAGACCTGTATGCAGAAAACTATAAGACACTGATGAAAGAAATTAAAGATGATACCAACAGATGGGAGATATATCATGTTCTTGGATTGGAAGAATCAGCATTGTGAAAATGACTATACTACCCAAAGCAATCTACAGAGTCAATGCAATCCCTATTAAACTACCAATGGCATTTTTCACAGAACTAGAACAAAAAATTTCACAATTTGTATGGAGACACAAAAGACCCCGAATAGCCAAAGCAATCCTGAGAAAGAAAAATGGAGCTGGAGGAATCAGGCTCCCAGACTTCAGACTATACTACAAAGCTTCAGACTATACTATAAATCAAGACAGTATGGTATGGTACTGGCACAAAAACAGAAATATAGATCAACGGAACAGGATAGAAAGCCCAGAGATAAACCCACGCACATATGGTCACCTTATTTTTGATAAAGGAGGCAAGAATATACAATGGAGAAAAGACAGCCTCTTCAGTAAGTGGTGCCGGGAAAACTCGACAGCTACATGTAAAAGAATGAAATTAGAACACTCCCTAACACCATACACAAAAATAAACTCAAAATGGATTAAAGACCTAAATGTAAGGCCAGACACTATAAAACTCTTATTAGAGGAAAACATAGGCAGAACACTCTGTGACGTAAATCACAGCAAGATCCTTTTTGACCCACCTCCTAGAGAAATGGAAATAAAAACAAAAATAAGCAAATGGGACCTAATGAAACTTAAAAGCTTTTGCACAGCAAAGGAAACCCTAAACAAGACGAAAAGACAACCCTCAGAATGGGAGAAAATATTTGCAAATGAAGCAACTGACAAAGGATTAATCTCCAAAATTTACAAGCAGCTTATGAGCTCAATATCAAAAAAACAAACAACCCAATCCAAAAATGGGCAGAAGACCTAAATAGACATTTCTCTAAAGAAGGTATACAGATTGCCAACAAACACATGAAAGACTGCTCAACATCACTAGTCATTAGAGAAATGCAAATCAAAACTACAATGAGGTATCACCTCACACCAGTCAGAATGGCCATCATCAAAAATTCTACAAATAATAAATGCTGCAGAGGGTGTGGAGAAAAGGGAACCCTCTTGCACTGTTGGTGGGAATGTAAATTGATACAGCCACTATGGAGAACAGTATGGAGGTTCCTTATAAAACTAAAAATAGAACTACCATACGACCCAGCAATCCCACTACTGGGCATATACCCACAGAAAACCATAATTCAGAAAGAGTCATGTACCACAATGTTCACTGCAGCTCTATTTACAATAGCCAGGACATGGAAGCAACCTAAGTGTCCATCGACAAATGAATGGATAAAGAAGATGTGGCACATATACACAATGGAATATTACTCAGCCATAAAAGGAAACAAAATTGAGTTATTTGTAGTGAGGTGAATGGACCTAGAGTCTGTCAAACAGAGTGAAGCAAGTCAGAAAGAGAAAAACAAATATCATATGCTAACACATATATATGGAATCCAAAAAAAAAAAAAAAAAGAAAATGGTTCTGAAGAACCTAGGGGCAGGACAGGAATAAAGACGCAGACGTAGAGAATGGACTTGAGGACCTGGGGAGGGGGAAGGGTAAGCTGGGACGAAGTGAGAGAGTGGCATGGACTTATATATACTACCAAATGTAAAATAGATAGCTAGTGGGAGGCGGCCGCGTGGCGTGGGGAGATCAGCTCGGTGCTTTGTGACCACCTAGAGGGGTGAGATAGGGAGGGTGGGAGGGAGACGCAAGAGGGAGGAGATACGAGGATATATGTATATGTATAGCTGATTCACTTTGTTATAAAGCAGAAACTAACACACCACTGTAAAGCAATTATACTCCAATAAAGATGTTAAAAAATAATAATCATAATTTTAAGCAATTTATTTGGGTTAAGGATCATACATACATTAGTTTTTATAGAGAATAAGTGAGCCAACCTGTAATGTACTTACACTATACTTGATACATAATGAGCCTTCAATGAACATTAGCAATTTATTCATTATTATTGTTTATATTTCCTCATCTGGACATTGTTCAAATCTTTAATTCATATCTAACTTTTTTCAGACACCCCGCCCCCCAAATAAGAAACTGTATCTCAAGTTTATTGACAAATACCTGAATACACTTAATTCCACACAAGCAGCTATTATACAAAACACTGTGTTATACAAAAAGCTATTATACAAAACCTATCATATAGGTTCTAGGGGAAAAATACAATCACAAATAATGCATCTCCCTGATCTCAAAGAGTTCACACAAAGGTTACTTGCTGAGCCTTCTGCGGGAAATTATAGGCTTGGTCAATACAGTAAAAAACTATTTTGGAAACAATGCATCCACTGTAGAGCTGCAAGAAACTTGAGAATGCATCTAGTCCTGCTAGAAACACCAGCTCTGGTGGGCAGTTACTAGGTTGTGGAGGTCAGGTGGATCCTGTGGTCCAATAAATTATGAGAAATGTGGTCAGAAACAAAGTTGGACAAGATGCTGTACTCCCGGGCTTCTTCCTTCTAATAGCTCTCAAGATGGTAATGCTCACCATGAATATTTAAAGACAGGTACAAGGGACAGGGTGTTCAGAATTTCTCAAATTTGACCAAGAACACATTTTAGAGCAGCAGATTACAACCATAAAAAATCCAGCTAGTCCCAAGCCCCACTCTCCTCTTTAACTCACGAAGAAGCTGGGGCCCAGGGGCACAAGTGACTTTTCTAAGGGTCAACTGTGAGTGGAAAGGCTGAGGGTTCACCCTGAACTTCACCCTGTCAGAATGTGCGTTTTTACACTCTACTGCTTTGCCTCAACTCAATTTGGTGGGGGAGGGGAATGGGGGCGGGGGAGATAGGAAGGGCCGGGCCACACAAACCCAAACGGGAAATCTGATTCCTGTGTGGTTAATGGCCATCAAACATCGCTTCTTTTCTTTTCTTCCATCCCCTTTCAATACAGGTCAAATTTCATAACCAAAAAAAGAAAGAAAAAAAAGTCTCTATATGAGTCCAACAAGAAATCTAGTGTATTATTTTCTTACATTTACACTTTATTTTTAACCTCCCTACCCCACCTCCCCAAAATGGTACTACTAAGCATGATCAATCTACCTTGTAAGGCTGACTTTCACCATGTTCCAAAATCACATCTACCATCAAACACTGGTCCCTTTCCTAATGGGTCCAATTTAGCACAGAGGCTAATCCTCAAAATAACCAGAAACGTCTAAGGATGTTACAGAACCAAACTTGGGTCCACGTATCTGTGCAAAGTAAAGCCAATCTACTGACACTGGGTTATGGTGAAGGAAAATGCAGCCTTTATTGTAAGGTGCCAGACAAGGAGTCCGGGGCTGCCAATGCTCAAAAAACCCCGAACTCCTCGACGGTTTTGGGGAAACAGTTTTTTTTAGGCAAACTTTGGGGGGCAGGTCTGCAGGGTGTGTGCCCTTCCTCTGATTGGTTGGTGGTGAGGCAACAGGGTGGTGTTCCAACAATCTCAACCATCAGCCTTCTGGTTCCAACCAGTCTGGGGCCCACGGGCCTGAAGTTACCACCCTCCACCTGGGTGGGGGGCCTTAGTTCCCGTAAAAGAGATCAGAGATCCCTTCAGGAGAAACCAGGGCCCCCTGACTGATGGCTGCACTATTTGTTCCTTGACTGCCTTTCCTTTGTTTCTGCATTCCCTCCCTCCTCTAAGTAGTAACTATTTGAATCTGACCTTTGGAACTCAGGGAAGGTCTAGGAGGCTAAAATCTTTTCCCTACAAGCAAGAAGTGGTGGGGCATGGAAAGGCTTTGTACTTGGGAGGGCTCCACAGGGTCCTGCTTTCATGGATACCAAACAAGGTGTTCAAAGGCACTCATTTTGATTTGTGCATGTGTTTGAAAATCTTGTATTTTTTTTTTTTTTTTCCTTTTTTGGCCGGGCTGTGCGGCATGCAGGATCTTAGTTCCCCGACCAGGGTTCCCCTGCATTGGGAGCGTGGAGTCTTAACCACTGGACCGCCAGGGAAGTCCTGAAAATCTTGTATTTTTATAGCCATGCCTATTTTCAGGGAACTTGCAAGTTCTCTGATAAAAGGCAATCAACACAATATTGTCAGGTTGACTATAGTGTACTTTTAAAATACTTCAGCAGAGCCAGTAAGATGTAAATGTGCTGATTTTCATCTATACCTGGGAGCTACAGAGGTCAAGAGCCCTAAACAGGAACACATTCCTGGGACAGCCGCACTCTAGTGGCAGCTACTACGAGTGCTTCAGGTATTTTCACTGCAAACCAGAGGTTTTGTTAATTAGCAGGAGTGTTAGAACTGGATCTTCCTGGGTGAAGCTAATGACTTTGATTAACAGGGCATTTGAGAAAAGAGTCGACAAAGATGAGATCAGGATGCTCCGTCTATGTGGATGGATTAGGGATATTCTAGAGGCACGTCCTACGCTTACATCCAAAGGACACATAAGCCTGGCAAGTCGAATAGCCTGGGATGGTGCCCTGGGAGCATTCCTGGGTCCAGCTGCTGATTCCAGAAAATTCGTGATTACTTGACTGCAACATGATGATGGTCAGCTGAATCCTGCTGGAATGTCTGACACCTGTGCCTCAAGTCAACCTTTTGCGGGAGAGGCAGTCAGAGCCCCAAGACAGGACACAGCTGACCTGGACTGGCTTTTTAACCTTCACCTGCCCAGAGAACTGCAGCCCTCCACCAATCTCTGCCTGCCAAAAACACCCAAACTGGCTTGTATGGGTGCACGGGCAACAGCAATGACGTGGCTAGTGAATGAAAGAAAGGGAAGCCACATGACTTAAAGCATTTACCTGTCCCAGAGCAAAGGGCTGACGACAAGATTTCTTGAAGTTCCATGGCTTTTTGTGCTTGTTTTTTAAAGTGTTCAAAGTGGTTTGTTTAAAGGAAGTTTAATGTACACATTTCAAGGGAAACAAGACACAGCATTCAATTCTTTCCAGAGTTTGAGCACTTAGTTTTACTCTAATAGCAGTTTTATTTTCCACTGAGTGAGCTACAGGAGCGTATCATGGGGAAGAGGCAGTTTTAGATTAAAGTTTACAAGGAAAGCAAGTTTTCAGACTGTCCTATGTGTGTGGCGGGGTCGGGGGGGAGGAGAGACACAGCAGTTTGACTCAAAGTTTTTAATGATAAGCTTGCAAAATTTTTACTACAAACACTAAGAGTAAAAGCTTTAAGTACCTTCAATATATGTATATTTCTTTAACAATTACATGTACTACTGTACATATGTACCTTAAATGATGTGCATTATGAAACAAAAAGGTGGCGCAAGAGGAAATAAAACCTATTAGCTTAGTCACTTAGGGCACAAGAGTTCTTGCTCACTACAAATTTTTATTAATATTTGTAATGAAAGCAATATATTAAATATGCTTCATTATTTTTGAAAACCCCCAATTACTTTGCGATCCAGCGCTTGAATGACTGCTTCCAAGCTCACTGTACTGTAACATTTTGCTTTAATGGTTGTCTGGGGTGACAGGGATACACTGGAAAAACAGCAGAACACACTTAGCTCTGCTTCCCAAATCGTGATACTTTTCTGTCTATTGACCAATTATAAAAAGCTCCTTGATGAGATTCAACTGGTAAAGTTTCAATCAGTCGTTCTTGCAAATTAGTCTCAGGTGTCACATTTTTATAAATTCAACAAATAGATTCAAAACTTACTGATATTCTTCACCTAAAACATTTTAACAGGTAGACAATTCTGTTTCCAAGTTTTTAAAAGTTTTTTCTGGGACTTCCCTGGTGGTCCAGTGGTTGAGACTCCACGCTTCCACTGCAGGGGGCGCGGGTAAGAATCCGCCTGCCAATGCAGGGGACACGGGTTCGCCCCCTGGTCCGGGAAGATCCCACACGCGGCGGAGCAACTAAGCCCCTGCAAGCCACAGCGACTGAGCCCACGGGCCTAGAGCCCGTGCTCCGCAACAAGAGAAGCCACCGCAATGAGAAGCCCGCGCACCACAACGAAGAGTAGCCCCGCTTGCCGCAACTAGAGAAAGCCCGTGCGCAGCAACAAAGACCCAACTCAGCCAAAAATAAAAAATTAATTAATTAATTTTTAAAAAATAAATAAAATAAAAATAAAAAGTTTTTTCTTTTGGGAAGGGGAGGGTTTTGATAACTCACAAATCTACCATATTTCTTGGCAACATGTTCACATCCTAATGCAAACGTTTTCCAAATGGTTATTTCCAAATGCCTCTGTAGCATAAATTTCTTCTGAAAAGCAGTCACTCCCCCTCTTCTTGTGAGAATTTCACACTTATCTTGGATTGTTCCTGCTCTCCAAAGTAGCTGCAACTACTGACAGGCACAGCAAAACTGGGAAAGGGCAGCAAATCTGGAAACCTTGTCTTTTGTTAAAAAAAGATGCAGACACCTGTAAACTCAACCGCTCTTAGGTGGGTGCCGGGAAGAGAACCAGGGATGCTGAGTGGTGCGAAGATGGTCACGCTCCCTCCCCAGAGCATTATAAAGGATGGTAAAGCATCTACCACCTGAAGCTGCAATTCTCTCATGCCCTGACACACATCCAACAAGGTGAATGCTCAACTTCAGCTCCCGTGGCTGAGAATCAAATCTCAGGACACCTGTAACCCACTCACCGCTAAGTCTCAGTTCACTGTTGGAGAGATGCCGTGATTTAAAGCCTTTGTGTTGATAAAACAACTACATAACTCAATGATACCCTGTCACTGGCAAATTGCAACACTTCACAATATGCTTAAGGGCGAGGTGAGGGGGGCCCCACCTGGGCGAGGAATCCCAGCCTCCTCCTCCTCCTTAGGAAATCACACTCCTCGCACAGGATAGCAGATCCAGAAGGCACCACTGGCAACACAGACTTCAACTAGTAAGACAGCTTGGTTTCCTTCTTAAATATTTACAAAATTATGAATAGAAGGTCTTATACTTTCCTTCAACACCCCCACAGAATCGTCATTCGCCTCCTGCTTTGGATGCCAATCTATTTCGTTCATAATGGTCTCAACCTAATTGTTCTTACACAATAGGCAAATACAGTAAATTCCAGGTAATAGGCTGGAGCTCAATGGGGCAGAATGGCTTTAAATGGTCTGGTAGCCGAGGGAGTGGCTCTCACCTTGGCTGTACACATGTTGGAACTACCGGGGAGCTTTCCAAGAATACCGATCCCCCTCCCTGAGATTTGATGGAATTGGTCTGGAGTTTGACCTGAGTGGCAGGAATTTTAAAAGCTCCCAAGTGTTCCTAATGTATAGTCAACATTGAGAACTTGGACATGTACCTGCGCATTGAGGAGGGAGCCTGGGAAGACCCTTCCCCTCCAGAAGCCTCCCCCCCACCCCAGGGGCCTTGATGTCCATCAAAATAAGCTCTCAGGTGAGCATTAATGCCTTTAGTCATCAAGCATAAGGTGAAAGGTGGGAAATGATTTGAAGAAAAGGTAGTAAGAGGCTATTTCAGGTACGTGGGGCTGAGGTGTTTTTTACAACACTTCTGACACCAAATGCGGGGTTTTTTCCTCCTGACGCCCACCAATTCTGACACCAACTGGGTACTCAACCATTCAGTTCAATTCTGTCACGAACTAGCTGGAGTCAGCCCAGACCCCACAGATTAAGGGCTCAGTCCCACAAGACTGCCCGCACTTCAGTCATCAGCTGCAAATGGGGTACCCAGGCAAATTATAAATTTGGGGGTTCCGTGAATTCAGCGTTTCTCATGACACCCCAACCCCAGGTTCAAAAATTTGCTAGCACAGCTAGGATTCCAGAAAACACTTTACTTACTACTACAGTTCATTAGAAAGCATACAACTCAGCAACAGCCAAAAGGAAGAGATACATAGGGCAAGGTATAGGGGGACGGGTGCCGAGCTTCCTGGCTTCTCCTCCCAGCAGGCTGCCCCTGCTCAGCACCTTGATGTGTGCAGCAACCCAGAAGCTCTCCAAACGGTGTTGTTCAAGTGTTTTTATAACCCAATCCCTAGCACCTCCTCCCCTTCCCAGAGGTCACCGTGTGGGGCTGAAAAGTTCCAACCCTCTTAATTACTTGGTCTTTCTAGTGACCAGTCTCATCCTGAGGCTACCTAGGGTCCCTTCTTACTCCCACATCCTCAGCCTCTCCCATCTCTACTAGAAACTTCCCAACAGCATCAGAATACGTTCAAGTTTCTTCAATCTCAATTTGAAAAAACAAGCCAAAAAGAAACAAGCAAAGAGTGGGCCACAGACACCATATTTCCTCCCTACCCCGCAGATATACCTGGCTTCTCAGTCTTAACCAATTTCTCCTCTTCATCCGAGCACAATGATCAAACTCTCCAGGACCAGCCCCCTCCGCTTCTCATTCTACACCCCTCTTTGGATGATCTTCTTTAAGCATCTCATGCTCTGACAGACTGAGCTAGCGGAGCACTGGAGGATCTTTTTCATATGCAATGATTATTTGCAATACCTCCCAAATATGTCATTTCCACCCCAGATCTCTTTCAGGAGTTCCCGTTGCCTACTCCCTGACTCCACCTGGACGTCTCACAAGCAAACAGATATGAATGGAATTACCTTCCCTCTCCCACCCTGTACCAACCCACTCCTCCTCTAGTGCCTTCAACCATAAATGGTTTCACCATCCTATCCCACTCAGGTATTTATGCCAAACTTTTAAATCATCCTTGATACCTCCCTATCAACTATATCCAAATAGTCACTACCTTCTTACTGATTTTTAACTACAAACTCAATGTCTCTCTCCCTCTCTCCCTCCCTCCCAAGCGCCCCCTCTATCCCTGGGTGACTGAAAAGCCTTTGCACTATTGCACCCAATTCTCCCCCTCCCCAGGGTAGCCGCATATGACTGCACAGGCTGTGCCCACACAAAGTGACTGGCTCAGGGGGCTGCCTTTAGGCCCGATCTGGTGGGACAAGCAGTACATCTTTTCTAATTGGTCCACCCAGAAGGGAAGCCTTTTTCTGGTTTGCACAAAGGCACTGTATATGCCAACAGGGCTTACCCCTCCAAACACAGCAGTGACGATATCATTTTTAAAACCCAAATCTAATCATCTCATCTCCCATTTGAAAGCTTTCAATGAGATCTCCCTACCTTTTCATTAAAGTCCAAAGTTCAAAAAATGACCCGAGGCCTCATCCCAAGCCACGTTCCTTCCTTGGTCTCAACCATTTCAGCCTGGAACTTTAAACCCTAATTCACCTGACTACTTCCTTCTCATTTTTAAGGCCTCATTTTAAATATCTCTTTTTAGGTGGACCTACCCTGAGTAATCCCCTCCCCTAAACTAGGTTAGGTCCCCAGGTTAAATGTTCTCTGGACATCTGTGCTTTTCTGAAGTACCACTTATGACTGTGATTGCCTGTGTGACTACGTGCTGGTCAGCCCCCTGCCCACCCCCAACCAGCCACTAGACTAAATGGTTCATAAAGGCAGGGACCCTCTATCCCATTCACAGCTGTAGCCCCAGAGCTGACAATGCCTGGCATCCAACAGGTGCTCAGTAAATAGCTGTTCAATGAGTAAACAGGTGCAGGTGCCCAGGTCCCTCGCAAACCATCTGGCTCCCTCTTTAGCAAAAGAATAATTAATCATGGGAGGAAGTTCGTAGTAAATTTAGTGCACTGATTATCAAATACACATAGACTCCTGATTGGAAATATTTGGACAATCAAAGAATCAGAAATTCTGGGTGCTTCATGGCAGCAGGAACACTTCTCTGGATTTGCATTTGTGACCACAATCCTCTTTTGAGCTATGGACAGAGTTTTACCAGGGCCAGTTTCCTGTGTGCTGTTGCACAGGACCCTGAGCTTTGCTTAGCGCTCAGCTGTCTGTCACCACCCTGAAATTCTTCATAATATTTAAACAAGGGGCCCCACAAATCATGTAGCCAGTCCTGAGTCTTACAAATTAGTCTGATTTCTCTAAGGATGCATCGTTTATAACCAGGGCAATGTTTTCAACCTCCCAAGGTCTAAAAAAAGAGGATTATACTTGCAGGACATTTTTTCTTCTGATAAGCAATATCATATATTACTTAGCGTTCTCCTTCATAAAATTAGGATATCTCAGACTACAGAAACACATGGTTGTCCTAGTTACTGCTGTTAGGCAAAAAGTTTTAAATTTCTTTTAAAACTAAATTCCACTTTGAACATGGTTTAGATTGAGTCTCTCTTTTAAAATTTTTGCTTAAAATTTTTTGTTTGTTGTTCTAATATTAGGGATTGTGTCAATTTTTTCAAATCAATAACCATGGTCCACTGATACTCCATCACCTTAAAAAAAAACTGAAAGACAATGAGCACACTAAAGAGAAAAATGAAAACTGCTGTATAACTCCTTTTTAGCTTCCACATTTTAAACTTTAGAAATTTAACAGCTGCATCAAACACTTGAGATTTCTTTGGCGATAAAACCTGGCAGAATACACGTGGCCATTCACGAAGAACACTGGTTTAGTCATCTTTATTATAAAAATATTTTAAATGTCAGATGTTTAAACTTTACCAATAGCTTCTCTAGTCATTAGAAGTTTAAAGTTAACTGTGTTTAGTATACAGTTTAGTTAATAAACATCTAGAGCATTTTAACTATTGCTGCATGTTTTTCTCAACTGGGTGACTCTGTTCCCCAGGGGACATTTGGCAATGTCTGGAGACATTTTTGGTTGTTATAACTAGATGGAGGGGGGACTTCCCTGGTGATCCAGTGGTTAAGACTCCGCCTTCCAATGCAGAGGACCCGGGTTTGATCCCTGGTTGGGGAACTAAGATCCCACGTGCCACGGGGGCAACTAAGCCCACACGCCACAACTACTGAGCCCCTGTGCTCTAGAGCCAGAGCGCCACAACTAGAGAGAAGCCCGCGCACCACAACAAAGAGCTCGCGTGCCGCAACTAAGACCTGTCGCAGCCAAATTAATTAATTAGTTAATTAATTAAAAAAAAAAAAAACCTAGACGGAGGCGACTGCTGGCATCCAGTGAGTCAAGCCAGGGACACTGCTACACATCTTACAATGCACAAGACAATCCCAACAGGAAATTATCTGGCCAAAAATGTCAAAAGTCCCGAAATTGAGAAACTCTGGTCTAAGCGTACATGTGTTTGCTACAGATAGGCAAAAGGACATATGACAACCTGAAGCCATGCCTCCTGTGTCAAAGCCACGGTGGTTAAAAGTACAGACGGGCCCCAGGAGAAAGACCAGATTTATAAGAATAGTCATTTGGGAACTCCCTTTTTAAGGTAGGGAGTAAGGCATCTGACATCCTGAGCTAGAACCATGAATAAACAGTAACAAAATTCCTTGGTTGGCCCAAAAAAGACTACTTTCCTCAATGCAGCTACACTAATGTACACTTCATAGAAAAGAGAAATTGAGATTCAGAAGAGATCATTTGCAATAGTATTAATTTGTTTCCTACCACCTCATTTCATGAAAAATGTACAATATATACATCATAGGTCAGAATTTTTCATTCACTTGAGAATGTGATCACCAGGTATAGCAGTTTCTAAGAGATTTGAAAACAGATGATGCAGCATGAACCAAATTTGATTTGATTTCTTGTGTTTTAAAAAAGAAAAAAGAAGAGCCAATATTTAAAATCCCTTTCTACATATTTTTTAATAAAGATTTTTTCAGTTATTGGGTGGGGGAGCTCTGGTCACATTGGGCCAGAATTCCTGCACAGTTATAGGGAGGAAATGGCCGATACCCACCCAGGTGTTGGCAGGTCCTCTGCAGGTCATCTGGGACCAATCAAGGTCCATTTAGCTCTCCCCACACATTACTTGCTCGGTGCCTGTAAATCTGTTGATTTCATTTTGTAAATAGTTGATAGTTCTCAAGAAAAACATTTTCCTTAGTGTTAAGCGGCTAAATTGCAAATGGAAAAGAAGAAACTAGTGACTTGAAGCAGTCCCATAATTAATCAAGAATGAACTATAATTAATGAAGAATGGAAGGGCCAAGGCTGAGAAGGCTCTTTCCAAGGTCAGGCTGAAGCAAAGGCAGAGGAGCTGACAGGAACCTTTAAACCCTCACCAAGAAATGGGGAAAACAAACAAACAAACAAAACTTCTTTCATCTATCAATAAAACTGAGTAAAAGTAAATTCGCCGTATATTACATTGTTTTTAAACATAGAGGAGTTAGCCATTTCTGAGAACTCAAAATCTTCCCAGAACTACCATCCTGAAGGCCTGCAAAAAATCCATTAAGCAACAGCAGAGAGCCACAGAGCCCGCATTTTCCTTCTTGCCCTAACTGAAATCTGTTACCAAATACTCCGGCAGGGGGGCTTGTTTGGAACTGCCTGGGTTCCTAGCAGGTAATGTACACTGATCTTTAACAACCATTCAGCCCTCCTCCTTCCCTTTATAAAACAAATCTGCCTTTCAGAACAGCTCTAAAAGAGGGGCAGAATGCCCCAGAAGAGCACGCAAGTCCCTGACCGGATGCCTCACCTACCCCTCACCAAATGCAGACCATGCTTTCTGTGAACACTGTATATCTTCCCAATTTGCCTCTTGTCCTACTAATTCTAAAATGAAGACTCTCTTCTCTCTAAAAAGAAATCACAAAGCCAAGGGTGTGCAGGATGCCAGGTGATACAAGACTCACCTCCAACCGGGCAGCCCTAAGGCCGAGGCTGGACCTACAAGCGACCTCATACAACGGGAAAGATGAGACGTGTGTAGCAGGCAGGGGTGCCTGTGTTTTGCTCGGCGTCCAGCGAAAGGGCTGCAAGGGGGGAAAAGAGCTGTGAGCGAGAGCTTCTTCCACCTTAAAAGCTAATAAACAAAAATTGGAAATATTTAAATCAGAAATTGGGTGCTAACAACACAAAACCAAAAAGAAACCGAGGAAGGGAGTAGAATGAGTTTAAGAAGAATCACCTGTTTCATGATAGACTCAGCAGCGCACGTTTCCTAGACTTGGCGTGAAGGATAGAGAGGGAACAGGAAGATGGGGAGACGCGTGAGGGCTTCAGAGCCCTTGAGTAGCGTCTCTTTTCCAGTGGTTTGCCCCAGGGTGAGTCATTTATTATCCTGGCGTAGGCTTCTTTTTCAGTAGAATGGGGGTAATAAATGCCTCTCTGCAGGGCTACAGTTAGGGTTAAATGAAGTTAAAGCCTCTGGGACAACAATGATAACTGTTCGCTCCCTGACTATCCACGCCCGCAGCCGCCAACTCCGATTCCTAAGCTCCTATTCGCTACGTGGACCAGGGGGAAAGAGACCAGAAAAAGTGGCTTCCAGATGACACTGGGAACCAGAGTCCTAGCTCCAGGCTCCCCGGACCGGACAGAAGAGTAGGGTCGAGGCAGGGCGCCCTGCACCATCCCCGGCCCCGGGCGCACAAGCTCGAAACCGATGCCCACCGCGCGTCCTCTTTCTCCTGCCCCGGCTACGCTTCCTCTTCCCCGGCGGAGCTGACCCGGCTCGGGGTAGCGAAGTCCTGGCTAAGACCCCGCTCCCTCCCTCCAGCCCATCCTTCCCCTTTCCTCCCCTGCAGCCAGGCAGCCGAGCAGGGACCTGATAGGGAGTTAGTTACCAGCAGCGAGCGCCTGGTCCCGAGAACGCTGGAAGGTGCTGGGCCGCGCGGATACGCTCCTCGCCTGGCGTTACGCTGCGCTGGGCTGCGCCGGTGGCGCTGGAGGACCTCGCCGCCCGGCCTCGGGCCGCCCACCCGCGCGCCACGCCCCTCGGGCCGCCCCTCTAGGCCCCGCCCAGCGCATCCCCGCCTAGCCGGCTTCATGGGCCTCGCCCGCCTCGCCCACCTCTGCTCTTGCAGGCGCCTCGGGCCACCCGGCAGAGGTCAGCACACCCTCAGGGCGTTTCCGTGGTCTGGGCGGAGGGCTGGACTCCGCGTGCTTCCTCTCTCTGCTTCCTCAGGTTGGCCCGGGTTCTTAGTTGGGAGAACCGCGTAAGGACTGGGCACGTGAGTGGAGTTTTTTATACCCCCTTCCTCGGAGGCAGGAAACGCGGGAAGCGCTGTCTTCTCTGATTTTAAAAATAAAAATAGGTTTTATAACGAAAAAGCAAAAAAAATTAATGCTAAGGCTCTTTACATCATGTTAAAGTTTAGAGGTGACCGTGTAGTTTTTTTTCCCTGATGAGCTTTGCTTACTAAATTTAGCATTTTAAAAAACTCATTACATTCGTGTGCATTTTCACATGAAAACTAAAATTAAATTAAATTGTGGAACAATCCTCAATGCTATGCAAAGTAGAAAGCACCTCTCTCCTGCCCTCATTGCCCGTAGCATTGTGTCAATTATAAAAGTCCGCACAATCTCCCTTGCGGCAAGAGGAATATTGTGTACGTGTTTTCTTCCGTTGAATTTTTAACTCCTGGAGCGCAGAACAGGTTCTTACTTATCTTCATATCACTTATTCATTCAACACATATGTACTGAAAAAAATGAAGGAACTTAATGGATACACAGTCACTTCCCTGCCCACAGGGTCCTGCTGGAGCTGTAGGGTAAAGCTGAGACCTTGTTAGTGGGTGGACTTCCCTGTAACAGGAGGCTTGCCTGGTGTCCACCATTCTGAGGAAAGGAGGTCATTGCTCACGGGAGACGCGTGAACACAGAGAGCAGGGCCGGGAAGCACTGAGTATCTGAAGCTCATCTTCTTGGGCTTTGGTCTTGATGAGATTAGATGCCCTAGGGACAGGGTTAGCTGTATAGACACGTCCACACAAAGCAGAGGATGACAGTGCCCAGTAAGTGGAGCATAAATTTGCCTCACTGCACAGCACACAGGTTTCACGTTAACCCACCTGTCTTTTATGAACACCTGGCCTTTTCTCTTCTAGACGTTGGAATATTCTGGGAGGAGTGCTCTGGACTCAACTCCTCCCCACCCCTGTGCCAGAGTGTTGCTGGGCGAAGCAGGACCATGCAGGTCAGCTGTACTGACAATGGCGGAGTCACTAGTGAAATATTCCTGGGGGAAGGTAAATCTTGCCTCTTCCCTGAGGAGATTCCTCCTCCAATGATAATCTTGGAACATCTTGCTTTCATCTTATTTAAGAATCTTCTTAATGCGTTCTGTGCAAGACCTAGAACAAGGGGAGCTCCTTGTTCATGAACCTCTTTTAAGCGTGGTTTATATTTTTATCATGGAAACAAAAGTATGAACCCAAAATATCTTCTGCAAATATACACAGAATTTACATTTTGGTCAGAACTAGAAAAAAAGTAATTGCAATTTTTTTTTCAATCTATTGCTAATCCAGATGACCTTTTTTACTAAAGGACAGAATTATATTTTTTAATTCCTTAAGTAAAGCCATCGTGAAGTCAGTTATGCTAAAACCTTAATACTGCATTATGAAATTAAGTTCATAAATTTTATTAATTCAGTGTTTGAAACTAAGCCTGTCACTTCTTTCCACTAGACTAAACATGTTTCCTCCATCCTCACTTGACCAGTTTTTTATTTACTGTGCTTACATCAAGAATATTTTAAGTTTGTTTTTAATTGTCAATACTTAGTATTCCTATTTAGGGGAGCAGAATATGCCACCCCAAAATATGCCTCTTGGGCACAAGGATCATTTTAAACTGGTTATTTTTAAGAAACTGAGACACAAGAGAAGCTCTGGAAACTAAGTACTGTAAAAGTTACCCTTTTGTAAAGATATTTTTATATATAAGGGAAATCACCCTTTGTGAGGGTATCTCCCTCCCTCTACTAGGAAGAGGGGGAAAGACCAAACCTCTAAAACTCTTATCAATGCAGCACAATGTTCCTTTTGTTTACTGTGTGTTTTTGTGTGTTTTTTTTTTTGATAACTGCTCAAAGTGACTGTCCCCCTACTCCACCCATCTTCTTTTGTCTTTAGCTGAAGATGGTATTTAAGGTGAGGACTTGCGCCAATTGGGGAAATTACTCAATTTTACTGGGCCTTTCCCATGTATATGTGTTATAAACTTTTGTTTGTTTTTCTCCTGTTAATGTCTTGTGTCAATTAAATTATTAAGCCAGCCAAAGAACCTAGAAGGGGAGAAAGAAAAATTTTCCTCCCGTATGCTTACAAGACTACTCTTTAATTTCTAAAGGGCTGATCAAATTTGCTTGCCCTTGAGTTATCTACTCATATCATTAAACATTTATATCTTTAAAAAAGAGAAATAAAATGTGCAGATCTTATAACCCAGCAATTCTACTATTTGGCATAAACTCAGCAGTTGTATTGTCTAATGTGGTAGCCACTAGCCACATGTGGCTACTGAGCCCATGAAATGTGTCTGGACTGCGTTGAAACATGTGGTAAGCGTAAAATACACAATCAATTTTGAAGACTTCATATGAAAAAAATTTTAGTATCTAAATTTATTTTAAAATATTGATTATATGTCAAAATGATAACATTTTGGCTATATTATTTTAAATATTATTTTTAAAAATTTTAATTAGGAAAAAATGAAAGGTGAATAAAATTTGTCACTAGTATTACCTAACGGAACTTGGGTTCACTCACCCTCCACACAGCAAAGCCAATCTCCTGACACCTGGTTGTGGTGAAGGAAAGTACAGCATTTATTGCAGTGTGCTAAGCAAGGAGAACTGGCAGCTCATGCTCAAAAGACCTGAACTCCCTGATGGCTTTCAGGGAAAGGTTTTTAAAGGCAACATTTGGGGTGAGGGCTGCAGCTCATGGACTTTTTTCTGATTGGTTGGTGGTGATGTTTCTGGAGTCTTAATCAACCTTCTGACTCCAACCAGTCTGGGGTCTACTGTTTGTGGTCAGCATGTAGTCACCATCCCCCACCTGGGTGGGTGCGGTTCTTAGTTTCTGCAGAACAATTCAAAGATATATGCCAGATTGTTATGTATACCCCTCGAAGAGGAACTAACGCTCTGTTTTCTTGCTGAACTATTGTTTCTTGACTGCTTTTCCTTTGTTTCTGCATTCCCTCACTCCCCTAATTGGTAACTGCTTGAGTCTGCTCTTTGAAACTCAGGAGGCCTAGTAGCCTTTTTCTACAAACGAGAAATGTTAACGCAAGTTCGTGAGCCCTACACACAGTGAAGCTAAACAAACTGAAACATCGTAGTTTGGAGCAGAGAAAGGTTTATTGCAAGGCCATGCAAGAAGACGAGGTGGCTCATGCCCTGAAAAGTCTCGAGCTCTCTGAAGAGTTTTGGCAAAGCATTTTTAAAGGCCAGGAGAAGGGGGATCCCAGGGTACGTGATCAGCTTGTACACAGTTCTCTGATTGGCTGATGGTGAGGCAGCAGGGTAGCATCACAGGGGTTAACATCAGTCCTTAGGCTCCAGGAGGCCTGGGCTATGTGCTTATGGTCAGCAAGTAGTTCTTCCATTTGGAGGGGGTGGGTTCACATCGCAAAACAACTCAGGAAATTTGCATCAAATACTATTATCTAGGTACTTCAGAGAGGAGCTAAAGCAGAGGATATGGGGAAAGGCCTGTCCCGGGAAGGCCGCATAGGGTCCTGCTCAGTTACAATTCCCCCTTTTCTTTGATACCCCTCAATCTTGAGGAAGAACAAGTTTTGAACAGGAAAAGGAATAAAGGTTCAGATAGAGAGGTTAATCATAAACTTGAGAGAGTTACCCACAGGGTCCTGCTTGTTACAATTATTCCGGCAGACACTGCTTTGAGAATGGCTGGTGGCTTCTCCAGTTTTACTTCCAGATGCATTTCTCTCCTCAATGGCCAAAGCAGATGTCACCATTAGTGATTTTAATGCTTTTCTAGAATGAGAAGATGCAAGAATTTGGGCTCATAAAGTCTTCTGAAAATATCTATCTGAAGGCCTGTTCTGCCAGTTTTTCCCAGAGCACGGAGTGTCTCATTCCTGATCTCCACCCTGAACTCCTTTCAGGGGGCGTTGAAGGTCAGCAGCTGCAGTGGAGAGGTAGATGGAAAGTGTCAATTTTCAGCTGGCAGGGCCCCTTCATGGTCATAAATTTGACTATGGTTTTGGGGGCACTTTATGACCATTTCATCCCATGGTGCTAGGAATGCTCATTCCCAGGTCTAGCAAAGGTTTCATTGGTACACCACTCAATGTGCTAGCACTGGACTAGGCCTTAGTGCCAAAACTCTCCAGACCTCCTGTCTTACTAGCCTCTTATGGTCCAGGAAAATATTCCCTCTCATTGCTTCGTCTCATATCTAGAGTTTCACTATTACAACCGTTGATCTTATATGGAACTATATATTATTTTATCCGAGGCTCAGTCACACATCTGTTAATCCAAGAAAGAACAAAAAGGCAATATAGGTTATAAGTTGTTGCAAATATCTCCTGGTTTTGGGCAGACTCAGGAGGGGATATGTTCATTTCTTCTTTCCTGCAGCCATTCACAGGTGGGCTGGGTCAGGATGTTCCCTGTGAGCTGAACAAAGGTATTCTAGTTTAACATTCAAGCGTGGGGACAGGGTTCCCTGAGATGGACCATTATGTATACTTTAAGCTATAGGCAACATCTCTTTAGTGATGAACTTGTAGCAAAAGCAATAGAATACAAAGGTTAAAATAAAAGAAGCAGGTCTAATATGGAGTCAGATTTGTTCTTCCCTATTACAGTTCCCGACTGTCAATGTCCATTCCACAGTCTTGTGGGGAAAGGGGCAATGACCGCTCTTATCTACTTCCTGCTATATGGGGGCAATGGAAGGTGATTGTGGAATGGAATTGATCAGCCTTGGGCAGGGAATATTAAACCCCTTAGCCTTGTTGTTATCTAATTTGTAGTTGGACCTATCTATTAATTTTAACTTTCTGCCTGAGTCATAACTATACTTAGGGGGAAAGATTTCCTTGTATCTGGATGAACACAGATTAAAAGCCAGTAATATTTTAGGCAAAATCAAAAAATTACAACCATATTCATCAGTTTACTTAGTCCTTTATAATTAGTCCTTTTTACTAACAGTTTAATGAAATCAGAGTTTCCATTACACTTTTAAAATATCTTACCTAGTTCAGCAGTATGATTTAAAAGTTATCAGAAACCTATTTGTGTCAAAACAGCCTTTCTATGACTCTTCTTGAAGATGTGGCAGTTTTACAAAGCATCAGCTTAGCTGCCTATGAATGATAAAAATCTTAAAAAGGCAAGGTTAAAGATCTGATTACAATTCTTCTTGGCAAAGAAGCTTATCCAAGCTGTTGTGATGTGCAACATTTTACAATAACTAAAATTGTAACATTATACCAGGACATATACAAATTTCAGAAACTTTATATAATTTCTAGAATGTCTATATTAATAACATTCATACTGTATAATCTGAGGAGGCTTATCACTCATTTGACAATGCTTTCCGTGTAATTTAGCATACCAACCAATTCTAGTCAGTTTATATATTTTTTTTTCTGAGGTGCCTCAGGAGCCCTCTGAAGCATCCCAAAGCTAGCTGAAGTCAAAAGAACTTTAATTAAAGTTTGATAGGAAGTTCGTCAAAAATATCAAAAAGTTTTCTTAAAAACATTTGGTCAGATAGAATATTTAAGAACAAATACAGATCAGTTAAAGGCAAGGTAGTTCATACAATCTGTTATCAGAAGCAGCATTCTAAGTAACCTTGTTCTCTTAGCAAAGAGGAACCAAGTCTGGTCCTGCACCAGTCTACTTTTAATAACAAAATCCATTTACCTAATTAAGTGTAATGTAATCTCAACCTGACCATGCATAAAACTCCTTTTTTACTCAAAACATATATCCCACTTTCCTACTGTATAGTGAAATGTTTTATTATTTTTAGTAGCTTTAATTACATATTTAAATTAGAATCCCCAACTCTTGTAGAGAACAAATGTATGGACACCAAGGGGGGGAAAGTGGCGGGGGTGGGGGGGTGGTGGTGATGAATTGGGAGATTGGGATTGACATATATACACTAATATGTATAAAATGGATAACTAATAAGAACCTGCTGTATAAAAAAATAAATAAAATTAAATTTAAAAATTAAAAAAAAAGAATCCCCAACTCTTAAAAACCTTAATTCTAGTGAAAACCAAGAGGCAAGTAATAGTTACCAAAATCTGGAGAGACTATTTTAGATAATTTTCAGAACTTAATTATTCCTATAAAGTTTACCTAAAACCTCTTATTTCATTTATATTTAAAGTTTCATCATATCAAGTTATTTTTCTTGCTGACAAATTTGCAACAGATATAACAGGATTTCATTTAACGTCTATTAAACCTAGGTGCAGTGAAAGTATTATACTTAATGTTGATGACTTTAAAGACATGTCTATATTAATTAGATCAACAAACTTAAACATTAATACCAGGTGTTAATTTAATATTGAATATTTCCCAGTTCATGTGAACCTGAAACTCATGCAGCTTAATTTCTCTTGTATTTAGAATTGTTTGATTTGTAAGCACTTACTTTTCTTTAAGCCAGTTAAATAGAGCTCATTTACGAATTAACCTCAGCAGTATTATCCAAAGACAAAGACACAGACACATACACAAACAAACAGAGAGACCTCAGAGTTCTTATTTCAAAATTTCAGCCCTGAGTCAGGTACAGCAATGTAAAACTCATCAGTTTACAAAAGAGTTTGGATTAAAGTTGGGTTTCTGGCAGATGGAACAAATCAAGCTCACTTGTCTAGATAGCTAAATATTTGCAGAAAAGACACTTAAGATTTCTATTTACCCTTGACAAGTCAATTTCTAAATTACTTTACCCTCTTTTCAAAATTTGCATTTTAAACAGATGGCAGAGATGAGGGTTCCTGAGAAGACCAGATAGTACCCTTGCATCTCAAAGATACAGGCAAATTTCTCCTTGGATGCCTTTGTTTCCCCTTCGATGGTCTCTGAGGGGTCAAAACCATTGCCATCATCTGGGCCTTTTGCATATTTCTCTGGGTGCATTCAGCGTTTTTGACCATATCCCTGTTAGTGAAAACCAAATAAGCCAATTGGAACAAATTGTTCATTGGAGTCTGAGGACCAGCAGTTGCTTTCTGAATTTTGCGCCTGGTGTGTGGGGCAGACTGGGCTATGAAATGCATAGCCAAAAGGGCCTGTCCCTTGGGGGATGAGGGATCCACATTCGTATACTTCCTAAAAGCCTCCAGTAGTCTCCCTTGGAAGAGAGTCTCCTGTCCCTGTTGGACCTCTTTCACCTTTTTATAATTAATAGGCTTTACTGTAAGTTTCTTCATACCCTTATGAAGCTTATGAATTAAAGTTTGGCTGAGGGAACATTCCCAGCAGTTTTGAATGTTATTCCTGCATCCCCTTTTTTCTTCAGTTCCAAGCAACACAGATTGATTAGATAAGCTCCAGAGAGCCCAGGTAGATCACTATTTCTCAAAGGCACAGGAAGAGAAATGCAAATTCCTCTTCTAACTACTTATTAAAAACCCAGCCATCTCAGGCTATTTTCAAGGAACTTTCTTTTTTCCAGTTCCCAAATATCAACCTCAGTTTAAACAAACAAATACAATAATACATATCATCTGCTCACATTCACATGCCCCTTTTTCAGCAAAACCAGGAAGAGAAAAAGGGATTTGGACTCAGATACTGAGACACTCATTCACATACACACACATACCCCCAAGATAAAAGCAATTGTAAAAGACCCACTTTGATATAATAGCCAAGCCATTAGGGGCTTTTGCCTTCCAGATCTCAGGGAGTATTTAGGCATTTTCTTTCATTTAGGGAACATAGCTGAAGATCTCTCAGTTTTGCAAAAGTACCCCAGGGGACTATAAGATGGAACAGAGCTCTGATCACCCATACTTAATTATTCACAGCCGGTGTTATCAAATATCAAGCAAACAGCAATTCAAATCGGTCTCTCAGGGTTAGATTTCCCTACCTCCAAAAAGGAAGAAAATTCTAACCAACGCTCCGTCGCAGGCGAAACCAACACAATAGGGAAAGATACCCTGGTGTCATGACACACGAACCCCGTTATTCACCAAAGATGTCTCAGCTGGTCAATGCAAGTACTAACACACATACAAAGAACATTTTTAAAGGCCAGGAGAAGAGGGATCGCAGGGTACGTGATCAGCTTGTACACAGTTCTCTGATTGGCTGATGGTGAGGCAGCAGGGTAGCATCACAGGGGTTAACATCAGTCCTTAGGCTCCAGGAGGCCTGGGCTGTGCTCATGGTCCTCTAGTAGTTCTTCCATTTGTGGGGGGGGGCGTTCACATCTGCAAAACAACTCAGGAAATTTGCATCAAATACTATTATCTAGGTACTTCAGCGAGGAGCTAAAGCAGAGGATATGGGGGAAAGCCTGTCCCAGGAAGGCCCCATAGGGTCCTGCTCAGTTACAGAAACAGGGGCCATGGAGAGGCTTTTGTACCTGGGAAGGCCCTGCAGGGTCCTGCTCAGTTTCAATCCCCCCTTTTCTTTGATACGCCTAAATCTTGAGGGGAACAGGGGCAGAACAATAAGGAGAATAAAGTTTTGGATAGAGAGGTTAATCATAAACTTGGCAAAAGGAACTCACTTTTACGTGGCTCGGTTTCACTAGCATAATAACTGGAATTTTGAATATATGTTGCAAAGCGATGCTAATTCTGTTCCCTAACACAATTTGTATAGCTTGTTCAGTTATATTATGAACATTGCTGGATTTATCTGATCATCTAACTTTAGTGTGTAATATTATTTTGATAGGGAAATTAATTTCAAGATCCAGACAATGAATTTGTAAATTAATCTTTAGAATATATCTTTTTTGTCAGTTGTGTGTGGCATGTGTCCCATGAATATAATCCACTTTTTTTTTGTTGTTATAAATTTATTTACTTATTTATTTATTTATTTTTGGCTGCGTTGGGTCTTCGTTGCTGCGCGCAGGCTTTCTCTAGTTGCAGCGAGTGAGGTCTACTCTTCGTTGTGGTGCGCAGGCTTCTCATTGCGGTGGCTTCTCTTCTTGCGGAGTACAGGCTCTAGGCACGCAGGCTTCAGTAGTTGTGGCACACAGGCTTAGTTGCTCGGCGGCATGTGGGATCTTCCCGGACCAGGGATCAAACCTGTGTCCCCCGCATTGGCAGGTGGATTCTTAACCACTGCGCCACCAGGGAAGCCCAATCCACCTATTTTTAATGACCACAATAACATATAATCCATCATAAATTTACACAAGAGTGGTTCAGAAGGTATTTCTGGATGTCTTAGGGGTGTATCAGTCAGAGTCCAGGCGGAAAGCAAAAATCATAGCAGTTATTTTTATAGAGAATTTAAGGAATTGGTTGAACAAGTAAGGAGGATTGAAAAGGCACAAAGAGAAACACTGCAGTAGCAAAGAGATGCCCACTGTGGGGAGCAAGTGCCACTGGTAGAGCTGGAGAGAGAAGTGTGTGGGTATCAGAAACTAAGAGCTTGGAGGAGGCCCCTGGGCAGCTGGGACTCGGACCTCTGAGGTTGGGGAAGGGGAGCACCCAGCTGGTGGTGTTATTTCTGAAGGTAAGTGTTGAGGCTGGAAAAGAGGGTAGATTAAAAACTGGAAATTGGAACCAACTGCTTCAGCCAGGGAGGGGAAAGAGCCACTGCTTGGTGACACTGGTGGGAATGATTATCTGAACTGTTTGTCCCCACTGACCAAATATCAAGGAGCAAATCCCTTCTCCCTCCACCAGCTCTCAGCTCTCCTCAAGCCCCCTATTGGCAAAACCTTACAGGAAACATGGTTGGCTATGTCACACCCACAGCATCACAGAACAGAGCACGGAAGAATGGGCTTGAGCCACAAGATATACCTTAATAACCAGCATGAGGAGTAAACTCAGAATTACAAGTATCAACTAATCTAATATTATAAATTCAGGGAAGTGCTGATAAACACAGCTTTTACAGTGATGACACTTGTAATACATTTTTTTAAGTATAATAAAACTGTGCTTAAAAGTACAACTCAAATAAGGAGACAATGTTGAACTCAACCCAAACCCTGTGCTCTCGAAAGACAGTGGTTGTTTAAAAAAAAAAAGAAAGAAAAACCCATCCCCACACCCTTTTGTGTTCCAGGAAACAGCTCACTGCAAAGAACCACCACCTTTCCTCAAGTGACTTAGATAAAAGTCACAGAGAACTCCTTTGATTACCCATGACAAGGCCAGACACAGACCCTCCAAATTCCCTTCTTTGTCTCATAAATGATTAGCTGAACTGTTTGTCCATGCTGACCTATCTGTACAAAACGCCTGCTCACTTGACTTTATTTAGGCATCCTTCCTTCCCCAGGACTTTTATGTTTCATTTGCCCTCAGCCTAAGCTAGCATTGGGAGGCAGAATAAACCCCTAATTTCCCCTACCAAGAAGCCCCTTTCTGGGAATTCCCTGGTGGTCCAGTGGTTAGGACTGCACACTTCCACTGCAGGAGACACAGGTTCCACCCCTGTTGGGGAACTAAGATCCCTCATGCTGTCTGGCTGGGGGGGCAGGGGGGGCGGGAGGTAGGGAGCGGGAAGCCCCTTCTCAGCTGACCTTAAGGAAAACCTTTCCTGATCAATTGTCTGGTCAAGCCAGCTGCTCATCTCACTCCCTGATACCCATTCTTTCTAGCCCTTTTCTGCCTGATCTTTCAAAAGCTTGCAGATCTTACAAATGGAGCACTGTCCATTATGATCGCCCCTCCGCCTAGTGCAATAAGCCCCTTCCCTGAATTGCAATAATCCTTTTGAATGAAGTCTCTTCTTACCAAATCTGGATTTGGTTTTTGTTTGACAGTTTTTCTGGTGCTGTGACTTGGCTGAAGACTGGACCTCACCTACGGACCTCTACCATCCCTACGCTGATAACGGTTCAGTGCTTTGCGGAAACTTTGGTGAGTTCAGGTCTTGAACCAGTGCTCCGGACGTCTTGTTTGTTGAAGGATCACAGTAAAGAGTTACTTTTATTCTTTCCAACAAAGAGTGAATCTTTGCATGTCATTGTGGCACGAATTCAGTTTAATTATCTTCAAAAAATGGCAAACTTTACCCAAAGCAATTTAGAACTTCAGAGGCTTCTTTGGGAAACTTGGGATCTCCCCAACCTGGCTCATGTAGGACCTCTCCCTTCCCATCATCCCCCACTCCTTTTTATCATCTGAACCTTCTCTTCCGCTGCCCTGAATCCTTTGATCTGTCCCCCTTCAACTCCCTTGTCTTGTCCAGCCCCACCCACCCTGTCAGACCCCTCCCTGCGCACCCTAGCTCCTCAGCTCCTAGTCCCTTGAGATTTGGGTCCCTTCTGTTCCGCTCGCCTCCTCTTCACTCCATTGGTGGAGAAAGGATCTCCTGCCCTAAAGAGAACGAGGTAGTCAAAGACACAACACCTGATACTAGACAGATGAGACTGATAGCAGTTTATTATAGTCACATAGGCTCAGCCTGGGGGAGGAGAGCACTCCCTGTCACTCAGGGCCGCATGGGGGTTACATTCAACATCAGAGTGAATGAGCAGGGACTGTGGAAGGCAGGCTCTGTGGTAGAGGCACAGGGATGGGTGACCCTGGGTATCCATGGGAATATGTGATGGCTTATTTAAATAATTGTGTGGGCTGGCAGGGAGGTAAGACTCCTTATTGAGAATCAAGAGGCGTGCATCTGGTCTGGCTGATGGGGGTGCTAGCTGAGTGGGGAGCCATTTGCATTGTGCGGGGGCAAGAGCAGAGCAAGGGAAGAGAAGCGGGACACATGGTTAGGGCTTTGGGGCCCTGTGAGGATCAAAGGTGTCAAGGCAGCACATGAAACTTCAGACCTTACAATACACCCTTCTCCCGTCAGGGACTCTTGAGGGGCTCAGGGACCCCAACAGCAACCACTTGTGTGAAAAACGTCACTGGAAACAGACTGGATATTTTATCCACTCAGATAGGCTTTGGAGGCACACAGATGGCCGCTTGGTCTTTTCTCAGTCCCTTGCCCAAAATTTAGTCCACAGACTCTATAAGATTACGCATCAGGGCAGAGGAAATCTTAAAGGTCTGCTCTACCAGTGTTTGTGGAAATGCTTAAGCCTCATATTGAGCAAGTAATGATTTGCTAGAAACACAATCCTGGTAAAGGATGAGAGCCGCACTTTTATACGAACTGGTGAGTTGAAATTTTAACGTTGAAGCTATAAACTCTCTGTTTGAGCCTGTCTCTATGTTTACGTATATATGTTTACATATCTATATGTATATATGTATTATACACATACTATTTTCCTAAATCCAGATGGTATTACCAGATTAGATGATAAAATCCCTTAAAGGTCCTCAATTCTGATCGACTTAGAAATAAGTTAGAGCTTATGTAAATTAAATACTCCTAAAATTCCCAGAAATTAAGGAAATTGAACTTCTAATATTTTAAGTCCTAATACTTCTAATATGAACATCTAATACTCAATAAGAGTACTTTCAACAGTACTTTTGCAGAAACTATCCAAATATTTAAAGAATTCATGTCCACATAATTTAGGTAAATCTTTGGCAAATGACACTAGTCTGATATTGTTGGTTTAATAAAAACAGCTCTGTCTTCTGAGTTATCAGCATTAAGTATAAAACAAGCATACATTTTTATTCTATTTAGACATGTTCTTCCTAAACTTATACAGATTTGCTTATTAATAAGCTACTGTTACATCTACTACATGTTTAACGTTATAAAAAAGGTAAATTTGTATTTAAACAAATTGAATCATTATTCTGACAATAATTTCAACAGTAATTATGTTTTATAAAATGTCAGCTTGAAGATAGTTTCCAATCTCTTTTAGGTATCTTAAAATCTTAAACTTACGCTAAATTAAATTAACCGATAGATATTCATTAAATGTCTAGATCATTTCTAAGTAAGATAGAATACTGAAACATAATTTTAAGTTTCTATAAACTTAAAAGTTCTTACCTCTTATTTTTAAGCTTCTATGACAGAGAAGCTTAAATATATTTCAGTCTATTAATGAACACATTCATTTTTGCCACACTGACTAATTGTATAAGGAAATGTATGACTATAAAAAAAGTTATGAAATGTATATTCTTTAGCTTGGCTAGTCTGCTACAATATGCCAGTGTATAATAGCTCACAATTATCTATGTCATAGTTCTCTCTGTAAGTGTATTAGTTTGCTAGGGCTACTCTAACAAAGTATCAGAGACTGGATGGCTTAAACAACAGAATTTTATTTTCTCACAATTCTGGAGGCTAGAGGCCCCTAAACTTGACACAAGTCAAGGTGTCCACAGGATTGCTTTCTTCTGAGACCTCTCTCCTTGGCTCCAAGATGATTATCTTCTCCCTATGTCTTCATGCAGTTTTCCTTTTGGGTGTATCTGTGTCCTAATCTCCTCTTCTTATAAGGACATTGGTCATACTGGATTAGGATCCACCCTAATGACCTCATTTAACTTAATTACTATTAAAAGACCCTATCTCCAAATACAGTCACATTCAGAGGCGCTAGGGGTTAGAACTAAAACATATCAATTAAAAAAAAACACAATTCAGCCCATAACAGCGAGTGAGACTCTGCTTGGAGAAATGATGCCAGAAAGGAACAGCTGTGTATGCAAGGTATTCAGGATGTATTTTTTGAAGAAAGGGAGACTAATTTTGTCCTAAAGGTAAATAACTGGTTGTTTCAGGATGAGAAAGAGAAAAATGTAGGGAAAACCAGAAGGGCTGTAGAAAGTTGTAGAAGATTCTCAGAGAGAGAATTTTGTTTGTCATTGTCAAAGCTGGCTAAGGTTTGACAGCTTCATTTATAAGAATATTTTTAAAGCTTTAGTATCAAAAATATAATGCTGATACAAAACCAGAACTTGGTGTTCTCTCTGTTAACAATGACAAAATTTTCTTATGGTCTGTTCTTCATAAGAAGTTGTAAAGAGGTTTTAATTCTGAGTAATATGCCTAGAAGGCAAAGATTTTGTATCTTATAATAACTTCCTGTGCCTTATGTTGACTTTATCATGTTCTTGATTAAAAAAAAGCAAAGTCCTCTCACTTTCGAAAGAGCTGTGGTTCTTTACAACCATGTCACCTCCTATGTTTACTTTTAAAATCTACTGCCACTGTAGGCAGATAGGGTAGAGGTCCCCCCGAGGAAGAGAACCAGACATAGCTTTCTTGACATACGAGAAGCCATTTTAGGCCTAAGCCATTTTGTAATCTAAGCCTGACCACAATGCTTGACCTTGCAGAAGAATAGATCTCAGTAGTTAATGATTTTAAGGGAACAAAACAATGTAAGAACAAACAGGTATTACCAGGCCAGGGAGATAATGTATCAGGTGTAAAGACTCCCAGTTCTTTTTTGAAGGTAAAGATTAGTCTGAAACACATTCTAGAGCTGTTCTGCGAGATCCAACCCCCCTTGAGCACTCAACCACCAGACAAACTGGAACCTAGGAAATGATGCTGCTGACCTTGCTGACCCTTGTAGACCTCAGTAAACTGGAGCCTGGACTCTGTCAACCTTTGCTCCAATTCTGTGCTGAATTCTCCTCTGCTCAAGCCCCTTCATGAATATGCATGCACCCTTAGCTTAAGACTTTCCCAGTTTTACTGTTTGGGGAGACATTGCTTTGGGAAGCATACCCGGTTTTCTCCTTACTTGTTGCAAGTAATAAATCCTTCCTTCTCCTGCTCTTTGGCTTGATTGTGTCTTTTGGCTCCACACCCACCAAGAGGCAAAACCAATTTTCGGGTAAAACTACTTTGATTTTGGATTGACTTCATCTTTGCATGCTACATAAACAAATTTTCTTGCTACTTGCATTATTTTTGTAATGAATTCTCATCAGAACTTTCACTTTTTGAAAATTATCAGTAATAAGTTAACCCTGGTCATTCTAAGTGTTTCATCATCTACAAATAGTTTTGTTGTTTTTCTCTGATGCTTCCCTGAAAGTGCTTGCAAATCAGGCCAGAGTGTTTTGTCTTCAACAAAGAAGGACTATCTCGGAGACCCGTGGAAAAGAACTCTGCCAACCAAGTACTCTTGGACACAAACTTCTGATGGTATCACTTAAATAACTTTTGAGGATATACCAGTGGAATGAGTCAAGATTTCCAGAACTCTAGTAGAGAAGCAGATGCATTCATGAGATTGCAAATCAAGATCAATCAGAACATTACTTACTTAGGACAGAATGAAGATCTGATGAAAGATGATTTTGAGTTTTGTTTGGAATATTGATTCCTTAATGTTCTATTTTTTCCTGGACATACAGAACCCCTTTCTTTCTCTTTTCCCTTAAGCTATCTGTAACTCATAACGATTTAGTAGACTATACTTTTGTAAAGAGAAATGAAATTTATCTTTCTTCTTCCTGCTTTCCCCTTCAGAATTAAGACTCTCTTATTGAACATTCGTATATTCATGACAATATAATTATTTGCATAGGTTCAGTAAGACTCTATCCTCCATGTTGATAGGATATGATAAAACCAAGGCCTTGACTGGAATGTCATATTTGAGAATGATGCTCACTTACTAGACACTTTTAAGAAGCTATTCTAGAGCTAATGCTTACAAAGCCCTTTTAGGAAAACTGGCCTGGTACTTGGCTTACAGGGTTCCAGCCTTACAGGTGAGCAAGAAGGGTCACTTCCTGACAGGTCCAGGAACCTTAGAATAATTTTGAGACATAGAGAAGAGAGGGATTTATCCAATTCCATAGATATTGCAGGTGAAATGTGATGGCAAGTTCATGGTTTGGCTTCCTAGCCTTAAAAGGTTTGTACAAGTCCAAGCTGAGATTCCCTATGAAAAAATTCCAATAAAGCAAACTTTAAAAGGTTTATATGCTAGATTAGCATTCTTGCTGCACCTGTGTAAATTATCAGGCCAACCTTAATGAGGTCAGCCTTATTTTGTGATCAAGAATAATCTTTCTTTAAGGCTATCTTTCATCAAAAGAGGTGTGAATGTAGAGAGAAATTTTGTGTTTCATAGAAAATAACAGCACATCCTCTGGGGTGATCAGATTCTGGTTCTATTCATTGTTTTTGAGCTATTTTGTACATCTTTGTAAATTGCAGGTCACAGATGGATGTGCAAACTCATTTGTCAGGTAGGGATTTAATTGGTTTCTTTATCACTATGGAAAAGCCAGTTTCATTACCTACCTATAACTTGGACTAGATCCTGTCACCTTGCACAAATTGTCAACCCTTGCAAGTTTTCAATTCTTCCAGTTTCCTGCAACATCTGGCTACAACTTCCAAAGTAATGTTTCCTTTTTTTCTCCCTCCCTCTTGACCAAGAACTAAAACCTGACTGCCCAGATTGTTATCAGGACTATAGGTTGCCTTGTAGCTGGACTTTTCCTCCAGGATCTGAGGAAACACTGGCAACTGAAGCCCAACAACTTGATACATCCCTGAAGAACTCATCATCACCACAGACCACACATACATGCACTGGATTCTTCCCACACAAACCACTGTCTGGGCCACCAGGAAGTCTGGCAAAACGTTCAGGTCATACATGCCATTATATGAGAGGGAGTAAAACCATGGACAGCATTGCCAAGGGCACTGACATTTTAGCTTTCAGAAACAACGAGCTGTGCTTGCATAATCCAAAGATCTCTTCGACCTTTAATATTAATGTTTCTTTTTTTTTTTTCTTCATGGTAGGCATATCTCTTTTAAGACCCTGACCTGTGTTACCAGCTCTCCACAGATGGTTGAACTGATTTGGCAGGAACAAAGCCAATAAGAGTCCTCAAGAGACTATTTCTTAATCCCTGACTTGCCCTGCTCAGGAGGTTTATGATTGCCTCTGGGTTGCTCAGCAGTGAATAATATTCACTCATCTTAAATCTGCAGGGGAGCAAAATATACCACCCCAACATATGCCTTGTTGGCATATTGATTATTTCAAGCTGGTTATTTTTAAGAAAGAGCAGACACAGGTGAAGCTCTGAAAACTGAGTAGCAGTTGCCCTTTCGTAAGAAATATTAACATTTATAAGGGAAATCTCCATTTGTAAGGATGTCTCCCTCTCTGTACCAGGAAGAGAAGCATATCTAAATTTCCAGAAACTCTTGTCAATGAGAAGCTGAGGGCTTAGATCTGCATAACAACCTGACACTTGTTCACTGTGCTTTTCCTGGTAACCTCCTGCAACTGACTCCCCACCACCACCACTTTTTGTCTTAGATGAATATGACATTTAAGATGATAGCTTTAGGGCTTCCCTGGTGGCGCAGTGGTTGAGAATCCACCTGCCAGTGCAGGGGACACCGGTTTGAGCCCTGGTCCCGGAAGATCCCACATGCCGCAGAGCAACTAAGCCTGTGCGCCACAACTACTGAGCCTGCGCTCTAGAGCCCGCGAGCCACGTCTACTGAGCCCGTGCACCACAACTACTGAGCCCGCGTTCTGCAACTACTGAAGCCTGCGCGCCTAGAGCCCGTGCTCCGCAACAAGAGAAGCCACCACAATGAGAAGCCCGTGCACCTCAACGAAGAGTAGCCCCCGCTCGCCGCAACTAGAGAAACCCTGCGTGCAACAACGAAGACCCAACACAGCCAAAAATAAAATAAAGAAAATAAATAAATTAAAAAAAAAAAAGATGATAGCTCTAGCCATTTCAGAGAGTTACTCAGTTTTCCTGGGTCTCTCCCATGTATACAGGAGGTATACATATTATTAAACTTTTGTTTGATTTTCTCCTATTAATCTGGCTAATATTAATTTAATTGTTAGACTAGCCAAAGAACCTAGAAAGGAAGAAGGGACAATTTTTCTACCTCTAGAGGTGGCAATGCAGATGGGATTTTTCACTGGCTGGACACTGCTCACTTCAGGGCTGCTGCAGCTGAGAGAGATCCTGGGACCTCCGAGAAAAGCCTGCAGAAGATAAGAATTCTTATCACGTCAGGAAACACTGTTTTTACTAATTTAGCCAGACAGAAATGTGGGTTGCACCCACATCTGCAGATAGATCTTTCTTAGGCTAACTTTGGGAGTTAACTTTCTAGATCTTTTGAGGGCTGCATCTTTTGTATTCTCTTGTGGAACACGTCTTGCAGCCTTGGTTAAACCATATAAAGGCTTGTTGGTTTGAGTCACTATTGAGGCTAATATTAGGTGCAATTTGTCCTTGGCCACATGATGGATCCTTTGAATTGGCTGTATTTGAGAGAGAAAAAAGTTTTTAGAGCACTGTCATCCTACACAATTGTCTTATTGGTACCTATGGAAAGATCAAATTGAAAAGAAGACAGAGAAGTATAACAGCTAGCCACAGGGACTCCCATAACAAGATGAAGAACAGAAATTAAACTTAAAAGAAAATTAATGTCCACATCCAATGTAAATTCCCCTTCTCAAAATCCGGCCCCATCTGCATGTTTTAGCTTCTCTTTTCCTACAAGACTCACAGAGATCCCTCCAGCCTAATCTCTAGGCCCAAAGTATACGGGTTACTCATAAAAATGCTGAAAGCCAGGAAGTGAATTTAGCAGAAGAACCTGGTACAGGCAGTAGGACTCCCTTTGCTGTCTCTTAAAATTCCTCCTACTCTCCAGGTCTCTACGAGGCTCTGCCAACTTCAGGCCTTCCTATGCAATGTCCTTTGCTGATGTATCCTGGACCTCCACTGCAATGAATTCATGTCCCCTGACCAGCAACAGATCTTCTAATTTATAAAGCCCATTTATCTCCACTTTCAGAAGATCCTACTAAATTTAGAGAAGAATGGAAAGATTAGTGACCGTTTACAACCTCACTCACGGAGACCTAAATTGGCTGGGAAGGGGTATGCTTCTCATCCTTGATTATAATATAGTTATCAGGCTAAGCAGCCCCAGGGTGTGTGTGTATGTGAGGGTGGCTCATAGAGGAAACAGCTGGCCAGAATTTCTTCCAGGCCCTCCCACAAATGACCAAGAAATGGCTCAGCTGAAGGCTGATATTCATGGGCAGATAGGAGCAAGAGTAGAACCTTTACCTATTAAAGTGAATTGACCTAATGTTGAATTGTAAACTCGGGGGGAAAAAAGAACATTTGAAGGCCTTCGTTGAACACTTTATACAGATTTTTTTTCAAGGCATACTGCATTAAACCCTGAAGTTCTAGAACGTAGAAATCTTTTGATTTCCATCTTAGTTGGAAGTCTCCCTCATATAAAGAAGCAAGTTTATTTGGATGGGTAGGTCAGTTCCTTGATACTCAGGCTGTAATCAGCTCTTTGCAGGGAATTGGAAACAACTGTCTTCATCTTGCAAATCTCTACAAACCAGAAGTGTGGCTCTAAAATCAATTCAAATCCTGCTTATCTTTATCAATCCCCAAACCTGCCCTATTCATCTCTAAATGCTTGTAGATATTATAAAAGATCTGGATGTTGGAAACAGAATTGTCTTTCATGTAAAAAAAAAAGAAGGACATTTTAAAAATTATAAATTACTCTAGACCTCTGATAACAGGCAAATATGCTCCCAAACTCCATCTTGGAGACTTGGATACTTTCTCTGTGCCTTCTTTTTTTTTTTTTTTTTTAATAGTATAAGAATATCCTGAAGTGTTAATTTTTTTTTTAATTAATTAATTTATTTATTTATTTTTGGCTGTGTTGGGTCTTCGTCTCTGTGCGAGGGCTTTCTCTAGTTGCAGCAAGCGGGGGCCACTCTTCATCGCAGTGCGCGGGCCTCTCACTATCGCGGCCTCTCTTGTTGCGGAGCACAGGCTCCAGACGCGCAGGCTCAGTAGTTGTGGCTCACGGGCCCAGTTGCACCGCGTCATGTGGGATCCTCCCAGACCAGGGCTCGAACCGGTGTCCACTGCATTAGCAGGCAGATTCTCAACCACTGTGCCACCAGGGAAGCCCTCTCTGTGCCTTTTTGATGTAGATTTTCTGCCCCCATCTTCTCTGGGACCTAGAAACCATTCTTCAAAATGCAAACTTTGGGGAGATGTTTCTTATCAGAAGGAAAAAAAGTGGAGGTATTTTGAAATTAAGCTAATGGAAAGTCTTGAATGTCCTCTCCACAAATATTGCTAAAAGGCTTTGGCCATCTGAGTAGGTGAACTTAGCTTGTTCCAACTGCCAAAACAAAATTTGCATCCAACGGTTCTTTTATAAACTAGTGAGTTTTATATTGATGTGCCTGACTCACAGCTAAAATTTTAAGGCAATGGTTATGGGGTCTGTGTTTGAGTCTGTAGGTATGTTTATGTGTGTCTATATGTGTATGTTGTAGATGTGCGATATTTTTCTACCTCTAGATGGTATTGCCAAAATTAATTTTTATAAGAGCTCTGTTTAGTTAGGTTGAAGGCAAGCACTTGTAAGGATTGAGTGTTCTAAAATTCTCAAAAATATAACAGAACTTAAATGCTTTTCAGGGTCTTGTGATCTGGGAAATGATTCAGTATCAAGACTAGTTTAAGTTTGTTGGTTTAATTAAAACAGAGTTATCAGCATTTAATATAATACACATAAACAATTTTATTCAACCTGGGATGATTAGTCAAATAAGATCATGTATGTTATCTCTGTTGAAAAATGTGTCCACAAGAAAATTAGCTGACTAATTAAATTAGCTGATGGTGACTGACTTTGTCTAATATTTCATGAAGTTTTTGTGAGTCATCTAAACATAATTGTTGGGACCAAATGATTTAAATAGATGTAAGTGGGATAAGAGTTTTTAGATGCAATAATTATGTTTTATTATATATATATATATATACTTAAAAAATAGCTTCCAAATATGTTTTTAGTAACTTGAAACTTTAGAGTTTGCTAAGAGAAGTTAAAAGATAGAAATTTATTGAATATATAGTTCATTTCCAAGTAAGATAAAATAGTGAAACATTAATTACTGAACATAGGTTTTCCTACTTTTGGCTTCCTACTGCAGAAAAACTAAAGGTAAATTTGGGTTTCTTAGTAGACATGTTTTGTGCCATATTGAAAGATTAAATATGGACACATTTCTAGAAATTATGAAATGTATTTTTTTGCCAATCTAAAGAATGCTGGCGTAACATACAGTTCACAATTGCTTACTTCTTACTTTTCACTAGAAATTAAGTTTTCTAAAGGTTAAAAATTCTGATTAATACATGTGAATTAAAACTACTAGTAATATTAAGGGAAACAACTCTGTATACAAGGAAAGCAGGATGTGGTTTTGGATAAAAAAAGGGTAGGAGATATGAAGTTGCATTTTTGTTAAGGATAAGGGAAGTAAATTTGTCCTAAAGTAAAACTGGTTATTTCAAAATTTAAAAAAAGGAAAATAGAGGACAAACTGTGGAGAGAGAGAGAGAGAGAGAAGGAATGAATCTTACCTTGTCTGGTCAAGTTGGCTTAAAGTGAATGAATTTATTATAAGAGTTATAAAATTAAGCCATAAAATCTGTAGTGTACTCATGTAAAACTAAAATTTGATTTTCTTTCATCTGTGAAAAGGACAAAGTGTTTTGGACTGTTGGTCTGTTGTTGATAGGAGATTGTGAAAGGTTTTTCTTTACCATTTAAGCAATCTACCTAGAAACACAAATTCTGTATTTTATTAAAATAATTTTCTATGCTTTATGTTGTCTTAATCAGGTCTTTGATTATTTAAGAAAACTGAGTCTTCTCAATATTAAGAGCTAAGTTTTGCTCAGAACTATGTAAACTTCTATATTTGCCTTTGAAATTTTATTGTCATTTTGGTCAAATAGTTACATATTGTTTCATAATGATCTGTTATTCTATTTAGTCAAGTGTACAAGTCTTCTGATATTTTTTACAAACTTCCCAAAATTAAATTCTAAATGAAATCTTTTTGACCCTGAACTAACTTCGGGATTTTTCAGAGGGCCCCTGGAACATCTCAAAAGATTTGTTCTCTCTCCTTATAAAGAGAAATTAGGCTTATTAGATATGTTAAATTATGTGAGAAGCATTGTCAAATAAGTGATGATAAACCTTCATAGATTAATTTGTGTGGGTATATGTTATTAATATAAAGTGTTATTGAAATTGTATATAACCTGATACGTCCAGGTATGTTTTCACTTATAATTCTACTTATTTTTTTTTTAATGTTACTTTTTTTTTAAATTATTTATTTATTTATGGCTGTGTTGGGTCTTCGTTTCTGTGCGAGGGCTTTCTCTAGTTGCGGCAAGTGGGGGCCGCTCTTCATCGCGGTGCGCGGGCCTCTCACTATCGCGGCCTCTCTTGTTGCGGAGCACAGGCTCTAGGTGTGCGGGCTTCAGTAGTTGTGGCTCGCGGGCTCAGTAGTTGTGGCTCGCGGGCTGTAGAGTGCAGGCTCAGTAGTTGTAGCGCATGGGCTTAGCTGCTCCGCGGCATGTGGGATCTTCCCAGACCAGGGCTCGAACCCGTGTCCCCTGCGTTGGCAGGCGGATTCTTAACCACTGTGCCACCAGGGAAGTCCCTCACAGAGTATTTTAAGCTGAGCACTAGAATTTTCTTTCTAAATGAGCAAGAACATTCCAGATATGAAATTGTTTAATTCTGACTTGCAAGTGGTCGAAATGTGGCTGAGGTGCCCTCTGCTGGTAGTATCCAGAACCAAATGTGTAAACATAAAATAGTTGAGAAATGTGAGGCAAATCAGCTCTAGTTTTTAATGTACATTGAATGTTAGGAGTAAATATAATACACTTGGAAAATCCACTGCACTTAGCTAGTTTTATCTAAAATAAATGGCTCGATAGACTTCCATTTCTAGTCAAGAGGGAGTAACAGGGATCAGATTTACCGGCTGTTAAAAACAAGACAACAGGCCCAAAATGGAGTCACTTACACTAAGCTCCCTGTCACCAAACCAAGACTTAATTAAAATTTTGACTCTCTCAGAAACAGAACTTTCAACCAAACAGGAATCACCTGATCAGCGTTAGGTAGGTAATCTGCCTGATCGACCCCTGCCATCCTCTATCCGGAAAGTAACCCTGCAGTAACCAATCTGCTTTTTTGCCTCGTATAACTTCCTTTTTCCTGTCTCCTATAAAAGTCTTTCATTTTGTACAGCTCCTTGGAGCTCCTTTCTTATCTGCTAGATTGGAATTCTATTCCTGGATCGTTGAATAAAGCCAATGAAAAGTTTTAAAACTTATTCAGTTGAATTTTATGTTTTAACACTATCCACCTGAAACAAGAAGTTGTACAAAATATATGAAAATTATTTTTGAAATAATGGTTTCCAGAAATTGAACATCAGGCAGCACAGGACAGTGATTCCCTCCAAAACAGGAAACAAGTCAGGTGAGCTGTATGATTGCCCTGGAGAATGTTTCCTCACCTGTGTGAGGTTGCACATCTTTTCACAGAATAACAATGAAAGACATATATGTCTCTAATGCTAGCATGACCAACTCTTCTACTTGGGCAATTGATGCCCGCCCTTCTGTTATACTCGAGAACACCACCCAGCAATTTTCATTTCTGCAATTTCAATTTTTATTCTTTCTCCTGAATTCAGCATACACAAATGTTATTTCATTCTTCTTTAAAAGCCTTTTCTTGCACCCTTTCATCCTTTACCACTGCCCTAATTCATTCTCTCTCTCTCCCTCTCTATTTACAGCAAAGCTTGGCAAACTTTTCTGGAAAGGGCCAGAGAGTTCGTAAATATTTAAGCACTGTGGGCTATACTGTCTCTGTCACAATTACTTATCTCTGCCCCTGGAGGGAGGCAGCAACCCCAGACAACACATAAATGAATGCATGTGGCATCGTTTGCCTTAGTTTACCCACCCTGCCTTACAGAAAGCTGACCATCAGTTTGCCCTCACAGTGATCACTCAGAAAGGAGCTGCAATTATTCTGTACCTTTCCCTGTGCAGGCTTCTAGCTGGAAAAATCTTTTCAAACCGCATCCCACACATATGCACAGACTTCCCTTAATCTCAATGGCCAGGACACTATATTCCCAGATGCAAGAAAGTCTGGGAAAATGAGGGACTGTATTATCATGATTGATTTAGACCAGTCGTGATCTAATGTCTGCTGATGGGCATATTGCTGCCACAAACAGAATTTCCATTTGGTTAGCAGAGGGGTGCCAGGCTTAATAAATAAATATACAGGATGCCTTGTTAAATTTGATTTTCGGACAAAAAAAAATACCACTTTTTTTTAGCATAAGTATGTAATATTTGGGACAGATTTATACTAAACATCATCCACTGTTTATTTGAAATTCAAATTTAACTAGGCATCCTCTGCTTTATCTGGCAAGGAAAAGGGCAAGTTACTGTTCACTTGGGAACGCTCAAGACCTGCCATGATAGGGATGGCATTTTATTCTAAAATTCGAATCTATGGTGGAAGAATTTCAGGTCTTATCCCCAGGCTGGTGGGGGAACTCTTCTGTGACGAAGTCTTTAGGGCACGTTGACCTTCCATTCACATAGTTGTAGGATATTCTATGTAATCTCCAGGCGAAATAAGTCTTCAGGGGTGTTGATGGAATTTTCCACTCTGATAATCTTAATGATAAAGGAGAATGGCTTCTCCTTTGTAGCAATGTCTTCTGATCTGCTCATCCCAGTGCAGAAATTGCTTGATTCTTGAAAGCAAAACTGGAAAGTGACAGAAGCAGCCGAAATAAAATTCTGCTGAAATTAATCTACGCCCTTCTTTTGACTGATTCAACTACTGGTAATGATGGGGTTAGTAATTTACAACGTCAGCACTCAATCAGAGATAAGATTAATTAAAAGTATGAAAGTAAATTTAAAACACTGATTTTTAGAATAAAAGCTCTGTCCCTATCAACTCCTTCCCTCTTATTTTTTTTTTTTTCCCACTGTAATTTAAATATTCTGTAACTACCCAAGATATGGGTTCTGTGGCCTGCCAGGGCCTTCGGTTTGAGTTTTTTGACATTTGTTTTGAGCCAGAGCTGGCGAACAGCAGTCTCCAGAATCACAAGGTGTGAATTGCTATGGAACACGGTTAAAGTATTGAATATTTTGATGTTGATTCTGACCACATGTGAGCATTTCCCACAGCTCTTAGTCAGGTTTAATATTAAAACCAAAACCATATTATTAATTTAAAAAATTCATGATCACTTTACTTCTTCAGGTTTCAGGGTTCTCAGACAGAAAACATTAATTCAGAAATTAATACATGATGATTCCATTCACATTGCCTGCATGCCCCATTTAGATTCTCCAAACTCCTTTTGGTTCCAGGAAACCTCAAACAATAATACAGCATGTACCACATCTCAGGCCTTGCTGAGAGGAGTGACACCCTCTATAACCCCTTTAACAATTCACCGGTGGCCTTCCTCATTTTCCCTTTGTGTATCAAATTTCCCATCTGTGAAACAGAAAGTGATGACAATATAACTAATTTAGTTATGTGAAGTACTTTGAACAAAATGGTCATAACGTCTTAGCACAGTGTATGATGGTGTACACAGTCTAGTCCAGCGGCTCTCGAACTTGCTGCATTTTGGAATTACTCAGGGAGCTTTAAAAAACACTGGTACCTAAGTCGGTACCAAGGATTCTGATTTAACTAGTGTAGAGTATGGCCTGGGTGTCAATATTTGTAAAAGCTTCCAGATGATTCTAACGTGCAATGAAGTCTGAAACTGGGGAACACTGCACCTTGGAAGCTATAAACGGGTCTCTTTCAGATGTGCCACTTATTAGAGTCCCTCAATGACACCCTGTAGGTGCGCCCTTCATTGTGCCCACTGGGCTTGGCTCCCCATAACCAGGAAGGAGGCGGAACAGCCGGGGGCAGGACCCAAGCCACACTAAGGGGGACTCACCCAGCTTGGAACACCCATGTGGAAGAGACTCTGGACTCTGGCTGGAACAAACTGGAAACACGCTACTGCTTGTAATTCAGTTTTTCTCTGCCAAGGTGGGGAAATGTAAATTGATGTCACCCTCGCTCAGCACAGCTTTGGTGAAGCCTGGGAGCTGGGGAAACTTTTGTTCACAAGGCAAACAAAGTCTTCAGCCTTAATAGAATTCGTCCAATTTCCTTGAAGAGTGTATTAACTTGTAGGTGGGGGTGGGATGAAGACTTTTGAAGCTTTTATGGGCATTGAACTGAACTGCTCTTGGAAAAGATCAAAGAGAAGGCATGGAATCAGGAGCTGGAAGAGAAAGGCCACCCAAGAGCTGCCAAGCCAAGAAGAGAGGTTTGGGAGAAGAGCTATCTCAAGGTGGGGAGGGGAGGAGATGGAGGTGGGGTGGCAGGGTGGGCAGAATTAATTTCTTAAAAAAGCAAAACCCTGAGACTACGCTATCCAGCCCCTCTCCTGGGGCTCCCCTCTAACATCTTGAGTAAATTTTATAATCCTCACTAATGTACTAATCCTAGCGCAAAGACAGTATAGTTTTCAAAGAGCTCAGAAAAGAGAGAATATCAGAGTATGAGTCACAATATAAAGAAAGAGACTCTCAGCTATTACAAAAAATTGGTTTGCTCCCATCTCCACCAAGGACATGCAGACAAATATTTAAAGCCTGTCTCCTTGAAGGACTACCAGGTATTAGTCCCCTGAGGCACCCACATGTCTCTGCACCGCGCAGAAAAATAAAAAGAAGAGTTATGAGGAGGCTTACAGCACTGGTTGTCAAACTCTGGCAATGCATCAGAGTCACCAGCAGGGTGGATTAAAACACAGATTGCTGACCCCACCCCTGGAGTTTCTGATTTAGTAGATGGTAACATTTCTAACAAGTTCCCAAGTGATACTAACACCACTGGTCCGGGGACCACCCTTTGAGAACCTCTGGTTCCTCATGCTCTCATAGAAATTATTTCCTCGTCTAGTGTTTATTATGGTCTGTTCTTTGAAATTTTAACGGATTTTATGAGAGAAGAGTGTTATGGTCAAATCAGTTGGGAAAACACTGGATTGAAAGAAGTTAAAAGAGTTTTCTTTTGAAAATCAAAATAACTTCCTGTCTACACATACGCAGCTGTCTACCTTTATTTGACTTCCTGTTCCAGGAAATTCTTACCCAGAAAGATGAAATGGCAAATAATTTTATTGTTTGTTCTAGGAACTTCCTGAAAATCCATTAATCCGAACTCTAGACTATTCAGTTTACCGTCATTAAAGTAAATATATTTTCCCAGGAAAGTATATACGCTGAGGAAATACCATGTGAGAACACAGCAAGAAAATAGCTGACTACAAGCCAGAAAAAGAGATCTCATCAGAAACCAGCCCTGCCATTACCTTGATCTTGGACACCTAGCCTCCAGAACTGTGAGGTTATAAATTTCTGTTAAGAAGTCACCTAGTCGGTAGTATTTTGCTGTGGCAGCCAAAGCTAATATAGTTTTCTTAAGGCTGGACTCTGAACCAATGAGTCATGGCCATGACCCCTGACCTGTGACTCAGAAAACTCCTTCTTGCCCAGCTTATCCCCTGACATTATAGTTGTTTTATTTATTTATTTGTGGCATGTGGAACTTCCTCGACCAGGGATTGAACCCATGCCCCCCCGCATTGGAAGCATGGAGTCTTAACCACTGGATCATATGTGATGATAATCATATTATTACTTTTATATTATATACTTTGCATTTTACAGAGTTCTTTCATAGGCATGAGCTCAGTGGCCCTAAACAACAGTTGAGGGATGTAAGGAGTTTTACTGAAAGGTTGGAAACTGAAGACTTACTTAAGAGTCACAGCCACTAGAAAATGGAAGGGCCAGAAACCTGTGGGGTTTTTTTTGTTCTTTGTTGTTAATATTTTTTTATTTATTTGGCTGCATTGGGTCTTAGTCGCAGCACGTGGGATCTTTGTTGCCGTGTGCAGGGTCTTCGTCGCGGTATGTGGGATCTTTTAGTTGTGGCATGTGGGATCTAGTTCCCTGACCAGGGATCGAACCCAGGCCCCCTGCATTGGGAGCGTGGAGTCGTAGCCACTGGACCACGAGGGAAGTCCCTAGAACCCTGTGTTGTTCCAAATTTATCACACATCATCCTATCTGGTAAGATTAAACTAGATACTAAATATTTCTAAATTCAATGGCTGGTATTTTCACTAGACCATTTTAATTTTGATTGTCCACATATGTTTTGGACTGATATAATATATTTTATGTTGCATAATAAAGAATTTGTCTGGTCTTCATCCCAGGTTTCTGGCACAGAACTTCTAAAAACTTTGAAATTTTCTGAGTGAGAGAAGTGTCTTTGTTATGCTAATGAGATGACTCATATTGATATCAGCCCAACCTTCTGAAATCTGGAGAGGGACTACAGATTTAGTTCACTTATGTGGCCAATGATTAAACCAGTCATGCCTCCATATTGAAATCCCATTAAAAACTCTGGACATGAAAGTTGATTGGAGCTTCCTGTTTGGTGAACACATTGATGGGCAGAAAGGGTGACATGCCCTGATTCTACAAGGAGAGGACAAGGAACTCTGTGTTCTCTTCCAGACCTCACTCTATGTGTATCCTTTTTAATAAAACTATAGAAATAAGTATAGCACTTTCCTGAGTTTATGAGTCAATCTAGTGAATTATTGAACCTAGGTGGGTCATGGGAACTTCTAAATCTACAGACAGTAGGTCAGACATGTAGGTGGCCTGGGAACCCTACTTTGGGCAGGCACCTGAAATGGAGGGCAGTCTTGTGAACCACAAAGCCTTTAATTTGTGGAGTCTGATGCTACTCGGGGTGGTTAGTGTCAGAACTAAATTGTAGTACAGCCAATTGGTGTTAGTCCAGTTTGGGGTTTTACCAAAATATTTTAACATGCAAAATTACTTTCCTAACTTCTTTCCAATAGTAATAGGGGTTCCTTTTGGAAAATATGGATAAATAAAAATAACCTATAATTCCACTACCCCAATTGAACTATTCCAATATATATTCTTCCACTCTTTTTTCTGTGTATGTGTGTGCATGTTATTTTAAAACAGTGCTATGCCAATAATTATATGAAAAGATGTACAACCTTACTAACAATTAGAGAAATACAAATTAAAATGGAAACAATAATGAGATGTTGCTTTATACTTCTCAGATTGGCAAAAAATTTAAAAGTCATAAAACACCAAGCGTTGTCAAGAATGCAGGGGGGCTTCCCTGGTGGCGTAGTGGTTAAGAATCTGCCTGCCAATGCAGGGGACACGGGTTCGAGCCCTGGTCTGGGAAGATCCCACATGCCGCAGAGCAACTAAGCCCGTGAGGCACAACTACTGAGCCTGCGCGTCTGGAGCCTGTGCTCCGCAACGAGAGAAGCCACGACAATGAGAAGCCCGCGCACCGCGATGAAGAGTAGCCCCCACTCGTCACAACTAGAGAAAGCCCGCGCACAGAAACGAAAACCCAACACAGCCAAAAATAAATAAATAAATAAATAAATTTATTAAAAAAAAAAAAAAAGAATGCAGGGAAATGAGAACTTTCATCAACTGCCAGTGTATAGTAGATTGCAAAAAAATAGCCACATATTTATTTCTCTCATTTCTGTATGCTTGACCCTTTGCCATGTAACTTTGCCACTCCACTGTCAAGTGGTGGAGTATATTTCTCCAGTCTTTGAATCTGGGCTTAGCCATATGACTTGTTTTGGCCAATGGCACTTTTATAAACATGATGAAAGCAAAGGCTTGAAATTCTTCTGTTCATTAGAATTTGTCCTTTCTTATTGCCAAGATTTGTCCTTTCTGCCTCCATGTGAAGAAGCTGGAGCTAGCCTACTGAATGATGCAAGGCCATGTAGAGAAAGGCTCCAGCTTTTCCAGCTGTCCAGCTATCACAGCTGAGGACCTGGACATCTGAGTAAAGCCATCCTAGAAAATCCAGCCCCAGCCAAACTCACCAGACTAGAAGAATTGGCTGTCAATCCAAAGAATTATGAGAAATAATAAATAATAAACTTATAAGCCACTGAGTTAAAGAATGGTTTATTACACAGCAAAAACTAACTGATACACAGTGGGAGTGTAACTTAGATACCACAACTTTGGAAAATACCGAGGCGATATATAATGAAGTTAAAGATGCATATATTCAGTGACCCTGCAATTCAAGTCTTAAGTATGCACCTTGGAGAAAACCTCACAAATATGTCCAAGGAAATACGTACAAGAATGTTCATTGCATCCTCGTACATGTCATAGGAAAAATATTGGAAAAACCCAAGTGACTCATCAAAAGAAGACAAATTTATTATTTATAACGTATTCATATAATGGAATATACATCACAATTGGAAGGACTAAGCTAGAATTACATGATTCAAAATGAATGAATCTTGAAAATAAAATGTTGAGTGAAATTGATTTTGAGGGAATGGTTACCTTTCAGATGAGGGTGATGGTGGGAGGAAAATACTATTGAAGAGGGGCACAAAGATTCTTCAACTGGATCTGTAATATTTTAGTTCTTAAAAAAAATATATTGGGGCTTCCCTGGTGGCGCAGTGGTTGGGAGTCTGCCTGCCGGTGCAGGGGACACGGGTTCGAGCCCTGGTCTGGGAGGATCCCACATGCTGCGGAGCGGCTGAGCCCGTGTGCCACAGCTGCCGAGCCTGCGCGTCTGGAGCCTGTGCTCCGCAGTGGGAGGGCCCGCGACGGTGAGGGGCCCCCGCACCGTGATGAGGAGTGGCCCCCGCTTGCCACAGCTGGAGAGAGCCCTCGCACAGAAACGAAGACCCAACACAGCCAAAAATAAATATAAATGAATAAATAAATTAAAAAAATATATATATATATTAAGAAAGGGATAGTTAGGGAGTTTGGGATTGACATGGACACACTGTTATATTTAAAATAGATAACCAACAAGGACCTACTGTATAGCACAGGGAACTCTGCTCAGTATTATGTAACAACCTCAATGGGAAAAGAATTTGAAAAAGAATAGATACATGTACATGTATAACTGAATCACTTTGCTGTACACATGAAACTAACACAACGTTGTTAATCAACTATACTCCAATAGAAAATAAAATGTTTAAAAAAAACAGAAGCAAGTGTGGCAAAATATTAAAAATTTCAAAATCAGGGCAGTAAGCACATACATTATTCTCTTTATTGTTTGTATGTTTGAATTGGCTCATTAAACAACAAAAAAAAACTTTACAGGTACCTAATTCATCTGCAAAAATAGCATTTGTAATGACTGCTTAATATTCTAGTTAAGGAGCTAATATTTCTTAAATTAATCCTTTAATTTTTGTTATGTAGGTGATTTGCAATTTTTCACATGCATAAATTAGGCTGTGATGAACATCTCTGTATGACACTGATTATTTCCATATGATTCATTCTCAGAAGTATAATTGGTGGGTCAAATTGTATTCAGTTTTTTAAGATTTCTAATATTTATTTTCAAATTGTCCTTCAGAAGGTAATAATAATTTATACTACTGCTAGCAGTGTATGACCACTTTATCAACACTGAATAATATAGCTATTCATTTTCTCTTTGCCACTTTGAGAGTTATAATTGCCATTTTAATTTACATCCTTTTGATTATGGTATGGTGTATTAATTTGCTAGGGCTGCCACAACAGAGTACCACAGACTGGGTGGCTTACACAACAGAAATGTATTTTCTCACAATTCTGGAGGCTGGAAGTCTGAGATGGAAGTGTTAGCAGAGTTGGTTTCTTCTGAGGCCTCCCTCCTAGCCTTGTAGATGGCTGTCTTCTCCCTATGTCGTCACGTGGTCTTCCTTCTGTGTGTCTGTGTTCAAATTTTGTCATATTAGGATATTGGTCTTATTGGATGAGGGCCTACTCTAACGATATCATTTTAACTTAATTATCTCTTTAAAGATCTTATCTCCAAATAGTCACATTCTGAGGTATTGAGGCTTAGGTCATCAACACATGAATTTGGGAGTAACACAATTCAGTCCATAATAGATAATGTACATTTTTTCATAAATTTATTATCCAACAGAATTGTTCTACTGTAAATTTTTATACTTGTGTCCTTTGCCGTTTTACTGCATCCTCTTATTGGAAATTTTGCTTATTGATTTATAAAATTTTATTATATATTAAACTACTTGTCACAAAAGTTGCATGTTGTTAAAAAAAATGATTAGAGAAGACCATTTAGGTGATACAAATAAACTTTATCTAATACTTCTTGAAGTGGATGGTCTCCATTTCTAGAACTGCAAGATGAGGCAGAAGGCAGGAGGCTTTTTTTTTTTTTTCATGATTTGTGATCACATCACCTAGACTGGGGTAATACTTACTCTTTTTTCAGGAGGCTTTTATAGGATAAAGAATTAAGAACAAGGAAGAGAAAAATAGAAAATATCTGATTGGCAGTGGCCACATAGTCAATCTTGTTTGGGGTGAGAAGGAACAAGGAAATTAGTATAGAGCCTTAGTATTAGGCTATTAGCCTATTAGTATACTTGTCAGTGTAGGCTGACAAGATATACTGCATTTCAAGCAGAACATTTACAAGGACAGAAAAGTTATTTAGGTTTCAGTTTGCTGACATGGCACCCCAGGCAGGAGCAGCTCCATCTTGGGCCTTGAAAGTTTTTTCAACAATATGTTTTGTTTTCCAGTTTGTTGTCGGTTATTTGATAGGATTTTGTTTCCATGTAGAAGAATTTTGTTCCCATTCAGAAGTTTTATGTAGTCAAATGAAAGTCTTTTCCTTTATAGTTTTCTGCATTGAGAATCCCAGAATCTTCATATTTATCTATACAGTTGTCCCTTGCTATTCACTTAGAACAGTTGTGGTGGAGGAGATCTCAGAATCCAAGGACGCCCAAAGCTCTTATATAAAATACCATAATATTTGCATATAACCTATGCACATCCTCCCATATATTTTAAGTCATCTCTAGATTACTTATAATATCTAATAAAATGTAAATTCTATGTAAATAGGTGTAAGTACAATGAAAATGCATACAGCTTCCAGCAAAGGGCAACTCAAGTTTTGTTTTTTAGAACTTCCTGGAATTTTTTTTTCCTGAATATTTTCAATCAGTGATTGGTTAACTCTTTGGATGCAGAAACTGCAGCTATGAAGAGACAACTGTATATTTAATACACTAAAAATTTTACTTATAATTTTTAAAAAATATTTATTATTTATTTATTTATTTTGGCTGCACTGGGTCTTAGCTGTGGCACGGGGGATCTTCGTTGAGGCATGCGGACTTCTTAGCTGCAGCATGCATGTGGGATCTAGTTTCCCAACCAGGGATCGACCCTGGGCCCCCTGCATTGGGAGCATGGAGTCTTACCCACTGGACCACCAGGGAAGTCCCATTACTTATAATTTACAGGTAAATTTTACCTATAATTTGCATTACTTTCACAGTTTGTTTTTTACATGTAAACATTTAAGCATTCTTTTTTTTTTTTTAACTTTATTTTATTTATTTATTTATTTATTTTTGGCTGCTTTGGGTCTTCGTTGTGGTGCGCGGGCTTCTCATTGTGGTGGCTTCTCTTGTTGCAGAGCACGGGCTCTAGGCACGCGGGCTCAGTGGTTGTGGCGCACGGGCTTAGTTGCTCCGCGACATGTGGGATCTTCCTGGACCAGGGATCTAGCCGTGTCCCCCTGCATTGGCAGGCGAATTCTTAACAACTGCACCACCAGGGAAGTCCCATTTAAGCCTTCTTTACATTTAAGTAGTTAATCCAGATGGAATTCATCTAATTCATCTGTTATGAAGTATAGAACTAACTTAATGTTTTCCTAAAATATTTAGCCATTTGCCTGAACTTGGTAGTCCATATTTTGGGTAAATATTAAGTATTTTAAAAATAAAATAAAAATAAAACTACTGTCCCTTATTGGCCTTTTGGTAATGTTTACATGTAAACTTTTGTGATGGTTCAATGGCCTTTTTTCACTGTAAGTTCTGGGAGAAGTATATCTGTTGATTTTAGTTGTAGGTTGGTTGATTTCATTTTTACTGTTGTCTGAGGTGGGGTAAATGAATCATGTTTGCCTTAATGTCAGTTTGTAACTTCTGACCTTTTCATTCTGAACAGGGTACAAAAAGAGATTTAGCTACTGTTTATCACCCAGTTCTGTGTTACTCAGAGCAGCATACAAATGCTTCCTTTTATAGGTTCTGTTTAGCTTTTGAAAAGAAGGACTTTTAAGTATTGAATTACTGAATACTTTTCATAACACTCAACAAGAGAATAAAGGCCAATTTTTTTCTGTCAATGAGGCTGAATACCCATTTCACTAGGAGGGGAAAACATCCTCTTCAGTTCTTCCCCCAGCCCGGGAGGCTCCTTAGAAACCATCACAGTTCAGAAAATGTTTAAACAGTCAACTGCTATCTCCTTTCATTCAAAGGTAAACCACTCTTTGGAATCTCTACCACCTAGTGCTGAATGTAAGGTAGAAAATGTCAACACATAGTTCTAATAAGGTAAATTTCACTATGAAATAACTCTGCCCGATTTGAGCAAAAACAAAACTTTGATCAAATTGTTTCAGAAATCAAAAAAATATTCTATCTCAATAAACTCCTTGCCATTCCACACTGGAAAGCTTAACAATAGCGTCACATTGACTCACTTCTACGGATTTCATTCAACTATGTTATAGTGTATGTTATTCTTAGAATTCTGAGTTGTAGAATCCTCACCTCATGGAGGCATGAAAAAAATCAGTGATTCTATCCATTCCTTTCTGGTTGCAGAACTGCAAGGGACATGTCATTTGGGGGAACAAATCTAGTAATTCTTTTATCCATTAAGGTCTTTTGAAACTGGTTACTGTGATGACCTGGAAAGAGGAAAACTTTGTGGCTAGAGGCAAGACGGGGCGGGGGGGGGGGGTGGGGGGGGGTGGGGTGGTGGCAGTAGTGGGAACTTACTTTTCATTCTATATTATTTGTACCTTTTCAATTCTATACCAAGTGCATGTATAATATATTCAAACTAGTTCTCTTTAAAGTTATTTTTATTTTATTTATTTTTAATACATTTATTTATTTAATTTATTTTATTTTTGGCTGCGTTGGGTCTTCGTTGCTGCACGTGGGCTTTCTCTAGTTGCGGCGAGCGGGGGCTACTCTTCTTTGCGGTGCGCAGTCTTCTCATTGTTGTGGCTTCTCTTGTTGTGGAGCACGGGCTCTAGGCGCGCAGGCTTCAGTAGTCGTGGCACACAGGCTCAGTAGTTGTGGCTCACGGGCTTAGTTGCTCTGCAGCATGTGGGATCTTCCCGGACCAGGGCTCGAACCCGTGTCCCCGGCATTGGCAGGCGGATTCTTAGCCACTGTGCCACCAGGGAAGTCCTAAAGTTATTTTTAAACAGTAATTTTTATGTTAGGGCCCAGTTACATTTGGAATAAATGCAAGTCAGAGTGTAACAGTAGGATCTGTACCACTGCTCCAGGTAGAAACAATTGATTTACATTTTAAACAATTTCTTTTTTCTTTCATTCATTCATTCATTCATTCAACAAATATCTAGGTAACAACTCTGTGCCAATAATCATGTACATAAGATGGTGAGGATCGTGGTGGGGCTGTAAGGGATTATGCACGGAGAATGGAGAGGGGGATTATTGAGATTATACCGATTGTGCAGCAATTCATAAAGCAATCATACAGGTGAATAATGAGTGAGATTTGCCATAATCTTGATGGGATGCGATTGGTTGATGGAAAAGTACACTCTGATAAACACTGAAATGGGTAAAAAATATGATGACATTTTATCGAATATCTGTCACGCATCTTTATCTGCTGCAGAGATGACATTTTCATCCATATGCTTCTTGTGCTGTCTTCCTAAATTATAATCCTTGTCTTAGAGTTTGAAGGGGGAGCCAAGGGAGGATTCCTTTTATTTTACTAGTATTTATTGAGGCAAATAATTTCATGAACTTCATAAATAACTTTATAAATGATTCCATAGAAAATTGTTTCTTATTTCATTGTTTAGATTTAAGGCAGGTAAGGGACAAATTCATGACCATTCGTGGTTCATAGCTTCTAAATTGTTAAGTATCATAAAAGAAGCATTCTCATTGTCTTCAACACTTAAAAAAAAGTTCTACCTTCCAATGCAAGCAAACAGAAAGAAAGTCCTGCAAGACTTCCTTCAGTTAAATATGAGGTAGTGGCTATTGCTCCAATCCCTATTATTACCAGGATGCAGAAGGTAAGCTTGGCAATGGAGCTCAAAACACTGAATAACATTGACTTAAGGGCAGAACATAGGAAATCACAATGAAAAGACAAACATGAAATCTTAGGGGTTTTTTTTTTTCTGTTTGTCTTTTCTCTTGAGGAGGATGGAGAGAAATACTTTTCTAAAGCATGATTATTAAATTGTCATTCTAAATCTGTTTTCCCTACTCAGAAACTGTTAGAGTTATCTTCTACTATTTCTTTTCAAAACCAAGACATATTTCTATTTCATTAAAAACTGCTCAATCCCCTAAGCAAAGGTCAAAGGCTATGAGTGAAATTTAACCACATTCTTCTCACATTGGTAATAAGCTTCATAAATTCAGAGAAGTTAAGTAAATTTTTTAGAATGTAAGTAAATTTTACAACAAAAAGGATTTTTTGATATCATGATATAACATATTTTTTAAGATAACAGATTTAATAGGGAGCTCTTATTCATCCCACTAATACAAGGAAGCTAATGTGATTTCCCTATGGATTAGAGTTTATATTTTGGAACCGATGAGTCACATTATATTGCCAAAAGAAGAATCAGAACAGCTTGGTGAACTATAGGACCCAAACAAGATAAGAAGGATCAAGTTCTCAACTAAGCATCTAATATTAATGTAATGAGTATTTTCAAGTCAGAGCCTTTCTAACTATAAAGTAGAAAAACATCAGAATTGGTACACTGATTTGAACAGTATTGTTTTGCTAAATATAGTAGGTATTCCAATTTCATTCAAAAAGAAGCTTAGCTTACTTCTGTCAAATGACAAAAACAACACAATTTAGTAATGAGCTTGATGTCTTTTATTCAAGGGAAAATAATCTATGGCTTGCGGGGGTTGGGTGAGGGGTGCAGTACCTCATAAGCAGTGGAACATTCTTCTGGAGGGATTTGGGGCAAGACCAAATTTTATAGAGCATTAGTAGAGGCAACGAGCAATGGGGCATGAATGGCTAGAAGGTCTGGGATTTCCTTGTAAGGTTGGCAGGTCTTATTTTCTTTTTTTTTTTTTTTGTAAAATTTATTTATTTATTTATATTTTTGGCTGCGCACGGGCTTTCTCTAGTTGCGGCCAACCGGGGGCTACTCTTCGTTTCAGTGCACGGGCTTCTCATTGCGGTGGCTTCTCTTGTTGCAGAGCACAGGCTCTAGGCGCGCAGACTTCAGTAGTTGTGGCACATGGGCTCAGCAGTTGTGGCTCACGGGCTCTAGAGTGAAGGCTCAGTAGTTGTGGCACACGGGCTTAGTTGCTCCGTGGCATGTGGGATTGGGATCTTCCTGGATCAGGGCTCAAACCCATGTCCCCTGCATTGGCAGGCGGATTCTTAACCACTGTGCCACCAGGGAAGTCCCCTTATTTTCTAGAATAAGCTGAGCTGGAGGATTGTGACTGGTGTGTGTTAGGTCTCCTTGACTGGAGTTACCCATAAAGTGCAGGCTGACTTAAGTTTAGATTTGTGATGTGGGCCAGGCCACTGGGGCGGCCTCCATTTTGTGGGTCCTGATGTACGAATTAACTGTCACTTCGCTGTTTACCTGGTAACAACTTACCTTGTGGTATTAGCTGTAACATAAAGAACAAACAATTTTGGGGACTCACATAAAACTCCATGACAGTGGCTACAACTTTATATTATAGAATGTTTACTTTCCTGTATTACATATTTAAATCCATTTTTAATATCGCTTATTTTCAAGAATATATTTTGAAAAATAATCAGTTTTTAAAATTAGCTTTGATAAGAAACACGCATAGTGAAAATTCTCTTTTCCGCCTCTGTTGACTCCTCCCCTCCACGACCCCCACTTCAGGTTCTCAGTACAATCAGCTTCTTGTGTAAGAAGTTCTACACACATCTAAGCATCATATATGTATGTGACACCGTGGGTACACGGGATTCTGGGGCTGTGATTAAACTTTATATTTGCCTCCTCTTGCCCATTTACAGTTTATTCCACAGGGTTCACTTTCCTGCTCCAGGATGAATACTCAGCTCATGTACAGTTAACACAGGACACATTGTTAGTTCAGTAATTTGATTGTTCAGTCACATGCATTAACCGAACTCCAAAACTAATTTAAGGCTTCTTACAGCCACCCGCCATTTTTCTCTTCCTAAATACTCTCTCCTTTCCATACTCTATTTTTAAACCTGGGTTTGGATAAGGGATCAAGGGTTGTGAAATTGTCAACAGTTTCCTTTGTTAATTCTACATAGTGATGGGGTACCAGGATATGCCACCCTCTTTGACATATGCCTTATTTTGAGCTAATGGCCAATGAGAACCAGCAGATATAGGAAAAGCTTTAAAAGGAACAAGTTTTCCTTTTACAAAGGAAATTTACATGTATAAAGGGTATTTCCATTTGCAAAGAGGTCTCCCTCTCCCTTACTAGGAAGAAGAGGAGTCTGAATAACTCTCATCAGCACAGAAGGCATCTGAATAACAAACCTTTCTAAAGAACCCTTGTTTGGTCACTTTCCCATAAATTGCCTTCCCCCCCACCTCCAGCCAGAAACCCCAAAATCCTTTTCCTTTGTTTTAGCCTAAGATGGTATATAAGCTGGAGTTCTAACCACACTTTGAATTATTCATTGCTGGCTACTCCCACATGCACCTGTGCATAAACTTCTGTTTATTTTCTCTTGTTGATCTGTGTCTTTGGCTAGTCTCATTGACAGGGCCCCAGATGGAGAACCTGAGATGGACAGAGGAAAAGATTTTTCTTCCATCCCTACAACATGGAAGGTCTATTTCACATGTGCTTTGGTACTGAATAGTTTATTGGTGCTTCATTAAAACAGAGAAAGAGGTCCATATTTAAATAGTGTTACATGTATAGAAAACTGTACATATTGTCCTGTATCTTACTTTGTTCACTTAATGATAAAGCATTTGAAATTATTTGGAAGTTAGGAACACTTAGGGTATTTTAGTTCTAAGCATTAAACAATACACCTCTTCTTTGTGAACTACACATTGGCATTTTCCATTGGCCATTTTCCATTGCCATCTACCTCTATAAGGATTAAATCATGCGCTGCTGCAGCTGCTGACGTTCAACACACCCTGAAAGGAGTTCAGGTGGAGATCAGGAATGAGGCACTCTGTGCTCTGGGAAAAACTGGCAGAACAGGTCTTCAGATAGTTAGATATTTTCAGGAGCCAATTTTATGAGCCCAATTCTTATATCTCCTCATATCTAGAAAAACACTAAAATCCTTCATGGTGACGTCTGCTCCTCGTGACTAGCAGTAACCTTCACGAGACCAGCAGAAACCTTCTACAAAAAAAATGTGCTTGATTGCATGTATTCCCTCTTCACCAAAATCACATATATACTGACCTTCTCCCCTGCCTCTTTGGAGGAGTTTCTCAGAGCTATCTGGGATGCTGTCTCCTGGGCTGCCGTCCTCATTTTGCCCCAAATAAAACTTAACTCAGAACTCTCACGTTGTGCTTTTTTTAAAATTTTTATTGGAAGAATCATACACCATGATCAAGTGAGATTTATTCCAGGGATGCAAAGACAATTCAATACACAAGTATCAATTAATGTGATGTATCATATTAACAGCAGGGGTTAAAAATCACATGATCATATCAATAAGTTGTGCATTTTTTTAAGTCAACATCTTTAAACTCTTAAAAGCCATAGCAAATTTTTATCTGGCACACTGTGGAGAAAAACCCCGTATGCCCTCCTCCCTATATCCCCCAAATTTGGTCCTCTTAAAGTACTGAGTTTATGTGTCTATGGTCAGAATGCTACATTTTAAACACATGTGTTGTCATTCACAGGCCCATGCAGGGGCATTTTTCTTACCTGATCATCTTTGGTTCCATCTACTACGGTAGACTGCTTTGTGTTTTGGAATGAAAGATGGGGTGAGGAGAACTAGACAATGCATCCATAAACAATTTTTTTTTCACATCAGCATCACAATTATACTGGCTAGAGTTGGAGGAAAACTAGATGATGAAATCTTTAAGAGATACATTCTGTAATGTATATTTAGTAGTCTCTCTCCTGCACTGCCCTTGCACAGTGATGTTAGCACTCAACAAAATCTTATTATCTGACTAACACTACTTTAGCCATCAAAGTGATAGGAACAGAGTAAAGGGACAAACTGGGTGATTAGATAGTTAATCCCACTAGGGGATCATAAATAAAGTATGAGAGACCTTTTAAGTTAATGATCACTCAAGAACGTAAGCTTGCTTAACAACAAAACCAAGCAGCCTTGCTTAACAACAAATCCATGCAACAGAAACACAAGACATTCCCCCAAACAATAAAAAGATGGTGGAATGAGACCTACATCCTGCCCATTGAAGTCAGCACATTAATGATCCTTGAGAAGGGGCTTTTTCTGCATGTACTAAGCAGAAATATAGGGGAAACGTGACATTATACTGAAACCTGAGATGATTGACCATATTTTAGTATATGTTACTGCCTTTTTGCTCATTTCCATAGTGCCATGACAGTCCCGGTTGGGCCATATAGGGTCGAAAACTCCTTCGCCCGGTGTGGAGGAGGAACTGATAAGGGAAGCTTGATGTCTACTCAAGAATGAGGAGGAAGGTTGTCTTCTTCCTCCCCACTTTTCCTTTGATTATAAAAATGTAGCCCACTAGTTCTCAGCGTGGCACTCCCTTGCCTGTCTGCTTGCCTCTCTCACAAGCATCCAAACCTAATAAACTCTTTCCATGCGTGTCACTCTGCCTCTCACTGAATGCTTTTTGTGCTGAGACAGAAGAACCTATGCTCTACTGAGCCGTGAGACATGTTCTGCAGTTTGAAAATCAGATTTCCCTTCTCTTTAAAGAAATATTGGATCATCAAAGAGAATTTAGTTTCTGGTCTGGCATGCAAACAGATTAGAAGTCACCACTACATCTTACCAACAAGTAAAAATGTGAACAAACTGAAAAATAAACAAGTCTTCTTAGGTCTGTCAGGGAAGTGAGGCCACAGGGCAAATGACTGCTCCTGAATCTGTAAAGACAAATTAGGTGGCTACAGATAATCACAACTTAGTGGAACAGAAACCTCCAGGGAACCATTACCGGGTTAGGAAAACCTGAGCTGTAAGTGATGAATTGCTGGAGGCTCATTGTGGACAAGTCTGACAGATAAAATCTCTAGTGGGAGCCCTGCACGTCTGTGAGTTTTACTTCCTGGAGCTCTACCAGGAAGGTGCTCACAACAAGTATCAGAGAAAAATCCCCTTGGGCTTTCAGCAGGGTAAGAGGAAAAGTATCCATTTCAAATACAACAGAGCATTTTGTTCTTCTTAAGAAAGTCTGTCCTTCAGAGCAACTATTTTACCAAAGCAGCTATTTTACCAAAGGCCTAACCTATTGAGATTTTATCAGAGCCTAACTGACCTGGGTGAAGGGAAATACCCAGCTCCATCCCCCTCCAGCCAACCTGTCCCACCTAGGCGGGGAAAAATCTAAGAGGCACCTGTGAAGGTCACATCCCATGGGTACAGGCTCACCAAAAGACCAGAGACCTAATCATAGGACTACAGAATGCTTCCCCTTCCCCACATTTTACCATCATATTATTAAAGGCCCATGTATAGTAGTTTTTTTCTGTTTGTTTGTTTTTAAATTTATTATTTATTTTTGGCTGTGTTGGGTCTTTGTTGCTGCGCGCAGGCTTTCTCTAGTTGCGGCAAGCGGGGGTTACTCCTGGTTGCGGTGCGTGGGCTTCTCATTGCAGTGGCTTCTCTTGTTGTAGAGCACAGGCTCTAGGTGTGCAGGCTTCAGTAGTTGTGGCATGCAGGCTCAGTAGTTGTGGCACACGGGCTTAGTTGCTCCACGACATGTGGGATCTTCCCGTACCAGGGCTCGAACCCGTATCCCCTGCATTGGCAGGCGGATCTTTAACCACTGAGCCACCAGGGGAGTCCTATAGTAGTTTTTTTAACTCAGTGTATCATGCTTGACTTTCAACAAAAAATTGCAAGGCATACTAAAAGGCAAAACACACAGTTTGAAGAACTAGAACAAGCATCAGAACCTGACCCAGATAAGACAGGGATGTTGGAATTCTCAGACTGTGAATCTTAAACAACTATCACTAATATGCTAGGGGCTCTAATAGAAAAAGTAGATAACATGCAAGAATAGGTGGGCAATGTAAGCAGACGGATGGAAATTCTGAGCATAAAAAGATATGCTAGAGTTCAACAAAACCGTAACAGAAATAGAGAATGCCTTTGATGGGCTGAGGAAAGAATCTCTGTGCTTGAGGATATGTAGAAGCTTCCAAAACTGAAAAGCAAAAAGAACAAAGCCTGAAAAAAATTGGAACAGAACATCCAAGAGAAGTGAGACAACTAAAAAGGTGTAACTTACACCTAATGAGGCTACCAGGAGGAGAAGAAAGAAAGGAACAGAAGAAATATTTGAAGCAATAATGATTGAGAATTTCCCCCAAATTAACGTTAGACACCAAACCACAGATCCAGGAAGTTCAGAGAACATCAGGTAAGATAAATGTCAAAAGAACTAGGTCATGTTCAAGTTGCAGAAAATCAAAGACAAAGAAAAAATTTTTAAAGAAGCCAGAGGGAAAAACACCTTACCTATAGAGGAGAAAAAATAAAAATTATATCCAACTTCTCCTCAGAAGCAAACAAACTTGAAGGGAGTGAAGTGAAGTATTTAAAGTGTTCAGAGAAAAAAACCCCACCAACCTAGAAACTAATAAGCGATTAAAACGAGGTTGCACGATACGTGGTGAGCATACAAACATTAATCACTTTCCTATCACCAGCAAAAACAAATGGAATTTGAAATTAAAAACACATTACCATTTATATTAGCATCACCAAAAATAAAAGACTTAGGTATAAATCTAACAAAATATGTTAACTCAAAATGAATTATAGACCTAAATGTAACAAAGCAAAACTATAAAATTCCTATAAGATAACATACGAGAAAATCTAGATGACCTTGGGTATGGTGATGACTTTAACACAGCACCGAAGGCATGATTCATGGAAGATATGATTGATAAGCTGGACTTCATTAAAATTAAAAACTTCTGTTCTGTGAAAGACACTGTCAAGAGAAAGAGAAGACAAGCCACAGACTTGTGGAGAAATATTTGCTAAAGAAAATATTTGCTAAAGACATAACTGATAAAGGACTGTTATCTAAAATATACAAAGAATTCAAGTTCAACAGTAAGAAAATGAACACCATCATTAAAAATGGGCAAAAGACCTAAATAGACACATTATCAAAGATATATATATGTGGCCAGAGCAACTAAGCCCGTGCACCACAACTACTGAGCCTGTGCTCTGGAGCCTGGGAGACACAACTACTGAGCCCGCATGCCACAACTACTGAAGCTCACGCGCCTAGAGTCTGTGCTCCGCAGCAAGAGAAGCCACCGCAATGAGAAGCCCGCGCACCACAACGAAGAGTAGTCCCCACTCACCGCAACTAGAGAAAGCCTGCACACAACAACGAAGATCCAATGCAGCCAAAAATAAAACACATAAATAAATAAATTTTTTTAAATGTGAAAAAAAAGATATATACACGTGGCAAATAAGCATATGAAAAGATGCTCCGCATCATATGTCATCAGGGAAATGCAAATTAAAATAAAAATAAGATACCACCACACAGCTATTAGTATGGCCAAACTCCAAAACACTGACAACATCAAATGCTGCTGAGGATGGGGAGCAATAGGACTTCTCATTCATCGCTGGTGGGAATGCAAAATGGTATAGCCACTTTGAGAGACAGTTTGGCAGTATCTTACAAAACTAAATATACTCCTCCCATGTGATTCAGCAATCACACTCCTTGGTATTTCCTCCAAAGGAGTTGAAAACTTGTTTCCACACAAAAACTAGCACATGGATGTTCACAGCAGCTTTATTCATAATTGCCAAAATTTGGTAGCAACCAAGATGTCCTTCAGTACGTAAATGGATAAATTAACCATGGTACTTCCAGACAAGGAATATTGTTCAGCGTTTAAAAATAAAAAAAGCTATCAAGCCATGAGAAGACATGGAGGAAACTTAAATGCATATTGCTAAATGAAAGAAACTAATCTAAAAAGACTGCATACAGGGCTTCCCTGGTGGCGCAGTGGTTAAGAATCCGCCTGCCAATGCAGGGGACATGGGTTCGAGCCCTGGTCCGGGAAGATCCCACATGCTGCAGAGCAACTAAGCCCATGAGCCACAACTACTGAGCCTGCGCTCTAGAGCCCGCGAGCCACAATAACTGAAGCACATGCACCTAGACCCCGTGCTCTGCAACAAGAGAAGCTACCGCAATGAGAAGGCCGCACACCGCAACGAAGAGTAGCCCCCGCGTGCTGCAACTAGAGAAAGCCCGCGCAGCAACGAAGACCCAACGCAGCCAAAAATAAAAATAAAATCAATTAATTAAAAAAATATATAAAAAATACAAAAGAAGCTTCAAAACTTATAAACTTTTGAAATTAGAACAATCAATTTTCAAATACTCTCGTGATTGAGGAAAGAGGTAGAGTACAATGGTCCTTTACCAAATCCAAGTGCATGAGGCAGTGAGTAAGTCAAACTCTTCAACTGAGGATAGAATTCTCCTGTGCCTAGTAGTGCCTGAAGTGAACATAATGACTTAACTTTGATATCCGTTTGCATTTCTAATTCCAAGTATCAGTGAAATAAAAAACAAAGTGGTAATGTGCCACCTTGTGGAAGCACGAGGAATAGAGCTATTGTAGGATTTTTTTTTCCCCATGATGAGAATTTAACGTTGTATTTTTATGTTTTTTCCAATTATACAAGCAATAATTGTTCAGTGTAAAAAAAAAGTAAAGAAAGTGGATACTCAAATATTAGTTGAGTATATGAAGAAAACAGTAATCATCCCAGTCTTGATTTGGAGTGTGCCCTATTGAAGCAGCACAATGAATAAATGAATGAATGAATTTTTAAAAGTCTGATTTTTCAGGTCAGTTATTGCCTCCAGGCCTGGCCTTACATTAGGATCTTATCTTCCAGAAATATTATTAATGTTCCATTTGGGGAGAAAGTGATAAAACTTTATTTACATTCCGTATAGGTATTAAAAATGATCTGTTAGTACTGTTGACAACTCTCCATTTCCCTGTGTGGAGTTTATCACCATCAACCAAAATACACATTTCACTATGGGTTATTATGGGATAGTTGAATATAGAAGACCTGGAGATCAGTGGACTCTCCCAGAAAGGGTGATCTTAGGTCCACTGTTGAAGACAGAATTCAGAGCTGGATGGCTCCTCAAGAATTCCATAGGTTCTCCATGTTCTTCTGGATTTAACAAGTCCCAGGCTCTAGGTCTGTTTCATTTTCTGCAAAATAATAGTGTTAGAACAGATTAGTAATTTTCAAACTGTGTGTTTTAAGAGGTTCCAAAAATATTTGATCCAAATTTTATTATAAATATATTTTTTTGAATTTATTTCATACACTACTATTTTATAATATATATTTCCTGAATGTAGTATGTTATAAAAGTGTGTACAGTAGTATGAACCAAATTTGGAGGTATTAGAGACTGTCAACATATTAATGTGTCTTCATTGAATAAACATATTATACAAAGTAAATTTTCTACATTTAAACAACAAAATACACTTGTGGTAACAAATTATTATTTTTCTTTGTTTCTCTTTTATATTGAGGTTTTATGTGAGATCTCACATGTCTGTTTTCAAGAATGGCATTCTGAAGACCTTTACACCTCAGCCAGCCCCTTTGTGTTATAGCCCGGTGTATGGTCAGGCCACTCAGGATGGCTGTTCTCTTGCTCTCTGTTCATTCCCCGCTCAACCAGTGCCTGCTTCACCTACACCCTACTCACCTGACTGACTTTCCTGCAGCCAGGCTCCAGCTAACGACTGTTTTAGCTTTAGATCAGAACATCTCCACTAGGACAGCTTATCACAGGGGCAGTAAGGGGCATGCCCGGCTGCTGGTTTCCCTGGTAACCAACTAGCCACCTGTTGTCAATTTCCCCTATAACTGGTAACCTCCCTCTCCCCCTGGAGTGAAGACTGTTGCCTCTGCTGCACACAGTGGGGTGTCGTTCCAAGACCTTGCTTCATCCACGTAAACTCCCCCCATCCATTAAACCATTGAGTCTCTGTGGCTGATTCTGGGCACTTTCTTCTGTCTTGAAGCCAGGCAAGTACAGGGCTTGCAGGCCTGCAGGATGCAGCCCCAAACCTGGTTATAATAAATTCTCTATAACACATCAACAGGTGTAGGGGAGGAATAATAATTTTCTGTTTACCCTTTTAGGTTCTTGGCAGAAACCCCTCTGTAATAAAACTCAGATTAAAATGAAAAACAAAAATTAAAAAAAAAAACCCAGAAGTTTAATAACATGTATAACTCCTGTATATATGGGAGAGAACCAGGAAAACGAGTAACTTTCAGGAGTGGCCCAAGCCACCACCTCAAATATCATCTCCAGCTAAAGACAAAAAAAAAAAAAAATTGGGGGAAGTGGGGGAGAGCCAGTTATGGGAGGTCACCAGGAAAAGCACAGTAAACAAGGGCAAGGTTATCACACAGATTAAAGTCCTTACCTTCTCCATTGATAAGAGTTTCTAGAGATTTGGTCCTCGTCCTCTTGGGTACAGAGAGGGAAACACCCTTACAAACGCGATTTCCCTTACAAATGTAAATGTCTCTTACAAAAGGGTAACTTCTATTCCGTTTTCAGAGCTTCTTAAAAATAACCAGTTCGGGAATTCCTTGGTGGTCCAGTGGTTAGGGCTCTGCACTTCCACTTCAGGGGGCACGGTTCGATCCCTGGTCGGGGGGAACTAAGATTCTGCAAGTCACGGAGTGTGGCCAAAAAAACCAAAAACGAAAAACAGTTCTTATGCTAAAGAGGCATGTTTTGGGCTGGCAAATTCTGCTCCCTTTCTCAGGTAATCATAATAATAATAGCTGATACTGAGAGCTCACTCGGCATAAGTCACGGATTTAGTAGCTTTACCTTGCGTTAGCTCTTAAATCTTTCCAATGCTTTATGAGATGGCCAACATTATTATTCCCATCTCACAGCCAGGAAACTGGGGCACAAGGAGGCCAATTAGTGGGCCTAAAGAAGTGGTAAAGTCAGGGTCCCCTCTTATTATCACCTTGCAGTAGAGTCTTCCTGCTCTGGTCCTTATATTGACATTCCTGCCTCAGAAATGAGACTAATGGAATCCACCCCAGTTTGATACTTTTCCCTCCCTCCTCTTTGTTCAGCTGTCTCACACCCATCCTGAGGGTCCAGCTCAAGTCCCACCTCTTCTGGAAAGTGTCTGGTGTACCTGACTCCCAGGACTCCCCTGTCTCTCTGATCCACTGTGGCACTGGCTCATGCTAGGAAGCCTGATCATGCAAAGGCCCAGGAGTGAGTTAGAAAAACTGCAGAAATTCAGGAGAGGTCCTGGATAAAGTGTGGAGGCAGTGTTACCCAAAAACTGGGTTCACCTCTTGGTGGGTGTCGAGCCAGAAGGCACAATCAAGCCAAAGAGCAGGTGAAGGAAGGATTCATTACTTGAAGCAAGTAAGGAGAACACCAGGGATATTTCCCAAAGTAGCGTATCCTCGAATAACAAAATTGATGAGGTTTTAAGCCAAGGGTGCATGCATATTCATGAAGGGGCTTGAGCAGGGGAGAATTCAGCATAGAATTGGGACAAAGGTTGACAGAGTCCAGGCTCCAGTTGATTGAGGTCTACAAGGGTCAGCAAGGTCAGCATCGTCATTTCTTAGGTTCCAGTTAGCCTGGTGGTTGAGTGCTCCAGGGGGGTTTGATCCCACAGAACAACTCAAAAATGTGCTTCAGACTGATCTTTACCTTCAAAAAAAAAAAAAACCCAAAAAACCCACAGCAAACATCATTCTCAATGGTGAAAAACTGAAACCATTTCCTCTAAGATCAGGAACAAGACAAGGATGTCCACTCTCGGCACTCTTATTCAACATACTTTTGGAAGTCCTAGGCACGGCAATCATAGAAGAAAAAGAAAAGGAATCAAAATTGGAAAAGAAGAAGTAAAACTGTCACTGTTTACAGATGACATGATTCTATACATGGAAAATCCTAAAGGTGCCATCAGAAAACTACTAGAACTAATCAATAAATTTGGTAAAGTTGCAGGATACAAAATTGATGCACAGAAATCTCTTGCATTCCTATACACTAACAACGAAAGATCAGAAAGAGAAATTAAGGAAACAATCTCATTCACCATTGCAACAAAAAGAACAAAATACCTAGGAATAAACCTACCTAAGGAGGCAAAAACCTGTACTCAGAAAACTATAAGATACTGATGAAAGAAATCAAAGATGACACAGATGGAGAGATAGACCATGTTCTTGGATTGGAAGAATCAGCATTGTGAAAATGACTATACTACCCAAAGGAATCTACAGATTCAATGCAATCCCCATCAAATTACCAATGGCATTTTTCACAGAATTAGAACAAAAATTTTTATAATTTGTATGGAAACACAAAAGACCCCGAATAGCCAAAGCTATCTTGAGAAAGAAAAACAGAGCTAGAGTAATCAGGCTCCCTGACTTCAGACTATACTACAAAGCTATAGTAATCAAGACAGTACGGTACTGGCACAAAAATAGAAATATAGATCAATGGAACAGGATAGAAAGCCAAGAGATGAACCCACACACCTATGGTCACCTAAACTGTGACAAAAGAGGCAAGAATATAGAATGGAGAAAAGACAGTCTCTTCAATAAGTGATGCTGGGAAAACTGGACAGCTACATGTAAAAGAATAAAATTAGAACACTCCCTAACACCATACACAAAAATAAACTCAAAATGGACTAAAGACCTAAATGTAAGACCAAATACTATAAAATTCTTAGAGGAAAATACAGGAAGAACACTCTTTGACATAAATCACAGCAAGATGTTTTTTGACCCACCTCCTAGAGTCATGAAAAAAACAAAAATAAACAAATGGGACCTAATTAAACTTAAAAGCTTTTGCACAGCAAAGAAAACCATAACAAGACGAAAAGACAACCATCAGAATGGGAGAAAATATTTGCAAATGAAGCAACTGACAAGGAATTAATCTCTAAAATATACAAATAGCTCATGCAGCTCAATATCAAAGAAACAAACAACCCAATCCAAAAATGGACAGAAGACCTAAAAAGACATTTCTCCAAGGAAGACATACAGATGGAAAGAGGCACATGAAAAGATGCTCAACTTCATGAATTATTAGAGAAATGCGAATCCAAACTATAATGAGGTATCACCTCACACCAGTCAGAATGGCAATAATCAAAAATTCTACAAACAATTAATGCTGGAGAGGGTGTGGAGAAGGGAATCCTCTTGCACTGTTGGTGGGAATGTACACTGATACAGCCACTATGGAGAACAGTATGGAGGTTCCTTAAAAACTAAAAATAGAACTACCATATGACCCAGCAATCCCACTCCTGGGCATATACCCTGAGAAAACCATAATTCAAAAAGACACATGCACCCCAATGTTCATTGCAGCACTATTTGCAATAAGGACATGAAAGCAACCTAAATGTCCATTGGTAGATGAATGGATAAAGAAGATGTGGTACATATGTACAATGGAACATTACTCAGACATTAAAAGGAACAAAATTGGGTCATTTGTAGAGATGTGGAAAAACCAAAACCAAAACAAAACCAAAAAAAAATGAAAACCAAAAAAACTCACTACTGTCAGTTATAAATTTATATGGAAATTTTAAAAATAATAAACTAATATTGATTTGATACACTGCAATTTAAAACATTAGAAACATTGCAAAAAAAAAAAAAAGAACTGGGAATCTTTACAACTTATACATTGTCTTCCATATGGTTAAGTTATCTCCCTAGCCTGGTAATACCTGTTTGTCCTTACATTGTTTTGTTCCCTTAAAATCATTAACTACTGAGACCTCTGCAAGGGCATGCATTGTGGCCAGGCTTAGGTCACAAAATGACTTAGGTCTAAAATGGCTTCTCTAATTGTAACAGTGAAGAGCAAACCTGACTCCATATTGAATCTATCTCTTTAGCTCTAAGCTTTGTGTTCTGTTGCTAGTTGCCCTTGCTTAGAGAAGCTAGCTCTGCACCTGAACTCACAGACACAATAATCATTGAAGGAATTCTGCCCATGGCTTAAGGTATATGTGAGAGCCCCTTTCTAGAGAGTGGTCCTCCCCCCAACAAAGATAAGGAAACCTGAACAGGAAAGATAACATTTGTCTTATCGAGTCCTGCAGGCACACCGTGAGGAGACCTGATTAACAAATTTTCATAGCATCCCACCTGACTGATGCCCTGCTGCTTGAGGCTATTCAACACCTCCTGACCTCACCCTTCCCACTTTCCTCTTTTCTTAGCATAAAAGAAGCTTGAATTCTAACCTGAAAATGATAGTCCTTTAGGGTACTAGTCTGCCATCTTCTCGGTTTGCTGGCTTTCTGAGTAAAGTCTCTATTCCTTGCCCCAACATCTTGTCTCTCGATTTATTGGCCTGTCATGTGCGGAGTGGTAACAGCTTGGATTCAGTAACATTATGTCAAGTAATCTATGTCTGGTTCTTTTCCTCCAGGGACAACCCCCACACACACACACACACACATGCTTTTGGCCTACAACAGGAGTCAAGGGGTGTCATAGGGAGGACCCTAAGAATAGTAGTTCAGTTTAGACTTACCCTTAGAGGATGGGAAGCATGGAAAAGCTTTTGGTGTAGTTTGATCAGATTGGCATTTGAGAAAGGTCACTGCTGTGCAAAAACATTGATTGGGATTGACTGGAATCAAATCTAAAGTTTGAAAGAATTGAAAGGAGACTGCTGCCACTAGGCAGGTAAAAGGTGGTGTCTTGCATAGTATGAGTGTGTTTCATGTTTGGTAATTGCAATCATTGTTGCTTTTGTTGTGGTCATCCATTTACAATGCTTGGTGTCAGTTTATTTATCTCTTGTAAAAATAAAATACAGTGTGTGTGTGTATGTGTGTGGAAAAAATAATAATAAAGAAAGAAATAAAAAAAAAAAAAAAGGTGGTGTCTTGGATTTGGTTGGGGCAGAGGGAGGAAGACAGATTGGGAGAGACTTGGTGATTGTTCAGATATGGAGGGTGTGGACCCTGCTGTCAGATTTAAAGCTTAGCCCTTTTTAAGATTTATTTTAAAAAGATATAGACTTTATTTTTTAGATCAGTTTTAGAGTTTTAGGTTGACAAAAAAAATTGAGTAGAAAGTTCAGAGAGTGCCCTTATATCATCCCCTGAATCCCACCCCCACATCCCCCCCACTTTCCCCTGTGGACTGAAAAAAAGAAGCACAATATGAGAGTCGTGAGTTAAGCTTTATTTGGGGCAAAATGAGGACTATAACGCAGGAGACAGCTTCTCAGATAGCTCTGCGGAACTGCTCCAAGGATGTAGGGGTCAGTACATATGTGATTTTAGTGAAGGGGGATACGTGCAATCAAGCACACGTTTCGGCAGAAGTTTGCTGCTAGTCACAAGGAGCAGATGTCTCCGTTAGTGATTTTAGTGCTTTTCTAGATACGAGAAGATGCAAGAAATTGGGCTCATAAAATCTTCTCCTGAAAATATCTAACTCTCTGAAGGCCTGTTCTGCCACTTTTTCCCAGAGCACAGAGTGTCTCATTCCTGATCTCTGCCCTGAACTCCTTTCACAGTGTGTTGAAGGTCAGTGACTGCAGTGGCTGGTGACTTCATCCTGGTAGAGGCAGTTGGTGAGTGACAATTTTCCGTCTGCACCCCTATTATTAACCTCTTGCATTAGTGTGATACATTTGTTATCATTGATAAGCCCAATATTGATAGTGAAGGGGAACAGCCTATAGGACCCAAAGTGTGCCTCTTTGGAATAAGGATTATTGTATCCTCATTATCTTTAAGAAACAGTAGACACAGGAGAAGCTCTGAAAACCTAGTAGAAGTCACTCTTTTGTAAGAGACGTTTACATTATATAAGGGAAATTTCCATTTGTAAGTGTGTCTCCCTTTTTGTACCAGAAGGAGGAGTAGGACTCTAAATCTCTAGAAACTCTTATCAATAGAGAAGGCAAAGACTTTTATCTGCATTAACAACAAATTATTTTTCCTCCCCCACAGTAGTTTATATTTGAGTTCATTCACTCTTTGTGCTGTACAGTACTATGGGTTTGACATATGCGTAATGTCGTATGTCCATCATTACAGTATTATATAGAATAGTTTCAATGCCCTAAAAACCTCTGTGTTCCACCTATTCCTCCCCAACTCTGGGTAGCCACTGATCTTTTTACTGTCTCCACAGTTTTGCCTTTTCCAGGATGACATATAATTAGAATCATGTAGTATGTAATCTTTTGAGATTGGCTTCTTTCCCTTAGCAATATGAAGGTCCTATCATGTCTTTTCCTGACTTGACAGTTCATTTATTGTTTTGCTGAATAATGTTGCATTATACGGACATGCCACAGTTTATTCATTCACCTACTGAAGGGCATCCTTGTGGCTTCTGCTGACCTGAAACAAATAGACTGCTAGATATTTCTTGAGCAAAGATGAGTTTATTTGGGGTCAGCAGAGAATTGCAATTCATCTGCTACCAAGGGGAGCCATTTGCAAGTCCCCTCATGGCAAGTGAAGGAAAATGCTTTTATAGAGAGAAAAAGAAGTTGGAAGTGCTATAGTAAAAGAATAGTAAAAAAATAGTAATAATAGTAATAGTAAAAAAATATAGTAAAAGTAATAGTAAAAGTAAAAATATAGTAAAAGTAATAGTAAAAGAATCCAGGCTTTTTATTGGCTGACTCCTTGCCAGGGAAAAAAAAGGACTCTTTATTCTTGCTGTTGTGCACTGCTATCCATCCCAGGGTGAGAGAGGTCCCCTTCTGGTCTCCTAATTCTGTTTGAGATTTCTGTTTATTAATTTTTTTTCTTACATTTCCTCCTTTTGTTCAAGATCTTTCTCTGAAAGCATCACTGATCAAGAGTCAGCTTGTCTAGTTTTAGCAGATTTTTGTTCCTCAATGTCAGGAAGAACCTTTCCTGGGTGTAGAGTCCCATGTCAGAGGGAAAGTGCACAGATTATAAATCTATTAAGGTTACATTTGAGTAAAAAGGAAGGGTAGGAGGGAGAACTCTCAGGCACTTTTTATCTAAAATCTATATGTTATCAAGATCATAGTCACTGGAGATCATCTGAAGCATTATGACATCATCAAAGTTTTGGTGACAAGCTTCCAATAGCGAGGTCCTGATATCTTGGAAAGCTGTCTTATCCGATGTCATCTGCTTCAATTCTGGGAAATCTTTACTTTCAGGTCACCAGATGATATGCAGGTCCAGTCAGGGTTCAGTGCTTTCTTTACATGTGTGCACCGAATCCAAGAGTCTGTTCCTTGGAGTTTGGCAGCACAAAAGTTAGTTAGCAGTACCCGATGGGGCCTTTTCAGCGAGGTTGAAGAGAGTTCTTCTAGAGATATCTTCTCCAGTAGAAAAAAATCTCCAGGTTGCAAGACGTGATGCTTAAGGTTTTCATGTCTGGAGGGCTCACTGAGAAAAAATTGCTCTATCAAAGAATGGTTATTTTTAATAGAAACAATTAGGCCTTTGCAATATTGGAGTATCACTCCTTTCATCAGCTGTGGGTCAAAAGAAGCAGGAGCCATGTGCTGTCAGTGTCCTGTGACTATCTTAAAATGTGAGAGTTTATGAGTTCCAAAAGGGGTGGATCTGAGATTTAGAAGGAAAAACGGCAATGTTTTGGCCAAGGTATTTAGAGAGCCTCTACACATTTTGCCAACTGAGTCTTAATAATGCCATTAGTGTGCTCGACTAAACCAGAGGCTTGCGGGTGGTAAGCACAGTGAAAGTATAAAACTGGCCAAACGGCACAGACCTGTCAAAGCATCTGGCCAGAAAAATGGGTTCCTTGATCACTATGAAGTTTGAGAGGAGTTCCCGAGGTAGGGACAATTTTTTCTAAAAGGACATTAGCCCAAGAAGAGGCAGTAGCCTATCTGCAAGGGAAGGCTTCAGTCCAGTATGAAAACATACAGACGATGACCAAAGCATATTTATGTCCATTCGACAAAGGAAGTTGTATGAGTCCATTTGCCAGACCTTGAATGGCCCATCAGGCAGTTTAAAAAGTCCAAGAGCTGCATGAATAAGCTTCCCTGGGTTGTATTCTGGACAAGTGGGACAAGTGAGGTAGGCACCTTTGTGGCCTTGTTAATGTTTCCCCACCAATATTGATTCATGAAGGCTATCATTTTGTCATAGACCAATTGTTTAATGCATGTGAAGGGTGGGAATTTTAGAGTCTCCAATAGGACTCGGTGGTAATTTGGTTAAAACCAGGGCTTTCTCTTTTTATCAAACTAATAATTGTTGAATTTCCAAACTTGTTTTTCCTTTTCTGAGGCCAATTGTTGGGACTCTCTAGCCGGTTTAAAAAAAAAAAAACATTATCATTTGGGGAAATATCCACTTGGACCATGACAAAGGTTTGGCTGCTCTTGGTTCCTTCGAGGGCAGCATTCCTTGCAGAAATATCAGTAAGGTAGTCCTTAGGTTCCAGAGAATCAAGTTTAGAAGCCCCAGAATCTTAATAGCTTAAGTGGTAGTTAAAAGTATTATATTCAATAATTCCTGAACATAGGGGCCATTTAAAGTTTTATTTCCACTGGAAGTAAGGAAGGTACATTGCTTCCACAACATTCCCAAATCATGAGCTATTCTGAAAGCATATCTCCTATGAGTATAAATATTGGCAGTTTTGTCCTTGGCTAAAGTACAAGCACATGTAAAAGCATGCAATTCAGCCTGTTGGGCTGAAGTAGCCATAGGTAAAGATGATGCCTCAACAACATCAAAAGGAGTTGTAGTAACATACCCAGCACATTGCCATTGTTGACAAAAGTTGCCATGTCAGTTTTTAAAATAAGACCATCAGTGAACTATAAGAAGTCAACATTACCCTATGGAATTTCTTATAGCTCATTATGAGGCATCAGGAGGTGGTCCGTCAGCGTTAAGCAGGGGAGAAGCGTAGCCAGGTTAAGGTTGTTATTATTATTATTATTAAGGTTATTCTAAAATAAAAGAGTGAAGAACAGTTAACCAAAGCACTTCATAGGAGGTGAGGTGACTAGCTGAGAAATGTCGAGTGTGATGAGAATTCAGGAGAGCTTCTACTGCATGAGGTACAAAAATGGTTAAAGGGGATTCTACAGTGATTTTATCAATGGCCTTAACCAAAGGGGCAGTAACTGTAATGGCCCTAAGACAAGGAGTGTATCCGTGTCCCACAGCGTCCAGTTGCTGGCTATAATACCCTATGGGTTGATGGTGGTCCCCATGTTTCTGACTGAGCACCCCAAAGGCATTCCCTTCCTTCTCATATACAAAAAGAAAAAAAGGAATCTGATAATTGGGATGTCCAAGGGCAGGTAGGTTCATCAAACTCTCCTTTAAGGCCTTGAAGTCTATGTCATCTGGTTCTTCCCATATAATTGGGTCAGAGTTATTATTGTTGAGAAAAACATATAGAGGTTTGGCCATAAGAGAGAAATTTCAACTCCGATTTTGGCCATAACCAACTAACTCGAGAAAATCTTGCAGTTGGTGCTTAGTTTTCGGTTTGGGGAAATTTAGGACACCACAAAGTCTATCTGGATCTAGGTGTAGCCCTTGTTCTGATATCAGATGCCCTAAATATTGAACCTGGATTTGGGTAAACTGCAATTTTTCTTTGGCAACCTTATGTCCCTTTAAGGGTAAAAGATTTAGCAAGTGATTCTTTAGCAAGCGGTTTTCCAGTTAGGAGGCTTGAGAAGGAGAGCAAAGCAGCAAATCATTCACATTATGGCAACAAAGTAGAACTTCTAGGGAACATTCTGTCATCCAGATCAGGCTTCAGGATTTGCAAGAAATAAGAAAGGACTCAATAAAACTCTGAGGCATTAGTGTCCAGGTGAATTGTTTTTCTTCCCAAGTGAGGGGGAAAAGGTATTGACCAGCTTCATCAACTGGAATACTAAAGAATGAACTGCAAAAATCAATTACAGTAAAGAATTCACTTCCTGTGGGGACAGATGTTAGTAATATATACGGGTTAAGAACAACAGAGTGTTGAGGGATAACAATGTTGTTCATTGCTTGGAGGTCCTGGACAAACCTCCACTGTCAGCACTTAGGTTTTCTCACCAGTAAAGTAAGAGTGTTATAAGTGCTAGTACAAGGCATAATAAGGCCTTGAGTCTTGTAAGCTTCTCTTATGGGTTTTGTGCCTTGAAGGGCTTCTTTATTTATAGGGTATTGATTCATTCTGGGAAGAGGTTTTGAGGGGTCTATTTGTTTTTGTTGTTGTTTTTTTAAATTGAAGTATAGTTGATGTACAGTGTTATATAAGTTACAGGTGTACACTATAATGATTCACAATTTTTAAAAGTTATATTCCATTGAGGGGTCTATTTGAATCTTGATAGGAGGTGTGTTCCAGTGTTTCCAGAATCTGCTCTAGTACCGTCAGAGACAGAACAAATAAAAGATGTCAGAGGGCTGTGTAATTCACGTGGTGGGTTACTTTGATGACTACTATCAATTTGTAGAATTACTTCCCCCTTTTGAAAGAATGAAATTACGGCATGATACTTCTCTAAGTCTTAGCCTAATAAATGGTAAGTATGGAGGAACTAAGGAGAAAAGGGTGGGTATCTCTCAAAGTGTCTAAACAAAAGGGAATAGATTCAGAGACAGAAACCTCTTGAGGTTCATTAGAGATCCCCACTATTTGAACAGTTTTAGTGGTCAGAGGCAGGGGCTAATTTATAGTAGTGGGGTTGAGCACCAAGAGGGGGGCTGTATGGTCAATTAGTACTGGAAGCAATTCCCAATCTGGAGAATGTTTCTTTATGCTGATTGAGAGGGAGGATTGGAAAGGGTTCCTGTAGTTCCTAGGAGTCCCATCATTGAGAATTGGGAGGATGTTGGAAAGGCTGGTTATAGGGCTGAAGCTTCCTAAAGCACTTAAGTTTGTAACAATGTTTTTTCCCCAAATCCTGGCTCTTTGTAATAGCAGAACCTAGGAGTGTTTTAGTTTCATTTAGGAGCCTTCATTTTCTGGAGTTGAAAATTAAGAATTTTGGTGGTTTTCCTTTGAGGTAACTCATCTAGACTTCAAAAGAGCTGGTTTGCCAGATTAACTAAATCTGGAGTAGTCATAATTTCCCATTCCATCCTGGTCCTTTTTACCAGAAGGGAATTGGTTCAGCCAATTAATAAACAAAAGCTACTCAGGTGGAACCAGCATCTGAAGGAAGACCAGAATTTTCTTTAAAAATAATCTGAACTCAGTTGTAATATTCATGAACAGATTCATCTGATTCTTGTGTGCAAGGCTGAATTTTATTCCAATCAACAGACTTTGGAAAAGTCCTAGGACTTGCTCAATGAACTCACCTAATGATTGCCTAAGCCTGATCATGCAATAAGTTAGTGGGCTGGTCTTCCAGTGGTAATTGTATTACCCAGCTGAACTTGAGTCCACTTGCCCGATGCACAGCAAAGCCAATCTACTGACACTGGGTTGTGGTGAAGGAAAGTACAGTGTTTATTGCAGGGTGCCAAGCAAGGAGAAAAGGCGACCAGTGCTCAAAAGACTAGAACATCTCCATGGCTTTCAGGGAAGGATTTTTAAAGGCAGTATGAGGGAAAGGTTCACAGGGTGTGCGATCAGCTCATGCACAATTCTCTGATTGGTTGATGATGAGGTAACAAAGTGAAGTTTCAGGAATCAACATCGTCAATCTTCTGGTTCCATCTGGTCTGAGATCTATGTGCTTGTGGTCAGCAGTTTCCATCTAGTGGGGATCTGATTTCTGTAAAAACAACTTAAGAGTGTGTGTCAGACATTGTTATCTATGTCCTTCAGGGAGGATCTAAACGTCCTGTGACTCTGCTATATGGCTGATTTATTGTTTAAATTGTTACCAGTTCTGCCTGACTGCTGTTCCTTGTTTCTGTATGTTCCCATTCCTCTGTTCTCATTCCTCTCATCATTAACTTTTTTTTTTTTTTAAAGATTTTTTTGATGTGGACCATTTTTAAAGTCTTTATTGAATTTGTTACCATACTGCTTCTATTTTATGTTTTGGTTTTTTGGCCGTGAGGCATGTGGGATCTTAGCTCCCCAACCAGGGATCGAACCCACACCCCCTGCACTGGAAGGTAAAGTCTTAACCACTGGACCGCCAGGGAAGCTCCTAATCATTAACTTTTGAGCCAGATTATTTTTTGAAATTTTTGAGCCAGACTTTTTGAAACTCAGGGAAGCTTCAGGAGACCATAGTTTTTTCTCTAAGTGAGAGATGGGGAACATGAAGGGGTCTACTACCAAGGAAGCCTGTGCAGGGATTGCTCGGTTTCAATTCTAGAGACCCTTCAGGACTTTCCCAATTAGCAGTTTTCATCCAGTGCTGGGCCCGGTCTTTGCTGACAAGCATAACTAGCTTATGTAAGTCAGAGAAACCAGGTTGAAATGTTCAAGTGACTATATTAAATGCCTCAGGAAATCTGTGAGGATCTTTGGTCACTTTGAAAATCTCTGACTATGGCTCACAGTTCAGCTTTAGCCCAGGGAGTATAAGAAATGAAAGGTTTAGCCCCTGGGTCCTCAGAGGGCTTAATTTTTAAAGAACAGGTTCTGACAAGTCCAGAGGAAAAGGGAGTGGGAGTGTTTCAGGAAAAAGGAGAAGTTTGGCAAGAGAATCAGTATGGGGGATTTTAGGGTATAGTAGAGGGGTAGTTGGCATAGAAGTGAAGGTGGAAGATGGTGACAGAGTTGGAATCTGAGACAAAGAAGACCAGGAAGAAGAGCCCAAGGCTTTGGGAGCCATTTTATCTTTCTTTAATCATTTGTTTGCCTCAGTTAATCTTAAAATCTTATTTTGCAGACTAAAATTACTGAGTCTACTGATAATGTTGGGATGCTTCGAAATAAATGTTCCACTCTGCTCTGGAAATTTTTGAGTTATTGTAGTCCACTTCAATTTTAAGAAAATTAAGTTTGGAGATTTCAAAAGTTCCCCACAGTGGCCATTGATACTCTAAATTGCCTTTGGTCAGGTAGATCCATTTAGTTAGAAATATGCATGAAGAAGGACCATGGATGTTAAACATAAAATTGGCCTGAGTCCCTGTGTGTGGGTATCCTCAAAATACTTAGATAACTGGGATCCCCCTCCCCAGAGGTTTTTCCTCTAGAGCAAAGGACAATTCTCAAACAGCTTAAACAACTTACAGTATATATGGCTCAATTCAAACAGCTGGCAAGCCAATTCCAGCCAGTCCTAAGAAGACAGGTCGGTCCCACGCGAGCCAGGCCAAAGACTTTTTGTAGGCAGTCTCCAGAAGACAGCCTTTCCAAGGGAATAGGCCAAGAGCTGAAAAATCCTGGCCATTCTTCAGGAACAGTTTCAGAGAAACAATCCCTGATCCTGAAGAATGGCCAGGACTAGACAGTTTCAGTGAATCAGTCTGATCTCAAAATCAGAGCAAAGTGCCAAATGAATACTCTAGTATAGAACAATGCCTTAACCAGAAAGAAGAAACCTTTGAATAGATCCCAAGTTAAGCCTGGAGAGCTTCAAATGCAAAGAGGACGCAAGCTCAGATCCATGAGAAAAACTTCAAACTCCAGGGTCTGTGAAAAAGCCGTGAGTGACAATGGCTCAATTGTGGGTACCACAACTGTGTGCTCACCAGCCCCAGAGCCATCAGGAGCATTTTATGGTCTCCTACTGGTCACAAAAATGTTGACTTGGAACAAATAGACTACCAGATATTTTTCCAGCAAAGATGGGTTTATTTGGACTCAGAAGAGAATTGCAATTGGGGTTTGCAACCATGGTAAGTCATGTACAAGTCCCTGGCATAGAAAGGGAAGGAGAATGTTTTTATAGAGAGGAAAAGGAAGTTTGGAGGGCTATAGTAAATAAGGAGTCTATGGCTTTTTTTGGCTGAGTTCTTGCCAGGGAAGAAGTCTTTCTTCTTCCTGTTTGGCTCTGCTATTGGCCCTGTGCATGAGAGCTCCCTGTTCTGGTCTCCCAACTCTACAGTAAGCCCCTTACATACGAACAAGTTCCATTCCGAGTGTGCGTTCGTAAGTCCAATTTATTCTTTAAGTCCAACAAAGTTAGCCTAGGTACCCAACTAACACAATTGGCTATGTAGTACTGTACTTTAATAGGTTTTTAATACTTTTCACACAAATAATACATTAAAAAAACACAAAAAATAAAGAAAACATTTTTAATCTTACACAGTACAGTACCTTGAAAAGTACAGTAATACCAGCTACATCACCACTGATTTTACACTTGCTTCCAGACATCCTGGGCTTGAAATAGAGATACTGTACTACTGCACTCTATACAGTACTGTACAGTAAAGTACACAAAAGCAAAACCACTTGTAGAGGATGCATACACATGACAATGTATGCCAGACACATGGACTAACCTGCGTGATTGGACATGTGAACGCACGTTCGCATCTTTGAAAGTTTGCAACTTGAAGGTTCGTATATAGGGGACTTACTGTATTTGAGGTTTCTGTTTAATTTTTTCTGCTTCTGAGTTTTGGCTATTCTGAACGAAGCTACTATAAACATATAAACATAAATGGGCAGGGTTTGTGTGGACATAAGTTTTCAACTTATTTGGCTAAATACCAAAATTGCTGGATCATATAGTAAGAGTATGTCCACCTCTGTAAGAAACTGCCAAACTGTCTTCCAAAGTGGCTGTACCATTTTGCGTTCCCAACAGCAATGAATGAGAGTTCCTGGAGCTCCACATCCCTGTCAGCATTTAGTATTGTCTGTGTTTTGGATTTTGGCCATTCTAATAGGTATGTAGTTGTAACAGGGAAGAGCTAAATTGTACTCCAAGTTCCATCTGTTTCTTTGACTTTAACCTTTGCTTTTTGTTGCTTTTGTTATTATAATCATACATAATGGCCTGCCTCAGGGAACCCTGCCCCTCTGCCTGAATTTTAAAGTGCCTCTGTTCAGCTCACAGAGAGACAATCTGACCCCGCCCACCTGTGGATGCCTGCAGAAAAGAAGAAATTAACACATCCCCTCCCCAAGGCTGGCCATTCCAGGGGATATTTGCAAAACTTATGGCGTTTTTACTTTACTTTCTCATCTCCTCCCCCTCTCTGTGCTATAAAAGAAACTGGCATCCAAACCCCGATAAGATGGTTTATCGGAGACACTAGTCTGCCATCTTCTCGGTCTGCCGGCTTTCCGAATAAAGTCATACTTCTTGTCTCAGCACCTCGTCTCCGATTCACTGGCCTGTTGTGCGGCGGACAGAGAGAGCTTGGACTCGGTAACAAATTTGGCTTAGCCAGCCAGGATCCTTGCTGCTTGTGGCTAGCCGGCCCCTGTCGGGGAATATTGGGGCAAGGCCCTAGCAGCTGCCAGGACCATTTGTCCTGAGGATCTTCCCTTCCAAGTTCCCGGAAGCGGCACCGGCTACCCCAGCGCTTGGCAGTTGAAGCAAGGAACCGACAAACTTCAATTTGGAACTACTAGTCGACGGGCTCGATTTGATTCTGGAACTTCGGTTCCAATTTGGGGAACTTTGGTTCCATCTGGGGAACTTCGGTTCCATCTGGGGAACTTCAGTTCCATTTGGGGCTGTGAGTCAAGGGACTGGATTCAATTCTGGAGGGTAAGTCACCGGCATGCATGCCGGGAACATATTCCCCCCTCAATCTGGGCTTTTCCTTTATGGGACAAATCAATCTGGTTGGGGTACCCTGTTGGAGGAGGAATTGTTGTTGGACTCTACCTGATTCTGGGAACCGGTTCACTGGGAACTAGTTCATTGGTTTTGTAGGGTAAGTCTACCCGATCTGGGAACTAGTTCATTGGTTTTGGTCTTGGTTTTGTCTTGGTTTTGTGTGCATTGATGCTAGAATTAGTGCCTTTTGTGTTGGAATTTGCGTCTTTTGTGTCTTGGTGTTATCAAACTTTTAAAAGTGGAAAATACTACATCTATCTCAAAGGAGAGCCCTTTGGGGAATATATTAGATAAATGGGCAAAACATAGCTGTGAGCCTATGAATAAGAAAGACATGATATACTATTGTAATAGGGTGTGGACCCAATATTTGTTAGGATCAGAAGAACGATGGCCCCTGAATGGCTTACTCAATTATTATACAATCTTGCAGTTAGAAATGTTCTGCAAAAGAGCAGGGAAAAGAGATGAGATTCCATATGTAGGAGCATCTATGCTATTGCATCAGGAGGAAAAGGAATCATAGGGCTGCCACCTTATGGTGCTGCGGTCTGAAAGGAAACCCAAGAGGAAACCTGCTCTACAAGGGAAGAGAAAAAAAAATGAGAGTGGGGACATGTTATTTCAAAACTTAACCCCCGGGGGCTTCCCTGGTGGCGCAGTGGTTGAGAGTCTGCCTGCCAATGCAGGGGACACGGGTTCAAGCCCTGGTCTGGGAAGATCCCACATGCCGCGGAGCAACTAGGCCCGTGAGCCGCAATTACTGAGCCTGCGCGTCTGGAGCCTGTGCTCCGCAACAAGAGAGGCCGCAATAGTGAGAGGCCCGCGCACCGCGATGAGGAGTGGCCCCCGCTTGCCACAACTAGAGAAAGCCCTCGCACAGAAACGAAGACCCAACACAGCCATAAATCAATAAATATAAATTTAAAAAAAAAACAAAAAAAACCCAAAAAACTTAACCCCCCTCCAGCCTATCCAGCTTCCCCAGTGGCCGAGCAGGCTGCACCGGCAGTTACTCCAACTGCCCCCCCCGCCCCGCCCCCCCCGCCCATGCCGCCAACATATTCAACGCCTCCTGTTTCCCCTACCCATGGGGATCAAATAAAAGTTTCTATGGTAACCCCCGGGGCACAGGGACCTGGTTTAGTATCACCATCTAAGACCCGACAGGGCATCCAATTTGGACCGGGAGCCACTTCTGCAGCAGGGCAATTCCCCTTGCCCCAGTATCCTGTAAGAGGCCAGGGGACTCCCTTGGACTTGAGGTGTCTGATTCTGATTTCCCCACAGGAGCCCCGGGTAACATTGACAGTGGGGAACAAGTTGATTGATTTTCTAATAAATACAGGTGATCTTAAGAGGCTTGTAAATATTAAACAAAGGGGAAACAAAGTCATCCTAGGAGAAACTTGCCTGTATCTTTGAGATACAAATGTCCTATCTGGTCTTCTCAAAAACCCTTATCTCTGCCATCTTTTTAAAATGCAAATTTTGAAAAAGAGGGTACAGTAATTTAGAACTTGACTTGTTTTCCATAAATATTAGTAGAAAGGGTTTAGCCATCTAGACAAGTGAGCTTGATTTGTTCCATCTGCCAGAAACTCAACTTTAATCCAAACTCTTTAGTAAACTGATGGGTTTTACATTGCTGTACTTGACTCAGGGCTGAAATTTTGAAATGAGAACTATGATGTCTCTCTGTTTGTGTGTTTGTATGTGTTTTTGTCTTTGGATAACATTGCTGAGGTTAATCTGTAAATGAGCTCTATTTAATTGGCTTACAGAAAAGGAAGCACTTACAAACCAAACAATTCTAAATACAAGAGAAATTAAGTTACATGAGTTTCAGGTTCACGTGAACTGGGAAATATTCAGTATTAAATTAATACCTGGTATTAATGTTTAAGTTTGTTGATCTAATTAATATAGACATGTCTTTAGAGCCATCAACATTAAGTATAGTACTTTCACTGCACCTAGGTTTAACAAAAGTTAAATGAAATCTTGTTATATCTGTTGTAAATTTGTCAGCAAGAAAAATAACTTGATATGATGAAACTTTAAATATAAATGAAATAAGAGCTTTTAGGTAAACTCTAGAGGAATAATTATGTTCTGAAAATTATCTAAAATAGTCTCTCCAGATTTTGGTAACTATTACTCGCCCCTTGGTTGTCACTAGAAATTAAGGTTTTTAAGAGTCGGGGATGCTAATTTAAATATATAATTAAAGCTACTGAAAATAATAAAACATTTCAGTATGGTAGAATGTGTGTTTTCAGTTAAGGTGGTATGAGGAATGGAAGTACATTTTACTGAGAAAGTTTTATACATGGTCAGGATTAACTAAATTTAGATTGAAGTTAACTAAGTAAATGGATTTTGTTAAGCAAGCTAATACAAGACTGGAATTTGATCTCTCTGTTACAAGTGCTCCTTTTGATAATAGATTATATAAGTTTCCGTGCCCTTACGTGATCCGTATGTGTTTTCTTTTAACTGTTTTGTGACTTTGGTTAAATGAATAAATATTGTTTCACAGCGGACTACAATCCTGTTGTGTTTTGAAACCTTTTTGATATTTTTAACAAACTTCCCAAATATCAAAATCTGACTAAAGGTTTTTAGCCTCCAGCTGACTCTGGGATACTCTGAAAGAACACCTCTGAGACATCTCAGAGAGAAATGTCAAACTCAGTTTACTTGGTATGTTAAATTACTTCAAAAACATTGTCAAGTGATTGGAGATGAACCTTAGGTTATAGTGTATGGATAAATGTCATTTATGTAGATATTCCAAAATTTATATGGAATCCCTAACATCTGATATGTCCTGATATGTTATCAATCATAATACTAGTTATTCTAAAATGGTATATCCAAGTTTCCTGCTAATTGCATTGTACTCAAATCTTTAACAATGCTATTTTAAGTTTTGTCCTGATGCTTTTACAAAATGAAGATTTCCAAGAAGACTGATAAAAAGGAACTTTTTCACAAATATAAGTTTCTGATAGCCTTTAGATAATATCACTGGACTGGGTAACAAATGACAAAACTTATGGGAAACCTGATTATTTCATCCAGATCAATGGGAATTAATTACATGGGACTGAATGAACTGGTAAATATGATTTATAACTTTATGACTTTGGGAAATATACTGGCTTTAATCTTTGTTTTTCGGAAAAACATTTTCTCTTATGCTATGACCTACAACAAGTTGATAAAGTATGCCTTTGTAAATGAAGACGAAACATTTATCTTTTTCTCTCTACCTGATCCTGCCAGAATTTGTTGTCTCCAGCTGGCTCTCTTGTGGACTTGATATTATGCTAATCATTGTTTTAATTTGCTCGTTGTTTCCAAGTTGTTTGTGCTTTGTGTCTCCCTGCTGCACTCTGTCTTTGTCAATGTTACTAGCCACATTACTTATATCCTGTTTATTTTATAAGATTGTTGTCTCTTGCAGTACCCAGTGTGTAACCAAGCCTCCAACAAAACTTCTATGGCTAAACATCTTAAGGTAATAGATCACATTTATAACACAAAATAATTGTAATAATGTGATTCTAGTTATGGGAAGAAGCAACAAGGGAAAATGTCTCCTGGATCATAATTAGACAGAGGATCCAGAGAATCTTTAATTATCAATAGGGCCTAATCTGAAAATTAGCACCTGGAGTGGCATATCAAGAATTTTCGCCTGACCTGGCATGAGCCTCCCAGCACCATGGGGCAAAATTTGATCATAAAATGTCTCCCAAATATTGGTCAAATTCCTGACCAACAGGAGAGGATCAGTCATCGGCCATTGCAGCCCTCCAACGTGAGCCAGTGAACCCTGAGGAAACTCAAGAAGGAGAAGAATACCTGCCATCTAGCAGCCATCAGGCTGCAGCCACTCCCTATGGTGAGCCCTGAGGAAACTCAGGATGTGAAAATACAGGATACAGGGACTTGCCTGGTGGCTCAGTGGTTAAGAATCCACCTGCCAATGCAGGGGACACGGGTTCGAGCCCTGGTCCGGGAAGATCCCACATGTCGCGGAGCAACTAAGCCCGTGCGCCACAACTACTGAAGCCCGCGAGCCACAACTACTGAAGCCCGCGCACCTAGAGCCCGTGCTCTGCAACAAGAGAAGCCACTGCAATGAGAAGCCCGCGCACAGCAACAAAGAGTAGCCCCCACTTGCTGCAACCAGAGAAAGCCCGTACGCAGCAACGAAGACCCAACACGGCCAAAAACAAACAAATAAATAAATAAAAAGAAAATACAGGATACAGGCCCCAGATAGCTGTGGTGCATATCGAAGAAATGATTTCAGTGAGCCCAGACTCTTGCATCTTCCCATACAAAGAAAAATGCTAAATTCCTTAACTTGAGATGCGGCCTCCTGGGCTTGAAGCCCTCAAAATTCCTGATAACTCTCAGCTTTTAGGTTGTAAATATTTTTAAGTCTACAGGTTGTAAAGTAGACACTTCCAAAGTGGAACAAAAGACAAATTTCAGCATTTGGAACACTGACACAGATGGCGGACACTCCCAGAAAGATCCATCTGACAGAGCAGTTAAAACGTTGTCACCCCTTTTTCCACAAGATTGTGGAATAGACACTGACAGTGGGGAATTGTAACAGGGAAGAGCTAAACTGGACTGTTTCTTTGACTTTAACCTTTGCTTTTGTTGTTATAATCATACATAATGGCCTGCCTCAGGGAACCCTGCCCCTCTGCCTGAATGTTAAACTAAAGTGCCTCTGTTCAGCTCACAGGGAGACAATCTGACCCCGCCCACCTGTGGATGACTGCAGAAAAGAAGAAACTAACACATCCCCTCCCCAAGGCTGGCCATTCCAGGGGATATTTGCAAAACTTATGGCGCTTTTACTTTACTTCCTCATCTCCTCCCCCTCTCTGTGCTATAAAAGAAACTGGCATCCCCCCCCCCCATAAGATGGTTTATCGGAGACACTAATCTGCCATCTTCTCGGTCTGCTGGCTTTCCGAATAAAGTCATACTTCTTGTCTCAGCACCTCGTCTCCGATTCATTGGCCTGTCATGGGGCGAGCAAGAGCAAGCTTGGACTCAGTAACAAAGTGGATCCCCTTGGTGTTTTAATTTGTAATTCCCTGATGACATACGATGTTGAATGTCTTTTCATACATGTACTTGCCATCTTTATTCTTTGGTGAGGTGTCTATCCAGACCATTTGCAAAATTGGGTTGTTTATTTTCTTATTGTTGAGTGTTAAGAGTTCTTTAGATTCATTTTTTTTTTTTATTGTTTACTTATGGTGGTGAGGCAGGAGATAGACGGGCTCCAGGCTAGACATTTACAACAGCCTCCTGTTCATGCTTCCTGAGGTGAGAAGAAGATGGGCTCCAGGCCGGACATTCATTACCAGCCCCCTGTTTACATTGCCTGAGGCAAGAGACAATCAGGCTCTGGACTACATATTTATGACCGGACTCCTGTCTATATTTCAAGATCTGCACTTCAATGTAAGAAACAAGAACAGGAATAGTGTAGATAACTGGACATTTGGACACTTTTATGGCAGGGACAGAGAGGGGCTAAACCCTGTTAAAAGATCGAGAGGTCATACATTTCCCATCCTTGGGGCAAGGGAAACATTGCACATGCGCAGAAAGGCTCCTTGGGGGTCAAAAAGGAGGGGGCACCAGCCCATAATATGTGATGCTAAGGCCATCCCATAGACCTCTGGGCTGGAATCCATCGTGGAAAAAAGTTGCCTACGCATGTTTGGGAGGGTCCTAGGGCAGGGCAGGTGTGGAAACAGAAACCAAATAATTGGCCAAAGGTAAACAAAGACCCGGAAGACCGGCCCTATATAAATGACTTAACAGCCTCTTTACTGCTCTCCTCCTCATTAGGGGGATGCCCACACCCTTTCTATCTGATGTGCATCTGTGCCTTGCTTCTATCTTAACTAAACAAACAGTTTCTCTGTGTGCTCTCCCACTTGCTGTTGTGCTATGTCTGTAATAATAAACTTGTACCTGTTCTTACAGTTTTTGCCTCTGTGAGAAATGCATTTTTTCACTGGGGGCAAGAGCCAGGGGGTGTGGTGGCCAGGATTCCTGGTTTTCATCCAGGCTACCCAGGTTCAATTCCTGGGCAGGGAATTAAGAACTCGCTTCACGCCACCACCCACTGCTGCCTCTCCGAGATCAGGGTAGGGGGGTGGGGGTCTGATTAGACTAGTATATAAAGTACTTGAGGGGAGTCCTTAGAGATAAAACCCGGAATGGCAAATTGAAGGGGACCCTTGGAGGGCTATTTTATTCTGTAGTACCAAGGGATGCCATTGAGGGCTATTGAGCAGCAGTGGAAAAGAGTCAGGCTTCTGCCTTTCATATCCTGCACTGATTACACAGTGTTTATGCATAGTAATTGACATGTCAACGCAGTTAAAAAAAACTGGAGCCCAAATGCTCCATCTTAGAAATTCTCCAAGTCTCCCTTTCCCTCTTTATAAATTGGGTTTAATGCTTTCCTCCAAAGCTGATAATGAGGATTACATGAAAGAGTGTGTGAAGTACTTATCTCATTTAATCCTTAAGACCACCCCTCATTTGTCCCCCATGACCCATTTAATTATTTTACCTCATTGAATTGTCACACCTCCTTGTAATGTTGGAGGAGTAGACCCATCACGTATGCTTTCCCAGGCTCTCATCTCCAGGGGTTTATTTGGTGTATCATGGATAAGGATGCTCCTGCTGTTGCTGCTGCTACTGAATTTTTTACAACAGGCCAGGCAATTTGTTAAGTGCAGTAGATACAATATCTCACTCAAACCCCACAAAATTATTGATGTGCCCATTTAGTTCATCAGGACACAGATTCAGACAGGGTACTTTGCCCAAGATCACCCAGCAGTTAAATGAGGCAAGGCCTGCAATCAAACCCTGGCTTATCTAGCTCTAGCACCTGTGCACTTAACCATTAGCTATACAAAATGCCTTTTATTGAGGACTGCTCCCTCTAGCAGCTTTCCAAGCACTTTGTCAGGACTTCACTGGCCTATTTATAGCATAGAATGCTATGCTATCAGGCTTCCCGATAGGTCTCCCCCACTAAGCTGAGTCTCCTGAGGGCCGAGACTTTGTCTCAGACACCTTTGTTCCCCCAGCACCTTGCATTGTGCTTGGCGCATGCTGGGCTCGTTAATTCATTCTTTCTGCAGATACTCTCGGAGAGTTTGCTATAAGCCAGGCGCTATACTAGTATTAGGGAAATAACACAGTCTTACCAACAAAGACCCTGCCAACTAAAAAATTACCCACAACCTAAAAGTTGAGAGTTATGTTTTATTCAGCAGGAATTTTTAGGACTTCAAGCCTGGGAGGCAGCATCTCAAGTAACCCTGAGAGAACAGCTCAAAGGAGGCAAGGGGAGAGCCAGGTTATATAGAAGTTTTGCAGCAAAGGGCAGGTAGTCCAAACGTCAAATGATTATTGTTAATTAAAGAACACCAGGTATCCCAAGTTAAGGAATTTAGTATCTTTCTATGTATGGGAAGATGCAAGAGTCTGGGCTCATTGAAATCATTCCTTTGATGTGCACCTGACGTGTCTGGGGCCAGTATCCTGTGTTTTCACATCCTGAGTTTCCTCAGGGCTCACCAGCTCATACTGGAGGGCTACATCGCTAATGACTGTGACATCCTTTGTTTACCGATATGACTGGAAATATTCCATTTCTCAACCCCTTTGGTACCAATAGAGAGAGAACATAATTTGAACACTGGGTAAGCACTATCAGAGTTAAGGTAAAAGGATAATGACTGCAAAGGCTGGACAGAATTTCACACACATTTGTAGAGAAAGGCAAAAGAGAAGAATTAAAACTTCTTTCTCAAAAAAAAAAAACAAAAAACTTCTTTCTCAAGAACAAGACAAGAGGATATATCTTGTGAGTGACCCTGGAACTATTTCCCGAGGTAATGTTCACAGTTCCAAGGGTCAGAAGGCCCACGAATTTGCATTGCATTAGAGATCAAGTCTTACATCAAGTTTATTAAGTTCTCAGGGAGACCGTAAGATAGAGGGAGGGTAGGCAGCTGCTTCCCTGCTCAAAAAAATTGCATCACTGTAACCTTCCACTAGTCACTGGGATTGCAGCGTTACAGACCAGGACCCGCTCCCCTGGAGCTTACATACTGATACAACTTCAGACCATGGTCAAGTGGTCTGGGGGAGAGGAGGTCCACTTCCCGTAGCTAGTCGTGAAAAGCTTCTATGAAGAGGTGGAATTTTGGAGGTTTAATAAATCTTTAAAAAGCGAATGAGTGATGAATGACGAGCAAGCTAGCAGTTGTCGAGGAGCTAAAGAACGTCTCTCCTCGGCATCAGGATCATAATGAAAAGGAAAAAGGGGAAAGAAACACTTCGGAGTGTCTGAGAATGAGGACAGTGCTTTCACAGGCCCCGGGCTGAAAAACGTGTCGCCGCCTCGGTTCCCACCGCCCGGGGAAGAGAGAGATACCAAGGAAAGGAGAACCGACACCTCCCAGGCTACGGCTGGGGGCGGGGCTACGTTGGTGCGGGGCTACGTTGGGGGCGGGGCTACGGAAGCCGTGCGATCGCCGGGGCGCTCGGCCTGGGCAGCGTGTGTAGGCCCGTGGCGCTCAGTGGGCTGTGGGGCCCTTCCAAGCCAGCTAGACCTCGCTCCGCTCCCCGCCCACAGCCGCACTTCCGCGGTTGCGGGCGTTCCGGAGCCCAGGCGTCTGAGTCGCCCGGCGCCTTCTGTTCGGTCAGTGGCGTGAGCGTCTCGCCGTGGCGTGTCGTCCGCGCCGCTCGGCCAGTTGTACGCCCGTGCGCTCCCCCGGCCGGACGGCCTGCGGAGCTCTCGCCCGTGTCCCCCGGCTGGTCCGGGGCGTCCGGGCACCGCCTCGACGGCGGCTCCGCCGGACGCGCGGACTGGACCGCAGCCCGCACCCCGAGCGGACGGCGTCATGAGGCACCTGCCGTACTTCTGCCGCGGCCAGGTGGTGCGGGGCTTCGGTCGCGGCTCCAAGCAGCTGGGCATCCCTACAGGTGAGCGCGGGAGGGCGCGGAGTCCCCCACCCACGCTGGGCCGGGTCACCTGAGAGCGGGGACGTCAGCCGGGGGGCTCCGGGCCGGGTGGTGGGGCTACGGGCAGAGGTGACGTTCCCGTCCTCCCCGCTCCCGCTTTGTTGAGGCTGAGGACCTTTGGTCGGACTGATGGAGCGCGTCCTTGCCCGTGGCTCCGAGCTCACCGGCTTGGGGGGTGGTGAAGGCAGGAAGCCGGAGCTGAGTTTCGGGAGCCCTCTTTCCCGCCTCCCTATCCGGCCGTGATAAACCCGCCAAGCGTGGCGCGCGTCTTTCTCTTTAGAAAATGTAATGTGGGCTAGATAGGCTAAATTCTCAAGCCAGCTGTAAGGTTTTCGTTCTTTAAATACGTTAGTAGATTGTGTCCAAATGATGACACAGGCAGTTGAATGAGAACCAGATATCTTTTTTGGTCTGCATTAGTTTTAGTAGTCAGGACCTGAAGGTATGCTTAATTTTTCCTTAAAAATACATTCCAGGGCTGCACCTAGACCTATTAAAGCAGTCTTTGAGCTTGGGACCTAGGCATGTATATTTCGAAAATAGAAATCTTTTCAAGAGATGCTGAACCTCCTTAAGAAGGACCAGGGCTAAAAAAACCCCCAGCTGTTCATGTACCTGTTTTCTTCTACTGTGAGAGTTTACGTTTTTTGGTACACTTACTATAACCTGGTAACTTATACATATATAATCTGGTACCTTTTTCCCTAACCAATCCGTATGAAGAGGAGAAAGAAATCCTAGCCAGAGTATGAAATGATGGGATTAATAATTGTAGTTAGAGTCCTAGAAGTCTTGTTGAGGGTAATGATTTAGACTAGCCTTACATGTGAATTTTCTAAATATTGACTATGAAACTCTAAATTTTAATGTATTTTTTTCTGTTGTTTAGCTAACTTTCCTGAACAAGTAGTAGATAATCTTCCAACTGATGTATCCACTGGCATATATTATGGTTGGGCCAGTGTTGGAAGTGGAGACGTCCATAAGATGGTGGTGAGCATAGGATGGAACCCATACTACAAGAATACAAAAAAGTCCATGGTAAGAATTAAGAATTGTATTTCACTCTGTAAACAGAGAATGGGATGATGATTTAGAGTAATACACAGATAGAACTCATCAGTGGTGATCACAACATAATCCAAAATACGAGAATTTACTTGACAGGTTTAGAAGTGAAGAGTTTAGTTACTATTTGAATGGAATAACTTTTCCATCCTTTTCACTTTCAAGATTATTTGTGTCTTTGGATCTAAAGTGAGTCTCTTATAAAGGGGGTATAGTTGGATCTTGTGTTTTTGAACCATTCTGCTAATCTCTGCCTTTTGATTGGAGAGTTTAATCCATTTACATTTGAAGTAATTACTGGTAAGGAGAGACTTCTGATGTTTTGCTATTTGTTTTTTGTATGCTTTATAGCTTTTTTGTCAGTTCCTCCATTACTGCCTTTTTTGTTTAGTTGACTTTTTTTGTAGTGACACATTTAGATCTCTTATTTCCTTTTGTGTATTTTCTATAGTTATTTTCTTTGTGGTTACCATGGGGACTGCATTTAACATCCTAAAGTTATAAAAATCTATTTTGAATTTATGTGAACTTAATAGTATACCAAAACTCACAAATTACATCATTGTGTACCCAATAACATAGATTAATAAATTTTTATGCATTTATCTTTTAAATCATGGAGAAAATAGAAAGTGGAATCACAAACCAAAACTACAATAATTAATTTTTATAACTGCCCATGTATTTACCTTTATTAGAAATAAAAGTGAAATAAAGTTGAGTTCACCAGTTAATGTAGGTCATTTACTCTTTAATTATTTGGTCACCCTGTTAAGGTAGAACTGCTTACGCCGTGGATGGTGCTTTCTGATAAAATTGCAAGGTGATGCTTTTTTTCCTCTTTTTAAACCCCTTTGAGGGTATACGTAATTCTTCCGTTCTTATGAACAGAAGACCTACACAGCTTAAGTGCTTAATCTGCTAGATGTGGCTGAATCTTTGGGTCAGCTCAAGTATGTGGCACAAACGGTTATAGTTGATCTAAATTTCATCCTCTTTGAAGAGTTTATAGAAAAGTGCTGGTATAAGCAATAGGAGTGGCCCAGAACTACTTAACATTGTGCTCAGTGTTCCTCTTATTTTTCGGGATTAAGGGTGTGTTGGAATAGATAAAGATAATAATCGATGAAAGAAGGCAAAATATTTTTCTCTGGAATGAGAGAGGAAATGAAGGGGAGGGGAGGCTATCCCATGACTAATTTTTCCTTATTAGCTACTCAGATAACAGAACTCTTACTGTAGAGCCAGTTAAGGAGTGCCTTGGAGGTCCTTCCATAGTTAGGAGAAACTCAGTTTTCCATTGGTAGGAGGTTCATACTTTTTAGAGTTTTCCTTTTTCCTTTTCTTTGCTGATAACAGACATACATTATGTGCCTGTTTAAGTCTTTATCCCTTTTAAAAAAATTGGATTGTCTGTCTTACTGACTTAAAGACGTTCTTAATATATTCTGGATCCAATTCTTTTGTTGGAACTATGTATGACAAATGTCTTCTTCCACTGTGTTGCCTTTTTTTTTTTTTTAATTCGCTTAATGGACTGGTATCTTTTGAAGAAGAGTTTCTTTGCTCATTTCCTCTGCTGTATTTGCTCAGTTTTTTCACCTTGATAAGACTCCTTAATTACTTTGGTGCATGTTAGCTTTTTCTAAAAACAGCAAATCACACCAGATTTGTGGGATAGCATCTACCTTGCTCAGTTATAATGGTACAAGGTCAAGAACAGGAGTAATGGAAGAATTCAGGAAATACTGCACTTAGATTTTAACCTGTCTTTAAAATTTTAAGGAGGGTTGATTGTTTCATTTAAATTACCTCACCATAAAGATAAAGATAAATTCAATTTTAACATCTCTTGACTGTAGGAAACTCATATCATGCATACTTTCAAAGAGGACTTCTATGGGGAAATTCTCAACGTGGCCATTGTCGGCTACCTCAGACCAGAAAAGAACTTTGATTCTTTAGGTAAGTTCTTATTTAGATCTTCTTGAATATTACTGCAGCTACTTCTGCTGCTTCTCCCAATAGTAATCATGGCCAGACAGATAATATTTGAGCATTTAATATGCCAGGCACTGCTTTAAGAGCCTTACATGAATCAACTCACTTTATCCCCACAACACCCACATGAGGAATTATTTTGCCCATTTTGCAGATGAGGAAATTGGCACAGAGAGGTTAAGTAATTTGCCCGGGGTAGCATAGTAAGTGATGGAGCCTGGATTACTAGATTCAAATCCAGCAGGCTGGCTCTCTCTCCAACAGTATGAAGTTAATGAAATCTTTATTTCCTTTTCACATTTTAAGGTACAAGTAAGAGTTAATACTGTGATGAATAATGGATGCTTAGCGGTAGTTGAAGTGTAAGAAGCAGTAAATCGGAACATTTAAAACAAATGTCAAGTATCTTAGTGTAGTGTGATAGTTTCAATTCTAATGTAGAGTTTCTTTTACAGGTGTAAATACTGAAGAGAATTGATAGTATTTGTTTCTTCCATTTAGTATATGCCATGTACCTTTCTGCTAATGCCTTTCTCTAAGTAATTGCAAGAAGATTAGGGACATCTTTTGTGTACTATTGACTTACTTAAGTCTAGAAGAAAGGAAGAAACAAACATTATTGGGCATCTACCCTGTGCCAGGAACACTGCCAGCCTATGAGATTTTAGGAGAAGCTGAACAAAGGAGTCGTAAAAAAGCACAGCAGCAGTTTTTCGTTATCTTTATCTGGTATATTCTCTCCACAGAGTCACTTATTTCAGCAATTCAAGGTGATATTGAGGAAGCTAAGAAACGACTAGATTTACCAGAACATTTGAAACTCAAAGAAGACAATTTCTTCCAGGTTCCTAAAAGCAAAGTAATGAATGGCCACTGAAGGAAAAGCATCTTATTTATTCATTCACTGTTTTCTAATATTTTACTGCTCATAACTCTACAGTCTCATCTTGGTTATATTTTAAAAATCAAACATTTTCCTACAGCTGTGAATTAAACAGTACAATGTAGTTACCATATTATGTTCCAGCTGTTCAATTAAACCCATCATGTTACAGTACTAAAAAGGTTCATTTTAAAAATCAAGATTCTTTTTTATGTAATGTGTTGATTAAAATGTACTACTAGAAAGGTCTTAAGTGTTTTATAATGGAAATGGAATATATATAAATATGGGTAACAGGCTAGTCACTAGTTTGAGATGAGAACTATAATTCTCATGGTAAAGTTCTAGCATGCATGTACCTGTATAGCATGCTCTGCTAATGAGAAGGCTCATAAAAGTAACTATATTAAGCAGAGGTTTGACAGTTTATTACAAACCTAAGGGGAAAAAATCCAGACTTCGTATTTTTGATACTTTGTGCATTTATATATTATTATAGACATGAAGACTTGTGAAATTTCATTTTAGTTAGTCATTTCCTTTAAGGGCTCAAATCATTGTACTGTGTTCCATTTTTGTTAAAGCTGCCTCAGTTCTAATTGGTCTAGACGCTCTCCCTATTATTTTTTTGTTTTTCTTTTAAAACAGTAAAGTGAGTGTTTTTCGAATCTCTAGTTCTCATTTTTGTGTTGTATAACACTTCTCTCTTTTTAAGAGTAGATATTCTTCAACATTTTTCTTAACCTTTGTTTCCTGTAAACAGTTGTCAGTGTCAGTTCTTCCATTTAGAATATCCAACTTTACATTTACAAAATGTAGAGTTTCATCTGTGTCTGTATCTGCCATCCCATCGCTTCACTATATGAACGGTGATTAAGTGCATGTCTCTTGCATGTTAGAAAAAATACCCAAATGTTCAACTGTAGGTTTCCTCAAAGTTTAAACGAACACCTAGCATCTCATTTATATATACCAGTTTCTTAAACAACACAAAATACTTGTTCCCCCCCCCAACCCAGGGAAACTATTTAAGAGCCAACTAAACTATGAAATACAAAGTTACTTGTTTTTAATGTGACTATATGTTCCTGAGCAAATGCAGACTGTTGTAGTTGTGTGTGCACAATGTAATTTAAGGCTAAAGAGTGCTATCTAGAAGATAATTTTAAAGATAACTCATTATAAAACCATTTTCCCCTAATCTGCATAAATGAGAACTGATTTTAACAAAACTGTTTATATAGTATTTAGAAGAACTAATGTTGGAGAAGGGGGAAGCAGGAGTAAATTCAGTTGGCTTGTTTTGACTTTTTGGTGTATGAATTTATGGCAAACAATGTAGTATGTGTCTTTTTCATTTCTTCTTTAAAGAAATACTTAGAAAATGTAATTTAATGTTAGAAATCCTGTACTTGAAAGAAGCCTCAATTATCAGTGGTTCTATGAAACAAAGTTAAAAACAAACATGGAAAGTGTAAAAAAGATTTGTGTTTGAGTTGCTTGTGACTGATTGTGTCCTCATTAAGTGTGAAAATTCTTTGATATTGTCACCTTACATTTTGTTAAATAACTATTGCTTTTGAAAAGCCTATAGTATGTGGTTTAGGAGTTAGTTAATAGTGTCTACATTTTTTTAAGTTATATATACAAAGTATATATTATAAGAAATTGCAGTAGGGCCATTTTCGATTAGTCAGTGTTTTCAGGCCTTGAAGTAAATCTTGACCAAGTGATGTTTCTTCTTTTTTTGTGTCAGTTTGAATCTTTTGCTTTGTCTATGTAAATTCCTGATTTGTTGGTTGATGGTTACTGGTTACTGTAAGGTGTGTTAGAGGCCCTGAATAGTGAGTTACAGGCAGCAGCTACAGGGAGAACCTGGCCAGCAGCAGTGGTTCTGCAAACAGAGGCCTTGCCTTTTCCGTCCTTGTAGGTTAGGTCTGAGTACCCTTCCATAATCCCTGCTCCAAAACAGCGTTTTGTAACCCTCATGACTTGTGCCACCAACCCCCTTGCAGTGACTTGGGACTCTTGCCTGTCTCTACTACATGGAGAAGCTCACAGTGGCTCTTTCAACACTTCATCACCAGTGCTTTCAATTATGGAGGCTTAAAGCCTAGCAATTAGGGCTGTAACACGGTTCTGATCAGGGAGATGTAAGCAGAAGTCTACCTGGAGTTTATGAAGACAGTTCTGCTTCCCTGGTGAAAGTGCTAGCCTTTTCCTGTTCTCCTCTTACCTGGAAAATGGATGGAGGCTGATAGAGGAGAACCAATCTGACCTTCTGGGACTGAGCTAGGAAATAAATCTACCCTATAGAAAGAGATGCCATCATAAGCAAGAGTTAGCAGAAACAAATTACAGAATAAGCTCTACAAAGATGACAGATATGGGGATTATCAGATAGAGAACTTGAAATCACTGTATAATATGTGTAAAGAAATAAGAGTGTCAAAAATGGGAAAGTAACAAGGTTCTATAAAAAATCGGGCAGATTTACGAATTGTCAAAATAGAATTTATATTGATGAAAAAATAATTGAAATTTAAAGCTCAGTGGACAGGATAAGTACAGGTTAGACTCAGTTGGTGAGCTGTGAGATCTGACAGTCTGTGACTGTGCTCTCATACACCTATTCTCTATTCACTCCAAATTCGCTTCCCATGCTTTTTGTAATGTGGCTGTGACTTAACACTTCTTTGACAGTTGGCTTCCTTTTGGGTCAAGTCATACATGGACGTTGAGCCCTAGCTTGTGTCAGAGGCAGCTCAGTTCTTGGACTTGCCCCTGTGCTTACTTTCCCTGTTCCTGAGTGTGTATTTGGGATAGACATACCTGACAACTGACAGAATCCCCACTTTGGTTCCCTGACTGAAACAAGGGCCAAGTAGAAGCCAGAATAGTAAAGCAAGTCAGTGCTACATCTCTGGGGAAATTGCCAAGTGCCATCATTAAAAATACAGAAAGAAAACAAGCAAAAAAAAAAAAAAAATACAGAAAGATTCAGGGTAAAGGCTCCTAACATCTGTTCAGACTGTACAGAAACTTAATGGATCTTGGGAAATGACTGTATTATCAGCTAATCAGGTGATGACCTCAACTGCAGCTGTTGTCCAGGATATATAAAATGTCTCAACAGATTTCTAAGGATTGGTGTAAGGAACATATCACAACATGATGGAGAAAAATCAGTATTTTTAAAATACAAAAATATCACAATGGAAAGCTATGTTGAAATGAATGATAATATGCAGTATGCAAAAATTTATAGGATACAACTAATGCTATCAAGAATTATAGCTTTAAATACATAGAAAAGAAAGATCAATAATCTAAGCTTTGATCTCAAGCTAGAAAAAGAATAGCAAAAAAGCCAGACAAAAATGAGTACACACCGGGCTTCCCTGGTAGCACAGTGGTTAAGAATCCGCCTGCCAATGCAGGGGACACGGGTCTGGGAAGATCCCACCTGACACGGAGCAGCTAAGTCCATGCATCATAACTACTGAGCCTGCGAGCCACAACTACTGAAACCTGTGCGCTTAGAGCCCGTGCTCTGCAACAAGAGAAGCCACCACAATGAGAAGCCCGTGCACCACAACGAAGAGTAGCCCCCGCTCACTACAACCAGAGAAAAGCCCACACACAGCAACGAAGACCCAATGCAGCCAAAAATAAATAAAATAAATTTTTAAAAAATGAGTATACACTGTGATTCTATATAAATTGTAAGAACAGGCAAAACTATAGCAAAAATGGTCAGAGTGGTTCTTGAGGACGGGGGTGACAGGAGGATTATGAAGGCTGTTGGGTGCTTCTGTCTCACTGTCCTGTTTCTGGATCTGGGTGATGGTTGCATAATGTGCTCGCTTGTGAAAATTCATCAAGCTTTATACCTACTTGTACACATTCAAATAAGGCAAATGATGTTCTGTATAGCTTGGCTGTGAATATCATTTACACAGTCAAGAATTACAGCACTGAATTTTTATGAAGCAAAATACATTTATTGGAAGGATGAGGAGGAGGGAAGTGTGCAGGGGCAGTGATGGGAAGAGTTTGGGAAAGAAATGCTCATCTTCCGTTAGTGGGAAATGAATAGGTAGATACCTAACCTGAAAACATAGGAAGCAGCAGTATAAGCATCTCCCTTAGAGATAGGGAGAAAACATATAAAATAACTCAAAGGGTTGAAATTGCTTGCTTCTAAGGAATGGGAAATGGAATGTGATGGGAGCAAACTAATATTTCTTTTACTTACTATGTCTTGTTAAATAATTTGATTCCTTAAACTATGTGCAGGTATATCCTGATGAAAATAAAAATTAGCCTTTAGAAAGTTAATCATGTATTTGGAGGGTGTTAAAAAGTTGTGAAACTTAGGATAAACTTTTTGTTTTTTAATAAATTTATTTGTTTATTTATTTATGGCTGCGTTGGGTCTTCATTGATGCGCACGGGCTTTCTCTAGTTGGGGTGAGCAGGGGCTACTCTTTGTGGTGGTGTGAGGGCTTCTCATTGCAGTGGCTTCTCATGTTACGTAGCATGGGCTCTAGACACGCAGGCTTCAGTAGTTGTGGCTCACGGGCTCAGTAGTTGTGGCACACGGGCTTAGTTGCTCCACGGCATGTGGGATCTTCCCGGACCAGGGCTTGAACCTATGTCCCCTGCATTGGCAGGCGGATTCTTAACCACTGTGCCACCAGGAAAGTCCCAGGATAAATATTTTTAAACAATGTATTATATTTTCAAATTACATGCTCAGTATGTTTTTCTTCAGTTTACAAACACCTTTTTGAATAAAGTACCTCTAAATTCAGTGAGTTCAACTAGTAATCTGGAAAAAGTAATGCACACATTATAAAGCATGCTATTCAATAGAATTTTCTGCTATCGTGATAATGTTCCATTTCTTCACTCTCCAGTAATTACTTTAAATAGCCACATGTGCCTAGTGACTACTGTATTAGACAATCCAACTACAGAAGATCCAAAAAAAAAAAAAAAAAGGAAATACAGGGGAAATAATATATTTACTGTGCTTTTTTCAGATTAACAATTGGACCAATTGCTTTAATTTTGAGGTACTTTATCTGAAAACGCATGGACCACATTTCATGAAAATAGAACTAACATATAGTTCAAATTGTTTCTCAGCTTCACAGATGCTGTGTATATGATACTCTTTTCTTCTACTTAGTTTGGTCTTTTTCTAATTTCTCATTTATTTTCAGCCATTATTTCCTTTATAAGCATTTTAAGTCTAAAGCTCACCCCCCCCCCCCCGCCCCCACTACAGGTTTACCTGCCGGCATGTGGAAGCCAGCCCCTTGGAAAGGGAGTGAGCTGTCTGGCATTTGGCATCTCTGCTCAGCTCTCCTGATCACGGTCCTATACACAGTCACCTTCCCTTAGAGGTCTCAATGGATTGCATTCTTAAGTTAGGTTGAAGGGCATTTAACAGAAGGGAGATGGATGTATTTGAATGGCATTCATGAATACATGAATTCATATACCAACCGACAATAGTGTCTCTCTCTTTTTTTAAAAAAAAAATTTATTTATTTATTTATTTAGGCTGCATTGCGTCTTAGTTTCGGCATGTGGACTTCTTAGTTGCGGCATGCATGCAGGATCTAGCTCCCCAACCAGGTATCGAACCCGGGCCCCCTGCATTGGCAGCGCGGAATCTTACCCACTGGACCACAAGGGAAGTTCCCACAATAGTCTCTTTATAGCAGCCTCCCACAAACTCCAGTGTCTCATATGTTTATAATCGCCTTAAGCTCTTTCACCTAGAGTGTAAACTTCTGGAGACCTTGAACTGTATTTTAATTCCTCCAGCACCTATGTATAGAAAGTGCTCTGTATATAATTGTGCATTAATTAGAAAAAAATATATCTTGGGTATTGGGACCTTAATACAGCAACAGAATTAGAGAAAGCTTCACTGGGGACCCAGCTTGTGGGCCAAATAATTTTTAAACCTGGCTCTGCCTTCCTTAGCTCCATTTTATTCTCCAAGGCAAAAACTATGCCATGGATGAAGCCTCGAGGGCTGAGTTTTGTTATCTATTAAGGGCTCGTTACAGTCATTATGATAGATATTAACTTATATTTTTCTCACAGAAAAATTGTGACTTCCTGAATTTTTTATTTCTAATCCTTCATGAACCGATACTTTAAAAAATACAATAAAAATTACTAGAAAAATAGTCACACACTTGGATGTCTTGACAATGTCAAAATGCTGTAAAGGATTCTAAATACTCTCAGTTTCAGTAAGAGACAGTTCATAGGCCAGTAGCAGTCACAGACCACACTTCGGGCTTTCCCTGTCAGCCAGAGCAGGTTGACAAACTTTTGTAAAGGGCCAGACAGAAAATTCTTAAGGCTTTGCCATATCAAAAAAGCAACCATGGACAATATGTAAATGAATGGGCACGGCTATGTTTCAAATTTTTATTTAGTAAGGCAGGAGGTTGGATTTGGCCCATAGGCCCACAGTTTGCCAACTCCTGAGCGAAAAGAGCTCTTTTTTTCAATCTTTATTAGCACATAGAGAAATAGTAACCTTCTTTCTTCCAATTGCTATGCAGGTTTT